>NC_133400.1:80378824-80993143 GCF_047511655.1 Castor canadensis | reverse complement strand
CAGGAACATAGAAGAAGGTGAGGTCACCTGGTTCCACAACTGGGCAGCTGCTGTTGGACTTAGTGATATTCATTTCAGGAGACAGAGTGGCTGAAGAGGGACCCCAGAGGCTGAGATGTGAGATGCATGTGAAGAACAATCTCTCAGGAAACCTGGGCCTGGGTGAGTGGTTTGCATGGCACCTTTCACAAAGCAGGGAGACCTTTGTCTGATTCATATACTTTTAGGTGTACTTGGCATAGGCCAGGCACTGTAGTAAGGTTTTTTTTCTTTTTTCTTTTGGTGGTACGGAAGTTTGAACTCAGAGCTTTGTGCTTGTGAGGCAGGCGCTCTACCACTTAAGTCACACCTCCAGCCTTTTTTTTAACTCTAGTTATTTTGGTGATAGGGTCTCACTTTTTGTCCAGGGTAGTCTGGACCATGATTCTCCTATTATAAACTTTCTGCTGTGGCTGGATGAGAGGCACACACCACCACGTCCAGCTTTTTTCCATTGAGATGGGTCTCACAAACTTTTTTTTATCTGGGCTGGCCTGGAATGGTGATCTTCCTGATCTCAGCCTCCCAAGTAGCTGGGGTTATAGGCTTGAGCCTAGTGCCTGACTGTAACATGTTTCTTAACAAGTACTAACTCATTCACTCTTGAGAGAATTTTATGTGTCCACTTTGCTAGGCTGTAGTCCCCTGATATTTAATTAAATATATACAAATGTTGCTCTGAAGGTAACTTTTTGGATGAGATTAACATTTAAACCAGTAGACTTTGAGTAAGGCTGATCAACCCTCTGAAATGTGGATGGGCCATATCCAATCAGTTGAAGGAATTAAGAGAAAGAATGAGGTCTCCAAGATGCAGAATTCATCAGATTACCTTTGGATTTCAATGTCAATCCTCAGCATATCTAGTCTGCCAGCTTACCTTGCAATTTTGGACTTGCCAAGCCTCCTCAATCATGAGAACCAACTCCCTAAAATCAATCTCTCCCTCTCATCTCTCTTTTTCTCTGGAGAATCTTTAATACACTTGCCATAACAACAGCAGGCATTATTATTATCCCCATTTCACAGCTAGGAAACTGATGCAGAAAGGAAAGGTTGAGCGACTTGGCCAGGGCTGCACAGCCAAGGTGGCAGAGCTGGGATTCCAATCCATGGTGTTCACAGTCCCTACACTTCCTCATAAGCTCCACTTCCTTTTCAGAGGAAGGACCCAAGTGTGTTTGGGTCCACACTTGTGTGCTTGCCCAAGGGAGGGCAAGCAAAGAGAGGCAGGACATATGGAGAAGCAGTCTCTGCAAATGCATGAGTTCTTGTGAGTGAGAAAAGAAGCATATGTGATTTGCCCAAGGTGGGACTTAAGAGTTTTGTAAGTAGCAGAGTCCAGGCTTTAAGAAGCAAAATACCTGCAAGCTCTTTCCATTTTCCTTCCTACCTCTTTATCCATCTCCTTCCTCCCTTCAGAATTCTGTTTCTTCTGAGATTCTGTCACACATCCCCATGTTGCCTCTCCTGGAGGCTGAGTGCACCTTGTGGCCTGACTGTGACCAATTTTTAAGTTATCAGGTACACACACAAGCAATCAAGTGGCCGTCTTCCTTAGTGCAGGGCAGGATATGCTAACACAACAATCCATCTAACAACGTCAAGCTTAATACATCTGGGAAAATCAGTGTAGTCCTCACAAATAATTATGAGGCGCATTAATTACCTGGAAGGCTAAACAAAACAAAATCTCTTAAAAGCCCAATAAGCATCTATGTTCAACAATTCCTAGAACTATGTTATGACTGACTCAGGAATTAAGTATCTTTAGAAAATACACTTGGTGTAAAGAATCTGCCAAAAGCAAACTGCCATGTTGGAAGCAGCTTTATGGAGAGGAACATATGACAAGGAAGTGAAGCCCCTGGGAAGGAACTGAGGCCAGCCCACAGTTATGTGAACGAGTCCTGAAGCACACCCGCTACTCACAGCTGACCCTTGCTTGAGATGACCAGAATCTGGCAGACAGCTTGGCGGCAGCCTTGCTAGTGACCCTGAGTTGGATCCAGTTAGCTCGGATGTGCCTGGATTCACAACTCCAGACACTGCAAGACAACACCTGACAGTGTGAAGCTGCTAAATTTTAGGGTAATTTGTTACATGGAAATTGATAACTAATACATAGATGCATAGTGAAATGAGTAGGATGAAATTCAAAACATATCAGAGCTTTTCTCTAAGTAGTAGGAATCATGAGTAATTCGTATTTGTTTTGTACAATGTTGGCAAATGTTTTTCCTTTTGCCAGAGACAAAAAAGATGACTGATACTACCTTTGGAGAATAAAAAGGATAAAAATCAGGAGGGCCAGTTTTAGCTCTTATAACCTTTAATGATGTTTTCCAAGTTTATTAGCTTAAATGTGCAATCCCCTCTCCCTCCCAACAAATATAGATTTCCAAAGACAGTGCCTGAGGATTCCTGCTTACCCAACTTCTGGTCAAACCGCCATGCTGCAACATAGGCATTGTGCCTCAGAGTGCTCTGTGTGGCCAAGGGCACAGTGACATAGATGGGACCATCCACCAGCACTGGTGTTCCATTACTGCTGAGCAAGTGCACGCTGACAGCTGTGACTGGAGTCAGGTCGTACCTGGTGCTGTTTCCTAGAAGGAAGAGGCACTGTCCATCATGGGCACACAACATACCTGGGGCCAGGGAAACCTGCAGAAAAACAGTCACAGCTGCCGCTCCCCAAGTAGAACCTCTGATATGCCAGGGATTAAAACTTGGACTTGAGGTTTATTCATCTATAAACCTCACCACAAGGTCAAAAGCAGGTCAGATCCTTATTTTATGAGGAAACAGGCTTAGAGAGGACAGTAATGGTGGCTGCCTGAAGATCATCCACTAGTTACCAGTAGAGCTGGGGCCAAGCTCAGGTTTGCCAATTCTAACTAATGTGCTTCCTTTCCTTCCAAAAAAAACCACCAAAGGGAACGGCTTTTCGGTAATGCAATATGAAGGCATAGGTGGAAGCTACTGGAAATAACTTCTATATAAAATGAGCCCTGTGTTATAACGAACAATACATAACAGCACAGAAAAAACAGCAGGTCACTAGAACTGTGATCCTCAGCCTCTCCAGTAGCTTCAGATGACAGGAGTGTGCCATGGTGCCCAGCTATTTATTTATTTATTTTTGGTGGCACTGGGGTTTGAACTCAGGGCCTCATGCTTGCTAGGCAGGTGCTCTTACTTCTTGAGCCAGTCCATCATCCCTACAGATTTTTTTTTTAAATAGCAAATTTCTTCAAGGATTGCTTCAAAATACTAATTTACTTCTGCCAAAAAGTATATTGAAACTTGGACTTGAAATATTTATGAGTTATTTTAGTTGCCATTGTTATTTTGGTCTTTTTAAAAGGAATTTAATACCCCCAATTATTCTCCATTAGAGACCTTTTATCCAAGCCAGGGTTTTAATGACTGTGTGCAGACAAATTAGAGAATGCTTATGAGAGTAATATTTATTCACTTAAGAAATCCCATTTAGATTTTTCTTCAGTGAAATATGATACCACAAAACATTTTGTCATAATTTTATATATTTCCTTAAACAGAATGATAAACATAGTAATAAAACATTTAAGCTGCATTTGAAAACAATCTATAGGATTTTTTTTTTGAGACAAGATCTCACTAGGTAGCTCAGCCTGGTCTAGAACTCTCAGTCCTCCTACCTCAGCCTCGTGGGTGCTCCAGTTCCAGGAATGCACCACCATACCTGGCTCCAATCTACAGGATTTTTTACTCAGCTATTTATATATTAACTTATTGACCTGAGCTAGTGCCAACCCTTCAATTTGGGTAAATATAAACATTTAAAACAAATCTAGTGAATTTTAAGAGTTTCAACAATGATTGAATAGCTAAATGCTTCATGAGCAATTTCTAAATACTTAATGACAACAGTACCTTTCATCATTTATACTGCTTCTCAATGAAGGAAAAGGTATGAGAAGAGAGATTTCATTGAAATGTCTAAGTTGCAATCACAGATTCAAGTTCAGAAATCTTTTAGTTTGGCCATCTTATTTCAAGATAAAGAAAACCAAAACCCAGAATTTCCCATGCTTCTATTTAAAACTTTTCATATATGTGCCAAATGCTTAAAGGTGATGCCGAAGCAAAACCAGGTCTACCATGTGTGATTCTATTTTGTTTACAAGATGTAACTTAAAACTACAGAGACATTAAGAAACTTAATGGATTCTGTATAAGCAACTTAGAAGTAATATTTCCCATTAGGTAGTGCTATTTTCTTTTTCCTTTTCTTTTTGGTGGCACCGGGGTTTGAACTCAGGGCTTGTATTTGCTAGGAAAGTGTTCTACCACTTGACCCATGCTCTTACCCTTTCTGCTTTAGTTACTTTTTAGGTAGGGTCTTAAGCTTTTTGCCTGGCCCAGCCTCAGACCACAACCCTCCTACCCATACCTCCTGTGTAGCTGGGATTAAAGGCATGTGTCACCACACCTGGACCAAGAGCGCTGTTTTCTTTCATCAAGTCCTATGAGGATATTTGTACAAGGAGGCAGCAGGTAGGTACAGAAGAAAGCATTTTCTTTCTACTCCCTCATCACCTTTCAGTTCTCCTTTGCCATGATCCTGCACTTCCCTGGTCCAGGGAGATGGGGGTTCTAGTACCAGATCTGCCACATGCTACCTATGTGAACCCTGGCAAGTTACTCTGATCCTCCAGGGATATTTTTCTTATCTTTACAATGAAGGAGGGTTGATGAGATGTCTTCTTGGGTGTATGGCTGTAAATATTCTCAGCAAGTAAACATTGCAGAAATGAGCAAACTAATCAAATGCAATATGCATTGGCTTCCTGTCATTAAGTGTTCCTTTAAAAGTTCTCTAGCTGCAGCAGGGTATCACAGCACAGGTCTGTAATTCCAGCACTGAGGAAGGAGAATCCTCAGTTCAAGGCCAGTGTGGGCTACAAAGGGACACTGTGTCTCAAAAAAAGTTCTCTACCTGTCTTAAGACATTGTAGGTAATTGCCTCTGCTTCCTGGAGGGACCTTTATTCAGTGCTCCATTAAATGCCTGCTCCAACTCTGCCTTCCCCATGTCTCTCCTGCTATTCTCTCACTTTCTGAAATGATTCAGACTTTATGGGATAAGATATTTTCCTTCCATTCTCTGTTATGAATTTCTGATTCTGCACAAAATACAGAGTTCTGTATATAATTAGGCTTTCCTTCCTGTCCTATCTTGATGTTACCTGGCCCTTTATGCATAAACACAGGCAGGTGTCAGGCCAAAGCAGCAGGGGGTGGGGGAAGCACCACTAAATGGAGTAAACCGTTACCATCTAAGGCCTCTGACTAATTGCTTGCCTATAATACAAGTGGTCCTGCTCTGCCATCCAGGGTTCTGTTTGGCTTTGCATGCTAGTACAGGGTTGAGCATCCCTGATAAAAACCTGAAATCCAAAACGTTCTGAAATGCAAAATTTTCTAAGTGCCATAATGTTAACTGGTGAAGTCTATGATAATATTCCAAAATCCAAAAACACTCCAAATCTAAACTACTTCTGATCCTAAGCATTCTGGAAAAAAGAGAATCAACCTGCACCAACTTTTGGGGATTACAAGAACTGTCATTTTATTGACTCCTCTCTGTCTTTTGGAAGTTATCAGTGGAAGTGACTTCATTAAGCCCATGTGGGTGGGAATGCCATGGGGCAGTTCTGTGCTTTCTTAGCAACCATGGGAAGAGTATGATGCTAGAAGACCTGCTTGTAATGCCAGGGAGCTCCAGAGCAGAGGGGCTGGAAAAAGCAAGCATGGTAGTGGCTGAAATCTCCATGTGGCTGCATTTCTCTACCTACAACCTGATCCTCTCTCTAAACTGGACGCAAATGCCCTCATGACATTCCAACAAAACCTCTTCCCTTCCTGATCTCCTTTATGGCTTCTCTGTTTCCACCCATCTTCATTGACCTCTAGTCATGACTGGTCATCTCACAAAGACCTGTCTGGTCCTAGCTCTCCTCAGCTGTTATCTCTTAGATGCCTTTTATAAAACAGGAGGCAAGTGACTGGGGGCAAAAGAGAGGAGGCTGTGTGCAAACTCTGACTGGAAGCCAGCACCAGAATGATGAGTACAGGGCTGCTGTGTTCCAGGCTCCTGGTAGGTCTCTGGTAGGTCTCAGAGAAGGTGTGGTCCTTCCTAGGGCAATTTATCAGCTATTTCAGTGGAAGAGACATTTAATGTCACCTTCCAAAGATCTTCTCTGTTCTCTCTGAAATAGAATGATTTTAAAATAAAATAAACTTCTCTAAAAAAAAATCAATAGTCCCATGTCTTTGTGTTCTTCCACCGGCTTTCTCAGATTTCATAATTTATTCAAGAGCTAGCAGAAGCGGGACACAGAAAAATTAATGAGCTCTGAGGAATGAGGTTATCCCTCGGAGTTGGGGTTTTATGAACCTGTTCCATTTCGTCAGGGAGACTGAATTGGGGTTTTATGAATCTGTTTCATTTTGTCAGGGAGACTGAATGGAGGTTATGATGGTCGCAAACTGGATGTCACCAGGCTCCTGAAGCAATGCTAACACATTCAAAGTAAAAGTCAAGACAGTTTCCCAAGAATGTTTGGTGAAGATGACTATCATCCATCTGTCTGGTGGCATACATCATCAGCATACAAAACTAAACAAAGAAACATTTCTCAAAATAAATACTGCAGAAGGAGGAAAAAAGAGGAAGAAATCACCAGGTTACCTTATCTCAACCTGAAATTTATGAACTCCCTACAAAACAGATTAAATGTTTCAGGTTTTCTTTTTCAGAATCATCAGTTTGTAGTGGAAACAAAGAAAAATTTAATAAAAGTGTCCCCAGGAAATGCAGTAACTTACCTAGCAGGAATTAACCCCAAACAGAGTCTGGTTTCCAATTTTATGCTGTGTCTAGTGTAAAATGTGGGGGAGACAAGGGGGAGCAGGCAAGGAAATGACTCAGAACTCCAGAATCCTGGCACCTCTCCTGTACCAGGAGGACTGGGGACCATGTTATCTCCAAGTGCTGCTGGATGTGAATGAGGCAGAGGGCACATATCTGCAGTCTTTCTCTGATAAGCATTATCACCAATGTTCTGGCTGGTGGCTTTTTGTTTCTCTGATCTTGTAGCTCCATGTGTCATGCTAGAATAGTGATGGTGACAGAGCTGACTTAGACATCTGCCAGAAGAAGATTCCAAATCAACTTCAAAGCCTGGCCACTCTTTGACACTCCAAGGCAACTTCCCCTCCCCCTTTGGAGGCTTTTCCAATCCCCTTTGAAAGGAAATAAAGGCAGAGATAGCAAGTGCCGGGAGAGGAAAATGTGGGGAAAGGCTAGATGGATGCACAGTAGAAAGCATTTGCTGCCTGCTCCTGGGGGCTCCCTTTGTGACGGGGCATGGAACGCTGTTTGCTTATCTTGGGATGAAACTGAGGACCATCCCTTTCCCTCTCAGCCCTGGCACATGGTGGGTGGGTAGGTGTGGCTACGTGTCTCCTCTAGGGCAGATGGACAGGAGGCTGCTCTGACACCAACCACATATTCTGGGGGCAGGTGGAATGAGGCGGAAGTCAGAGGGGGTAGAAATCCCCTAAGTCTGATCTCATACTTTTAAAGAATAACAATTGCAATTGAATTGAAGTATTTAGTCAGCTAAGGAGAGCTCATAGAAGGCTGTTGAAAATAGCAGAAAGGCTCAAGGAGACCAAGGAGAACTCAAGGAGAACTGCTAAGATGCAGTTCTGTACTGTTCAGACTTTAAATTCCTAGCTGTGCTGTTGGAAGATAACAGTATCAATGCTCTTGAACCTGCAGAAAGAGTTCTCATCAGAGCCCTTCCCCTGTTTCATCCTAACACGTTTAGTACCATCCACATCTAAAGTCCATATATAAAGAATAAAACCTAGAAGCCCTGTCTGGAAAGAGCAGAGACTTGAATTACCTGTCCCATTTCCATCCAGTCCTCGCAAATAGGGAAAACTGTCCACCTCTGACGGGGAGCTGGTGGCTGTGAGAAAGGCGGTCAGGTCACTGTAGCTGGTGTTCTCAGGCAACCTCAGGGCTCTTCTCTGGAAATGAACTCGAGGCTGTGGCCGGGTACCTGCAAAGGTTAACCTCTGAGTTACTTCCCCAAGGAGCTGTTTCCATCTTAGAAAACCAAGAAGTGCATCTCTATGGTTTCCACATGCCTCCTCCACCCTGCTCCTTCCCACATCTCCTCCCATCCTTCATTCCTCCAGGACACAAAGATGTGACAACATGCTATTATGGGGCAAGAAATAATAGCCCATTGTCACACTTGTTTTGACACAGGATGTTGTTTAGGTTTTTAACAAAAAAGCTTTTTCCAAGTTCTATTTGTGAGCAGTCTTTTCACTGCCCAGCATTTGACTATGCATTGGGTCACATTTTGGGAAAGCCCAGTGTAGATGACAATTAATTTCTTGACATAAACAATACAACAGATAAGCTTTAATACTGCTACAGACCCATCCTTCATCCCCCCTGGGAAAATCTGGTTTAACACCACAGAGCAAAAGGAAGCAGGCAAGGGGATCAATGAACAGAGTTGGAAAGAATTGCACACAAGAGCCACCAGTATGAACTCTTTCCTCCTGTGGGAGCTGCCATCTGGTATCCCCTCTATTCCTCAGGGGTGCTTCATACTCGTGACAGATTATGTCACAGATTTTATGCTGAGACTTTTGAAATGATGCAAAATGATGCAAAATCATGCTCCTTCCCAAGATCAGCTCCTTTGTGAGAAGACTGGGTTCACTCAGACAATTGTTACCTTGTGATGTCACCTGCAACTTACCTTTCTCCAGATGTTGTTATGACTGCAAAGCTTGAATGCTTTTTACCTAATGCTGTGGTGACAGTCACAAGGTGCTGTGCGTGACAGCGGTCACAGTGCTAAGGAATTCTGCATAAGCCTGGCAAAACTCACTAAGACAAAAGTCTTATATGTCCTACTCCAGCTTGAGGAGTCCCAACTTATGGCTGTCCTTGTGTATCAGACTGGCCCAGAACAGTCAGGGTCCCCTTTAACCCTGGATCAAAGCGGGACAGCCTGTCTAGAAGACTGAGTCCCAGGCAAGCCCCATAAGGCCAGCCCTGTGTGGCCTGGAATCAGGCAGTTCCAGAGCTCCAAGGCCCTCTTCCTACAGGTGAGGGCATGGACATCCAAACAGCTTACAGATGGACTTACAGACTTATGTCTGGAGCAGGCTGCCTGGAATATGTATGATCAAGGTGGTAGAAAGTCACAATGTTCTCTCCACCTTCTAAAAAACACTGGCCAATCGTCCACTCTGAAACCCAAGCCAGGCCCAGACTCCATGGAGTCAGTGGCCAAAGTCATACAGTCCTGTCTCAGGCTGGTCGCCTCCACTGAAATGCTCTGCACACATCCATCTGTCTAATGCCAGACCATCTACGCCCTGACTTCAACCCTCAAACAAATGCACAGTGAGGTGCTAGCTTTGTGGATTTTCTCTTCTTCTTAGTTTGAGTCTTCTTTTCCTTCAGTTTTATAAGCATACCGAGGTCTCACTCTGCTTTCTCCCTGGTTTGCATTGATTCCAAACTTCTTGCAGTCCTACAGATACCACGGGCTGTGTTGGGAGCTCCTTTCTCACACTTTTTCCCACTGGGCCAAACATGCTGCTTGCTTCTTTCATTCTCTGTTTCTATCCTGCCCTCTAAGGTGGAAAGTCAAAGTCAACCCTCTCCCTTTTCATCTCCTCACTCAACTAAACAACAGCACTCCCTGCTTCTATTATTTTTTTCAATGATGAGGAAATGCACTTTCTCGAGTGCTTTCAGTCTGAACAATGCTGCTGGTGTTATTTAGTTCATATGCCCAGCATAGGAGCCTAGATTTCACATAGTGGAAAAGCAAAGACTCCACTAACATGAAGAAAGGAATGGTGTATCTAAAAGTGACAGACCAAAGGGGAACCTGGGCCTCATAAGGGTCAAGGCAGAAGGCAGAATCCAAGCCTGTTACACAAAATGGACGGGTTATGTGTGCCCCTCTAGGCCTCTGCATAGCTCCTGTGAGATGGGAAGGTTCAGATCTGTATACAGGCTCCTTTGCTGCCAGGTAGGGACAGAAACCTAGTCAGACTGCTCCAAGGAAGAAGAAGGATGCTGAATGATGGGGCGGGGGGCAACTCATATTGAACCCAGAACACAGTCATTCAAGCCTTACTGGGCTTGTCTGGGACCCAGAGAATCAAGGCTCAGGGCCCCAGTGTCTTGTCTCCTTCTCCTTTTCCTTTCCTTTCCCTTCCCTCTTCTTCCCTTCCCTTCCCTTCTCCCTTGCCCCTTTCTCCCTCTTCCCTTCTCTTCCATTTCCTTCCCTTCCCTTCCTCTCTTCCTTCTTTCCTCTCTGTCATCCCTTCCATTCCTGAACACAGCATGTATATTGCATGCACCTTGGTGGGAGATGCATCTTTCCCCTTCCTCTCCCACCCTACCTCTTCCCCTGCTGCAAGAAAATGTGGTTGCTGGCCAGATGTCCAGGGTCTGTCTGTGGTGTCTGGGGTGGGGTGGGGGAAACCTAGGGATTACACTGGGGCAGGTTTGTGAGAAAGGGAAGTGGCTAGTTGGCTGAGCTGACATATGCAACATGGATGCTGTCTGCTGAGGGACCCAACACACCCCCACAGAAGAGCACAGGCAAAACCTATGGTTGGTGAAATGAACCATGAGACATCCTAGGAATCTAAAAGTATAGACTATTCTAAGCTTTGGCATAAACAAAATCTAAATGAGTATGTGTGGGCCTGGGGGAGTGGTTGCGTTCCTCAGCCTGTCTTCATGAATTAAAGTTGCTAAGTTTTCACACAACTGGGTGGGAATGGAGGCTGAAGAGTGGACCAGACTGCCTATCATTGCTGCTTGCCCCTGTCTTAAATTCCCAGCAGCTGTTTCAAACTTCCTCTGTTCTTCTCAAACCCAAATGCTTAGGTCCTGCATTACTGAAAACACTGGGGCCTTTACTTCATCTCTCTGCACCTCAAAAGCTACTTTTTCCCTCTTTTCTTCTGCTCCATGCTAACTTATTTATTTCAAGGCATGACCATCAACTATTCTTGCCTTTGTCAACAATCTCTTTGTCTGTAGGCTTTTTCCTAAGCACCAATGAATATACTTATTTCTTCCCCAGCTAGAAAAATCATAATTGAGTATTACTTTAAATCTGTTATTCAATAGGCAAATGCCTTCTCTCTTTCAACCCTGCATGCTGGAAATGTTGACAGCTGGTTATATAATCTGCAAATCCCATGACCATTTCTTAGCCTCCATCCTTTCTGACCTCTTCACAATGGTCCACACTGTTAGCCACCCCCGCCCATGAATCCCTCCTTCTTGCCATTCATGGTCCTGCACTCCAGTTCTCTTCTGCTTTTTCCTTTGCAAGTACTTTCTTTCTCCTTCTGCCTCTAGACAAGATAGCTCCCAAAGGACTGCCAACCATTGCCTTGCCATTTTACTAATCTCTCCTTAATGATTCTCTTCCAAAGCCACAACTTTGTCACTGTCCTCTATAGCTCTGGGCTCTTGTATAAGCTTCATACCTGCATTTTCCTCTATCTTCTAGAGACTTCTACCCAGATGCCCATCTGCCACACCAAAACCATTACCTACTTTCTCATTTAGTGATCCCATGTTCTCCCCAACATCCAGCTTCAATCCCAGGTCAGCATCATCATTTTCCCTTTCTAAAATCTTGCACATTCCTTCAAATGCCAAGACTGGCTAGTCTTCCTTTGTCAGCCTTTCTTGCCTTGTCCTTTCCTACCTTTCTGCCGCCACTCTATGTTACACTGTGTTACTCTTTGCCTCAATGAGTACAAAAGTCTCCCAACTATCCTCTCTGCTTCAACTTTAGCCCCCTTTCCATTTCACCTACTGACACATTGCCTGTTCTAAGATGCCACTCTGATCATGTCCTTTCCTTGCTTAGAAACCATCAATATACCAAATTAACAATGATGACAAAAACAACAGCAAAAATAAGTAGACCAATATAGACCCAAATCACTACTTTATCTCTCATAAATGAAGAACGATTAGTGCTTTAGAACTTATAAAGCTCCTTATGTATAATAGTTACAACAACCAATGAAGAAGGAACTCTCTCCAGTTTTCATGGGTGAGAAAATGAGAGGTCAAAGAGTTTAAGTAACTTGGCCAAAGTCAATCAATCTGCTTATAAAAGGTAGAAATCTTGAAATTCACTTTCTGCATCCCTTCCTATTACATCATGCCTACCTCAAAATAGGTGCTCTACTTATGACCAATTAGCCCCAACCATCTGGCCAAACAGGACCACACAGCTTTGTTTCTGTACATGTGCTCATGCTTGTCCATATGTCCAAAATTTCTTCCTGTTGATTCTGCATATTCCGTATACCATCCAAATGCATTTCAAGTGCCTCCTCTTCTAGATAGCCTGTTTTGATCCCATCCTAAGCTCTAAGCTCTATTTATACCACTCTTATAACCCTGACCACACTGTGCTTTGTATGTGTTCATGTGAGTATTTGAATATCTCCTTAATGAGGTACCATGAGAAAATGACATGGGTGGTGGAGTTACTGAACTCCAGGTTTAGACCTTCCCTCTGTTAATGGCAAATGGTGTTTCCAGAAGACCTTGGTTCTCGCATTCTGGCATGGAAGAATCCAAGCAGAATGTGTGGGTGTAATGTTAGGGAAAGGGAAATACAAAGGGAGCATGGTGGGAAGCAGGTGGAGTCTTTCAGCAGAGAGAGAACATGCTTTTCTTTTTCAGGTGCTTTAAAAACCTATGCCAACCTATGGGAAAGGGCAGACCCAGGAGATTCCCATGCAATAATCAATGAGTGGGGAGGGGCACGGGTGGTTCCTGGCCAGGTGTAGTGGTCTGGGCCATCCCTGGGCAACCTACTTAAGCCCCAAACTTTTCCTACTTCTAGCCTGCCTCAAATATGGTTTCTTCCACACCAGAACACAAGAACCATGGTCTTCTGGAAACACCGTTTGCCATTATCATCTCTACTACCTTCCAGTTGAATGATTTTTTCACTTCAAATTCTTTTGTCATTAAAATGGGTGTGAATCACACTTGTCTCATAATATGGGTCTTGTGAGGTTAGTTCAGAAGACGTATGTATGGAGCCTAACAGTGCCTCCTGGTACATAATAGGATACTTTTCCATCTCCTCTTCCCTTTTAGACTGAAGTACTTTAAAGGCAGGTGTTCTGTGCATGCACTGCACCATGTCCTGTATGTATCAGCTGCCCAGCAATACTTTTTTGAACTAAATGAGATGAGCTACACCTGGCAACTCGCTATGTTCCAAAAATGCTTTCCCTTTGTTCCAACTAGATTAGGACCAGTGACACTCTGGGCCGGGTAATTCTTTGTCATCTTGTGCATTGTAGCATGTTCAATGGCCTCTGCCCACTCAATGTCAATAGCAGCCCCCAATGTGTGACAATCAAAATGTCTCTAGACACTGCTAAACATCCCTAGGGTACAACATCACCACAATGGAGAACTACTCACTACATATTTTGAACATCTTTATAAAAATCCAAACAACATCTACCGAGTCTCCTGAATAGTAGATATAGGATATTTGAAGAGGAAAAGGTCAAAGTCTTCGTATTCCCTGAACTTAAGAGTAGAGAAGGCAGCCAAAGAAATGGTTTAAATGTCCTAGTGCCTCAAGTCCACGAATAAAAGAGAAATGACAAAAATATAAGATTAACTTTAATAGTTAGTGATAGACTGTCCAGGCAAAAAGAAGTTCCCAAGGTATGATCTATCTTGAAGGCCACAAAGAGGCAGATGAGACCAGGCAGTGCATATGAAAGTGCAGACATGTGAGGCAGCCTTGGGTGTGTGTGCGAGGATGCTGAGAATATATGTCTGAGTCAAGGGTAAACTCTCAGGGCCCAAGGGCTGAGGATGAGGCTTATCAAGGGCTGGGACTTGACAAGGCTGTGAAGCACAGTAAGTGGAAGGAGAACAATGCTTTCTGCCAGCAGGCGGCCAAAGTGGAGCCAGACTAATGCTGAGGCTGCTGTGAAGAGGTTCAAGTGAGAAATGACAGAGGTCCAAATAAAGACAGTGGCCCTGATGGGTCAACATAGAACTGAAAGCCATTTCTGGAATAAGAGGTAGGCAGGGGAGTGAGGACCTATGAAGGAGGCTGAAAAGAAATGAACAAAGTGAAAGGCAGAGATGGTAGATAAGAAGAAATGAGATTCAAGAAGGAAGAAATGCGTAAGGTTGTAAAGTGGGTTGAGTCTGGTGGGTTGAGGACTGAAAGGGGTGGCTGCATCTAGCAACTCCAGCTCTGCTGAACTCAGCAGGAAAAAGAAATTGCTAAAGAATAGCACATGTGTGTAGTATGGGAAGACATCTTCAAAGTTAGGAAGGGAAAGGAAATGAGAAGGCTGTAACCTGAAGGAGAAACAGGGTGTCAGAAGGGTTTCTCTTGGCTTGGCAAAGCCTAAAGAGCTGAGAAAGAGCTGGAAGAGAATGAAGGAAGATTCTACATGGATAGAGGAAGGCTGGAGAGGAGAAGGTCAGGAATTGGGCCCAGTGGGAATGTAAAGAGGCTCATGGAGGGGCAGAGAACTGCAGGAGGAACATTATTTCCATATCCCATAGAAGAGGGAGCAGAAAGAAGGCAATCTATGGTACTTTCCCCCAAAGGCCTCTATTTTCTCTCTGAAGCAAGCAGCAAGGTCGCTGCCAAGGGAGGGGCATGAAAGTGGGATGGGAGAGCCTTCAGACAGCTGCCATTGGGAACAAAAAAAGAAGTATTTAGGAAAGAGTGAAGAAGTCTAGTCAAGGATGGAAACCACTAATCTAGGTGGTGCCAGTCGGCCTACTGATACAGTAGCCGGGAGCAGTCAGGGGCATCCTTACTATATCTCCTGAGGCACCATGAAGGCCTCTGGGAGCTAGAGCATCAGGCTGGCTTCTCAGTCTAGATTCTTTCATCCCTCACCAGTAATCATCTCGGGAGTAACTTCTAGATTCTCCTCCAAAACCTTTACCCAAGAGATTTCAACTGAATGTGTTCCTCTACAAAGTATAAAACACTAAGAAAACAATTCATATAAAATAATTCCCCAGTGTTCTCTCTTTCCATCCTCCTAACATCTCACTGAGAAATCTGAAGGAAATCTGCCAGCATTTTTCAACAATGAGCACATTTTCAATTACAGCCTATGCTGGGGGAAATTCCTATCGCTGACCACTTGGTTGGTCTGTCCACTTCTCTTCACTGTTAAAAGACAGTTCCAGACTTCCTTTCTTTATAAAACAGTACGAACACTGACAGCAAAATCACTTTCCTCAGACTAGGTAGAGTTATATAGCATGCTTGCAATGGCTGTTGGCTGCTAAGGCCAGTTCTATTGGAAGCATGCATTTTTTAATTCTTTTTTTATTTTATTTTTATCACTTTACATTTACTCACATGTGTATACACTGTTTGTCTCCTCCCCCCAACCCCTAGCCCCTGGCTACCAGCCTCTTGTATCTGATTTTGTCGGAAGCATGCATTTTTGAGTAGCTCAAATTTGCAGGCATGCTAGATAACCTTATTTAGTCTGAAGAGAGAATTGTTTTATTGGTGTATAGGGTAAGAATTTGCATAAATACCATACATTCTAAATTTACAGAGAAGAAAATAAGTGGATAGCCTTTTTATTTTTGTAGAAAAACTCTCATTATCATGAGTTGATTAGCTATTTTATTTGGTTGTCAACATTTTAAAGGAAAAACTTCAACCTTCTTGAATTGTTGAGCATCTGCCTGGCCAGAACAATGGCCTCTTTTTTCCTTCTCTCCTGGTATCTCCATCAATCCAATGGCTTTTGTTCTTTTAAAGCTTTTCCTTTAGGGTCACATAAAACAACGCAGCATCATCTGACACTTCATGTACTGTGGGTGAAGCTTCATAAGTGAAGTGTCATCATACTCCCTACTCCTTTCCCAGGACTGGCTGACATATCACACCATCCAGGCAGCATGCTCAAAGTCACCTGGCTTAAAGCATTTATGTTTCTTTGTAGGAAAGAATTTATTTTGTTCCTCCTCTAAACTCATTGAAAAATAATAAGGGGAAGTAAATGTGAGCAGCTTGAGAACAAAAACCTCAAATAATCATTCATAAATTCAGTATTACATTGAGTTTGTGCGCAGAACTATATTAAGTAAATGGTGGCAAAGACTTCACTTATTTAACTGCATATGGCTTTCCTTCCGACTAGTAAGAAGTCTTAAATAAATCCATCCATTATATTACCGCCATGCCTCAACTCTACTGAGAAAAGAGACGGTAAAAACATGATTAAACTCATGGAATGGTTAAAAATTAACCAAATGTAATTTTTAAGAAGCTGGCATGGAAATGAGATTATAGAAAGGAAGAAATGATTCTCAGCTAGTTTGTGGTTAGCTACAGGAGGCAGGGATATAATACACTGAATAAATGAACTGTAACAAAAACTACCTGAATGACTTACCCCCTTGGGATTATTCGTAATGCAACCATCCTTCTTGTTTCACACACAGAGAAAGAGCTATTCAAGTTCTCTCTCTCTCTCTCTCTCTCTCTCTCTCTCTCTCTCTCTCTCTCTCTGTGTGTGTGTGTGTGTGTGAAAGAAAACTGACCATGGAATAAGTAGTATACATAGGAGAGACACAAAGTGACCAGATTTTAAGATATTTTTCCCTCTGTATCTGTTTACTCAACTGTTCAATGAACCACTCACTGGGTACGTTACGTGTTATGAGGCAGGCAAAGAGCCTGGCTCTAGAGGAACCAAGATGATGATAACATAGTCCTCACCCTTCAGGTTTTAAAATTTAATTGGTGAGAAAAGGTATACCACCAAATATGACAGAAAAGGAGATGTCATGAAAATATCCAGCATCCCCAGAGGGAGGGTTGTTTGTAAGGACACAAGGGGAGATGAGGAGACAGGGACTATGGGCACTTGAAGACAGGAGCCAGAGGGCATGGAAATTCTAGGGGCTTGTGCGGCTGGTACTAGACTTGGGCAGCTCTAGGATGACCAGGTAGGAGTGTGTGGGACTCACTCGAATGCTGTGTCTTTGTCACAATGCTATTAACCCTCAGTTAGCTTCTTTTCAATCCGATACCAGGTGACTTTCTCTGTTTCCTCAGCCATTCTGTTTTCCTCTAACTGGCTTACAGGTGGCCTTGCCAGGACCCAGGCCCAGGCTGCACCTCATGACTGTTCAGCTACAATTCTCACCTCTCTTGGGTACTTAGTTCAATCCCAGTAAGAGGAAGAGAGACCAGAGCAGCTGGCTTCAGCCAGGTCTCAATCCCTGGCCACTCTCTGGGCTGGTAACCATGTGTCAGTGTCTACACTAGACCCAATGGCCACAGCCTGGAGGGATAGGGTCAAATGATCCAAGCCCCTTCACAGCCGAGGTTGTAGGGCAAGGCAGGTGGCATGATTCCCATCTGCAGTGGAGATACAGGAAGGACCTGGAAAATGTGACATTTAAGCTGGCTTTGCTGTTTCCATTTGGGATGTCCCAGATGGAAAACAGTAAAAGAGATTCAGTTAGTCTAGAACACAGCACATGAAGTATTAGGTCACGTCCGGATCACACTGGCCTGTGAGAGCTTGATAAGGGCCCTAGATTTTGTTCCACAGGCAAAGGGGAGCCAAGAAGGAAGAGAAAGGAATTGAGCTCAGCCTCAGGAGGAATAAATATGTAGTTCAGTGTGTATTAGAAAGGAGAGACGTAAGGCAGGAAGTCTCTCTTTCTCCTGCTGAAGGCCAGCACCAGTGGGGGGCACCTGTGGAGATCCACCAGGGCTAAGTGCGTGCCTGGGTCCTGTCAGTGCAAATGGGCACAGAAAATAATGAAATTGCGTGTAGGCATAGGGACATTGACTGTGAAATGAATCAGGATGTTAAGACAATGCAGCTCACTGTAACAATATTTGACTCATGGGGATACAAGAAGGGGAGATGAAGGTCATATATAATTGCTACATGGGAAAAGGGTGGCTGCTTACTGATGGCATTATGACAGGGACTCTGGGATCCTTCGTATACCCCCCTCAGAGCAACAAGAGGAGACAGCTGGGTGTCAGGGCTGGCAGGTGACAGTGAGTTGTTGATGAGGCAGCCAAGGAGAGGTCAGGCAGCCACAACGGAATAGTGTGGCTACTGCTCTGTACCCTAGAGGTTAACCCTGGCCACAAACGCCTCTTTAAGAACAGAACTACTCCAAGGGAAGAGGATAGAAAAGGTATTACTCCTTTTCTCTTTTAGACACTTAATAATGATAAATGTAGGTACAATGAGTATCACAAATGATTGTGAGGGGTAAGAGAAGAGGCTGACAACAACCATGTGGGGCCCAAAAGCTATGTGTGGAGGGCAGTGGGGGCAGCAGGCTGCTTTGTGGGAAACCGTGTGTTTCACGCTGCAACATTGTCCCTTTATCAACAATGACCCCTGGATAACTGTGGCAGCCACCAGAGGCTCTGGGCAATGGTATTGTCCAGTCCTTTACAGTAAAGAGTTTCAATTTTATTCCAAGTACCATGGAAAAATCACTGAAGAACTGAAGCAGATGCCTTGATAGCTTTGAGATTGCCTTGTGAGAACCAGCATGTGCGTTTAGCAAGAGTGGGAGCAGAATCACCAGTTAAAAACCTTCTTCAGTGCTTGGAGGGAACACGGGGGTGTCTTGGATGCCTGAGGTGGAAACAGGGATAGAGAGAAGAAGTTGGACAGAGGAGTGAGATGTGAGAATAATCAAGAATAATTTGTGAAGTTTCTGCCTGGTCAAGTTCAGTATGTGTTTACATCATTATTGAGCTACAATGAGGACAAAACCAATCAAGAGCTCTGTGTGTTCATGTGAAGCTGGAGACGACCATTAGGCATCGAAGTGGAGATGCCAAATAAGCAGCTACCTTAGAGCCTCCATCACAGGGGAGGCTGGGCTCTGCTGGAAAGAGGGAATTAGGAGTAGTCAGCACCTAAGGAACACTGAAATTGGGAGGTCTGGATGAGATCTTCCAGGGAAAAGAAGGGAAAGAAGTGCAGGCCCAGGACAGGCATTGGAGTATCCCAAGGAATGATCAAGACACAGGAAGAAAGAAAATCCAAGCACGATGTCATAGAAGTGAAGGAAGATAGTTTCAAGACAGAGTGACTGTCAAGGGTAATGTCCTTGAGGTTGAGCAATATGGAGCCTCATAGCAAAGCTAACTAAAAAAAAAAAAAAAAAAAAAAGAATAGTACCAAGGCTAAGGATTTAGGCCACAGTGTGATTATGGAAGACTCAGGCCCAGTGTTGCTCTCTCTTAGGGATATAAGATGATTTATAGATTTTACTGTGCAGATGACACTAAAATCTATATTTCTATTCCCGTTTTTTTCTCCCAAACTCAAGTCATAAATGCTGCCAGATACTTTTGCTTCTTTCCTTTCAAATTCTAAGAACAGTAGCTGCATGTTAAACTCTTTGTATATCACCACAGCCCTTAATAATGAAGGAATGAGTGAGTTCACCTCATTCTTTTTTTTTTCCTCCCCAGTACTGGCGTGTGAACTCAGGGCCTACACCTTGAGCCACACCACCAGTGCAGTTTATTGGACATAACTGTGCTCACTCCATTCTGTGGCTGGGGCCATGACAAACTCAGCCTGCAGTTTATTTGACATAGCTGTGCTTATGTACTCTGCTCTCCACACACCAGTCCTTTTCCGTGAAGGGTTTTTTCAAGATAGGGTCTTGTGAACTCTTTGCCCAGGCTGGCTTTGAACCACAATCCTCCTGATCTCTACCTCCTGAGTAGCTAGGATGACAGGTGTGAGCCACTGGTGTTTTTTTTTTTTGCGGGCACTGGTGTTTGAACTCAAGGCCTCATGCTTACTATGCAGGTACACACCACTTGAGCCCCATCTCCAGACCCTTTTGCTTTAGTTATTTATTTGTTGTTTTTGGTGGTACTGGGGTCTGAACTCAGAGCCCTACACTTGCTAGGCAGGCACTCTATGACTTGCACCATACCAGCCCTTTTGCTTTAGTTATTTTTTTCAAATAAAAAATTTGAATCAATCCTCCTATTGATGTTTCCTATACAGCTGGGATGACAGGCGTGTACCACCATCCTGGCTTATTTGTTAAGATGGGGTCGTGCTAACTTTTTGCCTGGGCTGGCCTAGAACTGTAATCCTCACATTCTCCATCTCTTGAGTAGTTGGAATTACAGTTGTGAGTCACCATGCCTGGTCAAATTCACCTCATCTGCAAATGGCATAGGAATTTGCTTTGGTAGTGAGCAATGGGTGTAACATGGCATTAGAATTAAAGAACATAGTGATCCCTTAGTATGTGCAAACCATTGGTTCCAGGACCCCCGTGGATACCAAAATCTACAAATGCTCACGTTCCTTAAATAAAATGGCACAGTGTTTACACAGAACCTGCGCACATCTTCCTGTGTAGTTTAAGTCACTTCTAGACTACTTACAATACCTAATACAATGTGAGTGCTATGCAAACAGCTGCCATATTTATCAGCTAGAGAATAACGGCAAGAAATGCGGCTGTTTGGTAGTGACATAAAAATAAGATTTTTTCCAAATTTGGTCAAATCCATAGGTGCAGAACACACAAACCTCTGCACAAGGAGGGCCAAATGTTAACTAAAAAATTAACTCAGTACCAGAAAATATGACTCTCAGGCCTATGATCAAAGAGGAATAAATAATCTCAGCACAGGAATATGTTGTATACAAGTATTGTTTCCAATTCCAACCCCAATCGTAAGAACAAAACAAGTTCCTTGAAATTTTTCTATGAACTCTGTAGGAGCCAAGACAGGGGTAGAGGGAGGACATATTTATAGACATCACATGACAGGCAAAAGAGAGGGCAAAGCCACACTCAAATGCTTATTAGCCTTTGCAAGTAACCGCGTCTGCTAGTAAATGCAGCCCAGGAGTGCCCTGGACTGCAACCCAAATGGGATCAACAATCTCTCCTTTGGTGAAGAAAGACAGACAGCAGGAGACAGACAGGGCAGCCCCATCTCGTCCTTCTCATGCTTCAAGCATAGGCCTGAAAGATATCAGATTACATTCAACCGATAGTCTGACTGAAATTCAGATATGCTTTACTCTCACAGGGACAACACACATTATGTCCCAGCTGTGGACAAATTCACTGCTGTGTCTATCCGACAATAAGTGGGTCCCTCATAAGATTGTAGTAGCTTGCCCAAGAGGCACTGTCCCTTCTCTTTTTAAATATTAAACATACCTTGGAATCCTGATACTATTTGGACGACATCTTCATAGACCATGAGAGTAGCAGATCTTTCTGGAAGCAAGCCAAGGCTCAGTGAAGAAAATACTGCGGGAACAAAAAAAATGGACATATGGGAACTTTGACATTTAATCCAAAGGTCCACTCCAAATTTCTGAGAAGTCTGTATTCTTAGAATTCTCTGACTTCAAATCTATCAATGGCATTGATTTTCAATATGATTTCTGAAAGACCTTCAAAATGCCACGAGGATATTGCAAGCGCTCATATAAAAACTGCTCGTTCAACAATAGTCCACTTTAAAGACCATGTGACCCAGTAATTCCACTCCTAGGTACAAACCCGAGGACTGAAACATGTTAATGAGAAACTTGGACATGAATGTTCCTGTAGCATTGCTCATAATAGCAAAAACAGTGGGAACAACCCAAGTAAACTTCTGCCAACTACTGGATGGATAAGGTGTGGTGTAGACATTCAAGGGAATATTATTCATCCAAAAAAAGGAAGGCAGTACTGATACATGTTATAACATGGATGGATTTTGAAAACTTTACACCAAATGAGAGAAGTCAGATACAAAGGCCAATCTGATTCACTTATATGCAATGTCCAGAATAGACAAATCCAGAGAGACAGAAAGTAAATTAGTGGTTGCCAGGAGCTGGAAGGGGTTGGGAACAGTTAGTCCTGAGGGTCACAGAATTTTAAGGGGATGATTAAACATGGTGCAAGTAAAAAGTAGAGATGTGGTAGTTGTACATGCTTGTAAAGTGCACACTTTAAAAGGGTTGCATGAATTATATTTCAAGTACAAAAATGAACCCCTCCAAAAGAGTTTACAAAAAGAATTTGCCATGGAGATTCAAAGTTGAGAGAAAAGTTCAGACAAGCTGGGGGAGGGAGGAGTAGAAGAAACTGCTACAAGGCTGTTGGGAGTTCCCATCTCTTCCCACCTGCCTGGTCAAGGATTGTACCACAGGTTAGCCAGGACTAGAAGGCGGAACTCTAAGTTGAGTAAGTCATCCATGGACACTTCAAATGTTATCTTAACCTTTAAGAGTGACCTTTCAGTTGATGGCAAAGGGTACCTGATGACCAGGAGGAAGGGGAGGATTGTTGTGGAGGGTGTTGCCTGCAAGAAGCACCTCACTTTCAAGTGCAGGGCGTGTCACACTTCACGCCTCTCTAGGTGCTGCTCCATCCCAGAGTTCCCCAGAGCCTGGAGGCGTTTTCTAGGCCCCAAACACCTCTGTGCTAAAACCACCTGCAATCCTCCTTTGAGAACTATATGTCCATGCCAGAGTTTTGAAAACTTTTCTCACCTAAAATATGTGACCTTTCCATATATAGGACAACCACTCTGGCAAACTTTTTCTTAAACCTTATTTCTCAGAGGAGAAAAAATGATTTCTTGTGTACACCAGGGGCTTCCTGGAGCAGGGGGGCAGGTCAGGGCAGGGACTGTGGACCCAAATCCACCAAGTACCCAGAGGGTGGGATGTGGCAGAGAGGCCCTTAGAGTTTTGAGTGGATGGTATTTGTACCCACCCTATAGAGGGTGCTGACTGATGCACAGAGACCTCTTCATTTCAAGTAGACCACTGTGCATGCTAGACAAAATCTCTACCATTGAACTATATCCCTAGCTACTTGTCTTTTGATAATTAGAGAGAAAAGAACATCTTGCTGTACTTTGGTAGAGGCAGGGAGACTTCTTGGAGTGGAAAACAGCCCAGCTGTTTTATAAGATATCAGATGAGCTTGCCACATGGAATGATGGTAAAATATATCTCAGACAGAGAGGGTGAAAACACCAGACTTCTTCAGGGAATACCAAACTTCCTGGGGTGGCTAGCTCACTACATAGGTAAGGGAGAAGTAGCTAGGGGAGGAGGCAGTGTGTGTCTTTTACTTCCCTTAGGCCACCAAAGGCTTTAGGCAGGCTCATAACATAGCCAGGCACATGTGTTTTAAGACACAGTGCTCAGTATGCAGCAGGTGGTTTGAAGAAGTAGATTATTAACCTGGCCAGAGGTTGCATTAATAGTTCTGAACCATCACAGAATGGACTGCATCTTATATAGTTAACATTTATGCTTATCTATTTAGGTGAAGGGTGTTCTCAGATTCCCCCTTCCCAGTCTAACCCCCTGGCATGAAAGAAAAAAAAAAATCCAACACATCTTCTAGAAGCTATTGTTAAGGATAAAAAAAGAAATCCATTCTAATAGCTCTTAAGAGTGTCTATCCAAACTAAAATACTGCACACAGGTAATAACGCAAGCATTTTTAGTTTCAAGTTTTCACCCTATTTTAGAAGAGGCTCCTAGTTCTTCTCTCTTCCTTGCCCAATTATTTGGAATATCAAAAAAGTTTTAGTGGTTCACTTCTAAAAATATGCACCGAAACAATAGTTTACTCTGCTTTTGACAAGAGGCCAGTCTAAATTTTGGTCACTCTTCCTGCTAGATACTACTTAAGAGAATC
The DNA here is from genome assembly GCF_047511655.1 of Castor canadensis. Taxonomy (NCBI): domain Eukaryota; kingdom Metazoa; phylum Chordata; class Mammalia; order Rodentia; family Castoridae; genus Castor; species Castor canadensis. The sequence continues at coordinate 80,969,242 of NC_133400.1, read as the reverse complement.
TTTGTTATGCTGAAACGGCAAATAAAGCAAACTAACCAAAGACATGGGAAGGTCCTTGGAAAAATTTCAGGCCAATTAATCTGATTTTAGAAACAAGAAACATAGGCTGAGAAAGTCGTGGTGGGCATGGGGCCAGCCTAGGCCTCAGGTGTCTTCATACCATGTCCAAAACTCTTTCAATTAAACTATGTTGTCCCATTATTTGACTCACTGAAGAAAATGGATGTTACAGAAATGGTTTCCTTTACTAAATTATCATATTAATGGAGTCATCAAAGTGAATGTGATTGAACATAGTCCATCCACTAAACGTCCATCCATTGAACATGTGGAAATGGATTCCACATTTGCAAATACTCTTCCCTGCTTAAGTTTACTTGTCATCCCCAAATTAATACTCTCAGTGCTCGATATGCCCAAATTAATATGCCAAAAATTTAAGTCTCCTCATGCACCCTTTCCAAGAGGAGGCCAGACAGGGCAACACCATGCTTTCTTGTTTCAGCTCTCATTCTATAAATATCCTCTTCTTCATCTGTACGGTGCCCAGTTTCTCATAGTTTTGTGCTTTTATTGGTGATTTCACTATCGAAAATGGCTCCCAGGTTTAGTGCTGAAGTGAGAGCTAGTGGCTATGCATGGCAAGGTTGTGATGTGCCTTACAGAGAAAATATGGTGACAGATAAGCTTCCTTGAGGCCTAAGTTATACTGCTGTGTGCTCTGAATGCAATGCCAATGAATCAACTATTTATATTAAATGAGGGGCCTTAAACACACAATCACATCAAAGGTATGTATTGATCAGTTAATGAAAATGTTGTGACCAGAGGCTCCTGGGAACTTACTTTTGTGCTTCCCTTATAGGAGGATTCAGTATTTGCTGATCCCAGTTCGAGGACTTTATAGACAGAAACTCCTGAGAATAATGTATACTGACTGTACTTTGTATGGCAGTAATCCCAATACAGGCAGACACTGTCTAAAATCCCGACTTCTCAGTGGAAAAGGCAGCGGTCAAATTTTTCTTCTACTTGGAACCCAAAAAAGACAGCCTTTCCTCTTCTGCTGGACCTCCCCTCGTTCTGTTCTAGGTCCACTGATATCAATTCTTTTGTGCAAGTCAGTTTTTTTTTTTCAGTACTAGATTTGAACTCAGGGCTTTGTGCTTGGCTAGGCAGGTGCTCTACCACTTGAGCCATACCTTTTGACTTTGTTTTTGAGCTAAAAGTTTGGTACATTTGCCCAGGGTTGGCACTGAATTCGTAATTTTCTTGCTTCCATCTCCCAAGTTATTGGGATTACAGAAATGAGCCACCACACCTAACTCAGTCCATAATTTTGACTGCAAACTAAATCTCTAGCTCAGACCTCTTTGTTGAATTCCACTGCATTTCAGACTAAAGGCTAGATATAGGCACTGAAACCATGTATAGCCTAAAGTAAGCTTATCATCAACCCCAACCCCGGCACCAGCTCCTCTCCTCCATTTCCCTGACCCCCATTTATACCTCCATCCACATCTGCTCTGCCCCAGCCTGGAGCCTGGGGAAAGGTACACACAAGGAGGCAGGAAGGGAATGTCTTTTACTTCCTGCACCAGCTCAACAGGGAAACATGGTGTAGCCAGTATCCAATGCTCACCTCCTGTGCTCATGGGTTCCATCTCCTCTTCCACCAGCCAGAAACCTGAAGTCCAATTGGTATTTCTTCTATTCCGTCCTCTCCCTTGTCTTGTTCCTATCCATTCTCCAAAACTTTCTGGGTTGTGTTTGCTAGATATTTCTCAGGTTTATCCCTTTTCTTTTAAACTTTTCTTAAGTGATTGCCTCAGTTACATCTCCATCAAATCCACTTTACATAGTTTACAGGGCAGGGGTTTCAAACTTTAGTGAGTATTTTTATCCACGAGTATCTGGTGGAGGGAGTGACAGGATTGCTGGTTTTTATAGTTTGAATATGAACATCCCCCATAGGCTTATGTGTTGAATGCTTAGTCCCTAGCTGGTGGCACTATTTTGGGAGGTTGTGGAAACTTCAGAAGGTGGGGTCTAGCTGGAAGAAGTTAGGTTACTATGGGGCAGGTCCTTGGGGATATCTGGTCCTTGGCTCCCTGTCTCACTCTGATTCCTGATTCCTGTCTGACATGAGGTGAACAGCCTCTGCCACCATGATGTACTGCTTCACGACAGGCCCAGAAACAGGGCCACCCACCATTGACTGAACCCTCGGAAATCTTTCCTTCTTTAAGTTGTTATGTCAGGCATTCTGTCACAGCAAGGAGAAATACTGATCAACACACTTGTTAAAATACAGATTCCTGAGACAGACTTTCCAGACTGAATGGCCAATTTCTGGAATCTCTGTTTTTCTAAGCACACTCTGATGCTGGCATCCATTAACCTCAAGATTCAGTTCCCCTCAGCCCATCCCCTCCAGAAAGCCCTCATTCACTCACCTGTTCTCTCCCAGCATCCTGTACATACATCTATCCATAAGTCTATCACAGCACTTGCATGATAGCTGATTTTGTATGTCAGCTTGATTAAACTGAGGACTATCCAGAGAGCTAATAAAGCAGTATGCATTCTCAGTCATTGCACTGTTTAATGTCAAAGTTTCAGCAGGCACTGAGCCTGTACCTCTTCTGCTGAAAGGGACACCCAGGTGGTTCAGCATTTAGTTAGAATGACTAGGCTTCCCCAGGTGTGTCTGGCAAGGTGCTGGAAACAACTGGCCTGTGAGTGGGTGGACTGATGGGGCGGGGAGATCTGCTTTTGGTATGGGTGGGCACCATCTAAACTTCTGGGAGTCCAGATAAAACCAAAAGGCCAAAAAAGGGCGAATCCTTCTGGAGCTGGGACACCCTCCTGCTGTTGGACATCAGAACTCCAGATTCTCTGGTTTTTGAACTCTGGAACTCATACTAATGGCCCCAGGCTCTTGGGTCTTCATCTCAGACTGACAGTTACATTACCGATGTCCTTGGCTCTGGGGTCACTGAAGTTGAACTAAGCTATGTGATCAGCTTCTCTGGTTCTCCAGCCTGAGACACTTTATCATGAGACTTCTCAGCCTCCATAATTGAGTGATTCAATTTCTTTAATAAACCCCATGTAATCTCTCTACTCATATTGGTTCTGTCTCTCTGAAGAATCCTGAATAAAACAGCCTGTGTGATGGAAACTGCTTCTGTGACTGACTTCATAAGCAAACCAGCAACTCTGCAGATCAGGGCTCTGGATCTGCAGTCTTGGTGCCCAGGAACTGTCTCACACACAGTAGATATTCCATAATGTAAAGTGAAAGAACGAGAATTGTGTGACTGTGGAATGATGCTGGGGCTTTTTAAGACAGAAAAAGTACTTCCAGGTACGGCCATGTGTCCTCAGGAACACCAGGGTCCCTGAGAGAGCATGTCTAACTGTGCTGTGGGTCAGAGCTGAGCACTAACACTGGTATTTTGCTGGGCAGTACCCTTAAGGCTATATGCTTATTGACCAGCTATTGTGTGTTAGGTAATGTAATTTAGTTTACCTATTCTAAATAATTTGTCATCAGAACTAATCTACAAGGCAGTCTTCACTCCATTTTATAGAGAATGGCATGGAAGCTAGAGGGGTTTGGCCACAGAGTGGGGGCTAGAGCTCAGCTCAGTTGGTTTCCAAAGTTTACACTTCCTCCACAACACAGCAGCATCTCCCTCCAACTCTTAGCCCCAGCCCTGCCATTCCCTAATCTTGGTGCCAACATGTAACATGTGATTAAAAACTGCTTTTGCTGAGGAACACTGACTCCTTACTTGAGCCCACGAATTAACTAAAGGTAGGAAGCAGTTAGACAAATTGTGATGATCCTTTACCATAGACATGGGGAAAATGGAACTGGGAATATAAAAGGGAAAAACTTTTGGTGTAGCCAGCTTGCATGCTGGCCAGTTTACTTTGCTTGTTATTCAAACTGACATTTTCCCCCCTTTGTCTGTCTGTCTCTCTCTCTCCATGCAGGAGAGACCAAGGTTAACATACTTTATTCTTCAATTAAACCAGGAAGTCTTCTATCCCTTATCTCTCTCTGACCACCAGAAGAAATAATCTGTCAGGCAAGACATACAGCTTCAGAGATGTGGCACCACGGCACCTAGAGAACCAAGGCCAGTACTTATTGTGGGAAATGCACTTTGTCACATACTTGAACTGAGCCCCTGAACTCTCCTTTAAAAAAACAGACATTTTCCCTCAGGAATGGAATGACAGAACTTTGAGAGGCTGACTCTCCCTGTCTTCCTCTTCATCTGATGGATAATAAACCTTATTTCCTTTTACTAAAAACCTTCTCTTGTTATGAATTGGCATTGAGGCCAGGGGACTGGCTTACTGATAATGTGGTCAAGGCACCAGATGGAGCTGGGGTGAGGGACAGAGAGGGACCTACCCCAACCTAAGCTGGATCTGTGCCAGGTGCTGCATTTGCTCCTGATGGTGGACACCTGGCTTTGATGTGGTGACTGGCAGGAAACAGGAAAGAAACAGTCTCTTGATGCCTCCCCACCCCTTTGGACATCCTTGCACTTGGGCATCTGGTGTGACAGCTGAGAAACAGGGCCCAGGAAGTGGATGATGACGTGGCATGCTACAGCACGGTCAAAGCCCACCCTACTAGTTATCATCAACAAGGTGGAAAATGGCCTGTTGCTAAAATGAGCAGAACTGAAGCTTTTCACTCTGCTGTGTGTGCATGAGACAGCAGAGCCCCAGCCAGCTTCACACACTGACTCTGCCTTTCCTCCTTGTAACAGGGTCTCAAAGGGCAAAGCAGGGAGTTGACAGATTTCACCAGCTGTCTGACTCACACCTTCAAAACTGCTTCTGTGTCTGACTCCATCATCACTTGCCTATATCACTGTACGCTGTTTTAGAGAAAGATGAAGAAGGCCTTACCGGGTAATCGGATGGGCTTCCATGGGGCAGATTTTGGCACGTAGGCATGCTTTGTGGCGGTAACGATCAACTGATTGCCCAGCTTATACTGGAATTTGATGAAGGAGACACCATCCGTCCCCGATGTGCCAGAGGCGATAGAGACCTGGTTGGCAAAGATCTCTATGAGTGCATCTGTGATGGGCTGATGGGTGCTGGCGTCACTAATGTGCACCTTCAGTGTCACCTCTGGAAAAGAAAAAGCAGAAAGAACCACTGCTGTCAATGGGGAAACATTAATTGCAATTCTGCTACTGACCCTGATAGGAAGTCAGAGGTAGGCTCTGCCAGAAAATCTAGGTCTGCTTCTTTAAGACGGGTATTTTGACCAAGAGCATTGCCTTCTTAGAGATTCCCTTGTATTTCATATGACTTCCTACTTCTTTCAAACCCACTGGTCATCACAAGCTGCTCTCTTCTGTATGCCTTCCTGATTCACTCCAACAAATAATTGAGAGATAAATTCTACCCCTTTAACACACTGGGCAACAAGTACAATACTCTTTCACGCTTCCCAGAGCTGCTGGCAAACAGCCCAAACAGAGTTCAGGCCACCAGAGAAGGGACATGGCAGGCTGTGAGATTTGCAGCTGTGCTCTACAACGGTCCTGGCAATTGTGGACCTAAGTAGCCCACCATGGTTGTGCTGGTTCTCATGAAGACTAGACTGAAGAGTAGTCAAAAATATCTCTAAAAGGGGGACCCAAAGAATGGGACAGAGGTGAGAAGAATGAAAAAAAATACAAAATACACATGTGAAAAGACAGGAAGTCATCAATAAGGCTGGCAAAAGCAGGTAGCGAAGGTGAGAATGGACAGATCCAATTGCTAAAACATGAGAATGGAATGGATGACTTCCACTGAACTTGGGAGAGATATTTACTGGATTTTTACTCTGTGCCTAGAACTATTGCCGTTACAGCCAGGGTGACGAAGAAGACATGTGAGTAATCAGACAAGTGCTGTGGCAGCAGAGGAATGGCATGTGCAATGGCTCAGAGGCAAGACAAGGCCACACTTCCTGGAGAAATGACAGCAGGTTCTCCAAGCTGGATGGAGAGCATAAGGGGCCAATGCATAAGGTGGGGCCTGGGCAATCAGTGGCCAGGTCACTCACAGCCTTATGAGCAACCCAAAAGGATTCTTCATTGTTTTGGGCCATGGGAAGCCCCACAGGTTTTAGGAAGGGCATGAGAACCAAATTCATGTAGAAACACCTGGATCTGGGGGAAGAACGGGCTGGGGGAGAGGCAAGTCTGGAGACTAAGCATTCAGTTAAGAGCTCTTTGTAACAATCCAGGAAAGACATGATGGTGGACCAGACTCCAGCCTCATGATGGACATCAGTTAAAGGAGATCAATTCTAGAACTAGATGGAGAACAAATCAGAAGTGTCTCTTGCTCCAGTAAACCCTTTTTGCTTAGGTAGGAAGGGATTGGATGGTGCTGGGTAACATAAAATCACCTAGCCACTTATAGGCACTACTTGTACAAGTTGAGCTGCCTCTGATCTGAAAGCCTTGGTGACTTGGGGTGGGGAATAGAAGTGGGAATGGCCAGGGAGGGTAGAGGTTGTTGGGTATGGAGTAGCCTGGGAGCAAGGATGAGGGTGGAGTGTCAGGTTGGTCCCCCAGGTACTGCACAGTGGGATACACTCTGGAGGTTTACTGCAATTAGCGTGCTAGCTTTGAATCTCAGCTCCACCAGGGACTAGACATGTGGCCTTGGGCAAATTATTTATGCTCTCCAGGTCTCAGTTTCCCCATCTGTAAACTGGGGATACCCACAGTTTACAGGTGGAGATCATTGTGCATGCACTCAGTACGTGCTGGAGGCTACCAGGGTCGGGCTCAGAGAAGGGAGGTAGATGGTACAAAAGGGAGGGGTGAAACATCCTGCTTGGGGAGTGTTAAGACCTTTATATTCAGAGTTCTAGGGATGGAGTGCAGTTCAGTGATGGAGTGCATACTTAGTAAAAAAAAAAAAGAAAGAAAAAAGAAAAAGTTGGTTTTTTTTTCAGTTTGTCTTAAACTGGAGTAACTAAGTAGAATAAATGGTTCAAGAACACCTACCTTTGTAATTTTCTGACTGTTTAATGATACTTAAAGCAACCTTTTCAACACTGCAAATTTCATTTAGTCAATCATTTTCTCACCCATTTTTTTCACATGCTGATTTAATAAATTCCTTGAGCAGATGATTATAGAATATGGCTAAAGAATCCAGGATCTGGGCCTGAGAGTATAGCTCAATGGCTTGTTTAGCATGTAGGAGGCCCTGAGTTTGCTTTGTAGCACTGCCCACGCCCTGCACCCCCACCCACCCCCCAAAAACAAAAACAAAAACCTAGACGTAGGTAATGTAGACATGCCCCAAATAGATCCTTGAAATCTTTTAGAAAGAAAGAAAGAAATGCTACAGAAACTGAATCGGCTACTTCATATTATAGGAGGAGAAACCCAATACCAAAGAATAGAATGATAAAATCAACATGAAAATCAAGGCTGTGACATTATGCATTGCACTCAGTCATTTCTCCAGTCTTATCAGTGTTATCTTCGTGCAGACTTCAGAATGGATGCTACACATTTAGTTTCTTATTTAACTTCATCTTCCTTGTCCACACGGCTAAACTGTAACACAAATTACTCAGTTTTCATTAATATTCACATGGCAAAAATCCTCTCCAAGTATGCAGTGGGAAGGGCTTTGTAGGGCTACATTGCATATTTATGTAATTTTATGGTAATGTAACATTTAGCAACAATTGAGATTACAAGGTTCTGACTCTCTTCACTGTACGCTGAAAAGGCAAAAGCCACTGAGATGTGGGAAAAGGGATTCATGAATAAAGTGAAAATGAGGGAGTTTGTTCTCACCAGCTTCCAAGGTTCTACCACTTGAATTTCTTCTAACATAGGAAGCCTTGTTTATGTTCTGCAATGATACACTTTGGAAGAGATCTTTTAGCACCTCTTTTGATGTCACAGGATGGGAATACTGTCCATGTGGTTGGTAATTCTTACAGACCCCTGGAGTATCATTTTTATAGAGTAACACTCAGAATCAAGCTATCCATTCAACAGCAAACAGCACCACTCCCATAAATGAAAACCAGAGGAGTGGTCTTCTGACCAGGTGAGGCACTATTTATTAATACTACTCTTCTTTTACTGATAAAAGGAAGACCCCACCAATGGCCCCAAACCTAAACATGCATAAAATGCACTATGTTTCTTTGCTGCTCAGTGACAGCATATGAATCTTGTTAAACTGGGCACTTGATTTTGTTGTTGTTGTTGTTGTGCTGGGTGTGGGTACATTGTAGCATTACAAAGGCTCTGACAATGCATCAACTATATCATACTTGAATTCACCCTTCCACTTATCTCCCCCATTCCCCTTTCCTGATTCCTGGAACAGTTTCAACAGGTATCATTTTTGCATTTATATACACGTGCATACAATGTTTGCACCATGTTCTTCCTCCTACCCCCTTTGCCACCTCCTCCCTCTCACCAGTGCCAATCACAGCCTTCCCCTCTTCCCCTCCGGGCAGAATCTGTTCTGCACTTCTATTCTCTGATTTTGTAGAAGAAAAAATATAACAGCTAAAGATAAAGTGAGAAACACGATATTTCCTAGTTTGAGATAAAGGTAACACGAATTTCCTCGTGTTGTTCCCATGCACATCTGTATTGCAGCTCCAGTTGCTTCGCCTCTTTCAGTCCTCTTCACTCCTCCTAGTCTGCTTCCCACGGTGGTTCCGGACTCCCCTTAGTGTAACCTGTGTCCCATAATATTACTGCATTTGTTTTAGGTCTATAATCCGCATATGAGGGAGAACAGGCAGCTTTTGGCCTTCTGAGCCTGGCTAACTTCACTTAAGATGAAGTTCTCCAGTTCCATCCATTTACCTGCGAATGAATTTCATTCTTCTTTGTGGCTGAATAAAATTCCATTGTGTATAAACATCACATTTTCTTAATGCATTTGTCAATAGTGGGGCATCTTGGCTGTTTCCATAGCTTAGCACTTGATTTCTATCCTGAAACAGGACCTCATTCTTTTTCTCCTCACCATACACATCCATCACCAAGTTCTACTGATTTTGACTATAAAATACCCATCTCAAACCAAGCCTTCTTCTGCATTCCTGTTAGGATTACCTATTCCAGGCCCTCACTATCTATCACCCAGACTGCTACTTGCCCCCATCTTCAGATCTGGGTGCCAAAGTTCCACTGAAGCCTGGGGAGGTTATTTAAAATGCTGAGCTGTTCTTGGACCCTCTAGTGCCCTCTGTCACCTGCAACAGGGGTTAGGAACTGTAACCTAGCCTGATAGCCAATATTTAAAAATGCTGCTTGTTTTTGAATAAACTAAGAATGATTTTTACACTTTTAAATGTCTGAAAAAAAATCAAAATAATAGTATTTTGTGTTGCATGAAAATTATCTGAAATTCAAATTTCAGTGTCTGTAAGCTTTACTGGAACAAAAAATATTCCTATTTTTTGTTTCCTTTATTTCTGATTCACTATTTTTAAATATATGCATCAAAATTCATTTGAAGCTGGGCTTAATGGAACAAGCCTGTAATTTCAGCTACTTAGAAGGCAAAGACAGGAGGATGAACATTCAAGACCAGCATAGGCAAAGTTAGTATGTGACCCTATCTCAAAAGGAAAATAAAGGGCTGAGGATGTGGAGTGTGAGGCCGTGAGTTCAGAACCCAGGATCTTCAAAAAAGAGTAAATAAATAAAAATAAAAACAAATGGTAAAGTGCTTGCCTACCAAGTCCAAGGTCCTGGGTTCAACCCCCAGTAATTACCCCTCCTCAAAAATCACGAATGGGCTGTAATTAATCAGAAAATATTTATAAATCAGCTACCGACCATATGATTAGTTTGATACTAGGCACTGTGGACAATCAAAATAGATGAAAAAATGATATGGCTCCTGTTTTTAAAGAGTTTAGTTTTTTGAGGGGGAGGAGGGAAGATTGACCCATGTGCCAGAGAGCAGAAAGGATAAAAGTGGATAGGAGAGTATAAAAACACAGCAAAGAAGAGGCTAGAGAGATTAGGAATCTATAGGCAAAAGCGCAAAGAAAACAGAAAGATCTGAAGGCATCCATTGGCAAAGTGGTGACAGTGAAAAGATTCACAAAGGGGTGGGGCAGGCCCCAGTTGGCATGTGATAGATGGACATGGCTTTCTGGGAATTGGCTGTACACATGCTGGCCCTGATTATGGGTTATGGAGGGTCAATGGGGAGTGCTTCCTGGAAGAGATGACCCCTGATGGTGAGACTGGAAGGGTGACAACAGGCATCTTTCAAAACAGCCTTCCTCCATGAAGATGCCCCTGCTAGTTCCACAGCCCATTTTCTCAGTCTCCCTTGAGGCTAAGGTGGAAGAGAATTGCACTTTGGCTCTGCTAGTCTACTGTCCTTGTGCTAGATTTGATTTGGAAGATAGCAGCATAAAGAAGCAGGTGCCTTTTTTGACCAATGGGACCACAGAGGAGGTACCTGGTTTGGGGACAACAGAGGTGCCCTGGGAACAATCCTACCGTAACATGACTCATTGTTCTAGCTTTGAGTCCCACCCCCCTAGAAGTCCTGTGAAGCAATGAACACTTTAATAATATCTCTTCTCATCCAGATCCCTGTGCCATCCTGGCATGGCCTCATATGGCTTTCAAGATCATCTCCTTAAAAATATACCCACTGGCCCTCCTGCTGCCACACCTTCCTTCTCAGTGTCCTGCGTGGGCACCACTCCACCTGTCCGACAGGAGAGGAGGATCCCAAGAGTGGGTGCTCAGGCCTCTTCTCCATACACACTCTTGCTCAGGAATTATTCACCATCAGGACTTCAGCCATTGCCTCTAGAGCAGTCTCAGACTTCCATCTGCCAGTGGCAGATCCAAGAAGGAAGCATCAAGCACTCAGGCATTCGTCCTCTACCATGATTCAGATCTTGGCAAATGCAAGGAGTTTGGCTCTGTAGGCACAAGCTAGTCCATTTTAAGTAGTACAAAGAGCATCTGCTTTGTGGGTAGAAAATTAAACATTATCTTTTAGTCCAGCATTATCTTTTAGTCATTTCCTCTCTAACTGCCACAGATTTAGAACTAAATGCAACAAGGCTGTTTCAAATTGTTGGCTTGAGCGAAGGCACCTCTAAGTAGTGAGTTAAAAGCAAGCATAATTGCAGGGAAAAGAAGACAGAATTATGGTGCATAACCCACAGGCACAGGGCAGACTGCCCCAAGCAGGAATTGACCAGGCTGCCTGAGGACATGGGAAGGCTATGTGTAAAGCACACCTGATTTTTCCTCTCTCCTTTATCTTCAAATAATAATGTGCTCTTCATTTTTCTACAAATGACAGGAACCATTTCTCTTCTAAAGTCTCATCCAAACAACAATACAAACATCTTCCATCTCTCTCTTAAAATCATGGAAATATTCCAGAAATAATGGGAACAGGGCTAGGAGAACAACATTTATTTGATTTTTGAACATCCTATCCTTCCCCACTCTCACATCTAGTTTAATAAACGCTGCCTTTATCTTGGAAGAGAAGGTGAAGTCTGCGGACTTGACTCTTCTTTTTCTAATTTGTTTGTTTCTGTAATTTTTTTGCTCTCCCCAAATGCTTTTTGTCCCTGTCCTATTTCCTTAAATTGGCCTTTGTTGTGGGATTTTAATTTTTCCTTTCCTTGTGCTTTCAGAGCCATTGGTTTCTACAGCAGCCCATCCTAGTGGGGAACCCAGCATTTTCTAAGTTGGTCACAGGGGCCTGGCAGAAAGCAAGTCTGTTTCCACTGGGCAGGCCACACAAGCGTTCTTCTCTGAAGTTGCCCGGAGCTCCTGGGGCTGCCTCACATCAGGGCAACAACTGAAAAGGCAGTCAATATACTTAGCCTCCAGCACTATGATCAGCTATATTTAACCCCAATTTAGGGGAGTTACAATGGCTTTCGTCTCTTAAATAAAACAATAAAAGATACCTTGATTGCTTAAAAATGGTTTTCAAATGAGGGGTTATTTTTATAACTTAACCAGATCTTTGAGTTTGGAGATTTTTGCATGCTATTAGAATTTTATCAGAGTAGCAGGTGTGTGGAATGTCCATGCATTAAATTAAAAGCAGATTCTAATATGCCTACTATGTGCAGGTGCAGCTTTTCATACTTTGATTCTTTTACAAATAGAAAAGCTTACTTTATAATATGATAAAATTAGGATTACTTTGTTAAATTAGAGTTTTATTGTAGTTAATTTTCTTCTGTCTCATATATTACACATGTACCTTCTATCATTCAATTTCATTTTTTAAGTTGAAAATTTTAAACTCTCAAACATTAGTGAATCATGTCCTCCAAGGAAGTCACCTATTTTAAAGACCCATATATTATATACTAACATTATATATAGCAGGGTATTATGTCATATGTTAATTATATTATTAATATATAATATAGATCAATAAAAATCTGCTATAGCCTGTTGTGGTGGTACATTCCTGTAATCCTAGCTACTTAGGAGGCTTGATGCCAGTCCTAGGAAAGTGAGACTCTATCTCAAAAAAAAAAAAAAGAAAAAGAAAAAGCACAGCTATGGTCCCAGTTACTAGGGAGGCAGAAGTATAAGGATTGTGGTCCAAGGCTGGCCTGGGGCCAAAGCACGAGAGCTTACCTGAAAAATAAAAAACTAAAGACAAAAGGGCTGGGGGTGTGGCTCAAGTGGTAGATGGCTTGCCTAGCAAGTGTGAGTTTAAACCCCAGTACTTCTCCCTCAAAATTAAAAAATTTGCTACAATATGTACATCTCAGGACTCCCTTACATCTAGTTCCTATTTTTATTAAAGTAATTGACAATCCTTGTGTGTGTTTAGTTCTAAAAGCAACATTCAGTTAGGTGATCTGTAAAGATCAAGACTTCTGCTCTGTCTCCAGAGGAGAAAGAACAAGGCAGGCACACTTTAGAGACAAATTTTCTGGTCATCTGACCCTCCTGGCTCCCTGGTTGCCCCCCTGCAGCTGTTCCCCATGTGGACACCTTTTGCTCTTAATGGTACCATGAGTGGTCCTGAAGCCCTGTGAGATCTGAGGTCACAATGTCTCCTACAGAGTTCCTACCTCTGCTGGGTTTCTTTTAAAATGCATTCCTTAATGTTTGTTGGAGGATCGTGATCTTCTCATTGTGACTTTCTTTCTACTCAGTTGAAAAGCATGGAAAAGATAAGAGGCTGTTTCAGCCTCTGAGAACTCAGAATGCTATTTTGTATGTTTATGTGTTCTACAGTCTCTGGCAACTGACTCACACTCTGAACCTCATGAAAAGACAGCAGTGTGGTAGACTCAACAGCTAAAGCTTCAGTTAGGAAGAGGAAGAGATGGGATCTGTGCAAGGAGCCAACAAGCATAGTTGGTATGTGTGTGAACATCACAGTCTTGAGAAATTCTGCACACAATGTACTCTCTCACTTCAACCTCCTCTTCTCTGTTCCTCAGATGCATGAACTTTGTCTTGACGAGGATACTAGGATATCTCTAGGCAATCACTCAGTGAACTCCTCTCTGTCGCCTCCTACCAGAAGAAATTTGTACAAGAATCAAGTTGATGATCTTCCTAAGAGCAACATTTTCTTATCACTATCACCAAGTCACCTTGAAATACACAACAGTAAACAATCACAGAAGATAAGCAATTAAAGAAATTCATAAGGTGAATATGGTTGATGTGCTTCCTATACAAGAATGAATTTTTAAACTTGTTGAAATCACCATAAAGAAGGGGACTAAGGTAGAAAGGAGAAAAATAGATGGGGTGAACCAATTCAGATTATAATACATATAAACATGGAAATATCACAAGGAAACTTCCTGTATAGCTATCTTAAACACAAATGTCATTTTTTTTTCTTTTACAAAATTGGAAAATGGTAGGGCAGAACATGTCCTGTCTAGGAGGTTGGTACTAGTGGGATGGGGGAAGATGTGAGGAAAGGGTGTAGGAGGGTACAGGTATGGTATACATGTGTATGTAAATGGAAAAATGAGATCTGTTGAAACTATTCCAGGAATGGGGGGAGGGGAGGATAAAGGAGAATGATGGAGAGGGTGAATTCAAGCATGATATATTTGATTTATTGTAAAAACATTTGTAAATGTCACAATGTAATTCTAGTACAATAAAAATATTAATAAAAGCAAAAGAAATTCATAAAAAATTATTACACACAAATTATTTTTTTTTCAAGTGGTATGACACTTTTCTCCACTTTGAACACTCTACAGTAGAAGTAGAAAATACCAATAACCTCCTACAACTTTTTGGCTAAGGATTCTTTCAGGTCTGTCCATGCACTGATGAGTTCCACAGCAGAAGTTCATACTCTGTTGGTGGACCTGGTACGAAATGAGGTTTTCAAGGGTCAGCTCCATAAGCACATTATGCTATAAGAAGAAATATAAAGTAGCTGCATTCTTGCAACTAACCAAGGGGTTATTTAGGTAAACATCTCAAGATAGTTTATAAACTATTGCTGGATTTACTTGCTTCAACTGTACAACTTACATATATAGCCAAGTGTTCACAAGCAAAATTAATGACAGAATATTCCTATAATCTCATCAGATGTATAACAGATAGCAAACTAAACTGATAAACTAATCTTCTATATGTGCTATCACAAATCATTTAGACAAGGCTGGGGGTACGGCTCAAGTGGCAGAGTGCGTGCCTAGATGCATGAGGCCCTGAGTTCAAAGCTCAGACTGACAAAAAATAATTATGTAGACATATCCTTAAAAGTGCTATATAAAAATATGATTATTTATCTTGGTAGGAACTTTTGGAACAAAAGAATGTGGTTATTCAAAAGAAATAAGAATTGAAGCAGTTACTGAATACTAAAATGATACTAAAAATAGCTAAACATATTAAAAGCTGTGATTTCAACTTTAAAGAACTTTTCCATAAAGGTCAATGTACATTCAAATGATATTCTCATTTTTGTCAGAAATGACAAAATATATAATGGCACTAATGTGGAAATGTAAGTATGTTAGATGTGTTTAGTAAGTATCACATGGTACCCTACACTACCAAGCAAAAGAATGATGATGATGATACGTGTTGGTAACCAGAGGACCCACAAGTATTACTAAGAAAATCACTACAAGAAACCACTTAAAAAATGCTTCTGTTTCATTGGTGTATTAGAATGTTCAGAAAGGCACCAAGTCCTCTTACGAGGATTTGGAAGAATCTGGGAACTGCTAAGTTAATGAGCACTATTAAGCATGTCTATAAAATTAGTGTGCATACTGTAGCCAAGGTTCGAACATCTGCTGGAAGATGCTAGTATGAAGATTGCCAAGGCAACCTGGTAGGGGAAAATTGTGTGTGTGTTTCCAGATCTAGCAGTATCTATGGAAATACATTTATAACCATTTTGTTTTGTCTAGGGCTAGGATAACAGCAAAATGGCATGGCATTTACTTTGGATAAAAAAAGCCTTGAGATTTGATGATGATTGTGACAATAATTATGATTTTAGCAAGTCACTCCTCCCTCTGGGAAGGGACCAATTAGAAAGTGCTAAGTGGGAGCTAGTAGCAAGGAGACTGACTCATTAATTACATTGAGAATTTTAAAAAATGGACAGAAAAAGCAATCTGAAGAGGCTGCTGGAAGGCTGTGAATGGTCCAACTGTGTGAAACTCCCGTACTTGAAATTTAATGAAAGAATGATAAGGGGCCCTGAAGCAGCTGGAGTTTAGTAAGTGCAGTGATTAAGTTATCCATATGTGCTTATCTTTTCAAGGAACTGGAGATAGTTAAGAAGTTATAGTGAAAAAAAATAAAAAGATAAAAACTACAGTGAACCTATTATTAAAATGTTCTTTTCTGTTTCAGATGAAGGTGAAATATTTTAGGGCACTTTAGATCTGTTTGTGAACATTCCTATTGGGGAATAGGTACAGAATGTGCATTTTATGGACAGATAGGGTGGAGGTGGTTTTCAGGCTCCTAACTTAATCAGTTGTATGGCCTAGGGCAAGTTCACAGTCACCTTAAGCCATCATTTCTTTTAATAAACTAGGAATATCAACTGCCTTGACTGTAGGATTTTCTCCAGGATGACTGTGACAGTGTCTGCTAGGGTATTCCTGATCTTGCCTACTTGCAAGCATTTCTCTAGCTTTACTTGATGAAACAAACTCTCAAAACCACCCTCCCCCCACTATCATCACTACCATCACCACCACCATTACTGTTACCACCACTACCACTATTACCACTACCACCACCACCCACAGAAGTTTCTCAATAAAAGAAAACTGGAAAAGGGAAAATAGTATGCTTGTCAGGATACAGGGCTCTGGACTGTGACAACTGCGTTTGAGGGTCATCTTCAATACTTACAGAATAATGCTTTCAATCAGAGTTTCTCATCTATAAGGAATGGGTAATACCCTAACCCTAATAACGTTATACAGGTGTTTCCCAAGTAGGGCAGCACACAGCGAGGGCCTATAACTGTCAGTCATTTTAATTATTAGCTCATCATTTCCCAAAATTTGACTCTTCAATGATGGTCACTGAGAGTTTACAGAAAGATTACAAAAGACCTCCTGAAAAGATTCATGAAGGAGTTGACCATACTTGGCTGCAGTTCATGAAATTCTTCTCTCTTATACACACCATTGACAATTACCAAGGACATAGAGATCTGGAGAAACAACAAAAGCCATCATAAAGAGAGATTTCTCCATGGGTCTCTTGTGCTTCTGCACATCTGCTCTATGTGCTGAGCTATCTTTTAAGGATGTTTGTTTAGTGAACAGCTAGATCTTCCTGTGTAGCAAAGGAGAGGCATGCTAACTGCTGATTAGAAAAAATTTAGGTTCCTGAGGCTCAGGATTTCTCCCCTGTAAAGCAACCCATTGTATGTACAGGTACTATCTGACTCTCCTGTGCTGTCCTCGTGGGAATTGGGGCTCAGGGAACTGGGGCAAGAATACTGATACTCTAGGGTATTACGAGCAATTAAGGTCCTTCATTTCTGACTCAGAGTAATCCTGTCTTCTACCTGCCAATTGTGTTAGCTTCTAAGGGCAGAATCTTACTCTTAACAGTTTTGACAGCCATTAGGAACCCAAGGAAGTCCAGCAGCAGGAAAGAAAAGGGCTTGGAGCCTAGGAGAAGGGAACAGAGGAGCCAGAGGGAAAAAATTACAGAGACGAGAGCATTCCAAGTTTTAGTAGATGCTTTTTGGTTTGTGAAGGTTCTTTTTTTAACCAGGGGATTTTCAAAATTTAAAAAAATTTTATCGTTTTTACATTTACTCCCATGTATATACATTATTTGGGCCACTCCCCGCCCCTTCGAGGCAGAACCTGTTCTGTCCTCTTGTTCTCTGATTTTGTGGAAGCGAAACATAAAGAGCTAATAAGGAAGACACAGCGATTTTGCTTGAGATGAAGACAGCTATACAAGGAGATTCCTAGCGTTGCTTCCATGCACGTTTGTATTGCACCCACATTGGTTCATCCATATATATATATATAAAATGCTGTGTCAGGGATGGCCAAGCTTGTCTTTTTCTCTTGGCAAATTCTACCCATTCCCACCTAACATCACACTTACTCCCCTAGACCAGTTATTCTCCTCCAATACTTTAACATGTTGTTCGAGGATGTTCCATATGTGTCCAGCTTTCCCTATAGGACAACAGGGAGAAGCAGAATCAGAGTTTTCTACTCCAAGCTCTGGTGGGTGTTTTGTTTGCTTTTTAAGCACTGATCACTTTAGCTCCTTTTAAACTGCCAGAGTTGCAAAGCCACATTTAGGTTATCACAAGCAGCAACTGAAGAGTAGAATTAAAATGATATGCTAATTAGGTTGTCAGTTGCTATTCACTTAGGATTCAAAAACCTACATTTGTTTAGTCAAATACCACTTTTGCTTTACATTTGTTTGAATAAATTCTGTATTAATGGAACAGCACTATAAACTATGCTTGCTTCTACAAGTTATAAAACCTTGTACTATCCTGATTAGCACCAATATTTATGAAGTCCTATTTATAGGAGTTTTTTAAGAAATTTAAAAGTTTTCACAACACAACTGAAATATAGTGCTCCATCTATGGGGGAAAAATCTGACTATTATGAACAGAAAAGTACTGTTTCTAATTATTTTTTTTCTATCATGAACCCCAACATACAATATTTCCACATAGTTTATGTTTATAGAATGGTTCTTAGTTTGTGCCAAATGGATTAACCTTTCACCTTTTGACCTTTATAGCTTTATTGACCTGGCAGCAGTGTCAATAAAAGGATTTTATTTTCTTCTCTTGACTTGAAAATTAAGAGTTCTACACACTCTTTCACTGCCACCTCAATTACTAATTCTACCAACATAAAACAGATTTATTTTTCCAAGTGGCAGCTCAGGTCTGCCATATTTTGCTTTATACTTAGAAATCAATGCTGTTTTTAGTTCTCCTTCACAAAGGCATTATTAAATGTTACCTGTCAAATGGGTCACAGATGTGTACTCCACACTTAATAATCATTTGGCTGACACCCAGAACTCAAAAGTTATGAAAGTTGCAAGGCCAATAATTACGTCCCCAAGAGAGCCCATTGGCCAAAGGAGTTAGGAACACAAATGTAGCAGAAAAGTCCACAGGTGAAAGAGATTAAAGCAAGGTCCCAGGGTGGCCAGCTGCTGACTAGCCCTCCTTGAGCAGGAGCCACAGGGAAAGTCATCCACTGCACAGGCTCGGGGTCAGTTCCTCGGGCTGACCATGGTGTACCTTCCCACTGGAACATGAAGCCGAAGAATCTGAGAACGGGGGAGGAAGTTGTGAGAAGTGTCAGAGGCTTCATCCTTACAGGGAAGAATCTGAGGACTCTTGGATCTGTTATCTTTTACCTTTCATTTTATAGACCAGGAACTTGAGACTCTCATTCAAGGCTGCCTAGCCATCTTGTAACTGGCACAGGGCTATCCAGCCAAGTAGGTATATTAATTGTGACTGTATTCTGTATTTTAGATGCTTTGGCATCTTGGAGTTTTACTGACCCTGAAGGGACTGCCCTTCCCAGGACTAAGTCCTAGAGAGAGGAAATTACTCACTAGTGAGCACGACTTTCATATGCAACTGCCCAATCCAGAGCCCACACCCCAATCACTTTCTGCAGGGTTCTTACATTCCAGGCTACTACTCCCCTGCCATAGTCACCCAGAAACCAGGCAACTGGGGGCAGTTGCTATGCCCTATAACTTGTGTCATGACACTTTTCAAATTAGCCAATAGTCTAACTGCCTGGCCCATTCCTTTGCCCCTCTGCCTACTACCCCCAACAAGGCTTTTGCCTGCACTTTCCCTTACGTCTTCAGCCTTCTGTAAACCCTGGTGCTTTCCTGGTGGTGTGGCATGCTATTCCCTCTTGGGAACTATAAAAATATATGTGTTCAGTGGTACCTGTCTCCCGATCTGTCAGCTTCCCCTTACCTAAAAAACAATAAAAATCTACATATATATATTTTTAAATTGGATGACTCAAGGTTTTGCTGATTGAGGATATGCCATGAACAGAGCACTGGTATAGAATTAGTTATATTTATACTTGCTATGAAGAGGAACTTTCTACAAGTTTAGGTTGTGTGAATCAACAATAAATTGTAGATCACAGGAAATGCACAGCAGGATTTAGCATCAGACCTGATACACTTCTAAGTCACCTTCCAGACTCTCTGACATCTGAAAACAACCAAGTGAGTCAGGGCAGCCAGTGAAAAATTCCGGCTTTTGACAGCAGAGGATCAGTGAAGATTTTTCAGCAGAGTAAGGAAGTGACTAATATTATAGCAATATAGAAGACAGACTGCAACAGAGGGAGACTATGGATGGAGAGATAATGGGGGACACAAGTGTTGAAGTCCAGCCTCAAGATCACAGAGAGAGGCTTGCTTGTGCACAGGTGCATGTGTGTGAAGGTGGTGATGAAAAGGGGAGAGGCCTTGGCAGAGGCTCTTAGTAAAAGCACCAGGGAAGGGTCCATGCAAATAAATCACCCAGACTAAGCAAAATCCATGAATTATATGATAAAGGATCATTTTAGTTTGCAACTCAATTGTACATGTCTTGCAAGGATTGGTTGGCCCCTAGCTTGGAAGTACATTTATCAGAATAACTTTATTTGGGAGATTTTAGGCTATGAATTTTCTCCCTTGGTGCTAGTGATGAAATCCAGGACCTTCCTCAGGCTAGGCAAGCTGCTACCACTGAGCTGTAATCCCAGCTCAGGTTATGGATTGCAGTACATATGGATTGAAGTGCTTCACGGGGCCTATGACAGGAATGGTATTTTTGGGTCTTCTTTGAAAAAGTCACATTAAAATATCAGAATTGTGCAGAAGAAAAATGTGTAAATTATCCTGCCATTGAAAACTAGTCATCTTAGATAGTTTATTTTGCTTTTTAGGATTAGATATTCTTTTCAGGTTGACTAACACCATCAGCTACAAGACACAAACTCTCAAGGACAACCTCAAAAATATAAAGGACAGCAGTGCATAAAACTGCATTTTAAACATGACAGTCTACACCCACAGAACCAACAATCCCACATTCCCTTTCTCCTGCTCTATTAGGTCATATCCACCTTCTCATTAGAGCTAAATCGAGCAAACATCCATCACAGCTGATACTCTTGCCAGATCAAACTTCCTAGACCAAGGCTTTCCACCATGCCACAAGCCCTTTCAAAATTCTTTCAGCCCTTTCAGTAATTCTTGAGTGAGCCTCAGGACCCTCTCCAGTTTTGGGTCACTACATTTTGTGGGTGCAGAAATTAACTTAGATCCAGTATATTCTCAAAATGTTCTCTGTTGGGTGACCTCATTTCCTGTCTTTATGTGTTCTACCTCTTAAGCCATTCCACTGGCCCTACATTTCCTGTCTTTATGTGCCAGCCCAGGAGTATGAGTGACACCAACATATGCCCTTAATAGGGCAAATACTTTGACTTGTTCTTCAGGAAATTGTGAATCCACACAAACCATATAACTTCCCACTAGTTTGTGTGGTGCATTGGCTCTCATAGTCACAGACCATATGGAGGCTGAACCCATGAACTTGGCCTACCACTTACCGAGTTCTAACAAACTGAGCCAAAAGGCCCATACACAGGATTATATAATGACATAGGAAGAGACTTGAGGAAGCCTCTAAAATAATATTTACCAAGACAAAACTGTGAATATATTCTTCTAATACTGCAATGTTTTCTTTCCCATCAACCAACCAATAAACATGTCAAACATATTGAGGAGCACAAGGGCAGTGTAAGGAAATGAAGACTTTTTTTAAATCTTAATTATTATCAAACATTAAACATGTTTGTCATTCTCAAGCTGTCCTTATTCATGAACTAATCTTTCAAAATCAGTACACACAACTCGCATGCAATACATCATACCCTGCTTCCAAGTATACAATCAAAGGATGAAGGATTTACTCCTAAGAGGAGCACGAACTATAATGCCAGAATGCAAAATACCACCTCATTATGAAAATTAATAAATGCTATGGGAAGGTTCTCAAGAGAAAATTCTATAAATACACAAACATCTGCTAACACTTAGTTGTTAAAAGCAAAACATTTTTAAAGATACGTATCAGCTCAGATATGTTATCTTGAAAGTCTATTTTGATCAGTAGTTCCATAAATAACTGCTAGCTTTTTAATTTAAAAACCAATTATAACCTTAACATTAGTAGCTATTCCTTTTTGTAAACTTGGTTCTACTTTATACTTTGAACACTCAGTTTTCTTGATTATTTGCTTTTATTATGCAGTATATGAGCAGTAAAACGAATGGTCACACTTAACTTGAACGTGAATAAAATATGAACTAGGAGCAAGCAGAAACCAAGTTTATTTTATTTTCTAATACACATATTAACTGAAATAACCAGTAAATAAGCTGTCAATTTACAAGCTATTTCTGGTAAACTTCAGTATTCATAATCTTGGCTGATAATTCCCCAAGTTTAAAATGGGGAATTCATAGTAATATGAATGTGAATAGGGAATCCACAAGGAAAAGTAAATGTTTGGAAGTGAAAAATCTAATCATCCCTAACTTCTACAGGCTTTCTTTAAGACTTGAAGGAAATCTACATTTTCTATGTCTTCTTTTCTGCATAGGGGAAGATGTGGATTGAGGGAAAACATTTGGTGAGAAAGGAATTTGCTAGCTAAGATAGAAAATACAATTGATTAAAATAATAATAATGATATATGTCTATGATAGTATGGTATAGCTTCCAAATAACTATTACACAGGGTCTCTTATTTGATCTTAACAGTAATATCATGACATAGGCAGAGCAGGAAATAGTCTTGGATTATTTATAGTAAAGGGAAAGATGAGCTAAAACAGTTAAAAATGCTCGAAAACTGGCCAAGCTGAGCTGCAAACTCGTCTGGTCTTGTGACCCGCTGTGACTACCCAGAGGTAAGTGTAGAGGCTGTGACTGACTTGGCTTGTGCTGGCCCGCAGAGCAGCAAGGCTACCTGGTCCCCTCTCTCTCAGCCTGACCTGTTCCACAACCCGGCACCCAAAGCTCCTCCCAACTGATGGGTCTTTAAAACAGAAACTTTCCTGTGTAAAGATCCCAGGAGTTTAGGCATGGTGCCTCCGGAAGTCTCCTTCTTCCCTATCTCCTGTACTTGGAAGGCTACTCTATGGCTGGAAGGACCCCAAACAAGTGCTAAGGAAAGTCCTGGACATGGAGCAGGGTTCAGGCCAGTAGGGCACAGGGGATCCGGTGCTGCAGGAAGGAAGGGCTGACAGGGTACATTTTTCTACTCTGAGTCTTATCCAGCCTGATAGGCCGACCCACTGGCTCCTCCCTAGTCCCCCACATTTAGTTACTGCCTTCCTTTCAAAACACCAGCCACTGACTTTACACTCAGTGTATAAGCATTTCTACCCAAAGAGACTGAGCAGATTTCTGCATTTTTATAAGCACCACACATGCCTCCTTCCAGCACAAGTATGTCCTCAAGGTGTCATTGCAAATGTCCTTTTGCATGTAACATTTCGAAGAATTGGAGTGGAGAAAGAGGATGGGGGAATATTAAACTCATTCCCTACTAATAATTTTTGATCCACTTTCTGCAAAGGTAGGAAATACCCTTGGAAGTCTCCAGTTTGCGTGAGAGTAACTTTGCCTTCCCTATGCAATGCTTACATTTCTTCATCTAAATGGATGTGCTCTCCCTCCTGCCATGAAAAACGAGTAGTAAATATGACTTCATCTCCATGCACCAGGACTCCTCCGAATAAGCAGCTGGGAGGCTTAGATTTCTTCCTTCCCCACTGCACCCCAGTAAATCAGAATTGCAGGGGTGAAGGGGGGAGTTGCTGCTCTGAGCATTCTAAGGAAGGAGGCTCCATGTCTTTCTCCTTGAAGAACAGGGTCCCCTGCAGCCCAGGGAAGAAAGAACTGTTACATAAAACCTCAGCTCTCTTCTGCCCTAACCTTTTCCATGCACGTGGCAGGGTATTTCTTCCAATCCTCTCTCTCCTACAGATACAGTTTCATAATGGCTCAACCTAAGAAAAATGGTGCTGGCCAGGGATGAACTGATGCTCCTAAGAAACTAAGGGTATTATTTCACATGTGAGCATTGCGTCACAGGTTACAAACTAGATCCACGTGTATTATTTTATTTGTTCATCTACTTTTACCAAGAGAGATGTGAGACCAGTGACATTTTTACAAACAAGGAAATTGACTCAGAGAGGTTAAATGACCTGCCCAGGGCACACAGCAGCTACACAGCAGAACTGAGATTTAAGCTTCCAGTGTCTTAAATCTAATACTTTCCATTATATCAAAGCTGGTTCAAGTCCCAGGCACTGCCTTTCAAATCTGGTCAGATTTAAGTCACCAGAAAAGAAGATAAAAGGCTTCTGTTAATAAAAGTTGGCTTGAAAGAAGAATGGGAAAGAAAATACACTCCAAGTTCCAAACAAAGAAGCAAGGTTAGAGAAAGGGGTGCTCACTCTGCCACACCACCCCTACACTAGCCTTCACTGCTACCTTGTTCCTGAACTTGGAAAGGAGCCTATCACTGTGGTAGGGAGGTTTCCAAGGTTTTTTAGCCTTTGGGCCTTTTCTTTAAGTTAAAGCACTGTGCTAGAGCTAAGTAAAAGTGGAGCTTGCTCTTGTGAGAGGCAGGGGTGTGGGAGGCGAGGCTGAGGGACAGGACTTGGTCATGGCTCCATCTTGTCAGGGACATTTCTCTGTCCCTCCACATGCTCGCTGCTCACCAAAGTGCCTGCCAGCAAAGTGGACTTCGCTTTTTTTTTTTTAAGTTTGGCACCCAAATGCAAATCAACTACTGGACTGAGTTCGGCACTTTTCCATTTTTCACTTTAGAGCCAGACGTTCCTGATGAAGTAAGCAGACCACAGATTTCCATTTGGCCTGAGCTCTGCACCTCCCTGCATGCAGAAATAAAGCATTGGTCCGGGGACCAGCACCAGGAGTCCTAGATCCAATGGCACTGATTAGCACGGCTTTCTCCTCCCTAGGAAACCCTGGACTTCCTACCTGGCCAGCAGGAACTTTCTTCTCTCTTCCAGGCTGGTGTGCAGCAGGGAACCTCCTTTCTTCCTCTGTCCCAGGACCCAGGAGCAAGAGGAGGGGACCCGGAGCTGCTGGGAGCCTCAGCACTGATGGCTGAAGTGCCTCTAGTGTCTACTCACATCCCTGACTGGGCAGCCAGCCTATTCCGTGACTGGAAAGCTCTGGATATTGGAAAATCCTTTCTTTTCCTGCCCCAAAAGTTTCCTTTCTGTAACTCCTCTCTCTCACTGTCCCAACACTGACCTCAGGAGTCGAAGATTAACACTTACTTTCCCTCCTAACTAACCAGCCCGGCAAGCACTTGAAGATGGAAATATATCAACTATAGACTGCCTCTAAATCTATTAACTTTATCATGATAAAGGAACTGACACTTTTAAAATACAGGGGGCCTGGACACTTGTAGATTTTATTTTTTGCATTTTGTAGATTTCCAAGTCTCTTATAATAAGGCACATCCAAGACTAAAGGGAAATTAAGGTGAGGAGAAACAAAGCCTCCATAATGGGACTCCATTCACTATTCACATTGTTAGTATTAATTTGAAAATAATAAAATGAAGTATATTTATGGAAGCTACATCACAATTTGCAGGAGTGTGCAGTCAGAGAAAAGCAAGCCTCCATGTTCCTTCATGAGGCTGACTAGTTTCCCACCAGAAGAGACCAGAACAGAACTTCACCTGAATCCATGCTCTGTGCAAGTAGGAATTATTCCTGTCCTACTTCCTCAGGCCAGAGTTGGACACCATGTAGGGAATCCAGCCTCTCCTCCTGTTGTCTTCCCCGGAGGCTTTTCCATCTTACTGGCAGACAGTTTCAGTTTGCCACTGTGCTTCCCTGATCAAACCCAGAGAAACCATTTTCCATTGCCCCAATGTGATGAAGGGGTGCACACAAAGGGTCTGACCATGTGCTATACCATAAGACAGACCACCACCCTATGGCTGAGAAAGGGTTTCAAAACTGGATGCCATGCACAATGTCATAAAAACAAGCCTGAATGCATATCATTATTATCACCAGTCTTAACATCATTGGCAAAAGAAATAAAAACAAACAAATGTTTAGAATTCTTTTATTTAGCTGACAAACAGAACTGTCTGTGATGATGGAAATGTCTCATCTATGCTGCCCAACGTGGCAGCCACTTGCCATGGATGGGCACTTGACGTGTGCCCAATGTGAACAAGAAGCTCAACTGTAATCTAACTTTAATTCATTTAAACTTTTATTGGCTCAGGCACCAGCTAGGCCTTAAGGCAATGAAATAAGATTTTTAAAAATGGAGGCCCCTATTCTCGAGGGACCTATGGGCCACACCAGACACTACAGAGCAGTGGCAGGTGGATGGCCTGGACTACTCGACTTCAGGCACGAGGGCCTCTGTGATGAGCTCCCTCCTTGCTGGTTTTCAGTCAGTTCATGTAACCAGGTTGTTTTATATTTCCGGGTGTCTGCAGCTCTGCTGCTCCTCTTTGCTTGGCTGGTTCCCGTGTCTCCTTCAGGTTTGAGCATAAAGGACACCTCTTCAGAAAGGCCTTCCATGACCACCTAGCTATGGATTTTAACTTTTGTGGGTTTGCCTACTTCCACATCTTTCTAAGGGTGGCATTATGAGGAAAACTGTAACTTGGGGGTATGAATCATGCCCATTGTATAAGAAGACAGTTTCTGGGTTCACCTGACCAATGGCACTAGCCTAAAACAGTGGTGATTAACCTGTGTCAAGTTATTTCTTAACAGAGAGGTCTTGGGAAATAGCTCTGTCAGCCAAAAGTGCTTACTATGGTGTATGTTCTAACTAATCAATATGATTGAGATCCTAATCATACTGCAAGGCATCCCTTATCTTCCTAATACTCACCTGGTGTCCCCTCACCAAGCAAACTCCGATGTCCTCTATATTGGGAACAAAGAGGAGTTGGAGGGAGGAGATTTTTATCTCTTTCTTCTCTGATCATCAATGTAAGGAAAAATACAAAAAAAGCAGAAAGAAAAAACATCCGAATGTACACCTCTAGGTGTATCCCATATACCTAGAGGCAACTAAATCTAACATCTTAGCTTATTCATTTGTTTGTTTTTCATTTTTTGCAATTGTCCTTTACATTACAGCAAATGCATTTTTAACTTAAATGTAGCATACAGATTTTTTTCCCTCCTCACTAACCCTTATGTTAGAGATCATTCAACACACTGCCTTGTGGACATGTCATCATTATTCTCCAGTTTGGACTTGCAGGTTGTTTCTAGTTTTTTGTTACTATACATCATGCTACGTGAGCACTCATGCATAGAGCCAAGTCTATCTGACTTGGCTGACAAGGCCTTTTTTGGTTTATTGAGAAGCTGCACTGTTTTGTCCTCTAGGCTGCCTCTGGAATGGTGAGCATCACCCCGGAAGGACAGCACACAGCTTCTTCTTCACTAGGCCACTCACTCATTTGTGCTTAGGTATCCTTTTGCACTGCAAAGTTATGATCTGTGAAATGAAGGGCTTCTTTTGTCCCTGTTTTTATGAGGACAGCACCCATCTGGGTAAGCTTCAGTATTTGGCTTCTTTTAGGACAGGCCTTCCAGAAGTTGTCTTCATGAGTGAGACAGGATGGTTAATTCCAACCAATCACTTTCTTTCCAACTTTAAGGAAGAGGGAACCTCTATGCAGAATCATAAACAAGGGTGATTCTGATTTAAAAGGCTATCTATGAGACCGATTTCTTACTTGACTGGCAAAAATCCAAACATCTATGTTGGTGTGATTTTGGCAAACTGTACCCAACATTCATTTTTGGTGGGAGTATCAGAATAACCCCTGCAGAGGGCAATCTGGCAAAATCCACCATCAGAGTCACAAATGCATAAACACTTTGACAAGCAGTTCTGCTTTTAGGAATTTATTCCACACATAAACTTATACAATCTCCAGCACAATGTAAGAGCAAAGATGTTCTGCCCACCTAGGGCCCTGAAGCAGGCCAGAGTGACACAAAGACTAAGTGCTCGACCATCATTTGAGCTGCAAATTGCTGTTGTCCCTAGATACAGTGTCTGATAGGAGAACTATCTACACAGATTTCTTCTGTGGGATGTTGAAGAAAAATTACAAAGTGGTGACACGGATGAGGGAAGAAACACAAGCCTTTCCCAGTCAAGGAAGCAGGAGGCAAGGAAGGGAGAAAGCTAGACAAAGGAAAAGTGTATAGAAAGAAGGGCATATGTACGACAGAGAATGAGGGAGGGCAGGGCCAGGAAGGCTCTGACCAGAGAGAGGTAGTCCACACTCCAGGAACCTGATGGCCATAGAAAAGGGCTCCATCTACCCTTAGGCCAATGATCACTACAGTGAAGCATAAAATCACTTATCTATACTGATAGCTAAAAAAGTTTGGCTGTATTAAAATTTTATACAGACACATTTAACATGATTTATAAATACAGTTGGCCCTCCATACCTGTGGTTTCTGCACCTACAGATTCAACAAACTGTAGCTGGACAATATTTTTTTAAATTGTATCTGTACTGAACATTTACAGACCTTTTTTGCTTGTCACTGTTCCCTAAGCACAGTCACAAGAGGGAAAGCCAGAGGTCTGCCTGCAGTTCTAAGATGGTTTATAAAGACTTCAGAGGGGACAGAGGGGGAGAAGGACATTTAGAAGTACCACAAAGTCTACCCCATCCTCACATAAGTCAAAGGAGGCCATTGTTTGGAGAACATCCATGAATGTTGGTATGTAGCAAACATCTCTAGAGGAATGCCGCTAGACTTCAAAGCATGGAAGAGAGACTCATATGAGCACAAGACATAGTCATTTCTACAACTAGCCTATGGACATGATGTTTATTGAACTGACTCATAGGATCTTCACCTCTCTTTTCTGCCCCTTGTTCATTCCAGCAGAAAAGTCCACGGTCACCCCAAATATAAAAGGATGTATCACCTACCCTCCCTATTACAAAGTGAATCATGAATGAGCATTTTGGACATATGTGGGGAAGACTTTCTCAAAAGTGAGGTGGGGATGGGGAAAACCAACAAAACCAGAAACAATCCCTTAATCCAAGAACTCAGGGGAGCCACAGAACTGTCTTGGTATACAGACTATCTTGGTAATATTCTCCATCTGCAGTTCTTTTAAAAAGTGAAAACAGTAAGTAAAAATACTTAGCTGTATTATAAAATATAAAGTTAGATCTGCCATTTTCAATCATGCAGTTAAGTGTGCATGCAAGAAATTTTTTTATTCTGGTTCTCTTGAGGAGTTATACTAATACTGTATAGGAGACATACTGAAAATTATCAGTGAAACATATGGAAGATTTTAAGTAACTGAGACAAACTTTCATTTTGTCTAAACCAGCTGATGGCGAGATACCACATTTGATGAATTTAATGAGCATATAATTGGTAGATTTTGTGTTGACCTTGTCCTTCACTGTAACATTCACATATATTTGATCACTGTATGGTCTGACTCAAGAGGGTCCCCACACAAAAGAAATTTTATATAGACATACCTTGTATGTTACATAACTTATCTGTTAGTTCACTACTTGGGAAAGGTACTCAAGATAATATATACTCCTTGGAATATTCAAAATACAAATATTAAAAACTTTAAATAAGAGATAATTTCTAGTTGGAGTAACAGGAAACTCCAGCAGAACCCAGGCCACAATTTACTGAAAATAAACTCACATCTGTGTCCACGAGTTTTAAGAAACAAATTTCACTCTTAAGTGGGCTCTGTTCTCTCATTCACCTCTGAGACAACACCTCTTAGAACTACTTCTCATAAACACACACATAACAATGAGAAATCCAGTTTCACCTCAGGTCTCAGTGTCAACAAATAGATTTTTTTTTTAAAGAACAAAAAACTATGACCTAGTTTCACAGTCAAATTTACAATTTTGTACAACTTTTACTACATAAAAACTTTCTTGACAAACTAACCACAAAGAAAAGCCAAAATACAAACATTCTGACTTTTTCTAAGTCTAAACTTTGCACAAATACTAGCATTCCTGATCAGAAAGCAAAACCTTTTTCATGAAAATGGAGAAAAAAAACCAGGCTTCAAAATCAAAGTGGCTTATGCATTAAATCAAAAAGAAAGGCCATGCTGACTGTATTTCTTATCATTACAAGCTCATAAAACTAAATGGATTTCAGCTATAAGATGAATTGTATAGGATAAAATTCACTAATAGTTGTTTCTAACTCCTTAGTTGGAGCTGGAAATACATACAGCACTGTTGTTGTTAATCCTGCATTATTTATTATGTAGTAGAGAAGCAAATAGTAGATACTGTTACTGACTTTGAGCCAAGACAGCTAAATACAATGATGTGCCATGGTGCACAGTGCAAAATTCTGCAGGAAATAAAATTCTAATGGTTATAATTCCTTTCATGTGAACACTATGTCTTGTTATGCTCTGGTGATAACCTCAGGCCTGATGTAACCATGGGTTATTATATCTTTTAAAACCTCTACAGAGATTAGAAGGCAGCTTTCTGAAATTGTTCTAAGTGGACAAGTAATGCTTTGCTTTCTTTGACAGCTGTTCAATAACTGAATGCAGCTGGAGGGACTCAGCTGCCAAGGGACTTCTATTTGGTTCACTACCAGGTTTCCTTTTCCAGAATGCTTTCCAACACTCAAACTAGTCTTATTTATCTTAAGCACATTTTAAAAATGTTTTTATTTTAATTCTTTTCCATCTCGTTTCACCCATGTTAGATAAAATAGTCTGTGGATTTAAAAGAGATAGCCTTAAGGTTTTCTATTTTACTCTCTTAAACTTTAGCTGGATACAGGAGGAGCCATGGCTGATTATCTCTGAATATAGGATACTATACTCATTCAAATGCATCGATCCTGTTGGCACCATCGTTCACTATTACCCAAACTTCTTAACAGTAACTATGAATGTTTTAAACAGCAATCGTGAAAAATGGCAGGATTCTTCCAGACACGGCAAGGAAGCTGTCTACTAAGTAGTTCCACGTTGGCAAATTCACCTCAGTGTGTGGGTCTGGTGTGCAGCCTCGATGGAGATCTTGTGCCCAGAAGGACTTACTTTTATTAGGCTATCAGACTAGTGGGTAAAAGCAAAACACCAAAGTCCCCATTTACAATGACAAAACACATCTAAGTTGGCAATACTCATCAGCTAGCCAGTATGTTCTCTCCCTTCAGAGAAAGACGTGTCCAAGAAGCCAATATAAAACAAGAAATGGATGTGGTGCGCCATATCGCATTAGAGAAAGAACAGCCAATTGCAGGATTCAAAAGCATTTTAACAGTGTCAGGCTAAAACAGCTCAATGCTCATATACTTTCACAATCAGAATCGTTTTGTGAAAGGGACCGTGGTATCTTTTTAACCTCTGTCATATGATTTTACTTAAAAGTGGAAATAATATGGTCAGAAAGAAAGAACATGGTGGTAGGATTCCAGTGCTATGTAGTGGATAGACTACTTTCAACAATTTTTTAAAAAAATGCTTAAAAGAGCCATCCATGTGCCAGGAAAAGCTTCCACTTTCAGTGCTACTAAGAATATAACAGTGAAAAAGTCCACAGAGAGCATAAACCACCTCAAAATGGAACATCAAAAATGGAAAAGATGGTGGTTAGCCAATTTTGCAAGCATATAGTCATGTGACTTTTCATTATAACTCCTGAAATTCATAATTACAAGGAAAGCAAAATGAAGGACTGCAAAATAAATCTAAGTATTCACTTCCATCCCCAAATGTGGAAGATCTGAGATGGAAATGAACATGCACAATGATTCTGATTAACAGGGAATTGAATTGGACACCACGGCATCGTCTTGTCTCATGCCCAACTGATACCCAATTTCCTCTTCTTCTCCCTCTTTTCTTCAGGAAGATTAGGCTATTTAAGAAGAGGCAAAGTTCACTCTAAACACAGCTTGAGTAGTAGACAATCCCAGGGAAATGCAGGTTCCTATTCCATCCTCAAACAACACTCATAGGAGGTCCATCTATTTCTTCTTTGGGAAAAACACTATATTTTGTAACCAAACATATTTTATTCCCATCACATATCCTATGTGAATATCCCATATTTTAATCATATTCTCCTGATAATTGATAATATCTCAACAGCTTTAACTCTACCCAGCTCTAGTTCTGTGCACTTGTTGGCTGCCATGTGCACCCAGCTGAGATTTATTGTTTGTTTTCAGTGGTGGCTTTACTCATGTTACACATATCCACCCAAGGAATGTCTAAGAGGTTTCTTATTGACAACCTTAAAATAGACAACCACAAGTAATTATTAAAAGGCCTTAAATGTGAGGGCTGGGGGATAAAAACAGTCCACAACAAAAGAACAAAACACCAAACCAGTCCATCAATATCCTTGCTGTCATTATAGGAACCACAACTTAGTCATGGATTTAATAACAAATGACAGGCAGACCAACCTCTTCTAAATAAGTCTTTACACTTCTCACTTTGAGTAAAAACACCTTGTACGCAGGACTTGTACTTCCATCTGAGAAGTTGGAACAAAACAGAAAAAAAATCAATGTAAGTGACAAGATTTAAGAAAAGCTAGAGGCATATCACACAGCTCATCTTTTGAGTTACAAATAACTAATAGGAATAAACTGGTTAAAATGAAATGATTTGACGAACTGCCTCCTCCTGACAGCTGGTGGAGTTCCATGTCATCTTTCATTTTTTTCTTATTTTGCAAAATCTATATTGTACACAGGAAACACTGTCTACAATTTCTGGTTGCTCTTTTTAAAGTGGACAGAGAGGAGGACCCCCCCTCCAGAATTTTTACAACTGCCCTCCTCCCAATCTTTCTTTAAAGTAGGACATCCAACCACTGTTTTTAGTAGTTGACCTTCATTGACTCTTACCAAAACTTCAATTTATTCTTCACAAAAAGATAATCAGCTTTTTACACATATATGATTTATGTAGTATTTAATTAAAGAATCTAATTACCAACAATTTGCCAATTTAAACTGGCAATAACAATGTAAGAACAAAACTAATTTTCTGAATGGAGCCTTTTGCTCCCCGGGCAGCTCTGCATATGGACTCTGGGAGTCTGCTGGGTGTGTATTCTGTCAGTCAAGGGTACCAATTCCAGCCCCATAGAGTTACTGGCAGGTCTGGCGAGCTTGGAGTGGTAACAGCATCTGAAACTAGAACGGGGTTAGCTAAGGAAGATTGCTTTGTAATATAAACTGCCTCATTTCTTTTTAGAGATTTTGCCAGAGCACCTCTTCCTCAAACTCCACAGCAGCCAACTTTTCTTTTGCGTTGAGTCTGAACTGCTTGCTCTGCCTGCAGACCTTCCTCTGGGCACCTGGTCCCCTTCCATTCTGAACAAACTTCTTCCTCAGTCCCCATCTCCACAGCTTCCCTGGTAGTGCCCGATGGCTATCTCACCCTATCAGTCCTTTCTGCTTTGTCAGTCCAAATCCTATTGCCCTTCAAGGTCTGCCTTCTTTCCAGGCCATTTTGAGTATGCCAGAACTGTACTCTCAACATTTGTAGCCTAGGTCAGGGTGTATCTTACTGTGCTCAAGCTCAGGTCTTCACAAAGGTTCACTTGTTCTGTGAGAGCCTTGAGTAGAATTCAGCCTTGATACTGGATAAATCCTGGGACGGGCATCCCATTTTTTTTTTTTTTAAATCTCCACATTACAGTCATGTTTGTTCATGACAGTGCTGGCTTCCACATCCAATGGGCCAGGAAGAAAACAGTGGGGTGATGCTGAACAATGAGGCTGTAGGAAGAGCCTCTGACCTGAACCAAGATGAGTCATAAAGGTAAAAGAACGCTCTGGAGATCCCATCATCCCATCTTCTCATACTCATTCTTACACAATGATCAATTTGGATTCCTACTCTTAAACCACATTTCTGACTTCACTCTAGTACAAGTTAAACTTATCTATGTCAAATCACACTGTAAATACACTAAGGCTGCTCAGGATTAAGAAATCAATGATGAACTGTTCAGCAAAAGAAACAATCACTTTCTACTGCAGTTAATTACATTCCAATTTATCTATTGAGAAAGTTTAGATTTTTCTGCTTTATGTTCTATTAATAACTTGTAAGAGTCACCTGAGGATAGGCTTGTTTTCTCTCTGCCTCCTGTGTAACCCACCATTTTGCTCATAGGTCATTTGTTTAATTACTTAGGAAGTAATTAAAAATAAATCTCAAATGGCTGCCTCTGGTGGGGGAGAGGACTTCCTACAATTCTTTTTCTTTTTTGGTCAGGAGGACACAGCCACACATGGGGGGGGTGTCACCACTAAAATGTGGCAAATGGATATGAATGACTAACCATCTCTCTCTTTACTCAAGTATTGTTTAAAAAATGTAATTCTAAGCTTTAGATCACACTTTCTTTTTTAAAAAAAAATTAACAAAGATCAAATCATAGGAGGGTAGTATGATTTGTGGTCAACAGATCAAAGAGCCAAACTACCTGAGTTCAAATCCAAGCTTTGCCCCTTCTCAGCTGTGCAACCTTGGGCAAGCTGCCTTATCCTCTCTAGGCTGCCTGACCTCACAAGGTGTAGGGGAATAAACAGCAATGCTTAGATCACAGCCTGGCATGTGCTAAGTGCTCACTACATGCTAGTGACTATTATTTCTACAAGACTATCAAAGATGACATAACTGGCCATTCAATCTTAATAAGGAAACTAGTTCAGAACAGCCTAGACAGAGATAATTATGTATTAAATCCTTAAATCTACCAGGCACTTTTACAGTCTTTATGAAAAATATTTTAAAAAATAAATATACAGGAACTGAGCTATTCTGAATGAGACTAGGCAGGTGCCTTGAAGTTTAACCCTTGAAGTCTAGCAACACTGACACCCATAAGAATTGCTGAAGCTGCACGACTACATAATTTGCCCTTCTCATGAAGCAGAATTAGCCTAAGCTTGGTTTTTCTTGAGATGCAATACAGGAGTCACCTGCTTCCACCTGGTTGAAGTCATTACTTTTCCTTCATGGCTTCCTTGATTTCCTCACCTATTTTTATCTCTAATCCCTGTCTATCTTGGGATTTGGCAACCCTGCTTTTGAAATGGCTCAGGGCTTGGCTAGCTTCCCCACTCCAAATTTTTGTGTCTAGAAAATACAGGTATTCACCGGGTACCATGAGACTTGGCCATCCCTCATTCCTTTCTCTATCAGTGTATGGTTCAGAAACCACATGTCCATCACTGGGCCTCTTTTGACAGATATATTATCCCAAGAAACATTCAAAACAACCCTGTAAAGAAGGTAAGTTACAAAAAGCATCAGTCTCAAAGATTGAGCAATTTGCCTTTAGTCATGCAACAAACAAGCAGCACTGGCAAAGCCACTGCAGCAGTGAATCCATGCCACTGAGAGACTCCAATGGAGTTACAGGTAGAAGAAAGCTTGGGGCAGGGATGTGACAAGAAAAGAACAAGTGAGAATCACAATGCTAGGGTAGGGGAAAGACAAGTGATACATATTTTTAAGTCCTCATTTTTAAGTTTAAAATAGGTATACTAACTTGAATTAAAATCTAAGTTTACAAGCTGGAGTTCTAACCAATCAGCCATAATGTAGAGTTAGAGACTATAGGACACCTTTGTTATTGAGAACCCCCATTTCCATTTGGGGTTCTATTTGGCTTCAGTGGATACCTCTAACAAGAACTATGAGTTGATGGCAATAAGAACAAATGGCATAACTTTTTCATGGTATGCCAGGAACCAGAATACATAAGGCTTGTGTCCTACTGAAGGCCACTTGAGGATCACAAGGGGAGTCAACCTTAGAATAAAGTTGACAGCATTTGAAAGCAATGCAGAGAAAGAGAGAGCACAAAAAGGAAGGAGGGAGGAAGGAAGGGAGGAAGAGAGAGAGAGACAGAAAAATGCTGACACTGTGTAGCACTATCAAGCTTCCCTTGGGACCAGCAATTATGCGATTGGCTTGTCAGGCTCCTAAACCAATACTAGCTTTGTTGTTTAAGCTAGAAGTCCTGCATAGGATGCATTGAAAATAGCACTTTCTTTTCCCTTTTTTTGGGGTGGTTACTGGGGTTTGAACTCAGGGCCTCTACTACTTGAGTTTAGGCTTCCAGCATTTTTTTTGCCTTTTGAGATTATTTTTCAAATAGGATCTCTTGTTTTGCCTGGGGCCAGCCAGGACCACATTCCTTCTACCCACAGCCTCTTACATAGCTGCGACCACAGGTACGAACCACCTTATTGGTTGAGACTGAGTTTCATTAACTTCCTGCCTGGGCTGACCTTGAACCACAATCCTCCCAATCACTACCTTCTGCATAGCTGGGGTCACAGGTGCATGCCATTGCACCCACTAGATAAACACTTTCTCTATGGCACTGAATAACATGGCAGTGGGCTGAACATCACTGTCTTTAAGCAGAATTTGTTTGTTAAACATTGTTTTTCCTCAGAACAGTTGGTATACACTCTTGGGGATATACCCAAAAGACTGTGACACAGGTTACTCCAGAGGCACCTGCACACCCATGTTTATTGCAGCACTATTCACAATAGCCAAGTTATGGAAACAGCCAAGATGCCCCACCACTGATGAATGGATTAAGAAAATGTGGTATTTATACACAATGGAATTTTATGCAGCCATGAAGAAGAACGAAATGTTATCATTCGCTGGTAAATGGATGGAATTGGAGAACATCATTCTGAGTGAGGTTAGCCTGGCCCAAAAGACCAAAAATCGTATGTTCTCCCTCATATGTGCACATTAGATCAAGGGCAAACACAACGATGGGATTAGACTATGAGCACATGATAAAAGCGAGAGCACACAAGGGAGGGGTGAGGATAGGTAAGACACCTAAAAAACTAGCTAGCATTTGTTGCCCTTAACGCAGAGAAACTAAAGCAGATACCTTAAAAGCAACTGAGGCCAATAGGAAAAGGGGAACAGGTACTAGAGAAAAGGTTAGATCAAAAAGAATTAACCTAGAAGGTAACACCCACGCACAGGAAATCAATGTGAGTCAGTGCCCTGTATAGCTATCCTTATCTCAACCAGCAAAAACCCTTGTCCCTTCCTGTTATTGCTTATACTCTCTCTACAACAAAATTAGAAATAAGGGCAAAATAGTTTCTGCTGGGTATTGGGGGGGAGAAGGAGGGGGCGGAGTGGGTGGTAAGGGAGGGAGTGGGGGCAAGGGGGAGAAATGAACCAAGCCTTGTATGCACATATGAATAATAAAAGTTTTTTAAAAAAAAATTAAAAAAAAACAGTTGGTATAAATGGTAAGCTTCAGTTTATTCCAGATTGAATTACTTTATATTGTCAAAATCATGATCCCCTAATAATTTTTTTCTCTCTCTTACTTCATTTGCCTATTCTGTGACTTTCTTTGGGTGCCATGCAGTAGGCAAATGGAGGTAAAAGAGAATCAGCAGAAAAGTTGTACATGATAGTCAGGGGAGGAGAGGTGATGGGTGTTCAGACTTCACAGGTTAGAACAAAACTTCTTTTGCTTATTATATAATAATAATAAAACAAGAAAAATACAACCAATTAAAAGCTTTTATTTAATTTTTTTGGTGGCACTGGCATTTGAACTCAGAGCCTGTACTTACAAGGCAGGCACTCTACCACTTGAACCACACCCCTCACCCCCAGTCATTTATGCTTTACTTTATTTTGTAGATAGGGTCTCACTTTTGCCTAGGGTCAGCCTCAGACCTGGATCCTCCTACCTCTACCTCCCACCTAGCTGGGATTACAGACATAGACCACCACACCCAGCCTTTCAATTCATTATTTCTAACACAAATGTGAATGCCATCACAGGTGGTCTCTTATTAACCTTCTCTACTATTTGCTGAAAAGTAATGACTAAGAGCCCTGGACAATTTTGAAGCCAC
This sequence comes from Castor canadensis, assembly GCF_047511655.1. Lineage (NCBI taxonomy): Eukaryota > Metazoa > Chordata > Mammalia > Rodentia > Castoridae > Castor > Castor canadensis. Next base: position 80,931,614 of record NC_133400.1, on the reverse strand, counting down.
TGAAGCCATCCCTGTGGAGTAGGATGCATTACAATGCAATTAAAAATAAAGAAACTGTGGTCTAAAAACATTGATTGTATACTTTCCATGAGTTCACAGGACTAAAATGCTGAGGAACTAGAGGTTGGAAGACCCCAGTCTTGTAAATCAGTCCAGAGGATCTCTATCCAACATCAGAACATTCCCCATCTTGGAAGGAGCTCCTGCCAATGAAGGAGAACAACTAGAACAGGCCCAGATGGGCACCAAAGGAGCATCTCCTTGGAGGTTGTGTACAAGCTCAAAATTAGACAGGCACTCCAACAATGGAGCCATCAACATGTGGACAGAAAAAATTAGCTCTGGAAGCACCCTCCATCATACTCTTGGTTTGGGTGCCATTTCTCATCCTCAGGGGCACAAGGCTTTGATGAGTACTTGTAATATTCCACACTCAAAAGTCAAATATAGATTGACTGGTTTTATGCAGGAGGATCACGAGTTCGAGGCCAGCCTGGGCTACACTTAAAAAAAAAAAGAACTGATTTTATGCTTTTAGAAACCCAATTCATCCTTGAGAGTATTTGTTAGAATACCTAACAACCAGGACTAGCATTTGGAAGCATTTTGCATTTTACCCTCAGTTTTTCAGAGACATAACCAAGCAGCAATCCAGTATTTGCTTGTTTAGGAAATGAGACAGAATATATGGTTTACCTGGAATTTCCTCAGTTTTGGTAATGCCCAATGTTCCCCTTTCTTCTTTTAAACCAATGAGTTTTTATACTTTTCAAAGCTGGGCATCAGTCCCAGTAGAGATGGGTCACATTCGCCCACAAAGGACAGACCGTGATGTGGGGCTGTGAGAGCAATGCTTTTTTTTAGAAAGTAGATGAATGGGTTTCCAATCTCATCAACTAGAAGGCAATACAAATATAAAGCCTTTGTATGATAGACAGAACTTCTTAACATGACATAACTAATGCCATTACCTAATGCATAAACATAGCGTTTGTAGTAGGAATCAAGTTACAGGGACACTGCACTGACTTGTAGAGGTCTGAGTGATCTGGTTGCTCTGCAGTCATCCTCAGTAATCTGATTCCATTTTTTTCTCCCCTCCCAAAGTTGATCTGAAGAATGGGTAGGTTGGAAGCAAAGTATTTCAGTTTCGATATGGGGAGGAAGGGAGAGTTTGGAGTCATTTTGTAATCTTAAGGTATTTACAGTAATAAACTGTGACCAGAATCTACTAAGGGATGTTCTAAGCAAACCAATGTCACTGCAGTGACATTGTAACTGAGCTCCCCTCAAGAAGCGTGCATACCAGATGCCTACAATCCTTTTCATGTCATAGTTACAACCACCCCATGAGATAAGCAATACAACTTACCCTTTTTATCTCTTATTGGTTTCCACCGCTGCTCTGCTTACTGTCCCCATCCCAAACTCAGCTCCCATGAGAATTATGCCCCTTAAAGCTGTCCGGAACACTATCTTCCTTCCAGGGACCTGGGTTCTGGGCCTGGGGCTGCTTCTGCTTTTAAAACTCTCCTCAGTTCCTCAAGTAGCTTCTCAGCTCATCTTGGTCACCATTCCTGCCCTCTGGGCATCTGTCTCAGATCTCAAATTTTCAGCAGCAGTCTTCCTACCAGGAAAATCCCGCCTCCTGTCTATCCAAACCCCTTCCCCTGGGGAGTTCCTTGACCTACAGCTCCTGACTTTCTAGTTTGTCCCAAACCCTAAACAAGGGCATACAAATGAACTCACCCAGATGTCACAGCTCTGCTATTCTGGCCTCAGCAAAGCTAGGGTTTCTCTTTGGAGTGATTTAATTGCAATGAGGGTTTTCCATGAAATCCACTCCCATTTTAAAGAGAAATAGAAAAATGGAAAACCTCTCAAACCTTGCAATTTTACGCATGGTTCTGTGATGAAGGAAGAGGCACCACTGTCTCCTTGCACTCCCATTTCCTGGCTGGTAAGTACACCCCCACTGATGCTACTGCTCGATACCTTAAAAGCAACTGAGGCCGATAGGAAAAGGGGACCAGGAACCAGAGAAAAGGTTAGATCAAAAAGAATTAACCTAGAAGGTAACACCCACGCACAGAAATCAATGTGAGTCAATGCCCTGTATAGCTATCCTTATCTCAACCAGCAAAAACCCTTGTTCCTTCCTATTATTGCTTATACTCACTCTTCAACAAAATTAGAGATAAGGGCAAAACAGTTTATGCTGGGTATTGAGGGGGTTGGGGGGAGGGGGAGGGGGTGGGGTGGGTGGTAAGGGAGGGGGTAGGGGCAGGGGGGGGAGAAATGACCCAAGTATTGTATGCACATATGAATAATAATTTAAAAAAATGCTACTGCTCTAGGAACCAGGAGGTCTAAGGGTAACTCATTTACAAAATCTTCACTGAATGAAACACTCAGTGGTTAACCCCTAACGGTATTAACCTTACTTTTGTTTAAATCTACAGGAATCGTTAACTAAAATTAATGCAGTGCAACAGCGCGTTTACGTAACTTCAAGGAACATAAAAGAAGTCAAACAAAAGTTGAGATTTTAAGTCTTGAAGACTGTATTTGCCTAATAGTACTTCCAGGACATCAATAACTGTTGAGGTTGTAAAAAGGGGTGCACAAAGACATCTGGGGTAAACCCTTGGTTAGATGAAGGTCATTTCCTTGAAGGTGGCACCTCTCAAAACATTCACTAGGCTTAAGTGAGCTGTGAAACCCCAGATTACCTAATGCAGGTTCAAAGCTGTTACCACAACATCTAGAGTCTCCAAAACAGTTCAGTATATTTTTTAATTTTAAGAGATGGAATTTTGCTATGTTGCCTGAATTCCTAAACTGAAGCCTCACCCTCCTGAATAGCTAGGAACTCAAGTATATGCCACTGCACCTTGCTTGCAATCAGCATACTGTTTTTGTTTTGGATTGAACCCAGAGCCTCACACAAGCTAAGTACACACTCTACCAACTGAGTTACCCACCCCCCAACCACCCGTCAGCCACCAAAGCAGTTCTTAATGTGTACCCTGCTTTGGGAGAAGGCTGAATGCACTTTCTGCCACAGAATTGTTCCCACAAGGTCACGTGAGTTCAGAACCCGCTCGCTGCTCAGGAACGCAGCTTCCCAAAGTGCCTTCTAAGTTACAGCAGGAATTCTGCAAAATCTTGACTCAAGACATGCATAAAAATGTTTAACCTCCTACACCGTGATAAGAAATCAATATACCTCAAATGCATTACCTCATTTTAACAACATCCTCATTCATCTTTTAAGAAGAACATAACATAAATTGGAATAGTAAGCTTACACTAAAAAAAATGCTGCTTTTAAGATCTATCCCTTTAGTAAATTTGTGCAAGATGAAAGGTTTTCTGCTAAAATAAATTAATAAATAAAGCTACACAATTCTATAGTTCCTCATCAGGATTTTCAAACAGAAGGAAACAAAGGATGGGCCTTTAAATTTTAAATAGAAATTGAACATTTTACAAGAGATGAGTTTCTATTGAGCAATAACATTGAGCTGAAAGATAAAATGCTAAAGTTATTTGATCTGTAGCTTGAAACTAACAAGATTTCATCCTTTTTAACTTTGGGCTAGGCTCCAGAACACATTCTTTGTGTGTCAGATTAAACTTTTTGACAAAAGCAAATGGCATGTACAACTGTGCTTTATCTTTGTTTACAAATGTACTTTATCTTTGTTCCCATTAAAGTGGAGCAAGTGTGTGTGGATAGATATGCTGCCCCTTTCTCTAACATGGATTAAAAAGTGAAGGAGAAGGCTGGGGGTGTAGCTCAGCAGCTGGGTGCTTGCCTACCCTGCATGAGGCCCTGGTTTCCATTCCCCAGCACTGAAAAAAGAAAGAGGAAAAAAAAGTGAAGGAGGAAGTAGAAATAAATTGTTAAGACTGATAAATAAGATTGGGTTCATTTTTATCCTCTACCTAGGCTTGAGTTTCTAACTTGGTTAAACTTTCATTATTTACTTTGACCCATGATGGAAAGGAATCCTTTTAATCTCAACAATTAATCTCCTGATTCTTACCCCACAATTGGCAACTTAATACAGCCTGTGGTGTCACAGGTCCTTAAGAGGGACAACTGTGAAATCTTTGATTTATATGCAAGTCAACAATGCTGTATTCTGAAGAAGGAAATAGTGAACAGGATGTTCTGCAGAGTACGGTACCAAAGGGAAACCTTCAGAGACATACCAAGATGTGAGGCCACCACTGGGATGACATCTGCGGCCCCCAGGATGACAGAGTATTTTGTGAGTGTCCCTCTTAAGACAAGGTTGGACTGAAAAAGACACAGGTTTATTTTATTTTATTTTTTTTTTTGAAACTATTTTGCCCTTATCTCTAATTTTGTTGAAGAGAGAGTATAAGCAATAATAGGAAGGACCAAGGGTTTTTGTTAGTTGAGATAAGGATAGCTATTGATTTCCTGTGCGTGTGTTTTACCTTCAAGGTTAATTCTTGATCTAACCTTTTCTCTAGTTCCTGGTCCCCTTCTCCTATTGGCCTCAGTTGCTTTTAAGGTATCTGCTTTAGCTTCTCTGCGTTGAGGGCAACAAATGCTATCTAGTTTTTTGGGTGTCTAACCTATCCCCATACCTCCCTTGTGTGCTCTTGCTTTATCATGTGATCAAAGTCCAATCTCCTTGTTGAAGACACAGGTTTAAAAAAAGGAAAAGAAGACCAAATAGAGCAGCTTTATCAGCAAAATCTATTTGTCTACTATGTGCAAAAGATAGAAGACTGACTTAATATTCAAAAAAGCAGTGGCTGCCAGCATATGGTGGCTGTGGAGTTTTGCAAGAGTGCAAAGCCATGGAGAAACATTCCCTGTGGATTGTAAAAATCTCTGTCACATGTATCTCTTAGATGTTAAGATGTTGCTTTTTTATTCTATCTTAATGTTTCCGAAATGGAGACATGTTTTATAGCCTATGTGGGCAAAGGATATGGTAGTGCTGGACTACAAATGCTCCCTTAGAATCAAGAAAATATTGTCCATGTCTACTTATTATTTTCAGTGTTACCCAAACATGGTCTTAGTTAAAATGCCAATAAAATCTAAAGGTATTAGTATACTCACAAGATGGATGCATTTTCTCACAGGACTAATATATTTTACCTGCTCAGTGACACTATGCATGCAGTGACTCGGGAGTTACCCACAAACCATGCTGATAAGATATAGGTTCTTAAATTCAAAGATTTTGGGCTCGCTGTGTGGGGTTTAATTTTAAATATGGTAGAGATGAACAGAATCATATCTATTTTCTCAACACACCTGTGGTCTGGCTGGGTTCTCTCTGAGCAGACCATCCTGAGTCATGCTGGAACAACTTCTACAAAGACACAAGACCAGTAGTCACGAGACTAAGTGGGAAATAATGCTAGAAATAAAACCTTCTCCCAGTTTTCCTTTAAGAGGGCAAAATTTTTAAGCCCCTCAATTCCAAATTTATTTAAGGAATGGCAGCAGCCATGAGCTGGCTACTTTGAGAGTTGAAATCCTGGAGTTACCAAATCAGCACTGAGCTACCTGAAGGAGGGATGCTACACAGAGTTGGCTGGGCTGCACTGAAGGGGTCCTAGTCTGGGCACAAGGACCACAGCTGGGTTCTAAAGTCAAGCTCAGGGACAATGTGCCAGCATGGAACTGGCTGGAATTCTTGTAGCTTTTCTTTTTTTCTGAGACATCCTACACGAAGGGCAGAATTGTGTCCCTCAAAATTCACATCTTGAAGTCCTAACCACTAATGTGACCATATTTGGAAAATGGGCTTTTAGGAAGAAATTCCCATTTAATGAAATTGCAAAGGTAGGGGACTAAATCAACAGGATTTGTGGTCTCATAAGAAAAGGAAGAACAGATGTCCCCTCCCCACCATGTGAGGACACAGTAAGAAGATGGCTGTCCATGATCCAGAGAGAAGGTGTTGCCACGAACCAAATTGGCTAGCACCTTAATCTTGGATTTCCAGCATTTGGAACTATGAGAAATAAACTTCTGCTGTTTAAGCCACCCAATGTGTGGTCTTCTGTTATGGCAGCTCGAACAGACAAATTCAGTATATTATCAGAGTATCGATTTTTTGGGTATGCTAAAGTCATAGCCCTGGAGAGTTTAGGTTCCAGAAGAAATTCCCCAGAGGCTGACAAAAGTATTCTGGAAACAGGTACATTATTGTCAGGTGAAGGACACAGAGGTCTGGGTAGAAGCTGTTACAGTCCCAGCTCTGCCTCTTAAGTATTATGCAAGCCTGGGAAAGCTGTTCCATCTCCAAGTCTCCCTATTCTCGCATGCAGAATTCGGACCACAGAGCAGCTATGGGCTGCAAAACTGTTGAGCAGAGAGTTAAAGGAATAGCATTCTTTTTTTTTTTTTTTCTTAAAGACGAAGAAGTCTGGAGGCAGCGATACTGGCTAGGCTCAGTAGTTCAGCAGTGTCAGCAAAACCTCAGGTTCTTTCCAGTGGTCCTCTGAACCAGTCTTGGCACTTGGCAGTCTTGGCTTTTTGTTGCTTTCTAGTCAAAACTGTCATAGCCGGAGCATAGGACTTGCCAACAGTGTCCAAGAGGAAAGGAAGAGAGGGAGACATGGGCTCAGTTGCCTCTCCTTGCCATGCCTGCCTTGGATCAGGAAGCACGTTACTCCAGAAGTCCCCAGAGGACTCAGAACATGTCCTTCCTCACCTGGGTGACCCTGGCCCTGAGGCTGTGCTTACCCACTCTGACTTCTGAACACAACTGGTTCTGATAGCAACGAAAGAGGGAATGTACCAACTTTTATTAGTACTTCAAGTAAAAGTCTGCATGCAAAATGCTTAACACAATCATAGACTATTCACACACTTTATTTTCAGTTTTTACTGGAACCCAAAGCTATCTGATAAATCACATTTCCTTCAATGAGATTAGTAGATAGGGTCTTGTACTAAATAACTTAGGTCTATGTTTCAAGAGTAGGCGTAATTATAGGGTGGATTCCTAAAGAAAACTATCATGCAAAAAAAATTTTTTCAGCTATAGTTTAATACTAGAACCTTAAGTTGTCCTGGTATTCCAAAACTATCACTTCACCAGATCCCTTTTTGGTAGCTTAACCCAAACACAGGATCCAAAAAGTAACTTTAGTTCAAACACACCAAAGGCTTTTGTTAAACACAAAAAAGAAAACAAGAAACCTAGCATTTTAAGTTAGCAGTAGGAAAAAAAAGCCCTCATTCAGGATTTTTATGGTTCACTTATTCCAGTTTTAAATAAATAAACTTCTATTTAAGAAAACAAAACACTCTTCTTTGCAAGCATGCCACGTAAATAGCCCAGTTAAATATCTTTATTGGAATATTCACTTTGGAATTAACCCCGAGGCCTGATTCAGAGGAATATGATCTGAGCACCAAAGTTTTAGTACTACAGAAGCAGTTCTCATCTGGATTTTATATATTGCAAAAATTAATTGAATACAAGGGAAATATTAATAGTTCTATACCCTTAAAAGTTTCAAAACACTAAGAGAATGTCAGCTTGTTCTAATTCAGACATGGAACAGTTGAGGGGAGAAGTCACTATTTTGTACACTCTTAGACCAGGGGCATAAACACAATACATGTAAGAGCATGCCAAACTAAAAAATGAATGTCAATTAATAGAGGAAATAGCAATTAGCAAAGTCGTTAATTACATAACTGCATTGCTTCTGTTGTTACAGTTGACATTTTTTGTCTTTATTATTCTTGCTAATGTCCAGGCATTAATAAATTCACAATAGAGACCTAACATTTTGTATATATTTGTATATATATTTTTTATCTGAAATCAAAATAAAGGAGACCAATGGCTATTTGTGAGGAATGCTACTAGAAAGTCCCTGTTAATAAAATTTTTTTTTAATGTCTAAGGAGATGGAAATGCTGAAAAGAAGTTCACAAATCCAAATGTGGCATATATTTTCTTCTGTCCATCATCACTTCAGACTGCTTCATTTTCACCCCCAACCCCAACAAGTAACTTCCTTCTTGGGATTATGTTATTTTTTATCAACCTTTATAGTTAGAACTTTTTTTTTTTTAAACAGGTGAACTGCAGAAAAAAACACACAATTCCTGTCACATGGCTACTACAATTAATGGATCAAAATTGAGAATTATTATTAACTGGAGCTCTCTTTTATTCTGATATCCTTAGTCTTTCCCTTATTTCCTTTTTATCACCCAGGAGCCCATCTAAAACACCAAATGTTTCGACCTATGTTTCTTTAGGCTCCTCTTGGCTGTGATAATTATTCAGACTTTCCTTGTTTTAGATGACCTTGAAAGTTTTGAGTAATACTAACCAGGTTCTTTGTAGAATGTCCCTCAATTTGACTTTTGGTTTTTTTTTGACATTTTCTGGTGATTAGAATACGGCTATGGGCTTTGGGAGAAAGACAACAGAAGTAATATGCCATTCACAGCTCAATATATCAAGGGTACATCCTATTAACTTGATTCTCCACTGTGGACACTGTCCTTGGTCACCATCTGAAGTAGTCCTTGTCAGGTCTCTCCACTCCAAGTCTCTCCCACCCTTTGGAAGGAAGTCACTGTGTGTAGCCCATACATAAGGAGTGGGGAGCTATGCCCCCCTCCTTGACAGCAGAGGACAAACATCAATTCCCTGGAATTCTTCTGTACTGGAGATGTGTCTCTTTAACCCCATTCATCCATTCATTTACTTGATCATTTGTATCAGTATTGACTCATTTTAGGAAATGGGATAAAGAGGTTTTGTAGTTGCTTGTGCATACACACAGTGACTATGCAAAGGCTAAAGAGGACAGAAGCCCAAGTGGACGTAGGACAGTGGCAGGCATCCCTCTTAGCAGTAAGGCTTCTTTCATACACCTGCCTCAGGTCCCACAGCTTTGAAATTCTTGCTTCAATAAAACTATAAAGTCCTGTCTGTTACAGCACTTTAGGCTCAAGCAATTAAGCTGCAAGTGCTAAACACATGATACCACAAGCCCACTTTCCTATGTTACCCATCCACCTCACATCCCACCAACTACCAATCCCATGCATGAGCTCGATAAGCACTCTGGGAATAGCCAGGACTTGTGACCCACTCTACCTTCTCTCCCACAGACTTGTGCATATCACAGTAAGTGGGTTTTCAGTCTGGATAACAATTCTGCAAGCTCTGACAATCAGTACATTTGGATACTGAGAGCTGAGCAGTGACGGCACTTAACCAGGTGACATACAGAGGTTATACAGGCTGCGAAGAGAGACGATGTCACTCAGAGATGACAACTGAGATGACCAATCCATCATAACAAGGAAGAGAGGGATGGATTCTAAAACTCCTTCAACAATAAAGCCTTTTATATTTTCAAACATGTCTATACCAGGAGATCCCAAACTTCCCAGGGGGCAGAACACCTGAAAGTAATGATAAAATTGCAGACACATCAGTCCATCAAACTTTAAAGTTTATAATTTGGACTGGATCCATTTTATAAAATGTCAAGAGTCAAATAGCCTGGACTAGAAAACCATATTGGAGCTAGTCCACAGTGCTGGAAACGCCCCTGCAGAGGAACCTGGACTTCTGAGAATGTCCATGATATCCCCAGACTCATCACAGAGGAAAGGAACCCTTGTGCAAAAGCTAAGAGGTCAGACCCCATTGCCCCAGGCACAGCAAGGCCTGTGTGTTCATCTGTTCCCAAAGGTAGTTTCTACTCCTAATAACTGGGAGAAAATGGCACCACAGCAGTCTACTGCTGTCAAAATACCATGCAGACCAAGCCCTGGTCCTGCACTGGCAGCCCAGGGGTTGTTACTGGATTCCAGAGATGCTGACCTGCTACATCTGAGGCAGAAACCCGTATTCTTCACTGGGTTGCAGGGGGTCCCTTGGACACCTGGAGACACAACTTGGGGTTACAAATCCTAGCCATCTGCAGGCCATGGCATCCTGAGAGTTGCCCTCAAGACTCTCAGCAACAGGGTAGATTTGCTAGCTTAGTCAGGGTCTAATTTGCAGCCTGGAGATATCACTGTGTAGTTACCAAATCAAGGCCATGGCATCTGTCAGACAGTACTAGGCTTAATTCTATTCTGTTTCCACTTAGCAAATAGTACAGTGCAAAGGATTACTGACAAATAGAAAAGAAGCAAGAACATAGCTTCCATAAAATTTTAGTGCAAATTTCAGGCTTATCTGACCTCCAGCCACACTTTAAAGTGCAGTCAGCATACACATCGGTCATCGGTTTCTGATCATTTGAATCACTATTGGAAAACTTGAAGCCTGAGATTTAACCTGTCATGTGTTTCATTCCTGAGCAAAGGTTCTGTCACTTACGATTCCCACTCCACACTGGCACTTAGAGGATAGGACAATGAGGCACAATGTGGAAGGTCAGCAGGTTTTCACTCTGGCTGAATTCAGAACCACTGGGGTGGAGGTGGTGGTAGAAGAATGGCCTGTGTGCAGGCCCCCCAGATCAAGAGACTTGAGTTCATTTGGGGCCTGAGGTCATTTTATGTTTCCCAAGTAATTATAATGTACACCCAGGCTTGACCCCCCGGGAAGGTTTTTATTCCTAAGACTGAGTATCTAAAAGGTGGGCACTGTTACGCTTATTCTGCCTAACAAAGTGGTGAATGAATTATTGATGAACTAAACTGGATATATTTTCACTCCAGAAAACTTCCATTTCTATAACAGTTCAAAACCTCAGGGATGGAGGAAGATTGGATTGCCATTGTGATTTAATCTTTCCCACTGTACTGCTTTGCAGTAACTAGTGTTAGACCTTCACCTTGAAGGAGGCACAAAGAAAGATGGCGCCTTCTCTTCCCCACTTCTCCAGTTTAGGGCTGAGCTGTTTACTAAAAGTATGGGCTGAGAGTTAAGTTGGAAAAGGTAGCAGCATGCACCAAATACTAGGCTCTCCCTCTGAAACATTACAGTGACTACAAACTGAGAACTAAAACCTGTTAAGCCTAGCATTGTGTTCTGCCACTAATTACTGTGGCCAGATTTGAGGAATAAGATGTAGATTGTCCAGTTATGCCTGAATTTTAGATAAACAGCAAGTAATAATTTTCTAGTGTAATAAAATAGTCTTGTACAGTATTTGGGATATACTTATACTAAAAGCTTATTCAAGTTGGGGGTGCAGCTCAGTGGTAGAGTACCTGTTAGCATTCGCAAGGTCCTTGGTTTGATTCCCAGCACCAAAACTTTTTTACTCATTGTTTATCTGAAATGCAAATTGAATTGACTTGTTTTGTGTTATACCTGGCAACCCTACCCATAATCAGCTCCAAAATAAATTGTGTAGCTTTGTGGCCTTGTGTTTTAGTAGACTTTGTTACTTTATTTCAGGAGAAAGGGATAACAATATTATAAGATAAAAACATCTGCAAATTCTGTGTTTATTACCCAATAAAATGCTATGACATTCATAGGCAAAGGGGCCATCTAAGAACAAGTGGAATGTTTCTCTCACAGTGACTTCAAAGAACTGAGTTCTCCGGCCCTGAACAAAGGACACAGTAGAAAGGAAACTTTTGTTGCTGGCCACAGCTGAGCACATCTATCAAACAAAAGAAGCATTCAACCCACACCTTGTATCACATTCACACACCAAACACTTAAACTCTATGCAGAAATCAGAACCCATGACGAAATTCGATCAGACTAATCTTGTAATTATGAAGTTCTTTTTCCTGTTTTTTCTCTGTGTGGGGACACACAGAGAAAAGAGAGAAGGAAAAAAATGGGCATGATCAGATCTGCTTTCAGCAAACACTGCTGAGGACCAGATGAGCAAGAGGCAGCTGTGGCCCCCAGGGAGGGACAGACGCATAAGTTGTGTACAAACAACTGCCATGCAGCGCATGCAGTGTCCCATGAAGTTTTCTGTTGTACACTCGGCACCTAGAACAAGACCCAGAACACTGGGCATTATGTATTTGTTGAATAAATAGCAAAGAGAGTGCACAGACCTGGGGCGTGAGGACCAGAGATGGCCACCCAAGCAGATGAGCTGTCTTGGACCTTTAAGAGGAGTAAGGATGACTCAGTCAAACAGAAGCACACCAGGCAAGAAGAAAGGCTCGACTGAGAATACTGGGGCCACATGCAGAAAGACATCCAAGGAGCAGGGACAGCACAGGCTGGTGTCAAGAGGGTGGCCTGGACTGGGGACAGATGTGGAAGTTCATCTGGATGACAGCTGGGACCTGAAGGCTGGGTGGAAACAGGATGCTCTGGGAGGTCAGGGACAGACCCTAGGCTACCTCCTCCTCCACAGGTGAGGCTAAGGAAAGGAAGGGCCCAAGAGAGACTCAGAAAGGCCAGCCCTGGCAGCAGGAAGACAACGAGGACAGAATGCCAAGGGAAAGGAGAGGGACCAAGAACTATCAGCTGAATTTTCCAAAAGTGTAGTGGGGACATGGGACAGGTAACAATTAAGGCATAAATTTGGGATGAGCCGGCAGAGAGATTGAGTGTAGACAGCAGTTTTTCTGGTAATGGGATGAAAGAAATTAGCAATTAAGGTGTTATTCATCAAAGGGAGCTGTTTCACAGGTGGGAGGCCTCAACATCTGTATAAAAAGAGATGGAGCCACAGGCAGGGAGATGTCCATTGTGTATCTGCTGCAGGAAAGAAAGCTGCATGCCAAGAGCAAACACTCACGGATGCCTTTTCTCAAATTCCTGTCCCTCCTTCTCCCTCCATGAGACCAAGATGCCCTGGAGCAGGAACAAGCCAAGGTCCAGCTGGTCTGAGTGCCCTGGCATTTGCCTAGCTGAGCAATTCTTTTACTGAAGGTACAGAAATGAGTGTTTTCTGTGATTAAAGTTCAGGACTAGGGGGACTCAGCCCTTAATTCATTTAGAAACACAAACCAAAAACAAAAGCCCTATGAACTAAAGAGACAAGTGTTCACACAGGTCATTGTTTTAAAGGCTCCTCTACAGTCCTGTGGGACTCTGTTGGCAGGCAGGAATCTCCAAGGAGATAAATTACTAGTTCATTGGGGAATTCAGCTGCTTCAGCAGTGCCTGAATGGGGACAATGAGGACACTGAGAAGAGGGTGCAGCTGGCAGATTCTGCCTCTCTGTTATCTGGGTGTGGTATAAAGCCATATCTTTTTACTATAGCAGATCAAAGATATAGCCCTTCCTTACTTCTTATTTAAAAAAAAAAAAAAAGTGCCAGGCATTGGTGGCTCACACCTGCTATTTGTGAGGCTGAGATCAGGAGGATCACAGTTCAAGGACAGGGTGGACAAAAAGTTTGCAAGACCCTATCTCAACCAATAAGTAGATGGGGTGGCATGCACTTGACATCCCAAGCTATGTGGGAAGCTGAGATTGGGATGATCACAGCTCCAGAACAGTCTGAGCAAAAAATAAATCAATCAATAAATAAAATTATGAGACCCCCATCACAATGGAAAAAAGCTAGATCATGGTCCAAGCCAGGCTGGACAATAAATGTGACCTTATCTCCAAAATAACCACAGCGAAAAAGAGCTGGGCCATGGCTCAAACAGTAGAGCGTCTGCCTCACAGGCATGAAGCCCTGAGCTCAAACCCCAGTACCACCAAGAAAAAAATCAAGTTCTCAGCATCTGAGAGTAACAGTCAACTATTACCTCTTCTTAGGGATATCCAACAGCATGCATTAAATGATTTATTCCAGGTGCCATTTGCAGGATACTAAAATCACACTACTGCAAACAGATGAGAATGTACAAGATTTACAATTGAAGACAGTTACGCTCCATAAAACGATAGTTTAATATTAAGCACAAACTAGAAGGAGGACAACATTGACACTGCCATTGCTCCTTAAAAGTTTTCACTGAGTAAGAGTACATGCTGTAGGACTGGAGGTAGCCTAAAAGCAGACTAAAGAGAATCAAAGCAAAGTCCACAACTTGGAGTACTAGGAGTTATGGAACTTTTGTATTATGCACATAGTAAATATTTTTATCATATGAATGAAATCCCTGAGTGAATGCTTACCTAAAAAAAGACGCAGAAACCCTTCCAAGTCTTTTGTGTTCTACCACACTCTTTAAAGTAAACTGACTACCTCTCTCGAAGCTGGGCTATGAGTAGGATGTGAACAAAACTTTCTAGGTAGCTTTTTAAAGTTGTGCATGGCAAAAGGAGAGGCTGTCTGCTGAATAGTAGGAGTGGCAGCAGCATAACAGGGCATAGGAAGGGAGCCAGATTCTTTGGACCAATTCCTGGATCTGCCCCTGCCTGACTCTGCACATCAGGATCTGGTGTGCAAGGGAGTCTCAGCATGCCAAGTGTGGTCCACAGCCGAGAAGCACAGCATCTTGCTTCATATAGGAGCATGTTAAGAGCTGTTGCATCACAGGGGTCACAGCAGGCCTGCTGAATCCAAATCTGCATTTAACAAGATCCCCAGGTGCTTCACATATACATGGAAGTGTAAGAAGGCTGGGTACAAGAGCTAGACCAGCTCTCTGTATTGGCAGCCCTTCGCCAAAGACAATATGGAGACTAGGCAAGGAGATCCAGCAGCACTTTCATTACATTACATTTCATTTTATAACACTTTTGTTTTATTTAACTTTTCCCTAAAGTAACAGAGGTGTTTTCCTCTTTTTGATTCATAAGTCTTGATTTCTAAAACTAATCTGACTTCTGCTATAGTCTACAGTTGTCTCAACTTTAAATTATTTACATAATAGGAGGGGAGGAAAAGGGAAATGTTTTTCACATTCAATGTTAGATATAATTATGTAACTTTTTTCATGATAACCTGGGTTTTCTCAGGAAGCCTCTTGGACAATTATCAAGAAAAATGGCACATAATTAGACCCCCACACCATCACACACCTGTAGACAGGTGTTCTGCAACAGTCTAAGCATGTATTTTTCCATCTGGAACAGCAGCCTTACTAACTGAAAGGCTAACTACATGCAATCAATTGTAAATCAAAAGGCAAGGATGATGTGTCTATTTTACAATGCCTGACAAACAGGAGGGGTTCAATAAATACCCGTCAATGAGGAAATAGCACTTAAACACCAGTTCTCCCTACAATATTCTGCTCCTTCTCTTTCAATTCTTGCCAAGGTAAAAGAATGAAAGGAGCTTCAGATTTATTCCTGATTGCCAGGAGGCCACTCCCCTCTCCACAGGGATCTCCCTGCTCTTTGGTGCCCAAAGGACCATTGACGGCCCTTTTCCACTGGGGAATAAATCACTCCCCTCCATCACTAAGATATTGATTCCTGTTCTTGAATGCTTTTAGGACTTGGAACAACAAACTCTGAACATTCGATAACCCTTGTATAAACTAAGATCTGGGTGTAAGTGGCTTCATTCAACAATTTTCACGGTCTCTTTCTTCCTCTGCTGAAATTTACTTTAAAGAGGTTGAACTTTTTGTACCCTTTGCTTGCTATAATGTGGGTGCTTTTTAGTGAACCTACTTGAAAAAGCAAGAACCAGAATGAGGAAAGTAAAGGAATAAGTCACAAAGACAACTAATTGCATTCAAAATAAATTACTAGAGATTAGCAGAAGAGGCCAGGCTGGAGGAAGGTTCTGCTAGAAAAGGGAGACCCTTTGATGTTGGAATATCTGGTTGAAGATTAATCAACCAAGCAGAATAAATGGAGAAAGAAGACCTGCAATAATTTGAGAGAGGAAGATCAATCTGACAAAGCAACTAATCCCTGGGTCTAGAACAATACTCACCACTCAAAGAATTTACTAGTAAGCTTGGCAGCTGGTCATTTCACAAAAATAAATAAATGAATAAAAAGAAAAGCTCTTTTTATCCCCCAAATATTTGATAAAGGCAGGAGTTTTGGTAATGGATCATGTCCTGACTCTCTTGTTCTACCCAAAGCTACAATTCAGAGGAACAGCAGACAGTGGCTTCGATCACTTCTCTACACGATTATTCTTTGGCTTTGAACCCAGCCAGAAAGCCACTGCTTGCTCTGTGAAGCCTTCCTTGCCTTCCCTGTTACTCTCTTCCTCTTGGTCCTTACCTGCTGATGTGCTCTCACCTACAGCACTTGGCTGAATTTATTTACTTTCACTCTTTGCTTTCCCCATGGTAGCTTCAGTTCCTGGAAAGCAGAGCTCAGGTGTTAGTCGTTCATGTCCCCAGTGCTGGGACCAGACCAAGTGATTGCTATAGCTTACTTTATCATAAACAGCTCAAGCTGTGCTGCCCAGCAACTTGTGTGGCTCAGATAGAGTCCCCATACAGAATCACAACTGAAAAGGTGCTTTTGATACCATCAGGGCCATGCTCTGAGCAGTACCAGGCATGATTTCAAGTCATCTGTAAAAAGGAATGTCTCTTCTGAATACCTCTCAGGATTATGAGGAGCAAAAACAGATAATGGATCTGAAAGCACCTGAAAATCCATGGAGGACCACACACATTTATAATAATGGTATGAGTATTTCCGTGGCAAAAACAAGGAAATTAGAGACTGTTGAGTGGGTAGATGGACAGATGGGTAGATGAGTAAGGATGGCTCACTAGCCATGAAGCAGCCAGTAGAAGGATGAACTTGAGAACTATCTAGCTTCAAGTCTTGCCTGTCTTTCCCTGTGGACTCTTAAGAGTCTCAGTTTAGAAATGGGAAGATTCGAGCAAGGATAAGCCCCACCCAATTAATAACATTTAATGTACAGCATGTACATAAATGATACGCTGGCCTAAAAACCAGGAACTCCCCTCTCATTTACTTAGCATCTCTGAAGTACTTTAGTATGTTCTGATTTAGAATGCCTAAGTTTAATATTTAATGTGGCATCCAATAGATTTCCATCAAGAGACTGAAAGAAATATCAGAACAGCATAGGCAATGATTTATTTTTAATTAATTAATTTATTTATTTATTGGCGGCACTGGGGCTTGAACTTGGTGCCTCAGCCTTGCTAGGTAGGTGCTCTACCACTTGAGCTACTTCACCAGCCAATGCATTTTTAAATTTGAAAAGGCAAATGAGGTTCAAAATGACAAAGAAAAATTTCAAAATGTGGTAGGAAAAAATACACAGTGAGATCCTTTTATTAATTTTAAATCCAACTAATTCTACCCCAAGAATCAATTCTAAAGAAAATATAAAGTGTGCATTAAAAGTCTCTCAAAAGCTGAGCATGGTGGGGAGCTTATCTATAATCCCAGCACTGGGGAGGCAGAGGTAGAAGGATCACAACTCTGAGGCTGGCCTGAGCTACATAGTGAGTTCTAGGCCAGAAGAGACTGCTTAGTCAGACAGGACGTCAAAAAAAGAAAGAAAGAAAAGAAAAAGAATTAAAGCCCCTGGAACAATTTTTTCTGCCAGGAGATAAATGAGCTAAAGGTGTCTTAGTTTAATTTCTCTAGGCAGTCTTTATGCTTATAATAAAAAGAAACAAAAGTATCCATAAAACCATGTACTGGCAGTAAGCAAAATCACTTAGGAAGGAGATACAACTTTTCTGTAACCATACTAGCAACATTTGGAGGAAACCTAGGCCTCAGGGGCTTCCCACACAGGGCCTGGAGAGCACCCCAACTTGCTGAAAGACTCCCTGGGCTGGGCAGATGGGACTGCCAACTTGACCATACTGCAGACCCCCCTGTTCTCCACTCTCACCAGTTGCATGGCTTGACTTTTCTATCCGTCAGCCATATGCCTTATCACACATACGAAAAAACACGGAGAGCAGATGGTAGGCAACAAAGAGGGAGCCCGAGTAGCTGAGCAAGAAGTGCAAACCTTGTTCTAAAGATGGCATCCAAAAGCCCATCACCTCCAACCTCTGATTCACTGGAATATTTTAAAAAATCAAATGCCATTAAACACAAGTAATTTCTTTCATGCCATGCTTAAAGAATTGCCCTTTTGTATTATAATTACTTGGAGTAAAAGACTTGCAATTCTCTAAAACTATTTTGTTTTCCTTACTGAGAACACCACAGACTTTATTAATATCAGAAATACAGGCACTGTAACAGATACCAGAGTATGACTTTTTGTCATTTTAAATGCAAATAAATGTAGGGCTTGAAGAGGAGGCATGAGACTGAAGAACATATCTCATGAGTATAGATGCCAGAAAATATTCTAACTTTGAAAAAGAATCTCTTTTTATAAAATCTCTATTTTAATATAACCAACAGAAAGGACTGTTTATGCCACTAATTCCTTCTGTCATGCAGTCCAAAGAAGCCAGACAAAGGGCACAGGAAAGAATATCTCCACTGAAAGGCAACAGTGTATACAGCAGGGCCTGTGCACAGGGTTGTTCTCTGCATGGAAACAGTTTCCAAAAAGCTGGGGGACTCTAAAATAGAAAAGTTAGGAAAGGCCACTAAGAGAGAAGACACAGAACTGCAGAGAAACCTGATTCCAGTGCCCACTCCTCCCTAAATCCCAAACATGGAAGGCAAAAACTGCTCAATTCCATTAAATTCACATACGGATATGCACTCATCTGAAAAGCCAAGTGTATACCAAGCTTTCATCTGGTCACACAGTGACTTACAATTAATGTTGTCAACACTGGGCATTGTCATCATAAACCCTTTTTTCGGCACGGACAGGCAGGTATACCTGAAGTGACTAATGAACGAGGCTGATTTAGAGGAAGCCCCATCCTGGCAGTCTAGGGCCCATCTCACCTGTCACGCTGTGTGTGTGATCATGAAACTGCAGCAGTGACAAACCCTTGCCATGCTAGTGTTGAGGTTCCTCCCACTGTGCACCTGGCTCCTGGAGCTCTGCATGAAAGAGAGGGTGCAGCCGTGTTTCTGAGCCAATGAACCTGGCATCTGTCTCCTTAGAAATCCTGGGAAGACATCTGGGGAGAGAGGCCCAGGGAAACCTATGTCTATGTGTGAGTCCTTTTCCAATAGCACTTCACCAAAACGAGGGTGCCCTGGCTCCACTGGGAAACACCATGTAACAAGTCAGAGTTGCTCTAGCATCATAAACTTTTATTCTACTACAGGTACCCCTACCACTGAAACCTGACAGCAGACAACAGGCTAAAGGCACAGGGGAGGAAACAGGAAACAATTACATCCTGCCTGACTTTCTTGTCTTTGGGGGAAGCTGTTTAAAACTCAAGGCAGACCATCACCTGGTACATTCAGCATGCATTTAAATTTTCTGCCTTCGGTAATGGATATATTTAGAACTCTTATTATCTTAACTTTTAAAAGCTATTAAAATGTTTTGAGGAACTGAATCAGTACACTGATGATGCACAGGGGTTAATGAAGCCTCCCAAGTAACTTCTAAAAGCTGCTCAGGCACTAAGAGAGCTTGGCTCTTTTTGAATATATCAACACTTGTGACTTTCAAATGGCATGTGCACTCGGGTTTCCTTTAAAGAGAGAAAATGTCACCTCAAATATTACCCCAGAAGGGTACTTTCTCTTTCTCTCCCCTTCCCTCTCCATCTTGGATGCAGACACACAGATGTGCACAGAAGGACACATACCCTCAGGCACACCCACACCATACCTTATCTCACAAGTATGTGATAATGTGGTTCTACATGACCAGACGGGAGAGTCATTGAGATCATTTGATAAAGTTATAGTACTAACTAAATATTAAAGAAAAAAGAAAAGCTTTCATTAAGACATAGTTGAAAATAAGTAATTGTTGAAAATAAGCATAGTACTCAAACATCAATGTTGGTTTTTAAAAAATGCTTCAACACTTCAAAAACTCAAGCCACTTAGATCTGGAAAGCAAAATATATGCAGTACAAATTTTTATCAAATATATATATATATATATGTCCTCAAAATGGCTGAAATTAAACATATGAACACCACCAAGAGAAAATTCTGTACATTTTGCTGGCAATATAGAAAGATACAACCAATTTTGGAAAAGTTCTAGCAGTTTCTTATGAAACTAACCACTTACATACTCTATGACCCTGCAATTCTACTTCTAGTAATCTCAAGAGAAAAAAATATGTGCACAGAAAAATTGGACAAAATATTCATAGAAACTATATTTGCAAATAGCCCCAAACTAGAAATAAACTTAGGGTCCATCAGTAGAAGAATTGATGACTAACCTGGAATATTCATATTATAGAAAACTATTCAGCAAAAAAAAGAAAAGAAAAGAAAAAAACACTGTACTGATACAACCCAGAACATGGATGGACCTCAAAAATATGATGGTGAATAAAAGACACCAGAGTGCAAACTGTCTGATTCCATTCATAGGAAGTTCTAAAATTACTACTACCAACAACAATGAAAAGCTAATCTGCAGTAGAAAAAATCAGATTTCCTTGGATGGGGGATGAGGAAACTTTCTGGAGTGATGATAATGTTCTAAAGCTTGATAAGGTTTGGAGTTGCACAGGTGTATGTAAATGTTAAACAATTTGTGTTTCCTTGTATGCAAAATTTTCTAAGGCAAAACTAAATAAATACTGTATACTAATTAATGATATAAACGCTGAAGTATTTGGGAGAGAGAGCACTGACACCTGGGACATACTTTAAAATGCATCAAAAAGGGTTGGTTAATGGATGGATAGAGGGATGAATAAATGGATAGGTAAGTAATAAAGCCAAGTATGGTAAAATGCTTACTGTAGAATCTAAGCCGGTTGTATGGGTATTTACTGTAAATTTCTTGTATGATGCTTGCATGAAATAATCTAGAAAACAATAGTTATAGTCCCATAAAACCACTGGTTTGATTATTGCACAAGCAGAAAGTAAGAAGCTTTTCTCAAAGAAAAAAAGGGTTAAACTTTTGCAAGTAAGTTCAAATACCAAAAAAACCCCCGTACTTCACACTTCAGAGCAAATAAAATCCTCCCTTTACGCCAAAAAAGAAGAAAAATGTCTCTCATGATGCTCTGTGAATCCAACCACACCTGAATGACTATTTTATACATGACCACATCTTTCCCAACTCCCCAGTTGCTGGGTTCAAGCTGGTGCCTTTCTCTTGTTGTGTAAACAGATTGCCAAAGCCTCATGGGCTTTAAAACCAGGCCAGAAGAATCCATCAACCCCAGCTGGGTGTAACCCCAAACCCCACCCTGTTCTGATGAACCTCCTGTAAGAACTATGGGAGTTATGTGAGTGCACCTATCCTTTCTTTACATCTGGATCCCACACGACACCATGTACCTAGTTTTGCTCTTAGGAGACACTCAGCAAATAACTGTTCAAGGTCACTTTCAATGCGTCAAAGGCAAATGGGGACCTCACAAGGGGATATTTTTGTCTTTATTTAAAAACAAAAATTACCTTCAAGAGGCCTGGTAAAATGCCATGATGCAAAAATTATGTGAAATTATAATTTAATCCTCCCAGTCGTAAAGCAGCATAGTCTGAGGGTAAAGGCCAGATGGCCTCCTGTAACATGGTGGGCTCTACCCATTACATGTGACTTTGGCAAGATGGGTGACCTTCTCTGTTCTTCACATTCCTCTTCTATAAAATGATAATGATTTTTATATCTTAAAGGACTGACATGAAATTTAAAGAAAATAATCCATTAAATTACTTTGCATAGTAACAGACACCCAACATATTAGCAAATCACTATTGTTATTTTTTCCTCATTTCTAAGAGAGCACCTGTCTGTGTTACACTGAAGAAATATTAAGGATAATAGAGATATAAATAAATATTTACTATGGAATGAATTTAATAAATTTCAAGTATCTAAATAAACTTCACTTCTAGATTCTCACAGTCAACACACAAAAACTCAACTTCAAATGCAGTGCTTTTACATACAGCATTTGGTATTAAGTAAACTGCCTTAAATTTTTCTCATATGTGCCCATGCTGGGTTCTAAAGTCTCAGGGTAGGAAGGTCCAAGAAGTCACTTGCCTAAAACCCTTCTTGAGAACTGCAGAGAAGACATAGAGCAGTCTTTTCCCTCCTCCTCAACATGATCAGTGGCAGAGAGGTGAGCCTCCCGAGACCTCAGGTCCACAGCATGATCCATCCTTTACACTAGGGTAGCAGCAGGCACAAAGTCCACACTCACATCCCTGGAACCTGTGACTGTGTCCCCACGTCAAATGGCAGAAGAGACTGCAGAGGAAATTGAGGAGAAGCAATCAAGGAAATGAGGATATTATTCTGACGATGTGGCAGGCCCAATCTAATGACACAAGCCCTTAAAGGCAAGAAGCAGTCTCTGGTTGTGCTTGGAGACACCACAGATGACCACATCAGAGACCTGATGTGCAGTTGCTGGCTTGACAATAGAAGGAACAAGGTGACAAGGACCGCAGATGGTTTTATGGAGCTAAGAAAAGCTCCTGGCTGACAGATAGCAAAGCAAGAGGGATCTCAGTCCTGCCCTTGCAAGGAATTGTGTTCTGATAACTTCAATGCATTTAGAAGCAGATTTATCACCAGAGCCTCTAAAAAGGAACACGGCCTTTGACTGTGGCCTTGTGAAGCCCTACGCAGAGGCTTGGCTGAGCCTTGCTATACCCAGACTTCTGCCCCATGAATACTGTAGGATAATAATGGCTGTTTGAAACCACTAACTGTGGGATAATTTGTTAAGGTCACTATAGAAAACGAATGTAATGGCCCTTAAAGTGTCTCAAGTTCACTACTTGTCTCCTGGGTGTCTTTTTCCTCCAGACCAAATGTTCTCTGGGACCAAACCATCTCTCATGAGCAAGACTTTGAAGTTACCAATTTAGCTGCTATCCTTAAAAAAAAAAACAAAAACAAAAAACCCTGGGGTTATCCATCTGCTAAACCCAATTCATCGAATCTGGAACTGAGCCTGTGATAATCCAGGACAGTGAGATTCCTGTCAGAGGGCTGTGTGAGTAGAGATGCCTGCCAGTCCAGCCATGTGTCACCAAAAGTCAATGGCAGATTAATGATATGAGATGGATGAACACAGCGACTGATCTCAAGCTTCCCTTGGAATGTGTCCAGAAGGGTCAACAGCAATCTTAGATCTGCCACTGAGGACCACAGACAATCCTCCAAGTATGGCCAGGCCAGCTCAGGACCAGTAGAATTATGTCGTAGGCCATTTTGTAGAGCACAAGCTTCACAGGACAGCCCAAAAATACCCTGGCAGTTTAGGTAACCAATTCACACTTTCTGATCACCATTTATTTAATGAATTTTCTGGCTACCTCAAAGATCTAAGTTTTTTCCCATTGATGAAAAAGAAAATTAACCTATCCCATTTTACAACTTAGTTATTGCCATAACTACTGCCCATAGAGGATTTTTTATTTATTTGGATTTAAATTTGGATCTAAATTTTGCAAGCATCTCTTTTACCTTTATTTCATAAGAACGTATGACTAGTGGCCCAGCAGAGTCCTTATTCAAATTATTAATAAAATACAATTAATAATAAATGAAAACCAATTATTAATAAATGACTAAGTAACACATTAATAATATTGAAACCCAATATATATGTGTGTGTGTGTTTTAATTCTGTTAAGATAAATTTCTATTAGAAAATACTTTCTGTTGACCTAGTTTCTGAGGAGATCTAAGCTATAATTGTGGTGCAAGTGAACCAAAACAACAGCCACACGCTAATACTTGTCAGAGAAAGAACATAAGCCTCATAATTGAGACTGGGAGACTAACTCTGTTTTGGAAATCAGGAGTCTTACTAACGTGAGTCACCTTATGGGCTGAGGACAGCATTAACCAGAGTGTCTGGTGTTAAAAAATCTTCCCCTCCAATACAAACTCCATCATTTTCCTACTCAAATTTAAGCTAAAAAAATGTCTGAACAAATGAAAAAGTTCATTTGACTTGGAAATAGTTGTACCCTTCCTAACTTTATGCTTCTCTCTCCTTGTAGGACATAGTTTAAAATAAGACAAGCAAAATAACACAACAAAACAATCTTTTGCTAACTCCATACTCACTTGCAAAGTATTATTTCCTTACCTATCTTTTCTTATACTATCTGCTACTTCCCACTGTTCCAAAAAAACCTTGCCAGTTTTCATATTTGAGTATGTCTTTTTATGTTTTATGTAAAATTATTGGTTCAAAATATTTGATGAATATATTAAATTTATGTTTGATAATCTTATCTTCCCAACCAGATTACACAATGAGAACTTTCCCTAACTATCTCTGTAATTATCATTAAGAGATTCAACTGACATTGGAAATCACTGTAGCATCAGTTCTGCCCAATCACTGCTGTTACTGCTTACATCAGTGTAAGTTAGAGCAAACGGACGACCTCTTCTAACTTACCACTTCATGGGACAGGAAGTGATGTGCTCATGTTCTCCTTAATCAAACTTCCTGTTCCATTGTGGTAAGCCCTAGAAACATTACAGACAACAGATAGCTGCATCAGTGGGTTTCATTTTGCCTAATTACATAAAGAGGACCTGAGTGATGGTCTTCTTACTTCATTTGTTTATTTTTTCCATTTATTTTCCAACTCACTGTAAATTATAAGAGGAGAAAGACTTCTAAATAAGCTTACACAAAACAATATTCTCCCTCTAACACACACACACACACACACACACACACACACCCCACACATACCCTGCTACTGTCCAATGAGTATTTGGCATACTGTCTTCATAAAGCTGACGCTAATGTATTTGGGAACTTGATTTCAAGCATGGAAAACAGAATAGCTGGAGGTGAAAGGAAGTGAGGCTGTAGAGCAACCATTTGGGGGATGATAAAGGAAGGTTCTATTGGAGAAGATGATTTAACTGGTGATGAGCAGGAGGTAAAGCTGTGAGGGGCACACACTTGTGGAAGAGCAAGGAGGTTGGAAAGACCAGACTTTGTAATTTGGACTTCACAATCTGGATAAATGGGAAATACTAAATTTTTTTTGTAGGGGAGAAACATGAATAAAATGGTGTTTGAAGAGAGATAGTGTGGAAGAGTTTGAGTAAAAAGAACAGACTAAGATTGAGAGAAAGACAGGCTGGTTTCAGCAGTACCCTAGGTGGGCTAATGTTTACATGGCAGGGGAGTTAAAAAACGGAATGAATAAAGTTTGAGGGATGCGACAGGGAGACAAGGATGCTATTTAACATGTAAGGTCTTCAGCCTGAAAGTAAACTAGGTGATTCTTTCCCTTTTTCCATTACTAATTTACCATTTGGCCAAAGTCCAGAAATTGAGAAGGTTCAAGCTTTTCTCCATCCTTAAGTTCAGTTCCTAGGAAAGAGACTCATGTCAACCCATGTCATCATCCTTTTCCTTTCCCAGGACAGGAAGTATGAATCCCACACTATTCCACTAAATCTCCAGAAGTCAGCTCCGGTCCTGGGACCTGCCCCAATGTCATCTGCCTTCCTTTTCAGGTCTCCTCTGAACATTATTTTTTGCTCTCAGTGAGACAGAAATTGCAGAAGACCTCAGTGTTAAGGTTTGTCTTGGGGGTTCCACATGGCTCTTTCCCCTTGCAAGCATGGGGACTTCTTCAGTTGGAAAATGGTCCCAGTCCAGGAGCTGGAGAGGCTCATTTGCCTAAGAGAAGTAGAAAAACATCTCAGGGTATGCTAAGTGACCACTGGGTCGCCATTCGAGTTTAGGGGGGACCCATAACATCTCAAGACATTGAGAGCCTATAGTGACATTCCATCACAACCATGTTTTCCTCAGTTACTAATAGATATACTTGCTATGCTTCACATCAAAAAGTCCCCCAAAAGTTCGTGTATTGAGGGCTTGGTCCCAACAGAACAGTGTTCGTAGGTGAGGCCTTTGGGAAGTAACTGGATCATGAGGACTCTGACTTTATCAATGGATGAATCCATTGATGGATTCCTAGCTTAATGGGCTTGGGGGAAGGGCTTTTGTTATAAGCTCAAGCTCTCTCTTGGCTTCCCGGACAGCATGAAGTGAGTGGTTTTGCTCCACTATACACTATACACCATGATGTTTCACTTTGCCACAGGCCCAGAAGTATGGGGCCAACTGACTATGGACTGAAACCATGAGCCAAAATCAATCTTTCCTTCCTCTAAGTTGATTATCTCAGTGTTTTGTCACAGTGATAGAAAGCTGACTAATCAATGTTTCAACAAAAATGAGAACGAAGCTACAAAGCAAGCAAGATTTCTGCAAGTAGCTTTGGGTAAGGGTTTGGAAGGGTACCAAGTTCTCCCTCCCAGTGTGAATGTCATCTCTGGAAGGAACGCAACAGACTTGACGTACCTCGCTTATGATCAAAAGAGAAGTCAGAGCTCATTGATCTCATCTGGAAGAAAAGTAGTTATTTTGATGGTGGGGAAGAGTCACTGATGTGTTCCCTAAGGATCCTTGTCATGCCTCCAGTTTGGCAGAATTTTGTTAAACAGATACAAGAACCCCAGGCATCTCTCCAGATGTTATCTTTAGTAGCTCAGTTCCAAAGAGTGGCTCATGCCTAACCATATGGGTGTGTCTCTTCACAGTTCTTAGGGGTTACAGTCTGTATTAGTGTCCTGTTGCTGCAGTAACAAATTACCACAACTCAATGGCTAAAAGGAACATGAACTTGTTATCTTATAGTTCAAAAACAGTTTTATTAGGCTTGATTGAAGATGTTGTCAAAGCTCAATTTCATCTGGAGACAGCAGACACACACCTTGGTTAATGGCCCCTTACTCATTTTTCAAAGCTGTGTAATCTCTTCCATTTCTCTCTAGCTCTGACCCTCAGCTTCTAGCTCTTGCTTTCCTCTTGTAAGAATCCCTATAATTATACTGGGCCTATCCAAGTAGTTCTTAGTAACTTTCCCATTTCAAGAACCCTAACCAAATCACCTCCGCAAAAGTCTCTTTTGCCATGTTAAGTGACACTCACAGGCTCTGGGGATTACGACATGGCCATCTTTGGGATCACTGTTTCACCTCTTGTAGGGTCTGAGTGCCTGGAGAGCAGGTTACCTTAGGTCAGCTTGGTCCCCAAGTTCCTTGAGCACTAAAATGTGCTGTTTAAGTACGTCTGTAAGTTTACTGATCACAAGCAAGAGAAAGGTTCTCTGTGAATGCACAGATTTCAAACCGAGTTACAAAGATATGCTAGGGTGGAGGAGGCAGGTAGAAGATGGCAAGTTTAAGGTTAACCTGGAGAACTGAAATAAAAGTGTCCATTTGGGTACATATTCCTAATTGATGTAAGTCAGCTTACAGCAGAGAGACCTGCACAGCCATATTTACTATAGCACTACTCACAAGAGCCAAAATACAAATCAGCCTTCATGTCTAACAACTGCTGAATGGATAAAGAAAATGTGGTACACACACAGGGGAGTATTATTTATCCAGAAAAAATGAAATTATGTTATTTTCAGGAAAATGAATGGAAATGGAGATTGACACATTGAGTGAGATAGGCCAAGCTCAAAAAGACAAATGTCAAATGTTTTCTCTCATATATAGGATCTAGACCTTAAAAAATTAATAACATGACATAAAAAGAGGATTTTAAAGGGACAAACCAGAAGAACGGGAAAAGGGAAAGGAGAGGGTGATGGGTAGTGAGTATGGCTGAAGAACTTTGTATATATGTATGACAACAGCACAATGAAACCCACTGAAAACTGTTAAAGAAGGGGAGAAGGGATAAGAAAGAATAATAGGGGTGAATTTGATCAAAGCACATCATACACATGTATGGAATGATCATAATGAAACCCCATTGTACAACTAATTTATACTATTATTTTTAAAAAAGAAAGGTATCCATTAACTTATTAGCTATAAAGAAATAAAGCTAAGATACTAGCTAATGGTAGGAGGAAAGAAAGTAGGAGTCATCCAATAGAAGGATTACTGCTGTAATTTGTAAGGATTGATCAGTTCTGTAAGGGATACTGAAAGGAAAAGGAGCAAATGTTTGCAGACCGACTTAGAGTCAAAGGAAGAGGAAGGGGATCTGGCAAATAAGTCGATCACTTGATCAGAGGAAGATGGGATCATCTTAAATATGCTAGCTGAACTGTTTATTTTTAGAAGAACTTACGAGGAACTCCTTTTAAAGTGTTGGATTACCTTACGTTTTGCCTATTTCTGAGTCTAACTTTATAAAAATAATGGTTTTCTTTTCGTAGGGCATGTGTGGGTCACACTGTAGAATTTCCTTTTCATACAAGTAATTGGTCTTATGTTAGGGTACTGAGGCTTAATTTTAAAAATACATTAAGTTCCATGTTTGCTGGATCAGAACAATTTAGCTAGTCCTGAAGTAGCTAAAGTCCCCTCACTTGGGAAGTGTGTGTGCGTGTGTGTGTTTGTGTGTGTGTGTGGAGAGGATTGTGAGTTCAAGGCCAGCCTGGGCTATCTATAGTGAGACCCTGTCAAACAAAACAAAATAAAACATTCTGAGGAAAATCATTTGACAAAATCAAGTGAAAATTATTTGTTTACAATATCTTACAATATTTCCCTATAACTTAGCTAAATTTTAATAGCATTGATATGAATAATAATTTCAATTACAAATTTCAACAACAGTACCCAAGAAAGGTGTTATCACAGGATGAACTTCCATATAAATCTTCAAAATATGCTTTATCCAAGTTTTCCTTCAATGTACAGCATTATACATGTCTGTGGTCCAACTTATTTCCACATACTTTTTTACTAAATGTAGTAAATTAGTATTTACTAAAATTATTCACTACGTATCAACAATGACAAAGCTATACAGTATGATTTATAGAGATATGTAATTTGCTCAAAATGAAAAATTGGTTAAAACTGAGAAGGTAATTTGCAAGCTTCAGGTTAGAAATCCATTATAGTATTTTCCTTCTTCTGCTTAGGACTTTAAACTAATAACCTATAAGTTACAAAGGATTACAGAATAAGTACAATACAGATATAATTCATAAAGTGTATTGTGGTGCACACCTGTAGTCCCAACTACTCAGGAGACTGAAACAGGACTGCTTGAGCCCAGGGAGTTTGAGGCCAGCATAGGCCACATTGTAAGATCCTATCTCAAAAAAGAAAAAAAATCAAAGACTTTGGCCAGAAATCCCTTAAACATTGGGGCTGCTTCTGCAGACAGCTGTCACACCTGGCTAGGCTGTTAATGAGCCCAGTGGCCTCAGTAAGTACAATTCCTACACTTTCCCAGGATGTCAACCCAGTTAGTTGTGTTTAAACATTATATTCTTGGGCTGAGGTGGATGCATCTCATGGTAGAGCACTTGCCTACCATGCAAGAAGCCATAGCTTCCATCCCCAGCACCACAGAAACAAAGAAATAGTTATTAGGCTCTTAAGGTAATGTCAGCAAGGTTCTTACTTGTTGGCTAATCATCTTGATAGCCCTCCATCCATCACTTCGTGGTTTCTCAACTGATCACAGTGGTCTGATAACTGAAGTTTGAGTCTGGCAAAGAATAGTGCTCTTAAGTAGCCAACCATGCCGTCAAATGCTATGACACGTTTCAGCTTTTCTGAGATGAATGAAAGTTAGCACATTATTGCAAAAATACTTTACTGTTAGATAATAACAACAAAATAAGGAGCATACACTAGAAGTCTGTGCATGAAGTCCTTCACCTAATGCTGACCTTTCTTTTGGCACACAAATAGCATTGGGCTTTAAAATTCCATCTCTACAGAGTACATATGCACAACTTGCCATTCTTCAAGGAGTGGGCCTCCAACACCAAGCCACTTCAATGCAATTTTGTAAGAGAGGCAAAAAGTCAAAGCTGTTCAGAACTTTTGAATAACACTTTCTGTAAAATTTCCACAAAAATGGATACTGTAAATGCTTCAGAGCAACTCAGATGAAACACTTAATAAAAAACGCCCAATCATATTCTTGAGCTAGTTCATGTTCACCACTGGTCAGAGGCAACTAATTAACTGATGTATTGCAAATCATTGCAGATTCAAAGCAGCTCCAGCAAGAGTATCTGCAGCCAAACCTTAAGTCTTATCTTGAATAGACAAACAGCAAAGTAATGCCAAGAAATTTTTCCAAATGTTAGCTTCCCCAGATGATATAGTAAAATTTCATTTAATAAACACAATGCCATTTAGTCCCAGGAATCTAGCTGGAATACTACGCTATATGGTTTCTATGAGCTTGAGTTTGCTAATTAGTTTTTTGTTTGATTGTTTCTGCTTTTGTTTTGTCAGGACTGAGGCTTGAACTCAGGGCTTTGCACTCAGACACTCTATTTGAGCCATGCCTCCAGCCCCTTTAGCTTGGAACAGGGTCTTGATTTTATGCTTGGGCTATGACCATGATCCTCCTATTCATGCTTCCTTATGTAGCTGGGATGACAGGCGTGCACCCTAATTTTATTGGTTGAGATGGGGGTCTTGATAACTTTTTGCCTAGACTGGCCTCAAACCCTAATACTCTCAATCTCTGCCTCCTGAGTAGCTAGGACTGTAGGAGTGAGCCACTGAGCCTGGCTCTAAGTAGTTTTTCCTAAGTAATTTCTAAGCCTTGATATTGCACAATGTGTGTGTACAATGCTTATCCCAAGTATAATTTAAGCTTGTTTTTATAATAAAAGTAAAAATTTTACAAATTGGTTTCAAGAAGAAGTAAAAATTGAACTTTTCTTCTTAAAATGCATGCCAATAATAATGACCCCAGGTTGCATTGTGGCATATGCATTAGTGTCTTCAGCCTTTCACCCATTCACTCATTCAGCACTACTTAAGCTCCAACTGTGTACAAAATAAATCCAACAACCTGCTGGAACTGTAAAGTGAAATCAGATGCAGTATTTGTCATCAAAGTATACAAGACATAGGAGAGTAGAGAAAACACAATTCTAAAAGCTGTTTAGAAAATACAGTATTAAAATGCTTCGAAGGCCTCAGTAGGTCGAAGGTGACTTCAAATGTCAGAACAGATACTGTCCATTCTCTTAACAACCTACTCACTCAAAATCCAGATGCCAGGGAGTAAGACCCTGAGATCTGGTACAGCTACTGCATTCAACATCTTAACAACACATCTGTATCCTAAATAATGAATCAAGGAAGAAATCCTAGGGGAACAATATTCCAAGGTACTCAACCTTCCACTGAAACTATACTATATATTCAGATACTCTGAGCCATGGCAAAAATATTCTCACACGGATCATCTCTGTCCCACTTTATGGAATATTCCATTTCTGGGGGTTTAGCAGCAAGAGTTCAGAAGACATGGTCTTAGATCTAAACCTAGATTATTTTTCCATGGTTACTTCTTTTTAAATTAACACCATGCCTTTTCCTATTTTATAAGTACATGAACTCGGTATTTCCATATATTGCTATTTCAAGTACAAAACAAAAAATTCAACCTGTCTCATTGAAATGCAAGTATCATTCAATAAAATAGATGATTCAAAGGCAGCAGGGTATAAATGAAAGAGGCTACAAGTCACTGATGCTCTAATGTCATAAATATCTGTTCCCTATGTGAAAGGACATAGGGGTCTTTTTGTACCTTTTCCTAACATACTTTACCAAATGTATACCCAGCTCATAATGGTCACATTGTTAACTACAGAAGAAGTAACACATTTAAGAGATGCCAGCAAGCAACTGTAAAAGCATTAGATAGGAAAACCTTTAATTCACCATGTAGATTGCTGGCAAAGCCTCCCCATCCCCAATATCAGGTGGATGAAGTCCAGGCTTCTCTGGTCCCAGGCACCAAGGGAGGTTAGCATGAGGGAAAAAGAGTAAAGCCGGGTTCCAGCAAGAGGATACTGGGATGGCACACAACTCCTTCAATGTGCAGGGCCAACTTTGCAGGACACCCACCTTTCTGTGCAGAATCTCCAGGGTCTACATGGCTGCCGGGAGCAAACTCTCTTGACGCCAGAGAGGCCCAAATGAGCTGGGAAGGCTCCTTTAGGGCCTCAGTCTCCCTTTTGAAAAGGCCAGCAACAGAGAAATACCGGATTCTGTCCCCACCAAAGCATGCTAAGGAAGCTCTCAGGTTCTCCCCCAAAATTTATGATAGGAAAAAAAAAAAAAAAAAGACCGCTTGTGACTGTCCTCAGAGGCAACCACATTACTCTCATGGCTGGAAAGCAGATTTGTAGAGACCAAAGATTAAACAAAAGGCAACACACAGACATGGAAATTATATATATAAATATACATATATATTATATTTTATTTTTTTTAAGTGATCGGGGCCTGCGGGTTCCAATTCTTTCACCTCTTAGGATGATTCCTGAACGGCTGAGCAAACCCCTAAAGGTCTGGGATAGGAAGGGGGAGAAGACCCCAAAACTTTCCCAAACTGCAGCAGGCTGGTGGAGGGCAATGCCGCTGACCTGGGGGTGCAGGGGACTCCGGGGCGGCGGCCGCCCCCTCCTCGCTACAACAAAAGGGCCGATCGCAGCCTGGGCGCTGCAGGGCTTGTAGGACCCGAGCCCAGGGCTGGGACCAAGGAGCCACGGCGGCGAGTCCTGGGGTCGCCCTCTCCCGCAGCGAGGAGATGGAGCCGCGTGTCCGAGTCACGGCATAAAGGAAAGGACCTCGGATGCATCCATGCAGAAGAGCCACCACCAGCAGCAGCAGCAGCAGCAGCCACAACAGCTGGTGCCACCGCACCCCCGCCCGCCTCGGCCCCCCGGGAGCATCTGCCCCGCGGGCCCCGCGTCCCCGGGCGGCGCCGCCCCCTCGGGAGCGCAGCGCCAGGACTGCGGGGACTGCGGAGACTGCAGGCCCGGCTCCGGTGCAGCTCGGGGCTGCGGCGGCCGCCACCACAATGCGGCCCCGAGCCTCCCGCCGCCGCCACCACCGCCGCCTCTGCGCCAGGCCCGGCGCGACACAAAGCCCCCCGGCCCCGCCGCCGCCGCCGCCGCCCACCGACCTTGCGCTCCGGCGCCGGGCTCCCGCAGCGTCTTGGTCACCGCCTTCCAGACGTGGCAGCCCAGCAGGCAGAGCAGCAGCGCTGCGGACCTGCTCATCTCGCGCCGCGGGGCCGCGGGCGGCTCGGGCTCGCCGCGAGCGGGCCGGGCAGCGGCGCGTCACGGGCGGCCGGGCGCCGCGCCTCCCTCCATGTTGCCGAGGCTCCGCGCGCGCCGGGCCCGCCGCCCGATTGGCCGGGCCCCGCAGCCGCGGCCGCTCCCTCCTGCGCGCCCCGCGCCGGGCTTCCCCGAAGAGCCGCGGCCGCGGCCGCCCCGCCAGTGCCTTAACCCCTTCCTGCCCCGCGCCGCGCCGCTCAGTGCCGCGCCCAGGCCCCGGGCCCGTGGTGCCACCTGGCGGCCACTGCGCCGCGGGAGCCTTCGCCCCAAGCCCCGCGACCCCTCTCCGCGCGCCCCCCAACCCCCACCCCAGTGCCGTGCCGTTCACCTGCAGAACGCACCGAGCGCCACCTTTGGCACAGAGACACTCCTCGTACCCCCATTCCCTGAAGCCCCAGAGAGGGGGAAGGGAGGAGGCCTTCGTGGCACACCTGGTTACCTGCAGGCCCACGGAAGCAGTCGTGTCTAGACGTAGGTGTGACTTTCCTCAGTTTCCCCAATCTGCAGGGTCGATGTGACACCCAGCTTTAAAGGTCAGCTGAACCGAATCCCTAAACCTGAATAGACTGTAGGAGGCCTCAGTACTCAGGTGTGCGTGGACACATGAACAGCTGCAGGTTGATGACAAGGAGGTTAGGATATGGAGGACATTTTCATTTTTGGAGGCCCTGGGTGGTTTGCTTTTTCTCGGCCTTTAGTTTTCTTGTTAAAGAACACATTATTCAGTGACATTTGTTAAGACATAGGCAGGAAGACTTTGTTGAGGACTATTGCCATAGCTATACAGACTACTGCAATGGGATTTGGTAGCAAGGGAACCAGACTGGGCTCGATTCTTTACACAGCATGGGCGAGTAGGAGTTTGTAGCCAAGGAGAAGGGTGGGGGTAAGTGAATGGAAAATGACTAAGAGGAAATATCAGGGGTAGGGGTGGGGAGGGTTGGTTCTAGCTAAAATTACCTAACAGGATTCTTACTGAAGGCAGGCCCGGATGATCAGAGATCACTTGCAACGGTGGAGGGTGAGGTACTTGATCAGATATGTTGGGGGTGGTCATGAGACATCCAGGATAGAAGGGTGTCTTCCTAACACTGGCTTTTACAAGGGAGCAGATGGCTCCAAGAGAAGTTTCAAGAGTATAATACTGAGATTTTTTGTCAGCCTTCATAATATATGAGGTAGACACCATCCCCATTCTCAATGAGAAAATAGAGGCTAAGAGGGCTTAAGAAACTTTCCCCAAAGCCACAGCTGGTCAATGGCAGAGCCAAGATTCTAATCAAAGTCAGACTGGATCCAAAATTGAAGCTCTTCTCCCCAACCACCCCCAAATTTCTGTAAGCCTACAGATGCCCCATCCCCACCCTAGTGACTTCTCTTTCTCTCAACCCACTCCTGTCTCTACGCCTCCCTCCATAACTCTCATGTTTACCAATCTCTCTCCATCCCACCCTTAGTCAGCACTGCAGTGACTCTCCAACCTCTGCTAGAAATAATCTCGGAGGAAATCCATTCCAGAGTCATCATCTGCCCAGCACTGCTTCCAGAACACAAGGCCAAGAGGAGGGTCATTACTGCGATTTTATTAATTGAGCATTAAGGCAATAGCAGGCACTGTACCAAAAAGAGAATGAAGGATGGCACTTGCCCTGTTGGCTTATCATTGGCAAATTAATTGTTATATGCAATACAAACTAGAAGGTGGAGAAGCCCATATGCGTTTTATAGTCACCCCCCATGCTATGACTCGTGCAAATTGTATACCTGCACAGGTACATAGCATGTAGTCAGGAAGGGACAAAGAAACCCTACAATTGGGGACTGCCTGATTTCTTTTGTCTGACTCCAGCATCAAAGCCATATTATCATTCCAGGGTCCTCTTACAGCTAGAGAAAGAAATGAATGGTATGATGGTCCAATTCAGCCCTCAATTTCAGGTTGATGCCAGCCCAACAAGACACAGAGTACAGACCAGGTAGATGGCTGGGGGGAGGATGGATTCATGGAGCAGTGTGGTCCTGAAATTTTCAAGTTACTTTGGTGGGGCAGAAAGCTGCTTCTAAGAGCAGTGTCATTAAGCCCTTCAAAGCTGAAACTTACTGAAAAACAGTTGAGGAAGAGCTGGGTGTAGTGGTTCATTACTGTAATTTCTGCCATGCAGGAGGCACAGGTAAGAGGGTAACAGTCCAAGGCCAGCCCCAGCAAAAAGGTCAAGACTCTATCTGAAAAGTAACTAAAGCACAAAAAAAAAAAAAAAAAAAGCTCAAGTGGTAGAGCACTTGTCTAACAACTGTGAGGCCCTGAGTTCAAATCCAGTATCACCAAAACAAAACAAAAACCTTTGAGGAAATCTTTCACAAGGATGTTAGTCATAAGAGACAGGACCAGAACAAAGAAAGAATAGTAATTAAGAAACAGGAGCTCGATGCCAGTGGCTCACACCTATAACCCTAGCTACTCGGGAGGCAGAAATTTGGAGGATTATGGTTTGAAGCCAACACTGGGGGAATAGTTCAGGAGATTCTATATTGGAAAAAATCCAACACAAAACAGGACTGGTGGAGTGGCTCAAGTGGTAGAGCACCTGCCTACCAAGCATGATTCCCTGAGTTCAAACCCCAGGACAGCCAAAAAAAAAATCCAGGCTGGTTGTTAGGAGGGTACCTGGGTCTCCTTCAAAGCTCAGGGAACTGAAATGTCAGGTCTTGTGAAAGAATGAAGGAAACTGGTATTGGGGTGGAGTCCTAATATATGACACTTGCTTACTAGAAATATTTCTTCATTACAAATTACTTGGTTGCTATTATTTCTGTTTTATAGATTAAAAAGCTGAGGTTTTAGTGACATTAAATTATTTGCCCCAAAAATACAGGTTTGATAATAACAAGCTCAAATTCTTCCTGCCTCTAAGAAGAAACTTAATGCATATGACTCAGGTTACCTCCAGCCGTGTCCAAATTGTTTTAGCAATCTGTTTGAATCGCAGTGGAGTCTGAGTCTAGTTATCTGTTTAGTTACCAATGTCAATTTCCTGATTTTGCTACTGTACTATAGTTATATAAGACGTTACAATTGGGGGAAGCAGGAGGAAGGGTGTACAGGACCTCTCTGTACTATTTTTGTAACTTCTTATGAGTCTGTCATTATTTCAAGTAAAAAAATCTTCAAAAGGAAAAAATAATCTGTTCTATACCATTATTGTAAGACTTGTTCACCCAAAACACTGGTGTTTGGGATCCAAGTATTCAGTCCTAGAACTTTTAAGGGTAGAATCCTTAATAAACACTGAATCAAGGTTGGGTCACCATCCTAACTAGAAGTGCTTGGATAGGATGGTGGTTATTATTACTGTGTTTGTAACAGAACTTTCTGGAACAATATGGTCTTTTGGGAATTTATGTACCTCCATAGCCGCACTGAGGCTTATATACTTTCTGAACCATATATACATAGTTTCTGAATCACCACTGCCCTTTGCAGATGCCTCTGTGAAAGTGAAAGAGGTTAAATAATTTGCACAGTATTCTGCAAGCCAGCCTTCCAGCCAAGAAGATACTGAACCGGGAGGAGCATTGCCTCATCACATGGGTATTTTCCAGTTACTTGGGTGGGAAGTTAAACAAACACAAATTCTGCTTCATCACACAACCCAACACATTTGCAAATCATGCACCAGAATTGCATAAGAATTAAATATTCACTGAAAGCTGTTGAATAATAGGAGGGTAGGGGGAGAAGGAAAGAGAGTAAACCTGGAGGTTTATCTGATTACAGTGCAGGATAGCCATCTGCGAAATACCATGACAAAACCTCTTTGAACAATGAACATACACTTTAAAAAAAAATGAAAGACAGGAATGTGAAACAAGTCCTGTTCCAGGGCAGGGACTAGTGGGTGAGGGAGAGTGAACAGAGAGGGTGAAGAAGGTTGAATATGGTTAATATACTTTATATACTTATGTGAAAATAGAACAATTAAACCTGTTGAAGTTGTTTTAAGAAGGGGGGAAGAAGAGATGAGGAGAGATGATGGAGGGAGTCTAACCAAGGTACAATATAAGCATATATGGAAATGTCACAATGAAACTCCCCTGTACAGCTAATGTAGGCTATTAAAAATGGTTTTTAGAAAGAATTAAGTACTCACACTTAGCCTTTACTGGAATAAAAGAATACAGTTTACCTTTTTCTCATGTTCCGATCATCAGACACCCACTCAGCAACTGCAGGGGGATAAAATTACTTGAGAGGGAGTTTTTACAGAACAATGAAAGTTAAGAGTGTTCTTTCCTTCTAGAACTTCTCCTGTTGCTCTTATTAAAATCTCACATTGTTGGACTGGAGATGAATTATGACTGTACTTACTTGAAATTGCTTAGAAGTTGCTTGACTGTGCAGCATTTGATTTCAGTTTTCAAGAGTTGTGCCAAGAGAAGGGCATGCCATTTACAGAACTTTTCCTGTCTGAATTTTCCAGAGACCTTGACTTCAGAGGCTTTGTGTTAGAGTTTCTTAGCTCAAGATTATTTGTTCTATTGAAATCTTTCCTGAGGTTGGTGCCCATGTGCTGGGATTTCAATTGTCTGAGTTTACTTTCAGTTGTTTTTCTGCCCTTTCCCTTCCCAGCCCCATAGCTGGCCCTCAAGTCAGAAGCTACCAGTAAACAACAAACTTATTGTAAGGATTGTACAAGTCAGGAAGTGTGTCATAGGCACAGCTACTTCTGTTTGCTGGTGTTTTTATTATGGTTAGATAAAATGTAGTCATAGGTAGCAGTTGTAAAAGGCTCAGCATTCTTTTTCTGAGCTAGTTTGTTATCAATTTTTTTTAAAAGATAAGGAAATTTCTGTGATGGGACTGCTGTGTTTAAGTGGACCCTAACCCTCCCATTTTTGTCCTCCATGTGAGGTTTAGTCACCCTCTGACTTTCCAACAAGATCTTTTTTTCCAAGGCATAGTTCGTTCTTTGCTACAATCTTCCTTCTCTCAGGTGGGTCCCCAGCCAGGAAAGACATCGATCTTAGGAAATAATTCAGTGAAGTTGCAAATGTACATGAGCCTGCAGAAGTGAATCTCTCTGCTCATGCAACTGCAGATCCTAGTATTACTGTTCTACTTTGAGTGTTCCATAGTGACTAAAGGAGTCTGGGTCACTTCCCAGGCACTTGATCAATAGGTATGGCAGTTGGAAAGAGTACTCAGGGCTGGTGGCCAATGGAGAATTAAGTTGCTCAGCAATTCTTAGCTCAATGTTCTCATTTCGTGAGCCTGTTCCATTAGCACAGGGAGAAGTTTGCAGCTCAATTCTTTGCTGATCCACTGAATTGCTGTCAGACAGACAAGGAGAACTCAAGGAAAGTAGGGCAGTGAGTTTCCACATTCTAGCTGGAAGATTTCTATCTGTGGCTTTGGATCTGTCTTTAGAGATATAGAAGGCACACCAAACAAGCAGGGAGTATAAAGTTGTGCCTTTTGATTTTTATAGTAAAAAAAAAGAAACATAAAAGAGTTAGAGAAAAGAGGGGATGATAATGAAGGAAAGGGCACCAGTAATCACATTAAACTCTTGTTTTGTGGCTGATCCTCTCCCAAAATAAGAATAAAGAGTCACTGTGCCAAATTCCATAAATTCCTATAATCTCCAGTCAATAGTCATGTTCACTTGGTGACTGACACTTTCTTACTCTTTTCCTTCCCTTCCTCTCCTTCTGCTTAATTTTGAGTCTTTTGACCCAAACCCAAAGCTACCTGCTTTTAATGTCCTGGTCCAGTTAAATTATTAAGCAAGGAGTCATCTTCATTGGAGGATGCATAAATGTGGAAATAGGGGTGAAGGCAAGATTTAATTTTGGGGGGTGCAAATAATGCAATAGATTTAGATGCATTTACTATGAATACAAATGACCATCAGAGATCATTTTCTTTGCACAATGAAAGGGTTGATTATCATGCTCTTCTCCTTCTCTCTTCCCCTCCTCCTCTTCTGCTTCACCCCTCCCTTGTTTTGAGACAGGGTCTCATTATATAGCCCAGGCTGGCCTCAAACTTGAGATCTTTCTGCCTCAGCTATCTGAGTGCTAGGATTACAGGGTGTGTAAAATAACATTCTGCTATCAACTTTAGACCAAGACTTTAGTGAACAAAAGGAACTTCATTCAGTGAACAAAAGTGTACTTTAAAGCTGCATGAAAACCTTAGTTGATACATTATAGTTCCATTTTTCTAATACCTAATTTCTAATACCTATCTCTTTTCCTACAGTCTACACAAAGCAAGCCAAAGTAGAAACTACAAAAAGTCAGTCCAAACTCCCTGCTTTCCTATTTGGGAAGTACTAGGTAAAAATGAATGATTTTCCTGAAAAAACAAAGAGAAGGGAGTTGGAGTATGATTCTTTCACAATCTTGAAAGATATGATTTTATGTACAAATATGGTTTCTTGATTTTACAAGTAGTTTCTTTGTCTCAAATATTTATTTGTAAGTCAATGGCATTTCTCATTTTATGCTACAAATTCTGGTCCTTAGCTCTTTTGTCCAGTAATGTGTCTGAATGCAGAACAAATAGCTTCAATCTTAATATTCCTGAGCTCCTTTGTTAAAGGACAAAGTAATCCTGAGAGGGGGAAAAAAGGGTGAGAGTTCCTTTGTGTAGGGAGTTATGGTTCTCAGCAGGTAAGGGTCTCCTGCTAAATTGGAAATAGAGATGTGAGTGGTACATTTAAAACTTTAACAACCATCATCTAAAAGAGCATTTTCTCATCGAACACAGGTTGGAGACTCCATCAGGAAGGGCTCATGTGATGGAAAGAAATGCCACTCTAACCTTAAGCAGACATTCCCTGGGGAACTGTGAACTTACAAAATCTGTGGAAGGGCTGAGGGGATGCTTAAGAAAACCCTTGCAGAATAACTCTGACTCCTAGGCAGCTACTCCCCTCGCCCCATTCAGGAAAGTGAAGCTGCACTGCACTACTAAAGTTGTTTTTAGAAACCTATACTTTTGCTGAGCCCAGGAATCAGGAAGTCACACTTCTCACCATCCCCATTGCCAGTGACTAGCCTCAGGGAAGCAGCCCCTATAGAAAAAGCATCAGTGCTGGACAGCAGCAAGGAGACAGCCCTATCTCTCTTTTACCAAGAGCATCAACTGGACAGAACCTAACTCCCATGCAGAAGCTTAGCTGCAAGGGAGTGGGGAAATGTCGTTAGGAAAAGAAAAGACATCCAGCTACTGGAGCATGATGTAGCAGGCTATAGCATGTAGAAGGAAGAGGCACAGATGTGGAGTGACAGCTTAGTCCATCACCACAGAGCCTAAAGCTTCAGAGTCGCATGCTGTATCTTGCCTATCACCCTAGTTTTAAGTTTGAGGATAACTAAAGTATCCAGTGTCCCCTTTACAATGGTTCTGGTATCTTCTCTGTATGTCTGAACATAAAATACAATGGCAATTATCCACAGAATTCTAGAACTTAGAGGAACTTGAAAGCACTTGTCCATTCTTGCTGTTTTACAGATAAGAAAGCAGAAAATTCTAGCAGGGTGATGGGTCAGGCTAAGGTCACCTGGCTAGTCTTGGTGATCAGGCAGAGGGTGGAAAGAACTCTTTTAGCAGCTGTCCAGAAAAAGTGCCTCCAGACTTGGCACTAAAGGTGTGTTCTGGCACTGAACAGGTGAGTCAGTCACCTGGGACACTTCTCTATAGGAATAACTCTGAGTCTGATGTTTCTTTAGAGCTATTGCTGGACCATATCACCTTCTTTAAAGGCTTTCAAACTGCCCTACCTAAAGTTACCCTCCTCTCCCAAGTCACTTGCTACCATTCCATGGTCTTCCTAACATCCATTGCTCTCTAGGGGTAATCTTCATTATTCATTTATTCATTTTATCAGCCTGTTACCCCTACCTGTATTAAAATACCATCTCCCTGAGAACAGAGCTTTTATATAACTCACTGTAATATTTCCAGAACTGAAAAAAAAATGTTTCACACAGAGGAGATGCTCAATAACTATTAGCCAAAATGGAAAATTCTATCTTACCTTGAAGAAATACTTCCTTCTAGTTAGTCTAAATATGTTATGCTTCTGCTACATTGGGTTTATTAGTGAATTGGAAGTATTTATGGAGTTCTTACCATGGTAAAGTTTAAAAAGGTAACTCAAGTCCTTCTCCTATTTGAGTCCATCCTACCTTTCTGAACTTATGTCTCATGAGTAGTCTTCAGAGACTTTACTCAGAGAGGCAGGTGGACTTTCTGAGTCTGAGTTGAACTTGAGCCTTCCTAAGTCATTTGCTAAGACTGATGCTGTTCCAGGCATTCCTTCTCCATTCCTTCCTATCCTTCAACTCTTTCCTGTTCTGGGACCTCCATAGTTCTCCAAGATCTCTGGTAGGTAAAGTCCATTCCATTCATTACTTACTTTGACTAGTTAATTATTAAAGTCACAGGTTGCCCTTTATTGGAAATAGCTACTTTATACATGCAGGTTAGACCATGTATAGAAAAGGCAGCCAGAGTCTGAACTGAATCAGGATCCATATTGCCTGTCTATCTCTAATACTCAAAGCCTTAACATCTGGCACTGCTATCTGGGAATGTTTGTGTAAACTTTTGACCTCTGAAAGTACACTATTCTGGGTTCTGACATCAGTATTTAGGTAAAGGTTTATGCATGCAGTAACTCTCCAAAACCTTCTTAAAAGAGGGCATCATAAAGCCATTTAAAATAAAATTCAAATTGTATATCTAAAAGTCTGTGCATGACATTTTCCTCCAATGTTTTTTTTTCCCCAACTGTCAAGTTCATGAGAGAAATTTTTCTCTATTTTTGTGACTCCCTCAAGATCTCAACTGTGCCCTACACAGAGTTGACTTTTAGTGAAGTCACTGACTTACCTATTGGCTAGTATAAATAGATTTGATTGATAAGAAACAATTCAGATTAAATGTCATGCAGAAGACCAGATTTTGATGCACATGTGACCTTATTCAAGAATTATTCTTTCAGCTGTATTTTGAGAAAGGAGTTATATAACAGCAATTTTTCTATAAATATATTTTCTTTTCAGATAAATATTGTTTGAGTCATCACTGCAAGACTTAAGACACATTGTCTCCCCTATTCCATCTGTCCAACCCCTCCTGCCAAGAATCTGCCCTTCTGTGGGGTGGGGATGTTGGCAAGAGATATGTGAGTGGTGGGCTTGGGTGTATTTCCTTGAGGAAGATAGTTTGCCTTGGGAAGGGATGATGGGAGAGAGGAAGGGAGAGATTTAGTTATAAGGCAGGAGTTTCTGAACAGGAAGGAAAGAGGATACAAGTCAATGGAAGAGCGCACGTTCTCACTTTGTACATAATGACAGAACACTTCTCACTTTGTACATAATGACAGAAGACTTCTCACTTTGTACATAATGACAGAAGACTTCTAGAAGCCCCGGTGGGAGGCATCAAACAGTAACATAAAAGGTTAAGATTCCTAAATGTATTATTCTTAAAATTTCTGGATGCCAGGAGTGAAGGAAACAGATGTCTCCCTGACCATAGGAGGGTGGAAATCAGTGCTCTCTAGGTTCTTTTCTTTGACCTGTGTGTACCAAAGTTCATGTGTTGGAAACTTGATCCCTAATGCAACAGTTTTGAGAGGTGGTCCCTTTAAAAGGTACATAGGTCAGGAGGGCTCAGCCCTCATGTATGGATTAATGCCTTATTGTAGGAGTGGAGCGGGGTAGTAACTGCAGAAGTGGGTTCCTGATAAAAATAATCAGTTTGGTTTTCTCTTTGTCTCTCTCTTGCTCTCACTTTTGCCATTCCATGCCTTTCTGCCTTTCACTATGGGATGATGGAACAAGAAGGCCCTTACCTTGAGAGTGAACTTCCCAGTCTCCAGAACTATGAGAAATAAATTTCTAGTGTTCTTAAATTACCCAGTCTATGGTATTCTTTTATAGCAGCACAAAATGGAGTAAGCCTATGAAGTGGTCATATCTTGTCAGGGATGGGAAGAGCCCCAGGTAGGGAAAACAGGGCTGAGAGAATAAAAAGGTGCAGGCTGGGGGGCTGTTGGAGAAAATCAAGAGGATCAGAGGCATTTGTACCATTATCTATCAAATTTTTCCCCAAAGTAGTTAAATTGTCAAAATATGAGAATGAGTTCTCTTTTAACAAGACCACAAAGCATGAAATGTAACCTGGAATTGGTTCTTTTAGAAATAGTATTGCCCCAAATGTTTTACAAATTAAAATTGGAATGTAGGGAGAAAATAAACTAATTTTTTTTTTTTTTTTGCTGACTTGAAAATCTCACATGAAGACTTGTCTAACTAACACCTGAAATCTAGGGCAGGTATTTGTGGATAACAGAATCTCCAATGTGATTCCTATTGGGTACAGGTTTTCCAAATTATTACTGTCAATCTCTGCCTCCCTGCCACATTTCTTAACATTCACACCCACACACCAAAAATTTTATGGTCCAGCTTTTATTTTAAAGCTTGCATAAGTATAAAAGATTTTAAAATCTGGGAGAGGCGGCAATCCCACTCAACATGACAGGAATAGTATTTGAAGCAGGGAAGTTGTGCATGAGTTGCAGACAGACAGAAATGGGTTTAGCCATCCAGGAGAGGGTGGGGAGACCTTAACTGGGTGAATTTAATGTTAAATCTGCCTCAGAGAAAACTGTTCAAGTGTTACTCCATAGAGGCAGCCACAGGTCTGACTGAGGTACTGTGTATATTTATTGTTCTGCTGGCATGGCATACTACTTCATTTAGTAATGGAACCCATATTTCCTGAAGGATCTGCCTCCTCCCCTCAACTGAGGTTGGTGCCAAGGGTAGGCAGTCAGCACCTGTACCTGTCTCTAGCCAAAGTTCGGAGGTAGGAGCATGATCCAGTCAGTCAAAGTGAGACTCAACCCAGAACCTTAAAGGCGAAACAAAACAAAACTCTTGACAGAGGCAAGCTTGTTCAACTGGAACTAATAAGAGGAGAGGATAAAGGTTGATGAGTAACTAGTAGTCATTTTGTCACCATAAGGTAAAACCATAAGA
The DNA here is from genome assembly GCF_047511655.1 of Castor canadensis. NCBI lineage: Eukaryota > Metazoa > Chordata > Mammalia > Rodentia > Castoridae > Castor > Castor canadensis. The sequence goes on along the minus strand of NC_133400.1, from coordinate 80,887,532 downwards.
ATGGATCCCAACAGAAGAAAACTAAGACAGGAAAGATGGAGATGAGTCACTATCTGAAGTTACCTTTCCTTTGGATTTTCACATGTTGATCAAATAAACTTTTTTTCCCCTTATGCCATTTTGAATTGAGTTTTCTGTATTTTAAATCAAAAGAACCCAACCAATACAGTTTAGAGAACAGAAACAGTGAATATCCATTGTTCAGTGATCTGGATGCTGCCTGCAGGATGAGGTGGCAGCCACCTGGTTTCCTAATGCCTTTGGCCATGGCTGTTTTCACAGTGAAGGGCCTAGTGAAGACTAGGGTCTTTCAGTATGACATTTTTAGTATGACATTTCAGTATGACATTACAACAGCAAAACCTGGGCCTCTGAATGTGCTGGCCAATCAACTCTTTAATCCTTTTTTGGGGGAGTTGGGGGTTAAATATAGGGTCTTGTGCATGCAGGCAAGTGTTCTTCCACTTGAGCTATGCTCTAGCCCTTTTGTTTTAATTTTGTGTTTCAGATATGTCTCCATAATTTTGCCCAGGCTGGTCTGGAACTCTCAATCCTCCTGCCTCTGCCCACCCCGAGGAGCTGGGATTACAGGTATGAGTCACTGTGCCTAGCTATCTTTTGAGCCTATTTTCTATCAGATGAAAGTCTCTAAATCTTGGGGATTCTTAGTGTATTAGGGTCTACGTTTTTATTATGGTTTGAAACTTCACCTGCCTACTGTAGATTTCTCTGTGCTTTTCATGCATACATATGCATGGTAGACATGGATGGTAGTGACATATTTGCCCTTTCTCTCCCAATAGTAGGGACTTCACTGCTTTTTGTGCCCCAGGATTCACAACCCACCACCACCTGTGAGCTACCTTCTGAGTAATTGAAAGGAGTCCTTTTTGTGGGATAAATAAATCATGGAAACCAGAACATATATGGGAAATATTTTAGAATTCAACCATAGATGAAAACTAAGTTTTCAAATACTAATGTTATCCTGGCCAATAAACCCAGAAATTGCTACAGAGGAGTTAATTAAATGTAATAAACAAGTCAAACAGGAAGCTGCTATTTTTCCTGTCTCCAAAGCTTCTATTACAGAGGAAGGAAGGGCTGATCAACAAAGAATCAGGAACACAGAAGAATGGGAGGCTCCCTAGCAAGCACTGAGTATTTGGTGGGGAAAAAAAGCAAAGGCACAAATTCAATCCTCAGCCCATGTGGGAGGAAGGGCAGGGAAGAGAAAATAGTGTTTGTAGAGAGTTTATCACATAAAATAATTTATGGTTGCAACATTAACACTGAGATTTGTGGAGAGATCTTCCCAAATCACTTTGGGGAATCAAAAGCTATTGAAAAAAGTTATTTAAAGAGTGAAACAACATAAATGCAGGGACAGATATATGGAGAAGAAGGAATGGGCTGCAGGGAGAATGTGTGTAAAGGGAAAGGAAGAGGAGTCATCCTACTTTTATAGAGAGTTAAGACAACTCTGCTTCTAAGATTTCAATAATATTGAGACTTGAAATAACATGACTCATATGGAAGTGGACAGAAAATTCCTACATGATTTTGCAAAGATACAATATCCTTCTCCCAAACATAACAGCTTACAAAGTCAAGGTGAGTGAGACAGGCATGGATCCAAGGAGGAAATCACTGCATTTCACACCTCTGTAGAATTCCTCAGTGCACCTGCCATTGGAAATACACTGCAATAAGAACAAGATTGCCGGCTGCTGACATGAGGATCCTGGGAGGTAGAAACAGGTCATGTTATGTTTTCCAGAAGGACAGGTCTCATGCATCTCCCCCTCATCCTGAAGATAGCTGCTCACATCTGTTCGATCACTCCCCCACTGAGCACACCATCTGTCCCTGGGAGAGAGTTGAGGAGCCCTGTGGCTGAGGAACCGACATGCACAGAACTGCACAAGGGACTCCAAGATCCAGTTGATGAGGCGTAAACTCCAGGAAAACTCCCTGTGCTGAGTTGGTCAATGTTGAAAACTCAGGGCCAAGGGAGGGGAAGTGGCAAAACCAAAATCTTTCCTATAATATTTTTATTTTTATTTATTTTTTCAGTGCTGAGAATGGTACCCATTGCCTTACACATGCTAGGTGAGTGTTCTAACATTGAGCCACATTCACAGCCCCCAATTTTTTCTGTAATTTTGAATATTGTCTTGAAACTAAACATCTGTGTTGCAGCCCTGAAATAAAGAGAAAGGACTGAAGAAACCCTGAAGAAGAAAGTAGACAGAAAGAGATGCTGCCATTGTAGCACATTTATTTGCTGCTGTGCTGGAAATTCAGGAAGATGCAGTATTGCTGAGAATCTGAGAGGATCAGAGAGAAGATTATCAAGGCTTCTATGGCTGACCAATAAGTAGCCACCTTTATGAATAGGAATGAAGGGGCAGATATGTATTCAGTTATGATAAAAGAATGAAAATAATAAAAGAAGACATATGAAGATTCTATCAAATTTTAGGATTATAGTAAATTCAAAGAAGAAAATAAAATGAAAATGAGAAATTCAGGTTTGAATCTTCCACCACCAAGTAAAAATTGTAGCCAAATTCAAACTGTTGAGTACATGGAGAGTTATTTTCTAAGAATGTGATTACAATACTTGCTTGGGGTACTCTAAGATTTCAAGAATTTCTCTTTCCCAGCTCCCTGGGGAGAACTAGAGACAAGACTCTGGTTACTTGCATGACTTTTGCCAAGTTTCTTTCTCTTTCAGACTCAGTTTCTTTCTTTCTAAAAAATGGGATGGTAGTAATGTTGCAGCATTGCTGAGAACATTTATGTACACAAAAGCCCCTTGTAATAGAAAGCTCTAAACAAAAGCCATTGGTGCCCCAAACTCCTCAAGAGTTTGAATTTCCTTTGTCTTCCTGGAGTCACGTGCATGGGGTCAGGACTTCTAAGTGAATTTAGGGGTTAGGTGGCTTGAGATAATCCTATAGATTAGCCATTGGGTGTTAGAAGCATCAGCACCCCGGAGGTATCCAGAAAGTTCTAAAACTGAATGACTCAGTGTGGCTTATTTCTAGGTGGCTGTCACAGGGGAATCATGATGCCTGTCCCCCTCCTAAGAACATTTGTTTCACAAGGTTAAAGTAAGTATAGAAGGACAGTATGTTCAAGCCAAAAGGGATGTCATCAAAAGAAAAGTGGTACCAGGTGTGGTGGCTCACACCATCCCCTGCCCTTGAACTCATTATTATCCCCCTTTTATTTCCTTATTTATTTTGTTTTTGGTGGTAGTGGGGGTTAAACTCAGTTGCTCTACCACTTGAGCCATGCCACCAGCCCTTTCCATTTTGCTTTGGTTATTTTTGAGATAGGGTCTTGCTTTATAGGCTTACTTGGACCGTGATCCTCCTATTTTACCCTTCCCATGTAACTGGGATGACAGGTGTGTGCTGCAGCATCCATCTTTTGTTGGTTGAGATAAGGTCTTGCTAAATTTTCTTCCCAGGCTGACCTCGAACTTTGATCCTCCTCATCTCTAGCTCCCAAGTAACTAGGACTGTAATCCTACATTCATTCATTACTAAGATGAGTTAACAGGAAGAGATATTTTGAGGATGGGAGGCAAGGTTCTACAGTTAGTAATTGTTAATTTGACTCTTATAACTCCTGGGGTGGTGAAGTCTGAGTGCCAGGCATTCTCTCCCCCATCTGATGCGGCTTCTGCCACCCCCACTCTCTCCACCCTATACCCAAGCAAGGCTAAGTTGCCTCTCTTCTCTTCTCTTCCTTGAGGCTGGCTCTGGATGAGGGCAAAAGAAATGCAGGGGAAAGTCATTTTGAAATTTAAGAAGAAAGGCAACAATACATTCATTTTTTTCTAAGAGATGTCATGACTCGCAGCAGTTTTCTGTGCATTTCAGGCTAAGGAAGATATTACAATTTTATGAAGGCGTTGGAGGCTCATGTGTTGTTTATCCTGCCTCTGATGACTTCACTGGGAGACAGAAGCAAAAAACGAGCCATGAATACTCTGGGAGTACATTGGCTACAAATAATTTCCTCATTTCTGTGTCAATATCCATGTAAGGTTCAAAACTAAAGGCAAAAATAAACCAGAGTAACAGCAGAATAGGAAAACAGTAAGAAAATTCCCAACAGTATGCTTTAAAAGTAGTTTTCTAGACACTGATCTCCACCTGGATGCCCATGTGCTAGCCTAGGGGCACTGAAGAGATCTCAGGCAGATGCTATGGACAAATGCCTTCTCTTCCCCAATGATCCATAAGCATGCAGAGTGTGAAGGGCTCAGAGTACTACAGAAAGCTCCAGCAGCTGATCCCACCACAGACAACATGCCAGGAGGTTAGAAATGCTGCGATTAGCAAATGGTTAATTACCTTCAAAGGGGGAGTAAATTGGAGTATTTCAAAGATTTCAAAAATCTGTTTATGTCCAAGTGTGTACCTATAATTCCAGTTACTTGAGAGGTGTAGGTAGGAGGATTGGGATCTGATCCTGGCTCTGGACAAAAACTAAAGGCTATATCTGAAAAATAAAGTAAAAAGGGCTTGGATGTGACTTGGTGGTAGAGCACTTGCCTAGTATGCATGAGGTCCTGGGTCCAGTCCGCAGCACCGCAAAACAAAAAGATTTTTTTAAAAGTATATGTATTTAAAAGAATTGTCCAGCAATTCAGACATTCTTCCAGGGAAAAAATTAGTAAAGTCCAGGATGATTATTTTTTAATGGCATTGCACGTAACAGCAAAGAAAAAAGTTGGTGGTTCTTAAAATAGTGTACTGATTAAATAAATGGTGATGTTCCTAAACAATGAAAGGCATTCATGCGATGGTGGACATGAAAAAAAAATATATAGCTTGGTAACATGTATTAATGCTTCAAAGGAAGTTGATACACTTAACTTTTTCCTCTCTTTGGTATTCATCTCCACACAAAAATCAAAGCGGTTCAAGATGTTCAGCACAGCAATGTTTACTACTGTAAACAGCACACAGAAACGATTCCTAAATATATTATGCTAATAAGTATGTAGCATCATGCTGGCATTAAAAAATTAGGCTATAATTTATCTTTGTTGCTTAGAAAGATGATCATACTATTAAGTCGGAAAAGTAGCAATTACTGTATGATTTCATCTTTGAAAAAAATCTGTAGAAAAAAAGTACACATGCACGCCACCTGACACACACACACACACACACACACACACACACACACACACACACCACACACCACACACACACTCACACACAGAGGCATATAAAGGCAAGAAAAGCAAAGTAAATGACAGATAGTGAATTCAGGATGATAGTCGGGTGATTTGATTTGGGGAGAGGACCATGAACTTGGGGTCAGGTTTCTAGCTCTTGTTTTAGGCAGTGTGTTCATGAGTATTATTACATTATTAAAAATAACAAAATACAAATTTGTACGTCATTGCTGGGCTGATGATGAATGTGCATGGCAGGAATGCAGGGTTATGAATCAATTCACTCTGTGCCCCTTAGTCACAATGTTTTCCTTTATTTTTTCTGCATTTTCTAAATTTTCTACCGCTATGATGCATCTTTTATAGTCAGTAGACAACCTAATATGTTGCTTTGAAACAAGCCTGTGGCGTATTGGCTAAATATCTGAAGTCTGGCATTTGAAATTATCCTGTTTGTTTTACAGTTCACAAAAGTACTGTTGATATGTGGAACCTGGGAGTTCCACTCAGGAATGTGTCTATGGGAAAAGCAATTGGAATAGGTCCTTCTTGTCCTTTTGTTCCACTTCATTAAGCTGAATCCTTTTGAGCACCAACAAATGGGTTGTATTCCAGTATCTATCACTGTCACTGACTCACATGGACCCCAATAAACCCATCCCACTCTTCCCTGTGACAGCCAGCCATTGGTAGGAAAAGATGGCATTGAGCTCTTTGATTTAGGTGTTGACTTGACTGGATGAAGGACATGTGGAGTGAGGGTGTTCCTGAGAGGTGAGTGTGGGAGTGCACTAAGAGCGAGAGATCCCTCCTGTGTGAGTAGACACCATCCAGTTGGCTGGTACAGAAAGGAAACATGCTGGGAGAAAAATATAGAAGGCAACTTAGTCTTCCCTTATGAGAACTGCAGTGGACCCTTCTTCAGCTGCCTGGACATCAGAGGTCCAGACTTTCTAGGCTTTGGACTTCATGATTTACCCTGGTATCTTGCTGGGCTCTCAGGGTTTTGGTCTCTAACTAAGAGTTTAACCATTGGCTTCCCTGGTTGTGAGGTCTTTGAACTTGAACTGAGACATGCTTTCAACATCCCAGAGTCCCCAGCATGCAGATAGTCTGCCATGGGTCTTATCAGCACTCACGATCGACTTGAGCCCATCTATATACATGTTCTGTTGGTTTTGTCTCTCAGGAAGCTCAAGTAACACAGATTCCAAGTCACTATCCTAGATCTGCTTACGACCGTTTACACAGGATACAGCTACTCCTCAAGAGTGAAAGGAAAAACAAGAGAAAGAAGAGCACACAATTATTAGTTTAAAATAAGGAAATTATAACCACGTATCAAAAATGAAATTTCTTTCTGAATTCAAATTTCTAGGAAAACATGGAAATAGGAGGTAGACAAGCCACCTATTTTCCTTGGCTCTTTTCTTTTTAGTAAGGGTTAATCTCCCTCCCTCTCCTCCTCCTCCCCCCTTTCTTCTTTTTCCCCCCTCTCTCTCTCCTCTTAAATACACCCACACTCAAACATACACACATTTAAAAGACACATTTGTGGAGCTAGGAATGTAGCTCATGGTAGAGCTCTTGCCTAGCATGTGTAAGGCCCTGGGTTCTATCTCCAGTATCCCCACCCGGCACACAAAGACACATTCATGTAACTTGAGAGCAGGGCCTGGCAGCATACCCTGTAGTCCCAGCTGAGGTGGAAAGATCACTTGAGCACAGGAGTTGGATACCATCCTGGGCAACCTGGTGGGACTTCATGTAAAATAATTTTATTTTTGATGCATGATGCAAGTTGATTTTTAAAATGAGGATTATAAATGCATCTGTGTGGATGTAAGGGAATCCTGGAAATTCCTGGGACAGCAATGTGTCAAATAATGGTTGCTCCTGACAAGTCTAAAAATTAGTAAGAGCATCCACTCTAGTTTGGGATCTGGTTGTGTCCAGGTGTTGTGTTTTTCTAGGAGGTCAAGGGAGGTCAGCTATGACCAAATATGATCTGCCACATTTCTGGTCATCTTGGAAGACCTTATCCAATCTAGGGAGTGAAGCTGCTTTTCTTTTTGTAGTACCAGGGCTTGAACTTGGGGTCTACACCTTCAGCCACATCACCAGCCCTTTTTTTGTGTGTTAGGTATTTTTGAGATAGGGTTTCATGAACTATTTACCTGGGCTGGATTTGAACCACGATCCTATTGATCTCTGCCTCTTGAGTAGCTAGGATTACAGGACTGAGCCACCAGCACTTGGCTGAAGCTGCTTTTAAAATAAAGTCTCAGCTTGTGATCTCCTGGGTTCAGGCTTCCTGAGAGGAGATGCACCTGCTGCAGGTGGTGTCTTTTGAGAGGAAAATTCCTGGCTTTGGTTTTCCATACTGCAAAAACAGTAAATTTACATCCGGGGCTTCCTGTAGACACAATGGTCAGGAGCCACCCTCTCTCTACACTCACACTCAAGTTTTATAGCTCTTGTTCCTGCTGGGACAATGACTTTTCTCCTTGAGGATTTCTTTGAAGATACATGACATTGTGGCCTATGAACAAGGGTGTTCTGACCTGTTTTCCTGTCTGCATAAGCTCCTGGCTTTGTTGCTTATCTCTGCTCTACTCAACTGGCACCTGTAGGTGTCCCAGGGAAATAGGTAGCCTCAATGCTCACCTAAAATACACTCAGGTCCCTGGCCTCAGAAAATTTACCTGACCACCTTCACACATTTGTGATGAACTTGATTTTTTAATGCATGTGAAAGGGTGACTTTTTTCCCATTAATTTTTATTAGCATATATTCATTGTATAGGGGATTCATTGTGACAATTCCAAATAGACTTGCATAGTACATGGGTTATATTGCCCCCACCATTTCTCCTCTTCAACCCCCTCCCTGACCCACTTAAGACTATTGCAAGAGGTTTCATTGCTCTATTTCATATAAGCAGGTGAAGTCCATCAACCATATACTCTCACTTTAATCTCCTTCATTCACCCTCCCAAAGTTACCCCCCCACACACTGTACCTATTTTACATCCTATCTTTTGTTTCTAATATCTACGTTGATGTTCAAAGTGGTTTCTAAACGTAGCCCTGCTGTGAGTAAACTTTACTTTGTGAAGGAACCAGGCAGCAGACTGGTACCAAGAGACCAAGAAGTGCTATACCGATGTACAGATCTAAGCCAGGCATAGTAGTGCACATTTATAATCCCAGCTATTTGAGAAGAGGAGGTAGAAGCATCATAGCCCAAGGCCAACCTGGGCAAAAACTCATACCCTATCTCAAAAACAAATTATAATCCAAACGACTGGGGCAGGACCAGTGGTAGAGCATTTGCCTAGCACACCTGAAGCCATGGGTTCAATTGCCATTCCCCTCAAAAAGACCCCCAAAAGAAAACATAGATCTAAGCCCTAGATGTGCTACCAAGGAGCCTTTTGGCAAGTTGCTTACCTATTAGGCAATCTCTCATACAGCCAATGAAGGTTAATCAAAGTATCTGAGGGGTCCCTTCCAGCCTTAATTGTTCAAATCTGTGATTAGACATGGGAGGACAAAGAAAAGATGGCTTCAGGAGTTTTATTCAGGGCATGAGAGGAAACCATTTTTCACTTGATAGCATTTATACTTGTTGACTTTAGGAGTAAATGTAGGAAATGACACCCAGTATGACAGAAATAGCCTTTTTCTTTTAATATATCAAAAATACCTTTTTAATAGAATTTTATCCCCAAAATGCATTAGCTCAAGTCTGAATTGCCTAACTCACTATTACTATTTAATAAATGTGCATGAGGGAGTGATACCATGCCTGACCTTGTTCTAGTTGCTGGGATGAGCTGCATGCACATGCCAGTTCTTAGTAGATGGGAACAGCATTTACAGGCCTCATGGTTTCAGTCCATGGTCACTTGGCTCTGTTGCTTCTGGGCCTGTAGTAAGGGAGAATATCATGGCAGACAGCATGTGGTGGGACAGAGATACTCACCTCATGGTGACCTGGAAGCAGAGAGAACAGATAGAAAGAGGCCAGGAACAGAGTATTTAGGAGAACGCTCCATCTGCTGTGGCCTACCTCCTCCAATTATAACCCATTAAGCTATGAGTTCATCAATAGATCAGCCTATTCATGAGGTTAGAGGTTGATGGAGCTTTGGGGTAGAGGGTGATGAGGCTGAGATCCAGTCACTTTCTAGAGGCCCCACCCCTGAATACTGCTGCACTGAGCACTAGCCCTTCAACTTAAGAGCCTTCGGGGGGACATTTCATATCCATACCGTAATATATTTTTCTTCACTCAGAATTTAGACTACTCTCTCTGATCTGGTCTCTGACTTCTTCCATTATTTGAACTCATGGAGCTTGGGCCCTGTGTTGATGTACATACTTGGTTAACTACTGCTATTGTTGTATTTGTCCTTTATATGGATGTTTATCTTAGAATGTCTGTTTTAGATTTTAAATTTCTATCAAACAGAGATAAGACACAGATATTCAGTTTAATTTGTGTATCTATGTCATTCCTTCTTCTGCATTGGGCTTTATTGCTCAGGGTTTCCAGGTCACACTCTCTTTAGCCAGATTCTCTGCAGGAGTAGAGAGCTGCAATTTCCAAAAAAGGGAAGTTAAAGAATCATTCATTCCTTCACTTACAGAGTAGTTATAAGAGTCTGACTATGCCAGCCTGAGGGCAGGAAGACATACAGCACAGGCTTCCTTTCCTTAGGAGTCTTGGTCTTGGTGTCAGATAGAGAAAAAGAATAAAAGATTGCAAAAGAAGCATCCAGATTTGATCAAATAAAAAGTAGAGGAAGATTGTCATTCTTAACTTCTGCCCTTTTTATATGAAATCTTAGCCTTGATAACTATAGTTGGATTTAATGTAATTTAATTAAATAAATGCATTTTGGAGGCCTACTCGTTAAGTCATTGGGAATGGGTAACACTATGCCTTTGAAGAGCCTGATCTAGGTTTGCCTGTACACCCACCCAAGCCCTGGCCTCATTAGTATTTGGCGGGGTTTTGCTTAAACAAATTTTAAGCAATGCAGCAGAATCATTAAGACCCCAGGGTTTTACTTAGACTTTTCCAGGTGCAGAATACGCCTCCTTTTATTATCCCAAGTTGTTCCTGGAATGGCTTAAAATACTTAGCTGAACAGCTAGGAGCAGGTATTACTTGTCCTTTGGCCAGGTTTCTAACTGGAATTCCCCTTGTATGGTCCTCTACAAGATGGAAAATTGAACAGTGGCTTGGCTTTGTGTCTTGATGAATAATCATTGAGATAAGATGTATTTCCCTGAAATGGAAGATATTGTTTATGCTTTCCAACTGGACTTGGCTGACAGTTTTCAGTAGCTGCTCAAATTCTTCCCTTGAATGGATGCTTCTGTTTTGATGGCTTTGCCTATGTAAGTCATCTTTATTTTCATTGGAAAGTTTATTATAAGCAAAATTACTTGTTAATATTACACTAATATCTTATTCCAGCTGGCAGGGAACTTGTTGCTGATTCGCTTCCTTTTTGGAATCTAGAAAGAGTACAGGGCCTGCCCTAGGATTATGGACCTTATCCTTGAAAAACTGTTAAACATTGAACATTTCTACTGATGCATCAGAATTCAATGTGCTCCTCAAAACACTATTTCAATACAGGAACTTCCTGTTATTTCCTATATTAAAGCATAGGATTTCCTCTTCAGCCAATAACTAACTCAAGTTATCTCATTGAACAGTTTAATTATAAAGTTTAATAGGGTTTTAAATTTTGTTGTTCTTCAGTATTTAGTTCTTCCTATCTGAAATGGAAACAACTATTATTTAGTTGCTCAAACAAATGGTAATTTGTGAATATAAAAGAGTAAGTGTAAAAGACATAATCTAAAATGTGATGGTGGTGACAATTTACATGGTTATCCCTCCAAACCAAAAGGTCTCATGAATTTTCACTTTCCAAACAATATAGAGCGATCCTGAATGGGACAGGAATCATACTAAAGCCATTAACTTATACACATTGGAATTTCCCCATTCTCCCCTGGCTCTTAAGGAGAAAGGAATCATTAGTGGGTTTTTTACTGTGTGGATGACAGATGGGTGAAGAGGCTTGGGAGAAGTCTAAACAAGTTTAGATCCGGATACATTAGGAAGTATTTGCAGCTTCAATAAGGAAAATGCATCTTAGAGAAAAGAGAATTTGGGGAAGCTTTTTTTTTGAGCAAAAGAGCAGAGGTTTATTAAGCAGAGAAGAAAAGAGAAGAAAACCGGCATATGGGAGGGGTCTCAGTGAGGCTGACCCCGTGGAGAAACTTTACATTACTTCCTTGTATTTTTAAAATTTCTTTAGTTTCTTTTGGTGGTGCTGGGTTTGAACTCAGGGTTTTGAGCTTGCTAGGTAGGTACTGTACTGCTTGAGACATATCTCCAGTCTTTTATTCTCTGGTTATTCTTAAGATAGAATCTCACTATTAGCCCAAGCTGGCTTGGATCACAATCTTCCTATGCTGCGTAACATAGCTGGGATGACAGACATTCACCATGACACCCAGCCATTGGTTGAGATGGCGGTCTCAAGAACTTTTTGCCTGGGCTGGCCTTGAACTGTGATTCTTCCAAGTAGCAAGGATTACAGGTATCAGTCACCAGCACCTGGCTTCATTTTAAAAAATTTTTATTTTGAAAGAGGGAGAGAAAGAATAAGAGAGATGGTGAGCAACTTCCACAAAATGTAGGACTTGAGGGAGAGAATTGACTGAGATTTTTAGAGGCTGGATAATACACATCGGGTGTGCTATCCGTGTACTTTCTCCTTTACTGCCTTCTTGTGAACATTCAGCCAGGACCTACCTTACTTTTCTAGTCTCTTTGGAGTTGAATGTGTTGGTTTTCATTGTGCTACTCTGCTAAGACCAGCATCAAAATAGCCTGGTTTAGTTGTTTTTTAATTTCAAGGTCCTCATCTTTATTAGTTTGATAGAACTGCTATAACAAACTGCCACAGACTGGTGTCCTCAACAAGCCTTAAACAATAGGAACGTTTTTTTCACAGTTTTGGAAGCTGGAAGAACAAGCAAGATCAAGGTGCTGGCTGGGCATCTTTGAAGCCTCTCTTCTTGGCTTTCAGGTGGCCACCCTACTGCTGCCACTTCGTATGATTGTGCCTGGGCATACTGTTGCACACGCAACTCTGGCATCTCTCTGTGCGTCATGATATCCTCTCCTGATACGGAAACTAGCCAGATTAGATTAGGGCTCAATTTAAGAACTTTACTTTACCTTAATTACTTTTTTTTTAATTAGTAGTCCTGGGATTTGAACTCATGGCCTTGCACTTGCTAGTCAAGGGCTCTACCAGTTGACCCATGACCACAATCCTTTTTGCTTTAGTTATTTTTTGTAAAGGGTATCATGCTTTTGTCTGGAGAAAAGGCCTCCTGTGTAGCTTGGATTGTGTGAATCATCATGTCAGGATTGTTGTTTGAGATAGTGTCTCACTGGCTTTTTTTGCCCAGGCTGGCTGGTCTTGAACTGTGATACTCCTATCTCTGCCTCCAAGTAGCTGGGGTCACAGGCATGAGCCACCACGCCCAGCTTACTTAATTACTTCTTTAAAAGTCCCATATTCAACTACAGTCATATTTTGGGTTGTTAGGAATTAGGATTTCAAAATGAATTTTTGGGGAGCAAAATTCAGCCTATAACATGATCTGTGGAAACAATGAGTAGTTCATAAGAAATCCAGGGCATATATGGTTTATTAATTAGTTCAGGAGCATGGACTTTTAGAGCTAAAAGAAATCTTAGAGGCCATCTAATTACTTTCACTATATCATTAAGAAGTATAAAATGGTAAAAAGTTATCAATTACCCAGCTTTACTTTTACCCTTCTGTTTTCCCCAGCAGGATTTTGAATACCCTTTTTTTTTTTTTATAATGGAGCGCATTCCTTTTTACTTCCTACAATTTCTTTTCTGACCAGTTCATAGTTTATTTGTGCTATTTCTCCAACTATGAATTTCTTTTATCAAGATTGGGGTATGTTTAAACTTATTTTGTGTATGTTTTTCACAAGCTAAAGAGTTTTGAATCACAGCTTCAGGAATTTCTAGACAATCTAAGGCATTCGTTAAAACATTCACTAAGCTTTTGGGTTGGGGACTAGATAGGAAGAAAAATGCTTCTTAGTGTACATCTTATGTATTTAGGGAAATGCTTGTCTCATGCTGCTCATTTCCACAGAGTGGGGGACTTTAATTTTCCAGTGGAGAAAAAGTGGGAGGAATTGTTCTCTGTTCATTTGCCTAAGGAGGAAGTGACTTCTCTCATCTGTGAGACTGGAAGAAGGACTAAGCTTGAATAATTTAACTCCTTTTTTCTCTGGCTTACTTGCCCAAAGTTTATTTATTTCTGCCCTGAGTAAGCACATACCTTCTAGATTACAGCATTGTTTCCCTTTTTCCTCACTATTGTGATCCAACAAAACTTAGGGAGCAATGAGAGAACAGGGTCTGTTCTGCAGATAAAAATTCTCCCTTGGGAAAGTTGCCCCAATGTCTAGACTTCAGGTGGAAAATTAAAAAAACTGTAATGTTATGTTACTTTCTGTCTCAACCCTAGCCTTATCAGGAATAAAGTTATTATTTTGATCTCCATTTCTTCAATTACTATATACATTCTAATTTTTTCTGAACTCATATGTGGGTAAGTATTTGATTAACTGGCAATCTTGAGAACACTTTAAAAGAAAGCAAAGCAAATTTCTTTTGAAAAAGACATTAGACTCAAGAGGCATCAACATTCCCTAGAAGGTAGATACAAATGAAACCAATCCTAGGCATTGTATTAGGAAAACTCCTTAAAAAAAAAAGCCAAAAAGAAAGCTCTAAAAGTAGCCAGGAGACAATAAAGATAATACCTTCAAAGAACCAGCTGACACCCAACAACCAACCAATAACTGACAGCCAACTTCAAAACAGAAACATTGGAAGTCATAATTCAATGCAATGATCTATCAGTGATAACATAACTGAAAACCTAAGATTCTATAGCCAGTAAAAATATCCTTATAAAAGCTGGGGCTGTATCTCAGTGGTAGGGCACTTGCCTAACATGTGTAGGGCCGTAGGTTTGATTCCCTGCATCACGAAACCCCTGCATCACAAAAAATCCTTTCAGAGTCACTATGAAATACATAAAGTTTAAAGAGAATTTATTATCAGCATGCAGTGAAAGAAAGACCAATAAAATAAATGAACTTTTGTGGCAAGAGAGATTTACAAAAAAATGGGAAAGGCAGAGAAAGTCAAGAAGTCAGGACCAGTAGAAGGAACACCCAGGAAGCATCACTGAAGATCTTACAAATATTAAAAATGGGTTGAGAGACTTTTATGAGCAACTTTTTACCAATAAATTAGGCAACATAGAAGAAATAGATGAATACCTTGAAATACACAGCTTACCCAAACTGACAGAATAAGAAACAGAAAAATTAACACATAATATATATGCAAAATAATAAGAATCTGTCATTTAAACCTTTCAGGAACGAAAAGTGCAAGCTATGTGGTTTGATTAGTGATTTATTCCAAACACTTAAGCAAGAGATAATATCAATCTTATATAAAATATCAGAGGATAAGAAAAGAGGGGACACTTTTCAATTATTTTGATGATTGAACCTTAATACAAAGTCTGACAAGGACATTAGAAAAAAAGACAATTACAAGTCAATCACTCCCATGAACATAGAAGCAAAAATCCCAAACAAAATTCTAGGAATTGAATCCAGCTTAATCAAGGATTATAAGTATTGACCAAGTGACATTTATTCTTGGAATGCAAAATTAGCTTAAACTTCAAACTCAAACTATGTGATATACCAAATTAATAGAAGAAAAAGCATATGATTACCTTAATATATAGAAAAGCATTTGCTAACATTTATGATTAAAAAATATCCCTCAGTGGGCTAGAGGTGTGGCTCAAATGGTAGAGTGCCTGCCCAGCAGTGTGAGGCCCTGAGATCAATCCCCACTACCTCCAGAACCACACAAAAAATTCCCTCAGCAAACTATGAATAGAAAGTGACTCCTTAACCTACAAAACCCCTACAAGTAGCATTATACTTAATGGTGAAATAGTGATTGCCTTCCCCTGGAGGGGGGACCTTCCCACTCACACCATTTCTATTCAACACTGTACTGGGGGGTTACAGCCATTGCTATATGGTATAAATAAAGTATAAGAAGTAATAAAAGGTATAAAAATAATAAAGGAAAAAATAAATTGTCATTTGCCCACATTATCTGGTTATGTATATTAAAATTCTAAAACAATGTATAAAGTATTGGACTTATGATGTGAATTTAGCAAGGCAGCTGCCAGATACAAGTTCAGATTATAAATACCAATTGTATTTCTATACAAGAAACAGTTTCTAGCAATAAACAATTAGGAAATAAAACTAAAACTAAAATATGAACTTACAATAACACTTAAAATACATAGGAATAAAATTTAAAAGATGGACAAATTTCTGTACTGAGAACTATGAAATATTGCTGAGAGAAAGAGGGAAGAGAGAAAGAGGCTTTAAAGAGACAGAGGAATATATCATCTTCATGGCTTAAGAACTCATATCGCTGTGGCTACTTTGCAAATTTATCCATAAATGCAATGCAGTCCCAATTGAAATATGAACAGAATTTTTTGTTTGTTTTGAGTGAAAACTGACATGCTTATTCTAGAATGGGTATGGAAATGCTAAAATCCTATAATAGCCATAATTTAAAGGAAGTACAAAAACAAATAAGTTTTTTTCCACCAGAAGCCACTTTAAGTTATAGTACTAAGTTAGCAGGTGGTATTGACACAGAGATAATTAAATGGATTAGTGGAACCAAATAGAGTCTAGAAGTAGACCCAAACATACAGTTACTTGATATATGACAGAATCTTCACTGAAACTCAGTGAACAAGGACAACTCTTTGACAAAAAATGGTGCTAGGACAAGAGGATAGCAATACAGGAAAAATAAGGCATTTCCCTTGATATATTCCAATCTCTCAAAATCAAGTCCAGTTAGACTGTATATTCAAATATAAAGGCAAAAGAAAAAAGCTTTGGTGGAGGTGGCGAATTCAAGTATGATATATCTGATATATTGTAAGTACTTTCGTAAATGCCACAACATATCCCCACCCAGCTCAACAATAAATAAAAATTTTTTCAAAAAAGAAAAAGCTTCAAGACACTAATAACATAGGACCATATCTTTATGATCTTGGAATAAGAATTCATAAACGGAACTTGGACTATATGAAAATTAAGAACATTTATTCACTAAAAGAAACCATTTAGAGGGCCAAAAAGCAACCAAGAATAGCACAATGTAGCACATCCTTTTTAAGGATGGAAATGTGCACTCCCTTCTGCTAGGAGATAAGGTTCTGTTTTGGTTTTTTCCCGAACAGTTTGTGCATGCTTTCTTGGAATACTGATCAGTTTGGTATTTGTCCTGGACGTTCTCATTTTAAATAAAATTTTGTCATTTATAGTTGCATTAAAATAACCCATGAAATGTTTGGTGGAGTTCACCTTTATTCTTGTAGTTTCTGTCATGATCTTTTCTAGTAGTTTAAATGGAACTGATACTTTAACCCATTGTTCATTTTTCAAGGCAACCAGAGATAACATACTTTTCTGTCCACAACTCTCTCCCAAAATTTCCCCTTGGTGGATAGCACGGATAATGCTCTTTGATTACAAAACAAATTCTGAGAGACAAAAGTCTAAGGATAGCTTTCTTCTTCCAGTCTGGAATTGTAGTGGAAGAAGTTCTTGACACTGCTTCCCCTGCTGGTGATTTGGTATAATAGCAGCCAATTGTGTCATGGCTTCTATGCAGTGGCCTGGAAGATCAGTTGGTATGGCAGTAGGAAAGCTGAGAAACTAGAGGTTAGATGTCCTTGAAGTATGAGCAGAAAAGAGGGCAGAGCTGTCCTGTTGAGAATGAATCATGTGTAGACTAAATGCTCTTGTGACTTTTGTTATGTATTGAATGATCTAAATCTACAACTGTTTGTTCATTTATGCCATTATGTAGTAATGCTTTTTTTTTTCACTTCACAGTAAATTATTTTGGGAGCAATGAAGAAGAATGAATGGAAGTGCATATTTGATAAAAAATTAAATAGTCTGTTTTGGTTTTTCAAGAATGGTGATGTTAAGTGCATTGTTTTCACAAAATATTTACTGGCTTCAGCCTTCCATCATGAAGCACTGTGACAGATCTGATCACATGAAAGTCCAAAGTCATGGAAGGACTTAAGAAGTATCCAAAAATTGTAGTAGCTATTTTAGGAAGGTTGCAAGCATCTATCAGAAGTATACAAGTTTACATGTCACTCTATGGAGTATGACTTCTCAGAACAACTGAATGAATGTAGCAAATTAGTTTATGATAACAAATGATAGTTGATGCTTCTGTAAGTTTGTTTAAAACATTCAACACTGAAGATAATATAGTCATCCCTAAGTATCAGCAGGGGACTGGCTTCTAGACCCTCTACAGTTAACAAAATCTGTGAGTGTTTAAGTCCCTTATATAAAATTACATCATATTTGCCTAGAACCTATGCAGAGCCTTCTGTGTACTTTAAATCATCTCCAGATGATTTAGAATACCTAAGGCAGTGTAAATGCTATGTAAATGGTTGTTACACTGTATTATTTAAGGAACATGGACAAGAAAAAAAGTCTGTACATGTTCAGATTTTTTTTCAAATATTTTCAATCCAAGGTTGGTTTGATTCCACAGCTGATGATGGATATGTAACCTATGGAACCAGCTGTATTTTAGTGGTGATAATATAGCTACAATTTTGGTGGGTCATTGCGTTGGAGTAAAAATAGTACAGAGAGAGTGAAAAGACAAAACACAAAGTGACTGAGAGCTCTGCAAATATTTTTTGCCAGCACATTTGCATTCACCCTGTTTTTTTGTGCCCCAACTACTTTTGGGGAGGCAGATTTTCACAAAATTAAGGGCAGGGAAACACTCAACAGACCACACAGCAATTTAAATACAACTAATGATAACATGGAACTGACTGAGAGCTCTGTCTCAACTGAGCTACATGCTGCACACATGGGAATTTGTTTTTTTGATGGCACTTGGTCAAAATCCCTTGCAATAAACCATCTGCAAATAAAACAGGCTTCCTGTATACAAATGGCCAGTAAGCACGTGAGAAACACTCAACATCAGTAGGCATCAGGGAAGTACAAGTAAAGCCATAATGAGATAACACTTAACACACACTAGGATGGCTATTGTTAAGAGAAAAAAGAAAAGGAAAGAATGTTAGTAAGGATGTGGAGAAATTGGAGTTCTCAGCTATTCCTAGCGGGAATGTAAAATGATGTAACCACTGTGGAAAACAGTATATTGGTTCCTTATAAAATTAAACATAGCATTACCATAGAATGAAGCCATTCCACATCTAGATACATATCCAAAAGAATTGGAAACAGAAACTCAGATTCTTATACACAAAGGTTTAATAGCAGAATTACTGACAATAGCCAAAATATGGACATGACCCAAGTCCAAAAACAAAGGAATGAATAAACAAAAAGTAGTATATACACACAATGGAATATTACTTAACCTCAAAAAGAATGTAATTCTGATATATACTACAACATGGATGAATCTTGAAAACATTATGCTAAGTAAAACTGTGGCAGGAAGGCAGGGAGGGGGAAGAGAGATTAGAGTGCTACAGTAAAACAAAGAAAAACTGGAGTTGGGGAATGTTACCTGGAGACCAGAGAAGGGCCACCTCATCCCAGAGGTTAGAGCAGCCAGTGAAATGACAGTTGGTTATGTATGGGACAAGCTGTATCCCCCCATTTCTGTAACCTGTTCTAAATTATATATAAGGAAATCTCCTTTTGTTCTCAATGCTCACCTTTTGGATATGAGTCTGCTGACTCACTGCTGGCTTGCTCAATAAATTTGCTTTCCAAAAGCTTTGGTGCCCTCTCAGTCTCTGTCTGAGACTGCAACATTTCTGGGGGCATCATCCAGGATTTGGAAAGTGGTGTTTTCACCTCCTTGTCACCAGCACAGTGTCCCCAGCCCACTGGGAGGCCTCCCCTGCCGTGCACCACTGGACTGTGTTGATCCAGAGGAGGGAGCCTCTCTCCCTGAGAGCTGAGGAGGTGACTTCTGGTTCCACAAAGGAACCTGGAAATGTTTGGGAACCAACCTGGGAGCTCTGCTTATCAGACAGGCAAGAACCTGGGTTCAAATTCAGGCCTGCCTCAGGAGACAGAAGGGGAGTCTGATCAACTCTCAAAAAGCACCCTAGTAACCACCCATTTTGGGAGTCAAACTGTCTTTCAAGTTCAGAGATTGGGGTCGAAGTACTGTGCTGTGTGAGAGTGTGTCAAAGTGTGAGCCTGAGATGTAGCCTGGTTATGAAGCAAGTGTAGAGTCCTGATCCACAGGTCTCTGGTGAACTCATATGGTCTAGGATGAGCCCTAACAGGGCCTCTGGTCTAGGGCTTATATGGACTCACTATGGCCAAGAGACACCTAAATCCCCGTGAGGGGAGTGGCTGGAGATGGACAAAGTGAGTGGTATTATTTGTTTTCCCCTGTGTGCCGGAGAGGAGGACCCCTTACCTCCTCTCCAGAGCCCTCATCCCTTCTGTCTTTGTCTCTGTCTGGACGTCTGGCAAATGCGAGAAACGAGAGGAGATCAGAGTAAGACTATCCCCCTAGAATTTTAAAGAGGGGATTTAATGGCGATTATGGGGTCAAACTGACTCCTGACAAGCTTAGGACCTTCTGTGAAATAACTGGCTTACTTTGGTGTAGGATGGCCCTCGGAGGGGTCATTAGGTAAGGTCGTAGTCAACAGTTTTCTGAAGTGGTTGTAGGGGATCCTGAAACACCCAGATGTTTCCTTATATTGACTGCTGGCAGGATGCAGTCCTCAGTCAGCCCATGTGGCTAAAGCCCCACCTAGAGAAAGCACGTAAGCTTTATGGTAGCCAGGGCAGCAGCAGCTTCCAAGTACAGGCAAAAATGTAAAAAGCAAAAAAACCTCATATCAATAGGGGACCCCATAAGGGGAGTCCCTGCCCCCCTTATGTGCCACTGTACAGATTAGAGAATTTCTAGGAGCTTCAGGTTTCTGCTGGATCTGAATCTCCAATTACTCTCTTGGCAAAACCCCTTTATGAAGCCACAAAGTGGGGAGAGCAGGAACACATGGTATGGGGAATTAAAAAAAAGGCCTTTAAAAAAAATTAAGAAGGCACTCACAAACGCCCCTGCTCTGGGCCTGCCAGATATGATAAAAACAGCTGTTTGGGGAAACTGAAAGGCTGGTAGGGAAGCCAAGCGAACAGCCCTCACAGGAGGACAAACCTCAGCCTCACTGGCAACTGCCTTGTTCCTGTGCCCTTATCTAAATGGGACCCAGGCATACTTCATAAGAACAGGCTTGGATTAATACTGAAGGAGGAAATTTTCTATCAGAGGGATGGTGGAAGTTTACTGATGGCTGCATTGCTACACCTGAGTCACTGGCTCTCACATTTGTCAAGCAGTTCCATGGAGGACCTCACCCAGGGCAGACAGCTCTCAAGACCACCTTGGCCCAGCATTTTTGTGTCCCCAGGCTCTCCAGCCTGAGTAAGACAGTATGTGAAAGTTGCAGTCTGTGTGCCAGAAACAATCTCCAATATTTGTTGGTGTTTGTCTATACCTTCTCAGTATGGATAAAAGCCTTCCTCACTAGACTGAGAAAGCCCAAGAAGTGGCCAGGTGGTCTGTTAAAGAAAATCATCCCTCGATTAGGAATATCTGTGTCTATTGGGTCAGACAATGGGCCAGTTTTTGTGACTGAGGTGATACAGTTAATGGCTAAGAGATTAAAAATAACTTAAAAGCCACACACAGCCTATCACCCCCAGAGTTCAGGAAAAATAGAACATATAAACAGGACTTTAAAAATTACAATAAAAAAAAAACCTATTCCAGGAGACCCACCTACTATGGGATCAATTATTGCCCAAAGCCTTGCTTAGGATTAGTCAAGCCCCACCAAATGGACTGGTCTCTCCCCTTTTGAAATCCTTTTTGGGTATCCACCCCCTTTAGTCAAGGGTCTATGAGGGGACCTTAAAAAAACAGGTGACCTCACCATGAGACAACAGATACAGGCCCTCCATTGACTTTCTCAAAAATCAATTGATTTTTCTCAAAAATCAATGACTGAGACTCCCCATTGGCCTGACAACTCCCACACACCCTTATAAACCAGGGGATGTTGTTTGGGTAAAGGAATGGAATGTTCAACTGGTAAAGCCCCACTGGAAGGGCCCCTTTGTTGTTTTGTCCATCCCCACTGCAGTTAAGGTAGCGGAGATTGTTTTCCGGACCCACACAGCCAAGTGAAGCCAGCTTCCCTCAAGCGGGAGTACATCTCTGACCCAGCCTCACCATACAAAACAAAACAAAACAAAAAAAAACCAGCACCCTTCCCCAACAGGACCCTGCTCCCAGGAGACAACAGGGAACCATGGACAATGAGACATCAGCCCTGCTCTAGTCGCTCCAGAAGCTGACTAGTCTACACACAGCGGAAGCTTGAGGAGTCGCCCATCTCACCTTTGAGGATGAGTCCGTTCTGTGTATTCTTCTTGCTAATCTTGGTCAGGTCTCTACCTGGGGACCCCAGGCTCTCCCAGAGCAGGAAGTGCTGTTACCAAAACTCGGGTTTTCTATACTTATTATTCCTGTACAGGCACAGTTGTTGGGTCATGCACCCACAACCATATCACCTACTCAGTGTGCTCTCATGATAGTATATCTGTTTTAACCCCACCTACTGCCCTTGGGAGCAATGGCTAGAGGTCCAGCTCCAACAAACCTGTGTTTGCAATAGTAAAACACTGGGCCTTAAGGCAACTGTGGGGGCTAGCATGGGAAAGGACCCATAGGTAAATTACAAGTATATATGCCCAAAGATGACAGTGGCACATCCTGTTGTGCGTACTATGAACAACTCTATTATCCTTATTGGGGTTATAAAAGGTGGGCAACTTGGCTTGAAGGGGAGGTCCATACCTTACGAAAAAGGAAAACAACCACTGACTGCACTCTTGGTGTCTGTCAGACACTATTTTCAACCTCAATGAATCAGGCTGGGAAGTTGGGAAAAGTTTGGCATTTTAATCTATGGAAAGGGAACAGACCCTGGTACTTTGCTGCATTTTCAACTCATCATGATCACTCATGAGAGCTCATCATACCAGGTCTTTCACTCTTTCTATGAGGAGATACAAAGTGAGTTTCCCATCTCAATTACAACCAAAAATCTGTTTCTATCACTAGTTGCATCCATAACACAAACTCTGAATGTAACTTCGTGTTATGTTTGTGGAGGAACAAATATGAGAGACCATTGGCCATGGGAGGCAAAAGAGCTAAACCCATAAGAGCTCTTCAATGAAACCACTCCCCCAGCCACGGGGAGAGCATTTGTCTCCTAAAAATCTCTATTATTCGGAATTAGTGTATCTCCTGTCCCAAAGGCCAATTCTCCACCTGGTTGGGGACAAAAGTTTTACAATGATCTGCTTGATCTGCATGGGGCAAAATTTTACAATGACACTACTCAGGAGACTCAATGGTGGGGGCTCCCAATTACACCTGTTGTTATTGTAGTGCTAACTTCCCTACAACAGCCTGAAATAATCTTAATCTGAGTACCTGCTGTTTACAGATTAATGACAAGATGAAAAAGCTTGCCTGTGTCCCTATGCAGACCTAGAAGGGATGGAGCCCCAGTGATCTATTTGGGGGCTGGTTCTCAACCCTAGGTGGGTTCATGACCTTAATAGGGACAGTGTTCCTTATCTTAAGAGCGTGCCTGATATCACCGTGCCTTGTCCCCCTGTACTGCGGTCTTTATCAAGACCCAGAAGTGGGTCTGAACATCAAAGGGGGGAATATGGCAGGAAGGCAGGGAGGGGGAAATTAATGAGTGCTACAGTAAAACAAGTAATGTTACTTGGAGACCAGAGAAGGGTCACCTCAACCCAGAGGTCAGAGCGGCCAATGAAATGACATGTGCTTATGTATGGGACAAGCTGCACCCTCCCCTCTGTAACCTGCTCTAAATGGTATATAAGGAAAGCCCCCTTTGTTCTTGATGCTTAGCCTTTGGACTCGAGTCTGCGGAGTCGCTGCCAGCTTGTTTAATAAACTTGCTTCCCAAAAGCTTTGGTGCACTTCCTGTCTCTGTCTGCAACAAAACCGCCAGACACAAAAGGACAAATTCTGAATGGCCACTTCCATGAAGTATCTATAATGGGCAAATTTGTAGAGACAGAAAATAGAGTAGAGGTTATCAGGCACCGAGTAGAGGAGGAAATGGAGAACTATTGTTGAATTGGTATAGAGTTTCGATTTGGGATGATGAAAAAGTGCTGCAAATAGATACGGGTGATGGTTACAGAGCACTGTGAACACTTAATGACTAAAGTGGGCAGTTTTAGCTGAGTATATTTTACTATGCTAAAAGTGCTATTTGTAAATGGAAGTCATACTTGGTAAAATTTTACACACACACACACACACACACACACACACGACCTCTATTTGCTGCCTACTATTAATCATGTCTAAGCTAGTTCTTTTCTTTTCTTTTGGCAGTACTGGGGGTTGAACTCAGGACCTCACTTTTGCTAAGCAGGTGCTCTATCACTTGACCCCCTCCACCCGCTAATCATGTTTTAGCAACATTTGAGCATTTGAGTAATTATTTTGTGAATAAACCTAATTGTCCTGCAGTAGTATTAGAGATTTTGGAAGTGAATCCTCTAAATTTTGGTTGAATTTCATTTAAAATCTACTGGAAATCTTAACCAAAATGTTCAAAAATTGAGCAGCTTTTAAAATTTCGCAAACTGCAATTATTGAAAATCAGCTTGTAATCAGAAAAGCACTGAATTTTACCCTTAGAAAAGCAATGAGGGTGATTTAACAAATTAAGCGATGATAATTTAAATGCTGCACAAAATTTAATTTTGAGGTTGCACTTTGAATTAATTGACATTTCATAGAGTGCTCATTTTAAGTTGGGTGTATTTATTCTCTATCTCAGAAATGAATTGAATTGAGAAGGCCTATACTTTTTTTTGCAAATATATGTAGCAAAACATTCAAGAGAATTATAGAGATAGCTTATAAATTTTGCTTATAAAATATTTATTGAAGAAAAATCTTCTGAATACAGATAAAAAGACAGTATTTGTGGAAAATGTTAGACATACATATTTATACACTTCCACATGACAAAAACTAGAATTGAGATTATCCATTATTTAGTAAATTTTGTTCTAAGCTTACAAGGCACTGCAAAACCTACAGAGAGCATTTTCTGAATTCATGATATAGTCAAAGGAGAAGGGACATTGAAGCTGAAACAACTAAAATAACAATCATAAGGCAGAACCTTGAGGAAATTTTGTTAGCAATTTTATAAAAAAAATCAAGATCACATTAAAATATAAATTCTTCAGAAAAAACACTGGGTATGGCTAAAAAAAGAATTTCTATTTAAATACATTCTAAGAAGTTTTTTTAAAACAATATTAATATTTTCAATATAAATATGTAATATTTTGTACTTTAATATGCATGGATATGTGCTATTTTAATATTTTAGAAGGGATTTTAGTTTTGAAAACAAGCTTTGAATCAAAATCTTTTTATAGTCTATCAATTTAGGAAATCAATTTGATGGTCAATAAATAAACATCACTTACTTTAATATTACCCTTTATTTTTACAAGTGTCCTAATTTGGATGAGTAAAATATATAGTCAACTTTTCCATGACCCAACAATACTATTCCTCAGTTTAAGCCCATGCTAAATGCACACATACAAGCATCATAACACATGTAAGAATGTCTATAGCAGATTGTTAGTCATAACTCCTAATTGGAAACAAGCAAATAATCAGAAAAAAAATGAGTAAGTAGATTTGGGTCTCACCGGTGTGTGTGCAAATGGACCACCTGGAAGTCTTTCATACTTCACTTCTAAGGGTGCTTCCATCAATATCTGAGACACACCCGAGTACCTTGATCTGAAAGTAAGGAGACACCTGAAGCTCAGTCTTGCTTCTTGAACTCCCTCCTAGTCAAGACTGGGTCAAGTAGAGCCAAATTTAGACTTGGCCCTGTAAAGCTGAGCTACAGTTCCAGTCTCTGGACCAATACTGCTGTGGCTTCCTTTCTTTCTGCAGGGCCTTTCTTATCCTTCTAGGGAAGAGGCAGTTTTGCAATGAGACACAGTACCAGACCAGATTCCTCTTCATTCTTTGAGGACTTACTCTTGTTAGCTAGCTCTGTAAAATTGGAGTAGGGGAGTCTTGCAAGGAACAGCTTAAAGTTTTCTCATCAAATGATTGCAATTCTCTTTCCTAATGTTAAACCGGACTTCTTTCCTCACTGTTACTAGTAACAAAATCCTTTGCATCTTTTGTTATTCTCAGTGGGCAGAGGTGGAGCGTATATCCAACTTGGTTCCACCACACATGGGTGGGGCTACTGGGAAACTACTCTTGCCTCCTTTAACACCTAGGGTGTAACTTCTGCACCGCACAGCTGTTGCTCTTCCAGGCTTCATTTAGCAGTACAAATTTTCTTCACTTGCATTGCGTAATTTAAGCTGAAAGACATTTTAGTGGAGGACTTAACCATCCTTCTCAGAAAAGGAAAAATGAGTGTTTGGAGAGGTGAAGTGATTTGCCATTTTAATTCCCACTTAGTGGAAAGGATCAAGGGCTGGAGCCTGAGCGTTTGCAACTGCATCCAAGCGCTGATTCCATGCTAACATTGCCATATTGGAATCAACATGGTGGCACTAGTTACGCCACAGGAATAGGCAAGAGCTACAAACCAGGGCTGCTTCTCTGGGAAAACCAGATGTTAAGCATTTTCTAGCATATTCCTATCCACATCCCTGAGTCTCTCTTTATGCCGCAGCTTTCTGAAGTAAAAAATATTTTGAAAGCGTTTGAGTAATATTATAGTAGCTTATAATTTATTTAAAAATACCAGCCACAAAAATCTCATGTATTGAAATACAGATTTTACAATATTCCTGTGTTACATGCTCCATTTTAATAATTTAATGTTAAATAATAAAATAATTTGGACTGGGAGTGGTGCAACTCAGTTGCAAAATGCTTGCCCGGCTTGTGTAAGGCCTTGGGTTCCATCCCAGCACCACTAAACAAACAAACTTCAATTCAACTCAGTCGTGAACCTTCTGAGGCATTCTGCTTAGAGTCCATGCTTTACACAGCCTGCTTTTCCACACTCCAGGCTCTTCCTTCTCTATTTAGACCATTTCCAAGTTTCTATGTAGAACTATCCAGGGTTCAGCAGATGGTGCTGTTACCCCATCTTTCTGATCAAATTTCAGCCTCCTTTCTTACTTTAGAAAAAGGGCTGGGAGGAAAACAGCTCTCTTAACAGAGTTCTAGGCAGGTTAAAACTAGGATTCCAAGTCTAATTTTTTTTCAAACTCTAAAATTCTGTATTTTGAATACAGAAACAGGTATTTTGGAAGCACAAACAAGTATTTTGAAAGCAAAGGTAATATTCGTGGAGCATTTATCTTTCACATCTGTCATCTGAGAATCTGAAGGGGCTCTGCTAGCATTTTCTCTCCAGGTCTTACCATTTAGATGGACGGATAAATCCTGTCACAAATCCTCCACTATTCCTTCTACACACAAAACAGTCAAGTCTAGAGAGCTCACATTTCTTTGAAATATACTTTTAACACCAAGAAAACTGCCTTTAAATTTTAAAAAAATCACTGCTATTTTAAGAATATGATAAACTCTACTTGATGAGTGAATATATGATGAGCTGGATGGGTAAGCATCTTTCTTGCCCATCCCTGGAGCTGGCTAGCAGGCATCACTATTTTTTTTCTTTTATTATTTTTATAATTATTTTCTGTTTTATTATAAAATACTCCAGGGATATAAAATAGGGCAGAAGATAACATAACAAACATACATGGTCTACCTCTTAGCTTAAAAAAAAAAAAGCCAAATGCCAGCGACTCATACCTATCATCCTAGCTATTTGGGAAGCTGAGATCAGGAGGACTACAAGTCGAGGCTAACCAGGGCTCGAATAGTTCATGAGACCGCCATCTCCAAAATAACCAGAGCAAAATGGACTGGAGGTATGGCTCAAGCAGGAGAGTGCCTGCTTGGCAACATGAAGTCCTGAGTTCAAACACCAGTCCTATCAAAAAACCCAACAAAACAAACAAATAAGTAGAACCAAAAAAACCCTTACAAATGGCAGGAACATTTCAGCACTCTACATATTTGTCCCCCTTGCATCCCTTTACTTGGTAGCAAAATCTGAGAATGCTCAACTCATTTATATAACGTGATGTAATTAATATTTGCATACAACCTGTGCGCACTCTCCTGCATACCTTAAATCTTCTCTGATTGCTTAGGATACTGAATAAAAGGAAAGTGCTAGGTAAGTGGTTGTTACTCTGTATTGATCAGGGAATAATTACATCACTCTTTATGTGTTTAGTATAGACATCTTTTTTGTGTGTATATTTCCCATCTGCCATTGGTTGAATCTGTTGATATGGAGGGCTTAGTTTAAAACATTCTTCTGTTGGTGCATGTTTATTTTGCTTCCAGCTTTGCACTATGACACACAACACATTTGGGCTGATGCATGAGGTATTCCTATTAACCTATATATCTTATGTGGCATAAGTATTTCATCATAACAAGCAAACATAAAGACATTGCAGCTGGTTTATCTTCTCATTCCCTCATCTAAGGTAGCTTTGCTGTTTCTTGTAGGAGTCAGTGGTTTAAAACTATTGGAAAGCAATGACCTGGGAATTGAAAAAGCTATGTAGAGGGGAATCAGCCTCTCAGTGCTTAGTTTTCTAGGAACCTAGAAGTGGAGTTCTGGTGGGGTGGTGGTAGGCTGGCACCTGTGCACATATGCCAGTCTATTTGAAAATGCCAAGCAGCTCTTCAAAGGATTGACAACAATTTCTACTCCTACCTGCTGTGAGAGTGCCACACCACCCTTTTAAGAACATTTTCTTAGTGAAAATTTCAAATATATACAAAAATAGAATAGAATGATGACCTTTTATGTTCTTTCCAACTAAATTAAAAAAACAAAAAGAAAGATTCTCCAAAGGTGAATGTTTTTGCTGGTGTGGTGTAATAGGAGTATGTAGGATACAGTAGAATATCTGCATATTTAAGGAAATTGAGGCAAAAGGAAGCAGCTTCGTGCTTGCTAGACAGGTACTCTAACACTTCAGCCATGTCTCTAGCCTTTTTTGCTCTGTTTTTTTTTTTTTTTTTTTTCTGAGATAGAGTATTGCTTTTTGTCCAGGCCGCTCGGACTACCACCACTGGGATGAAAGTGGTGGGCCACTGCTCAGCCTTTTGTCATTGAGAAGGGATCTCACAAACTTTTTTGCCCAGGCTGGCCTGGAACTGTGGTCCTCCTGATCTCAGCCTCCCAAGTAGCTTGGGAAGACAGGTGCATGCCACTGTGTGCAGTTGTTGATTGAGATGGGGTCTCATGAACTCTTTGCCAGGGCTGACCTCAAACTGCCATCTTCTGGATCTCAAGCTCCCAAGTAGTTAGGATTACAGGTGCCAGCCATCTGCACCCAGCCAAAGAGAATTTTTGAAAGGCCAAACAGGAGAATTACAAAAAGTATTTTGAAATAGTAATCCTTGACTACAAGGACCAATAATGAGGGTGCATCAGTCCAAAATTAAAGGTAGTTTTTGGGCAGATGTCCACACAGTATTTTTTTGTGTAAGGGTACAGTGCCCTTGTGCAAGGTGTGGGCCCAGCAGTCTTTTGTGATAGCTGTTGTTATCAGGTGCATGTACCTGAGATCTCCTTTCATAACCTATCTTCCTTCCTTCCTTTCTTCCTTCCTTCCTTCCTTCATCCTTCTTTCCTTTTCTATCTATCTTTCTTTTTGTTTTTCTCTCTCTCTTTCTTTCTGTTTTGGTTAGGGTTTGACAAAAGTGACTCCATTTTTATTCTGACAACTTTCATAGGTCCCATCATGAATTTTAATGATTATTAACTCATGGCCATGTTGAATCATGTAGAGCTATATCCTTTCTCCTCCTTCTGATTATTTGAATCAAATCTTATCATTCTGGGTTATTACTCTAAAAGATACACACTCTTTCTTTTAAACATAATCACAACATCAGGATGTAACTTTTTAACAACCAACAGTCATTCCTTGTAATATAAAGTTACTAGACAGGGTTCAAGTTTTTACAACTGTTCATAATATTTTTATGATTGACTTGGCACCCAATACAAAATAAGACTCATAAGTGACAATTGTTGGTGTGTCTCTTATTAAACATCTTTTAATCTGTGGGTTCCCTTCCTCATCTCTTTCTTCTTCCCTTGGGATTTATTTGTTGAAAAAATTGAATTGCTCTTGAATTCTGGGCTTTGCTGATTATGTCCTGGGTTAACATCCTCCCAAGTCTCTGTATGTTCTGAAAACTAGTATCAGTTCTTTTTTTTTTTTTTTGGTGGTACTGGGGTTTGAACTCAGGGCCTCAACACTGCTAGGCAGGTGCTGTACCACTTGAGTCATTCCACCACCCTAGTATCAGTTCTTGATCAGATTTTTGCTCAGTTTTTTTGGTCCCATAGTTTGCAAAGTATAAACTCTGCTACATCCTTTCAGAACCTTTTCTAGTCAAAGCCTTTGGCTTCTCTGCCAAAAGAGAGATCATGTTTCAAACGATAAGAGTCATCATTCACCATTATGCACATATGGGTTCTACATGACTTTTCATATTTCTCTTTGCGTTCATTTGATGATGATCTTGGAAGAAGGTCTTCACACAGAACAATTTAATCTCTAAGCCAAAAGCAACTCCCTACATGCACTGGATCCGGCAGGATCCTGTTCCTTCTCCAGTTGGTAATCTAATTTTACTTTTCATTCCATCCAGGCCATTCAGGTTTGGAGTCCAGGAAACTTAAAAAATTCTCGTTTATTGTTCTCTTTAATTAATACAAAATAAACACTATATCTTTCCATGTTTCCAGGCTATTTGGCTGAATTAGGAGAAGGCAAAACAAATGTAGTGAAAGCTAATTGCTCCAAAAATACTACAGAGAAAATTGAGAGGAGATTTTTCTCACTCTATTCTTGGTTTTTAAAACTCAGTCTTGGTGAACAAATTGTTACAGAAAAAGTTTGAGGTCTGTTAATGTTGAAATTTAATTTCTTTTTAAATTCTGAGTGAAGAATTGACAATTGATCTGATAAACTGAATGTGCCATAAAGAAGAAAAGGAGGAACTTTCTGAATTAATTCGATATGAACATCATAAAACCAGAATGGAATCTGGTATTTTCATGCTTGGTCTAAAGTACCAAAGTGATTTCAAATGGTGACTGAAAACATAAATAGAATAGAGAATTGTCTGGTGTGTTTCTAAGCTTGGTGTTGGTGTTGAGAGTGTAATAATGCCCGTGAACTACAGATTTCCTCTACAAAGCTGAGTGTGGTATTAATAACACACTTGCTTTTTAATCATGGTATGGAAAATTTTATAATTTTTGTGTATGGGGGGGAGACGAGCATTATTTGAGTTAGTGCTTTAAAGTTTTTTTTTAAATTACCATTTCAACTGTATTTATTGTTCTTATTTAAAGTTCAGCAAAATAGCCTTTAAAAACAAAATCTAAATATTGAGAAATAAATCATTAGTTTACCAACTTGTTATTTTTTGGGTATATGTATGGACACCCAAAAAGCATTTTGCAGAATGGAGATATTCGCTAACTTTGTTATTGAATGTTGGGCTTTCAGAAGTCACAAGAGCTGCATTCTTGAAGAATTTCATGGACTGTAATTTTGAACACCCTGGAATACAGAGTTCATTAGCAGGTAAGCAATCTATATTACACACAGCTGCCAGATTCAGGGAGGTCCTAAGTGAATGTTATTGTGTATTTGTGGCCACAGACCAGAACACAGAATTCAGGGCTATGTTCAAACATAGGGCTGTATTCAAATAATGTTCTTTTTTTTTGGCAATTTGTTTATGTTTTTTTGAGACAGGGCCTGAACTATGTAGCTCAGGCTGGCCTGGAACTCATGATCTTTGTGTTTCTGCCTCCCAAGTGCTGGGCTTTCGTGTGTGCACCTTCGGGTTTTTTCAATCTTTTTCAATTACACACTTGAAGATGAATAGAACTGTCAGCAGAATCTTTTAGAATGGAGGCGAACGACACACACGCACACATACTCTCTCTCCCACACACACACTCTCTCTCACACACACATACACACACTCACTCACTCTCACACACATACACACACTCACACACACACACACCCCTAATTCTTCAGCTTTGTGGTTAACCACCAGAGGGAGATATGCTTTCTCCTGCCTTTTCTCCACATCAGAGAAACAAGACTGATTCTTTTTTTGTATCAATATTATTAAATAATTATTTACTTTTTTGATATCAGCAAATATATTTTTTAACTTTTGAAAATCATTTTTATTAGCATATAGTAATTGTGCAGGGGGTTTCACTGTGACATTTCCATACACACTTACATTGTTCATTGGTTAGGTTCGTCCTCACCATCGTTCTCCCTCATCCCCCTACTCCCTAGTTAAAATGATTTTGACAGGTTTCAGTGTGCTATCTTCATACAAGTATAAAAAGTACATTGACCATATTCACCCTCCTTCCCATCTCCATTCCCCCTCCCTCCCACTAGTTCCCCCCTTACAGAATCTGTTTTACATTCCTGTCTTTCATTATTTAAGTGCAGATTCATTATTTAAAGGGGTTTTGCAATGGTATTTAACTAGTAAGTATATTGCACTTTAATTAGTTTAATCCTCTCTGTTACTCTTGTTTACCCCCTTTTCCTCCCCCCTATTATTCAGTAGCTTTCAGTGCATTTCAATATGCCTTCTTCCTACAGACATGCAATGTATTTCAGTATTATTCACTATCATCCTCTTCTCCTTTCCCTCTTCCCCTTAGTCCCCTCAAACAGACCCACTATTGAGAACATGTCACATATATATGCTTCTTTATTGAGATAACTTACTCCCTAGGACGAAGGGTCTCATTATGCCTGTTCCCCTCCCCCGCCTTACCTCCTGCCTTCATCTGCTCTGGTCTGGGCTGTTCTCAGAGCATCATCTCAGGTCTCCTGGATTCTGGTTCTTCCATGGTGCCTCCAGAGAGGTATTTATGGCTACATGTCATTCCTGTTTAAGATCCTTCAAGGAAAGGTCTCTGACTTCTGGGATTCAGTGGTGTTTGACATGTTTCTCTCTTAGCCATTTATCACTTGGAACGCCATGATTTATTTATGTGCCTACTGTCCACATAAGCACTCTCCTCTAGGATGGATGCTGTAGCTCACAAAATTTTTTTTGGCAGTCTCCATCTCTTTGCAGGATGCCTGACACAGATGTTGCTATCTAAGCCCTCAGTCACAGTAGAGGAACTCCAGTGATCCACACCGCTGCATTTTGACAGACACACGTGGGTTCCCTGCTCTCCTCACATGCCTCTGAGTCACACAATATGAGGCCAGGAGGGGCCCGAGACCCTGCATGACCAGGGCACCTGTTGGGATACCTCTTTAAAGAGGGCTTGAGAGTTCATTGTTGATTTAAACGTGGGTCTGCATGCTTTAAAAATTGAACCCTGTAGCCAGGATTAGTTGACAGCTGACAGCCAGTAAGAGATGGGGGCTAAAGACTGGAAGGGTGAGGACTGGGTTGCCCAGGAGGAGACAAAGGACGGAGTCCCAAGCTGGGTTTCATGCCACTGCTGGCCCTGTTTGTATCTTCGGCTGTCTCTCTCTTTGACTCTTTGGACACACATGCTCTGTTTTGTGAATCCTTGGGAAAGACAACTAAGATACATTGTTGTTTTAAACAACCAACGAATGGATAAAGAAAATGTGGTATATATACATAATGGAGTATTATTCAGCCACAAAGAAGAATGAAATCATGTCACTTGCAGGAAAATGGATGGAACTGGATATAATGCTGAGTAAGATAAGCCAAGCTCAGAAAGACAAATACGACGTTTTTGCTCATATGTGGAATCTAGACCTCAAAAAAGGATGATTGTAAGAGGGGGACTGTTTTGGGGGAAGCACAAATGAGAGGGAGGGAGGGGAAAAGTAGAGGGAGATGGGAGACAAATATGATCAAAGTACATCATATATATGTATGAAAGTAGCATAATGAAGCCCACTAAAAACTGTTAAAAAGAGGGAGAGGAGAAAGGGGGCTATGAAAGAGTAATATAGATGGGATGAATTTGGTCAAAGTACATTTATGCTTGTATGTAAACACCACAATGAAACCCTCTTGTACAAGTAATTTATGCTAATACAATTTATTTAAAATGTCTCTGCCCAAATTGTGGAACAGTTTCATTTTCAAAAAGCTTGGTCTAGTCGGGTGTGGTGGTTTATATCTATAATCCCACCTATTAGGGAGGTAGAGATTGGGAGGATCACAGGTCAAGGTCAGCCTGGGGAAAAAGAGAGACTCTCCCCTCTCAACCAATGACTGGGCTCCGTCCCATGCACCTGTAATCCTAGCTATGTGGGAGGTATTAGTAGGAGGATCATTGTCGGGGCTGGCACAGGCAAAAAATGTGAGACCCTACCTGAGAAATAACTAAAAAGCAAAAAGGGCTGGGTGTGTGGCTCTCATGACAAAGTGCCTGCCTAGCAAGCTGACACACCCTTCCTTGCAAAAAAATAAATAAATAAAGATTGGTTTACAGTCATGATCAGAGTATAAAAATCTTTAGTGACTAGTTTTAAAAAGGTCACATTTAAAGTGTGGTTTATTCAGTCACACACACACACACACACACACACACACTTTTCTCAAGTCTTGTCAGACCAAACTCATTAGCACACTGCTACAGTCAGCAGAGGGCAGCTGGTATGGGGCAGGTGAGTCCTCTGTCTGATGTCATTTGCCTCAAGTGGCTGCAAAATCAAAGCTAGCTTGACACCCTCAGTATGACTTTTCCAAGCTTGTAAACTTTTTCTTTTTAATATCTTTCTGGCAACTGATATTCAGGGTGAAAAAGACCTTGGATTGAACAAGATGGTTTCTCTGTTTTGGAAGCAAAGCCTAGACTCTTTTGAGTTTAGAAGAAAATTTCGAAGTTATTGCCATATCTATATGAGTCTCAGTTGTAAAAGGTCTCTAGATCTCCCCCGCCCCGCCCCCAAAAGTCATGGAATGTTGATATTTCAAAGATGTACCATGAGGAGACTTTCATATTTTGGATTTGGAAGAGTATGATTATTTCATATTTATTCATTTTTGAGGACATAAAATTTTAAAAAGCGTTGACAATTTAAATATTTCTTAATGTGGTCTCCATTGCATTATTTTAAAAAGCTGTTGAAATGGGTAAAGGAGTTCAGACAAGAAACATACTGAAGCTTTGGGGAGAATCCAGTGTAAAGTTAGTGCAAGAGAAACCCATTGTATAAAGGGATTTTTATGACAGCTTGAGAGTTCCAAGGCACGCTGACCTGAACAGTTGTGGCTCAAGAGGAAAGTGTTTAGCACGCTGCTCAGTAAATAGTGCTGTGGGTAATGAAACGTTTATTGTGGAGAAAGGGGGAATTGTGTGGATGAAGATAAATAAAGTTGTAAGGCACCATGACTAAATGTATTAAGTGACTTCAAAACATTTTTTGAAATACATGTAATAGACTAAAATATTATCTTCAAGTACACAACAAGAATTTAAAGTGATGATATGGGCAAATAATTTACTTAAGTCTTGCCTGAAACATTCTTAATTAAAATTTTATTTATATAAAATATTCAGTGATTTATATAAACCTAATAAAAGCATTTGTTGTTTTGTTTTGCTTTTCTTGACACTTGGTCTCACTGTGTAACCCAGGCTGGCCTCAAATTCTCAATCCTCTTGCCTCAGCCTCCTGAGTGCTGGGATTATAGGTAAACACCACCACTCCCTGCTTACATTGTATGTTATTGAAGAAATATCTCCAAGTTGGTTTCTTCCATTGGTATTCTTCTCTTCTTGGGATCATCTCTTTTTGTTGCAATATTTATATGATGATAATGCCTTGCTGTTTTTCCATTTTAAGTGGACAAAACTTGTTGGAAGGAAAGTCCAGAATGAGAAAAACAATGGCAAGTCGAAAAGCTTACCTCTCTTATTTTAGAACTTTTTTGCACTAGATTTCCTTTTATGGCCCCGGTCCAGCTGGCCAGCCTCTCTCACCCTGTTCTGCTTTCTGTGATTTTGTTTGGGATGAAGGAACCAGGAGACAGTTGACAGAGAGCTGAATTTGAAGTCAGCTGCAGGGCAAATGGGGGAGAGGGTCCCCTCAGCCTTCTCCACAGGAAGGGGAGCCTCACTGCAGGCCAGTTCTACACAGGTTTGTTTTAGTTGTCGCTGACAGCAGAATTCTTTCCCCGTGGGGTTATAATCATCTGTGTCTCTCCTCTCCAAATTTCCCTACTTATCTTTAGACAAACTCCCCACAGTCAGCTGGACCGAACTCCAAATGAAAGAGTTTGCTGACCTTCGCTGTGCTGTGGAATGACATAGCTTGCTTGGGGGAGGGAGGTGAGATGGTGAAATATTTAGTCAGTTCCATGTGACATGGAGAATATAAGTGAGAAATGGTTCATGCCAAAGTAGACACACAGCTCTCCTCCCCTTAGGTAGAGAGAAGCAAGAATGAGGACTCAGAGAAACAAAGCAAAAGGAAGAATTCCAAGAAGACATATATTTTTTGTTGTTTTTTGCATGATAGAACTTGGAGGGAGGGTAGAAGAAAAAGAGTTGAGAAGGGAGAGGACCTGAGTTTGTATAGTTCAAAGCAGTTTTAGGAGAGGGTAGAGCTGGGAAGCTGGTCAATCTTAATTTCTTATGCCCTTCAATGACTTAATTGAAAAGATATTTCTTGAGTGGCTCTCTTTTATTGTCAGACAATGTTCTAGGAGTTAGCATGGAGAAATGAAAGATCAAGGACCTAGTATCATAAGATTTCTATATATTTCATATACTCTATTACCTTATTATAGTACAGGAGACAGACAATCATCAAGTAGGCAGTTTTAGGTGGTGATGAGTGCTGCAAAAAATAAAGCCAGAGTCAGGGACTGATGTAATGTGTGTGTGTTTGTGTGTGTGTGTGTGTGTGTGCATGTGTGTTAGATAAACAGAGCTACTATGAGTTGCTGACATTTGAACAGTAAACCTGCAATGAGGGGTGAATGAGCTATGGGAACAATTTATCAGTAAAACCAGGGATCATTTTCTTCTTCCTCCAGCTCAGGATGTACTACTGTGTCTTGTACCTGGAGTGTGGTACCTCAATTCTTCTTCCCAAATCACAGAGTGGCATCTTCTACTGTCATCAAGTGACCAAGTGGGGGTAGGGAGTGGTGTCAGTTGTGGGTAGGCTGAGCGGGGTGAGTCTGAGATGGGGGTGTAGAGATGAAGGGGTGGCAAAGCCTCTAT
The DNA here is from genome assembly GCF_047511655.1 of Castor canadensis. NCBI lineage: Eukaryota > Metazoa > Chordata > Mammalia > Rodentia > Castoridae > Castor > Castor canadensis. The sequence goes on along the minus strand of NC_133400.1, from coordinate 80,850,628 downwards.
TCCTCATGAAGATGCTTGGGGTAGAATGGGTGCAGTTGGCTCTGGAAGTGTAAGGTTTGAATTCCAACCCTGCTACTCAGTTGCTTGGTTCCCTGGGCAAGTTATTTAACCAATTTTGGAATTAGTTTTTTTTTTTTTCTGCAGAATGCAATAAGTGAAAAGCTCTGTCACATATCCCTGATGGAATTAATGAGCTAATACATATGTTTTGTCCTTAGCCCAGTACCCAGCACATAATAAAGTCTCTATGCTTTGGCTGTCATTAACATATTGCCACTGTAGGGACCTTGAGCTCTCCTGACTCCTCCTACACCTCAGAAGGCTAGTCACGGACCTCTTATAGGGGAACCACTCTTCTGTCCTCTTCCCTGGGAAATCTAGTCAGATTATGCACCTGTGTCTTTAAATCCTCACACAGAGAACTGGATTCAACAGCATGTAGGGAAGTAGAAAAGAGATGCAGAATATGATGACTGCTCAAAAATGCCGATCTGCTCATGCCGGTCTTCTGCATGAGGCTTTTTGTGGGGGGGGGGGGCGGGGGGCTGGGTTATGTAGCCTAGGCTGGCCTTGAACTCATAATCCTTCTGCCTCTGCCTCCCGAGTGCTGGGATCACAGGAGTGTGTCAGCAGCCAGGCTGCATGAGGCATTTTGATAGTACAAGTGGCTGCCTGCCCATTGTCTGCAGTCCTGTCCTGCCCTGCTCTCTCCTATGTACCTTCCTAGCTCCCTGGCTCCACACTCCTTTTGCCTCTCTGGTCATCCAGCCTCTCTGAGCTGCTTTCACTAGCTGCATCCTACCAAACTCTAGGAGGCTCCAGTTTTATTGTATGCTGTTTCTTCAGCCTGGCGCACCATCCCCCAGTCCCCAACTCCGTTGCCTCTTCCAAGTCTGGTTGTGCCCTTCCTTCTTCAGGGAGGCCCTCCTGGGTCTTCTAAATCTGAGTTAGGTCTCGCTCTTGGGTTGTGCCTTAGCAACTGTCACTGTCGCTTACATCCTCCATGGCAGACAGTGTCACACAGCCGCTCAGGGAGGTAGGGGCACATCATGGCATCTCGCTGCATCCTCAGTGCCAATCAGAGTAGCAAGTGATGAGGTCATTGAGTGAAGCTGTTCTTTGCCTTCTAAGAGTTTGTAATCTGAGTGATGAAAGAGCTGAAAATGAACTGAATACACACAGAGCTGTGGAGCAAACAGCTCAGGGAGCTCTCTCAGTGAGGGACTTCTGGGAAGATTTTGCCCAAATTTAGCTAGAGCGTGAAAGATAGTGCAGGGTGTGCAGGCCTCATGGAGACCTGAGGGAGAGAGGTAGGCAGGGGTGGGATATGAGGCCTTTGTAAGCTAGATGAAAGGGTTTGAATATCATTGGAGGACAGCAGGGGGCAAGGGAGAGTTCTGAGCAAGGAAACTGGCCATTGTTAAGACTAACCGTGACAAAACAATGACACACACCTTCTCTGCAGAGCCAGTCCTAATTAGCTTCTTTTCCCACAAGGTGTTTGGGAGTCTAAAAGTTTTCAGACTCATCCAAGTTTAGCATCTCCAGCTCTGTTCTGTCAGCTGGGTGACATTGTGAGAGTTAGCTAAGATCTCCAAATATCAAGATCATCCTTTGATTCTCAGGAAAAGGAACAGAACCTACTTTACAGGGATTTGTGAGAATTAAAGGAGATATATACATACAGGGATTGGCACAGTGACCAGAAAAACATAAAGTACATTTCAGTGGGAGTCGTCGGCAGGACACAGATTTTTTTTTTTTTTTTTTAAATAACAGCATAAAGGGAGATCCTGCTTTAGGATTTTGACTCTGGGAAGGGTAAAAATGGCCAGCTACCTGGCACATACCATTTCCTGTGGATAGATCACTGAGAAGTCTTTTCCTTTCTCTCTCCTTCACTTCTCCAGAACTGACACTCATTCAATAAAGAACTCACTGAGCAGGAGGACCCAGGGTCTAGAAGTGAAGAGGAAGAGGAGAAAATGACCTAGCACCAGGGAGGGAGGGCCAGAAGAGACAAGCCCAAGGAGAAAGATACTTCTCCTCTTACAATCAGGGTTAGCCATGGTCCCCAATATAGTTTGCACACGGGCACACACAAGCATGCTTGCACATTCACATTGCACACAGAGATATACATATGCCCACACAACAGTAAGAAACAGAGAGGAGGGGAGGCTTTCTGGACAGGGGAAAAAGGCTTTTGTCCCACCTCCCCTTGTGGACTACGTAATAGGTTAAAATGCACTTTAAGTTTGAATTAAAGAACTATTCTATGCATTTTTCTGTGCTGAGTTGAGTGTGAGCATCTGGGCTGGGAAGCTCTGTTCCTCAGACCCTCTTTCCAGTACTCCAGGGTGCAGTGTCAGGCATGTTATTATTACTGGTGCTGTCATTGGTTTGATGCAAATTTCAAGGGCCTGCCATGGATGTTATGAGAGTCCTGGATTTCCTCGGGTGATCAAAGTATAGACAAAAGGTGTGAAAAATGGGGGTCAACTCGGGGTCAATCCTCCCTGGAAGTGGGTTTCTATATTTGAACTAACTTTATCTAAAAGACTATGAGGAAAGGCCATCATTCCTGTATATTAGGCTGCACAGGCCCAGGGTTCTGTCCCCTGTCAAGCCCCTCCCCCTCCCTACACCTCCTGCAAAGCCGTTAGACTCTCACCTTTAGACTTGAGTCCCTTTTAAAAGAGGTTGGCACAGAGGAAGTCTGCTGAGACTAGTTCAGCTTTTCTCCTAAGGAGACTAGATCCCTGTGCCTTCGCCTTAGCCCATTTTCAGCTCTGTGTGACTGTGCCAGTTCCTGGCTTGACACTATTCACAATCTGCTACACACATGGGAGAAAACAAGGCCCCCGCAACCCCCAGACACCAGAGCAGCAATAGCTCTGCACTCATCCTGCAGAAACAACTCTCCCTTCTTTCCAAATTTAGGACCAATGATTTCCAAGCTCTGGAGATGAACTGTGGATGAGATGTTAAATTAATTAGAAAGCAGTGCAAGGCGTAGCCTCAACACATGGGGCAAAAGGGGTGAACAGGAATGTGGACCTCGCAGGAGGCATTGCCAGGCAAGTGAAACAACAGTACAGTTTAGGTCAATGGTGTCAAGGTTTTAAAAGATAAAGGGGTGTTAATGAAAAGCTAAACCAGAATACATTTCTCTTTTGAATGAGCACAAAACTCCACTGAAGTTAGGTATAATATTCTGCTTCTGTTAGCCAAATTGATTGACTTTTCACATTGATTATCAAGGCTGAAGTATGTTTGAATGGTTCCATGATGAAAACATGTTGACCAAGAACCCAGTGTTTGCCAATGTCCTAGCCAAGGGTGAACTGTCTTGGATAGTCCTGGGGGGACATTTGGTACTTAGAAATCAGAGGAAATTGAACTCTGGTGAAAGTACTTGCAGACAGAGCATCTAAAAGTACAGGGGCAACCTGGACATGCAACAGTGAGACTATTCTAGAATAAGAGATGACATCCCATTGAATACCCACTTAGTAAACTTTGGAATGCACAAAAGCAATGATGCCCATTACTTTTCTACACAGGAATGAACAGTGTATCAGAGCATCACTGGAAACAGTGACTCATGGTATCATTAAAGATTGGTCAACTTCCAACTAACCCGAACTAAATAAATACAACCAACTGTGGCAGAGAAAGCTAATTTTTCATAAGATCTGCTCTCTTCTTAATACCAGTGAGGCTAATGAGCACAGGCCTTCTCTTTTGTAGCTAAGTGTGGCTAGTGGCCAATACAGATCAATGGTTTATAGATGTAGGTGAGGTGCATGACTCCTGGTTTGTATTTCCTGATTGTTCTTTCTTGCTTTGATTTTCTTCTCTGGGAGCTACAATGTAGATATGGTAGAGCAGCCAACTTAATATATGGGGTACATACTGTGTTTTAAGGATCGCAGAACAGAAGAAAGAAAACTCTGGATACTTCATGAATATGCAGTGCCCATAATAGCCTTGGATTGCCTTTCCAGACTTTCTATGTGAGAGAAAAATAACCTCCAGGAATTAAAACCATGGTTGGTTTGGATCTCTCTTACAGCAGGCAAACTCATATCCTAACCCACACCCATTTCTCAGGTTTAATACAGTTGGAAACTGTACCTATTCCTTTTGCTCAAGAAAAGATAATGTCCTTTTTAAATTATCTTTTGCAATATATCCTTCATGGGTAGCTCTGTGATAATTTTAACAAAAATAGTAACTTTTTTTCAATTTTTTATTAACATATCTTAATTATACAAAGTAGCGGGTTTCATTGTGCCATTTCCACACATGCATATAATGTACTTGATCATATTTATCCCCTTTTATTATTCTTTCTTATCTCCCTCCTCCTTTCCCTTCCATATCTCTAATAGTTTCCCTATCACTTTCATGTCCTTCCCTTCCCCACAGCTCTATGTATGAGAGAAAACATGCAATATTTGTCTTTGTGAGACTGGTTCATTTCACTTAACTTGCTTTCCAGTTCTACCAATTTTCCTGCAAATAACAATTTCATTCTTTATGACTGAATAAGACTTCATTTTGTGTGTGTATGTGTGTGTGTGTGTGTGTGTGTGTGTGTGTATGTGTGTATGTGTATTTTTTGGTACTGGGAATTGAACTCAGGGCCTTGTGCTTGTTAGGCAAGCACTCTACAACTTAAGTTACACTCCTAATCCTTTTATCATTGCTTTGTTTTTTAGATAGGGTCTTGTGCTTATCACCTGGGCCGGGCTTGGATCTTGATGGTCCTGTGTTTGACTTTTGAATAAATGGATTAAAGGTGTGCATCAACATGCTTGGCTAGATACCACATTTTCTTTATCCATTCATCTGCTGATGAACTCCTTGTCTGATTCCATACCTTGGCTATTGTGAATAGTGCAGCAATAAACATGGGTGTGCAGGTATTTCAACTGTATGTTTTGAATTCCAGGAGTGGCCTAGTAGGATATGGCAGGTCTATTTTTTAAGTTTTTAGGAGCCTCCACACTGATTTCCATAGTGGCTGCACTAATTTACATTTCCATCAACAGTATATAAGGGTTCCTTTTTCCTGCATCCTCGCCAGCATTTGTTGCTATTTGTTTTCTTGATGACAGTCATTTTGTGGAGATGGGACGGAATCTCAATGTTGTTTTGATGTGCATTTCCCTGATGGCTGAGGATGTTGAACACTTTTTTCGTGTATCTATTGGCCATCTGTACTGCTTCTTTTGAGAATGCCCATTTCAGTGCTCATTGTTGATTGGATTATTCTTTTGCTGCTTAATTTTTGAGTCTTTATATATGCTGGATATTCATTCACTGTCAGATGAATAGCTGACAAACATTTTCTCCCATTCCGTAGGCTGTCTCTTAACTATGGTAATTATTTCCTTTGCTGTGCAGAAGCTTTTCTTTTCTCCTTTTAGTTTTAAGACGGTAATGAGTGGTTTATTAGCACAGTAAAGTATACTTTGAGGTTTGAAATGGGTAAGACCAACCACTGTAGAAGCATTTTGATTTGATGCATTTCCATCTGTCAATGCTTACTATTATTTCCTGAGTTGTTGGGGTCCTATTCAGAAAGTCCTTACTCATGCCTACTCTTCAAGTATTTTCCCTATGTCTTCCTCTAGTAGTAGAAATAGTAGATTTTGACATTATACGACTTCAGCTTTGATTTCTGTAGTGTTTCAGTAGCTAGCCACGATTTGTGAGTGATGTTCCTCTTGCTCCATGATGAATTAGATAGTTGACCAGTCCTTGTTCTGAACTGGACTGACTGTTGGGTTTAAACACATGACAAACAGAAAGTACCATGTGCAAAGAGAGTGCTACTTTGTACCAGCAGCTATTTCAATGGGTTGACAGGGACTTCCATGGAGGGAAATATAGATTAAGTCTTAAGCAAAATATAAGAATCCCTTTCAAATTTCTTAAATTTCAATTTTATACCTCAGCTTACCATAGAATAGCCAAGTAAGGAAAATAATGATCAGCTGGGAGAATGTTTCATACAGAATTTCAGCTTTATGGGAGCCATTAGAAAGTAGGAGTAACATTTCCTGAGTTGTGTTGACAATGATGCCAGGGCTCTACGTGGACGTCATATTATCCTCACAGCAGGAAGTAGGCAGCACTACAGTGGTCTACACTTTTTTTATGTGGAAATTGGCACTTGAGAGGCTTAATGATCGGAGAAATTTTCACCTCCTACAGTGACTTAATTTGAACTTGAATCCAAGCTTGACTTCTAGACCCCATACTCTCAACTGGACTTCATACTACCTATTTACACAAGTGTTTAAAACCATATGGGTTTTTTGTGGTGTTCTTCATAGCTTTTTTTCTGGTCCAGTTACATTGTACTATTTTTATCTAGTACTTACAATTGCCTTGTTAAAGAAGTAAGAATCTGGGGGAAGTACTAATAGGTAAATTATTATTTCACTGTTGTCAGCATGTAGAAATATTTGACTTTGGTTTGGTTCTGATAGTGGGGATGGTTTGTAGCAGACATCATAATGTAGCAATGTAGCTAATTTTTTCTAAACAGATACATTCATAAATCAACACTGAGTCTTTATTCCTATGTACCTTCTGATCAAATACTTTTAGAAGATGCTCGTTTTAAAAGAGCCTTCAGCTTGGTATGGTGGTGCATACCTGTAATCCCAGCTACTCAGGAGACAGAGGCAGGAGAACCATGAGTTTGAGGCCAACTTAGACAAAGTTAGTGAGACTGTCTCTCAAAAACAAAATAAAGGCCAAAAGGGAGGGTTTTGTTGCTCAAGTGGTAGAGTGCTTGCCTAGCAAGGGCAAGGCTTGAGGTTCAATCCCCTGTACTGCCCCAAAATAAAGAGTATTCAAAGTCTATGCTAATCAGATATTCTTTCTGGTTCAAATATTGTCCTTTTGTAGGTAAAAAATAACATTAAAAAATAACAGTAGTGAGTAAAGTAAGTGTATAAGCTAGAGAATTCTATGATTCCTTAAGTGAAATCTAGGTGTAAAGTAATTTTCCCAAGTGGTTCTGAGGACACAGTTCTGGAAATATTTTAAGTATGAGAGTAATATTGGAATAACTGTAGTTTTCTGATATCTACTTTTATGGAACCATCGGGATGCAATGACCTCTGAGATGCTTACATCTTGAAAAAATAACAAGTGCATAAACCAGTTCATAGACAGTACAGTTGAAAAAACTAGAGTTTCCTCTCTGGCTAAAATTCTTCCAGCAACCAGATTGCTTGTCTCTTGTCTCAGTTGATCGCTGACTAACCAGAGGGATTCCTCTCCTTTCTCTACTTCTTTATTTTAGATTTAAAAGGATTCCAGCATTCCTCACTGGAAGACTATAGCTTGGAAGGTTACTGGTCTTCCTGTTTAATTCTCCTACATTCTGGGAAATAAGTGAGATTAATATCTAGTGACCAAGAATTGAAACAGATATCTGGAGAGGTGACAGGAGCTCAGTTTCCAAAGGGCAATTTCTGCAAGACGATAGTTACTCTGATTCCAAGTGTGTGACAACAGTGCATTTGCCCATATTCATATCGAACACCAACAGGAGGCAGGGGTGTAGCTCAGTGGTAGAGGGCATGCTTAGCACTCACAAAGCCCTGGGTTCTATCCCCAGCACTGTGCCCAAAATAATATTCAAGGCCAAAAGAAGAGAATGGTCTCTGATAAGGGTGAGGTTCTTTGCCTGCAGCCATCTGCAAGCTGAAGTTTGTTGATAAGCACTATAACATTAACAACTCATTCTCTGATTTTAGGGGGAAGTCAGCTTACACCAAATGTATAGATAACAGGTGTTCAAGCAAGAGAGAAGTGGCTATGACGTCTCTCTTCATTTTCTCTGAGCTTGCTCTGTGCAAAGACAATAACAGCGCTCATCAAAATCCTTTCCGGTGTCTGCAAACTACTCCCTCTAAGAGTGAAAACTGACCATGCAAACCATCCCAAGCTGCACAGCAGTGTCACGTTCAGGCTGTTAATCACTGCCCCCAGCACTGGAGCATCCTTTGGTTGATGGTGTTACTTCCTGAGCTGCCTTCTCACTGTCAGCAGGATTTCAGCCTCATTATTCTCTTTGCTAAAGGTTTCCTCAAGTTTCATAAGGCTTTCTTTATGAGGAAGAGGACAAGCCTCCTCCCGTTGTTTTTACCTTTTGAGTTGTGAGTGATCTTGGCTCTTTTCCCTCTCTGGCTGTCACCATAACTGATGGGCCTTTAGATTTATTGGTTCAATTAAGACTCTACATGACAGCGACAATTCAGTGTGTGACCCACTGAATAGAATCTGTCAGAAAAGCCTCAGAACTGTGAGTAAATAACCCAGGGATCATGCTATACTTCTATGGCAAGGCAGTTCTACTTGCTTCTGCCACGTTGGGTATTCTTACAGGACTTTCTACTATTTTCTGTGAAGCAGCTATCAGGCTAAGTAAAATATGAGTCTGTAGAGCTCAAATATAACCCCTTTTAATAAATGTCTGGTCAACCATGTTTGTAAGGTCTGATGTCAAAGACTATTCAAACTTAGGGAAACTAGAAAGTTGGAAAAGCTATTGATTAAAAACCAACAGAGACGCCATAGTGGACCCTTAGCCTATCGATGCTATCAATGTTTGCCTAGATTTCCTTCCTAACAGAGCCCTAACTCATGGAGGTATCTGGTTGCAATTTATTTGCTGGGTAGTCTGCAGTCTTAAGAGGGATTGTTCATGGCAAGTCCACTTCCCTTACTCATCTCAGGTTGGGATGTGGGCTTGTGACATTAACTAATGAGACACAAGATGGAATCTGCTGGGGAAGATTTTTTTTGTCCTCCTAAGAGATACAAATGGTCCCTTCCTGCTTCTGGACAAGTCTGAGAGAAGGCGACTTTGGAAGTTTCTGTAGAAATCTTGCCATAATTAATGGGGAGGAAAAAGGGTGGGATGGAGCTTCCAACAAGCTAAGGGTGACAGAGGAAAAAGTGAAAAAAACTCCTGACCTTGAAGATATCATTCAAGTGCTGATGATGCTAGAACCAGCTTGCTTTTCAAATTTGTAAATAAAGGGTACTGAACCTCTTAGTGTTTTGTGAGCTTTCTGAAAGGTGCAGTTGAAAACCACTCTAACAGACGCAAACACAAAACCGGAAATACAAATGGCAGCATGGAGTCACAGGCTCCAAAACCAATCTGCTTGACTCTGGTTAGATTTGAAGCCCTGGTGTGTGTGTGTGTGTGTGTGTGTTTGTGTGTGCGGAAAGACAGACCTAATAAGTGTTTCATACTCATTGGTAGTTCACAGGACATAATAGCTAGACAATTGCCAAAAACAAGTGGCATTGTTTTGGTTTTCCTTGAAGTTAAAGAAAATTGAAATTTTGTGTTAAATATCAGACATCAGGCAGAAACTGTAATTTTCAAAGGAAATCAAGTGTAGAACTCCATGTGCAGGCAAATGTCAGGATGGCAAGTCCATTTCCCTTGCCCCAGTGCTCATACCATGACTGAAGTAAGGCGCTAAGTGAAAGACTAGACACAAAATGCCACATACTGTGTGACTGTGTTGATATGAAATGTCCAGAGTAGGCATGGCCAATAGAGATGCAAAGGGCATGGGTGTTTGTCGGGGTGGGGTGGGAGTGGAGGAGTGGGAGTTACTCTTAAATGGGTAGAGGGTTTGCTTCTGGAATTAATGGTGATGTAGTACAAATTGGGACTGTACTAAATGTTGTTGAATTGGGTGATTAAAATAACTAATCAGGAAATTTTGTATTAGCGTATTTTACCACAATTAGCTAAAATTGAAATAAGCATAGCACAGCACATCATAGACATAGTAGGGAGAAGAATTCCTTCTCATGAATTAAATCATCATTATGGTTTTGAAAACTTTTAGTTTTCAATTTTAAGATTGTTGCTTTTCCCATATTTTAAGACAAATGATGGCTAATTACAAAATATGTTATCAATTACTTTATTGCTTTTTAGTTAAAAAATTTACTGAAATAAAAATTTAAAAGTCAACAAAGTACTACTTATTTGAGCAGGATGTCGTGGGGGTACTTCTGTAATCCCAGCACTTAGCAGGCCAAGACAGGAGGATCATGACTCTGAGGTCAGCCTGGGCTACACAGCAAAACTCTACCTTAGCAAAAAGCTAAACAAAGCAACACCAAACACTCATTTTTAGCAGTTGCCTAGCTATGTGTTCTGTGATCCTCCAGTAAGTATGAAACATTAGTTAGGTCTGATACACACATGCCTTTTCCTTGGCACTGAAAATGTGAAGCCCTTATGTTGTTTAAGAAAAAAACCTAGCTTAAAAATGGAAATATTGGTTATGTTGGAGGAGGTTTTTTTTCATGGACAAAAACCATTCCTATACAGGTAGGAAGATTTACTGGCCCATGATGGAACAAGGTGAAATATTTAATTCTAACTGGAAGTAAATGTGAAATTTTGATTGCTCTGTCAAGCTCTGGAGAAAGCGGCTCAATGTAGTAAACATTTTAGGCAGTCTGCTAGGGAATGGCTTTATTTTCAATTCTAATTCAATATGGTAATTCAATATAGAAACAGTCTGAGATGCTTAGCTAAAAATAGACTGTTCTTTCATGTTGACGTGACAGCTACGACAGAACAACTTATACACTGAGGACTAGTGTAGTCGATTAAACAACTGAAAGGGCTAAGATATCATTAGTTTATTCAAGTGAGATGAATTATTTTATTTTAAAAATTGATTGTTAATTATTTTAGTTAATTATTTTTTATTTTTTAACATGTTTTGGTGGTACTGGGCTTTGGCTGCATGCTTGGTAGGCAGGTGCTTTCCACTTGAGCCATGCCACCAGCCCCCAAGTGAGATGAATTATATATTTGAAGCAGTTACTGATTCTCCTTCTTTGTTTTTGTCTGCTTATTTTGTGGTGTTGAGGTTAGAAACCAAGGCCTTGACTATGCCAAGCCTGTGCTCTACCACTGAGCTAACCCTCCAATTCCCTAGTTACTGTAGCTTTTTGTTCGTTTGTATCTTAATCGTCAATCAGGATTCATAATTTTATTTCCCTCAAACTCCTCTTTAGGAACACAATTGAAAACTGACTAAAGTAAGTCAGTAAGAAATATATTTCTTGAAGAAGTTGTTTTTTTAACATCTCTCTCTAAAGTGTTTGTGACTTCTTAAATGGGGATAAATTTTGAGTACACATGGGTCATATTTGTTGGATAACTTTTGTATATTGATTCAGTCTCCTTCCCCTCCCTCCCTCCCTCTCTCTGCCTCTCTCTCTCTCTCTCTCTTTCCCTGTTAAGCTGAAAAAGGAAACCTGGAGTGGGGGGAGACATATTTTTTTGGATGAGCAGCATAGGAAAACTTTCTGCAACAGGCTTGGTCTCCCAGCTTATTAGAGTAAGGCACGTGTGACTCAGAAGTCTTGTGATAAGGTCCTTTTATAGAGCATGGGAGCTCTGTAGACAAACCCTAGATTGGAAATCTCAGTAGCTTTGGGAAAGATTATCCCTCAGTGACTGATTTCTTCTTGTTTTGGTGCAGAGGTATGATCAGGAAATCCTAAAGAGTTGAATTTCTGACTTTTCGTTTATCAAGAGGGAACACAGAAATCTCTGAGCTGGACACTCATGCCCAGCGTTTAGCAATTTTCCAACAGGCGACACTAGCAGAACTCTGTTCATAAATCTCACTGAAAGTAGTTTCCTTCCCTCTGTCAGCAGCCGGCCTCACTCACTCACCATTAGGAGATAGAAACATCCCTAAATCTTCACTGTCCCCTTCCTCCATGTCACATTGTCTGGAAGAGCAAGAGAGCACAGCTGACAATGTATGTTTTCTCTGGCGTGGGAGCTCCCTTTGATCTCAACCCTTGACTTCGAGGCAGCCAGCCACATCCTGGAAGGAAGAAGAAGGACAGAGTTGGGGTGGGTCATATTTATTTTAGAGGAAGCTGTAGGGGCAGGAGAATCTTCAGCAGATGAACGAGTATGTCATGGAGCAGAGCAGGACAGAAACCTGGAAAGTGTATGACAAAAAGACACACAGGAAGGTTTGAAAATAAGCAAATATTGCCATTCATTCAGAAACACGATTATGAAAGGTGCGCAACCTTCTACATTTTGTGACAGCTAGGGGGAGGGTACCAGAAATCAAAATCTGGCTGGTTTCTCAGTCCCCAGTTCCCTCTTGATAGGATAACTGGATTCTTATGTGCCAACACCAACACAGTGCATGCCCCAGGGTGTCCTGAAATAGGGCTGTCTCCTGAACAGCTGGCTCATGTCTTGTTTTGAAACCGTAACCTTCTATAGATCAGCAAGGAAGTCTCTCTGCCTGCCTCCTAGAGTGAAGGGCAGCCCTGTAACCTCCTTCACATAAAATGGAACTGAAGTCATTACATGTGCACCAGAGGACTCAACTTGGTCCTCAGTGAGCCATCTGTTTGTTAGAGGGGATACAGATGGGTTGGTATTTAGCTTTTAGATCAGAACAGGTTGATAAGTTTGTTTGCTCTGTGACAAGGTAATTAAACTACAAATATCAGATTCTAGTTAAAGAGCTCTGTATTTGGAAAATATTTGCTATCATGGGAGGTTGTTTGCTGGCTCTGTGCACCCTGTTACTGACCTATGATTTAGAATTGAAGGATGTTCAACAGTGTACACTGCTCCTTCCGTCACCCAGTTTGGCCAGATAGTCCATTTGCTGTGCCTGGGCAGAGGACTCACTGCACACGTGCTCAGTGATGTCCACTGGCCCATGAGGGTCTTTGTCTTGAGTGAAGAAGATATGAGCTGCTGAGCCTAGAACAAGCTGGGATTGAGATGGAACGGAAGCTACCTGAACAATTCCTGTGAGTGATCAAGACATTTTAGAGAACTATGAACGAAATTTTGATAATTATTTAAAAATATACCCTATTATTTAAATTCTCCCAGCAGTACAGCTTTAGCAGTATATAGAAATATGTCTATAGAAGTACATTTAATGGTTACCTTAATGAATGAATACATTTGGATGAAGTACCTTGTCAGGTGTTCCTCTTCCCCAGTTCTTGATAACTATAAAGAAAAGATGAGCTGGGCAGAGATAGCACCTGCCTGTAATCCCTGCACTTGGGAGGCTGAGGTAGGAGGATCATATGTTTGAGGCCAGCCTGGACTACACAACAAGACCCTGTCTCAAAAAACAAAAACAAAACCAAAAAACAGGAAACAAAACAAAAAAAAAGATGGCACAGTACTCACTCTGTCTTCATAGTCGACAACTCCTCTGGCTACACAAAATCACTGTAAAGTTAGTCAGGCTTCACACCAAAAGGGTGTTCATTTTATATGTGTACTAACTTATTTACTAAATTAAATAACAAGAATCTACAGTACAATTTTCTTTTTAATACTGTCAATTTCTTGCATTTACTACTAAATATTTAAAAATACAGAAAATGTGAAAAAAAAGGGTAAATGCCACCAGCAATCAGAATTTTCAGAGATAAGAGCTTTTAAATTTTTCACACACATATATAATTATAGCCTTTAGACCATAAATTTGTGTCTTTTTTTCCTTCATAATCTTGCAGTGCTTTTTTCTGGGGGGATGGTGGGACTGGGATTTGAACTCAGGGCTTCACACTTGAAAATCAAGTACTCTGTACTTGAGTCACACCTCCAGTCTATTTTGAGAATGGGGTCTCACATGAACTATTTGCTGGTGCTGGCCTCGAGCCAAGATCCTCCTGAACTCAGCCTCCCAAGTAGCTAAGATTACAGGCATGAGCCATAGGTGCCTGGCTTTGTAGTGGTTCTTATTTTATTTTATTTATCTACTATGTGACGCCATCTAGCAGAATACCTGTCCTATTCTAGTAGGTGAGCTAGCATTTTTTCTGCTATTTTATTCTACATTATTTAAAATCAAACGGTTTCCCAGCTGTTTCCTCCATCAGCACGCACGCGCGCACGCACGCACACACTCGCACGCACGCACACACTCACACGCACGCACACACGCACACGCGCACGCACACACGTGCACACACACGCACACGCGCACGCAGACACACGCACACGCGCACGCACGCACACGCAGTTGTGGAGAGTGCCTGGGCCTCTGCTGCTGGATCTAGGACGCCTTTTCAGAGCTCAGCCTTGGGCGCCTTCTCCTGGGCATAGTCCGAGTGCAGGGTGATGTTTTGTAGTTAATTTTGTTATCAGCATTGTCACCCAGCTGAAGGGCCACCCAGCTGGGAAGATCATCTTTGCCCCTTTTCCTCTCAAACACAGCAGAAAAGGAAACATTTGGGCAACCTTCTGTTATCCTTCAGTTTTATATGGTGTATATATATATGTGTGTGTGTGTGTGCACGTATTTGTATATATCCTTAAATATATGTGCATAACCTCTATGTAAATATCCTTGAAAATTCCCTATAGATACGTGCATAGCTGTGTACATATGCTACATTTAGCATGTATCTATTCACACACACTACTTTCTTTTTTGAGATACTGGGGTTTGAACTCAGGGCCTTCACCTTGAGCCACTCCACCAGCCCTTTTTTTGTGAAGGGCTTTTTTGAGATAGGGTCTCATGGAGTATTTGCCCAGGCTGGTTTTGAATGGCAGTCCTCTTGATCTCTGCCTCCTGAGTAGCTAGGATTACAGGTGTGAGCTGCCAGTGCCTGGCACACACTATATAACATAGGATTTATTTGAAAAAGTTTCCTTTTTGTATTGACTTGATTTACATGAAGTTATCTGGATGAAAAGTAAATATTCACTCAATTATACCAATTTGGAAATTTAAAAATAAACTTCAGGGCTAGGCCTGGTGGCTCACAAGGTGAGCTACTCAGGAGGTGATTAGGAGGGTTGTAGTTTGAGGCCAGCCAGGCAAGAAATTAGTGGGACCTCATTGTATCCAAGAAGCCAGGTATCATAGTGTGTGTCCATAATGCCAGCTACACAGAGAAGTGGGTGGGAGGATTATGGTGTAAGGCCTACCCAGAGCAAATAAATAAATAAATAGATAAATAAATAAATAAATAAAGCAAAAAAAAAAGGCTGGGGGGCATGGCTCAAATTGTGCAGTGCTTATCCAGCAAGCAGAAAGCCATGAGTACAAACCCCAGTATTGCCAAAAAATTAAAAATTAAAAAAGAGTAAAAATAAACTTCAGAGAAATCTCATGATATTTGCGGGATTCTTGTGAGCAATTTAATGAAATAAAATGATTGGGTTTTCCACACTTCACTGGACTGAGGCACTTGTTTTTCTTTGCACTTTTTCCTCAGGCCATTGATTGTCATGCATCTTCCTGATTACAAAGCAATGATGGTCAGGGAAGTCATTTTGCAGGCTGAGAGTTGCTGCTGCTCCTGCCCTCACCACTGTGCTCCTCTCCATTGGCTGGTCCATGCCAAGACTTTTCCAGTTCAGCTGGAGCTGTGTGGGGTGTTGTGAGGGAATTCTGTATCCATGGGTTTTAGAAGCAATGATTCTGCCATCTGCAGCATGATCAACCTGTATCTGTGAGCCTGGTCATGGTGGCTTCTTGGCAGCTAGTCTGGGACTGGCCAGAACCAGGCAGACTATGGAGATGGTTCATCACAGAAAACACAACCCTGCTGGAGGAGAGGCAACTGGCAAATGCGCCAGTCTAGGACGTAGAGGGCTTAGATTATAGTCATGGCTTGGCCACTTAGCTGTGTGACAAATAACTTTTCTCATCTATCAGGTGGGTATATTGACACCCACAGGGTGGTGAGAACTCAGTGAGAGGAAGAAAATGAAGGCACTTTATAGTGTGCACCCTGCACAAGACTAGGTGTCATGATTGTTACCTACAGGGAAATAGCGCCAGGGGCCACAGAACACACACCATGAATGAACAAACTGGAACTTGTTTTTTTTTTTTTTTCTTTCTTTCTTTCATTTTATTGTTTTTGCATTTACTTACATTGTTTGGACCCCTCCTACCCCCATCACTTCCAGGCAGAACCTGTTCAAATTTTGTTGAAGAGGGAACATAGGAGATAATAAGAAAGACATGGCATTTTTGTTAGTTTGAGATGAAGATAGCTATACAGAGAGATTCCTAGCATTGCTTCCATGCACATGTATATTGTAACCCGAATTGATTCATCTTCACTACTTCCTGGTCACCTTCCCATAGCGGCCTGTGCCAGTTTAAGATTACTTTATTCAGTTCTCTACAGTGGGCACATCAAATACTTTCAATTTTTGGGTTTCCTACCTTTCCCTATTCCTCCTGTGTGTGTTCTCCCCTTAGCGTGTGACCCATGTCCAATAATATTACTGTATTTGTTTTTGGTCTATAAACCACATATGAGGGAGAACATGTGATTTTTGGCCTTCTGAGCCTGGCTAATTCACATAAGATGATGTTCTCCAATTCCATCCATTTACTTGCAGATGACATAATTTCATTCTTCTTCATGGCTGAGTAAAATTCCATTGTGTATAAATATCACATTTTCTTTTTTTTTTCTTTTATTATTCATATGTGCATACAAGGCTTGGGTCATTCCTCCCCCCTGCCCCCACCCCCTCCCTTACCACCCACTCCGCCCCCTCCCTCTCCCCCCCACCCCCTCAATACCCAGCAGAAACTATTTTGCCCTTATTTCTAATTTTGTTGTAGAGAGAGTATAAGCAATAATAGGAAGAAACAAGGGTTTTTGCTAGTTGAGATAAGGATAGCTATACAGGGCATTGACACACATTAATTTCCTGTGCATGTGTGTTACCTTCTAGGTTAATTATTCTTGATCTAACCTTTTCTCTAGTTCCTGGTCCCTATCTTCTGTTGTCCTCAGTTGCTTTTAAGGTATCTGCTTTAGTCTCTCTGCGTTGAGGGCAACAAATGCTAGCTAATTTTTTAGGTGTCTTACCTATCCTCACCCCTCCCTTGTGTGCTTTCGCTTTTATCATAAATATCACATTTTCTTGATCTATTCATCAATAGTGGGGCACCTTGGCTGTTTCCAAAGCTTGGCTAATTGTGACTAGCGCTGCAATAAACATGGATGTGCAGGTGCCTTTGGAATAACCTGAGTCGCATTCCTTTAGGTATATCCCTAGGAGTGGTATTGCTGGATCATATGGCAGATCTATGTTTAGTTTTTTAAGAAGCCTCCATATTGTTTTCCAAAGTGGTTGTACTAGCGTACATTCCCACCAGCAGTGTATGAGGATTCCTTTTCCCCACATCCTCACCAACATTTGTTGTTGGTGTTTTTGATGGTAGCTATTCTAACAGGAGTAAGGTGGAAACTTAGTGTGGATTTGATTTGCATTTCCTTTATAGCCATGGATGGTGAGCATTTTTTCATGTGTTTTTTGGCCATTTGGTCTTCTTCCTATGAAAAAAGTTCTGTTTATTTCAGTTGCCCACTTCTTTATTGGTTCGTTAATTTTTGGGGAGTTTAGTTTTTTGAGCTCCCTGTATATTCTGGTTTTCAGTTCTTTGTCTGATGTATAGCCAGCAAATATTTTCTCCCACTCTGTGGGTGGTCTCCTCAGTTTAGAGACCATTTCTTTTGTTGTGCAGAAGCTTTTTAATTTCATGTAGTCCCATTTGTCCATCCTTTCTCTTAGTTGCTGGGCTGCTGGAGTTCTATTGAGGAAGTCCTTGCCTATACCTATTGCTTCCAGGATATTCCTTGCTCTTTTGTGTACTAACTGTAAGATTTCGGGTCTGATATTAAGGTTCTTAATCCACTTTGAGTTGATACTAGTACAGGGTGACAGGCATGGATCTAATTTCAGTTTTCTGCAGGCAGATAACCACTTTTCCCAGCAATATTTGTTGAAGAGGCTGTCTTTTCTTCATTGTATGTTTTTGGCGCCTTTGTCAAAAATAATGTGGCTGTAGCTGTGTGAATTCATATCCAGGTCCTCTATTCTGTTCCACTGGTCTTCATATCTGTTTTTGTGCTAGTACCATGTTGTTTTTATTGCTATGGATCTGTAGTGTAGTTTGAAGTCAGGTATTGTGATACCTCCAGCATTGCTCTTTTTGCTGAGTATTGCCTAGGCTGTTCATGGTCTTTTGTGTTTCCAAATGAACTTTAGGGTAGATTTTTCAACTTCTGTGATGAATGTCATTGGGATTTTGATGGGAATTGTGTTAAACATGTAGATTGCTTTTGGTAGTATCACTATTTTTACTATGTTGATTCTGCCAATCCATGAGCATGGGAGATCTTTCCACCTTCTGTAGTCTTCCTCAATCTCTTTCTTCAGTGGTTTGTAGTTCTCCTTGTAGAGGCCATTTACATCCTTTGTTAAATTTATTCCTAGATAGTTGATTTTTTTTGAGACTATTGCAAATGGAATTATTTTCATATATTTCTCAATGTGTTCATTGTTGGTGCATAGGAAGGTTACTGATTTTTTTATTATTCATTTATTCACATGTGCATACATTGCTTGGGTCATTTCTCCCCCTACCCCATCCCCAATCCTCTGCCCCCTCAGTTCCAGGCAGGTCCTGTTCTGCCTTTATCACTAGTTTTGTTGAAGAAAAGAGACAAGCCTAACCAAGAAGACAAAGAGTTTTTGCTTGTTGAGTTGAGGATAGCTATACAGAAATATTCCTAGCATTGCTTTCATGTACACATGTTATGATCCATGTTGATTTATCTCTAATTGATCTTTGCCCTGGTTACTGATCCCCTTCTCATGATAACCTCTGTTGCTTTAAGGTTTCTGTATTAGCTCCTCTGGAGCGGGCATATCAAATGCTTTAATGTTTTGGGCTTACTACCTATTTCTATATCACCCATATGTGCTCTCCCCTTGTCATGTGGTCCCAGTCCAACAACATTGCTGCATTTGCCCTATATATAAAGTCCGCATGTGAGGGAGAACATATGATTTTTGGTCTTCTGAGCTTGGCTGACCTTGCTCAGAATGATGTTGTCTAGTTCCATCCATTTACCTGCAAATGATAAGATTTCATTCTTCTTCATGGCTGAGTAAAATTCCATTGTGTACAAGTACCACATTTTCTTGATCCATTCATCAATAGTGGGGCATCTTGGTTGTTTCCATAACTTGGCTATTGTGAATAGCACTGCAATAAACATGGGTGTGCAGGTGCCTCTGGAATAACCTGTGTTGCATTCCTTTGGGTATATCCCCAGGAGTGGGATTGCTGGATCACATGGTAGATCTATGTTTAGATTTTTTAAGAAGCCTCCAATTTTTTTTCCAGAGTGGTTGCACCAGCTTGCATTCCTACCAGCAGTGGATTAGGGTTCCTTTTTCCCCACATCCTCGCCAACACATGTTGTTAGTGGTGTTTTTGGTGATGGCTATTCTAACAGGGGTAAGGTGGAATTTTAGTGTGGTTTTGATTTGCATTTCCTTTATGGCTAGAGATGGTGAGCAGTTTTTCATGTGCTTTTTTGCCATTTCAATTTCTTCTTTCGAGAAAGTTCTATTAAGTTCAGTTGCCCATTTTTTAATTGGTTCATTGATTTTAGGAGAGTTTAGTTTCTTAAGTTTCCTGTATATTCTGGTTATCAGTCCCTTGTCTGATGTATAGCTGGAAATATTTTCTCCCACTCTGTGGGTGGTCTCTTCAGTTTAGAGACCATTTCTTTTGTTGTACAGAAGCTTTTTAATTTTATGAAGTCCCATTTGTCCATACTTTCTCTTAGTTGCTGGGCTGCTGGGGTTCTATTGAGGAAGTCTTTGCCTATACCTATTAGTTCCAGAGTGTTTCCCGCTCCTTCCTGTAGTAACTTCAGAGTTTCAGGTCTGATATTTAGGTCCGTGATCCATTTTGAGTTGATACTAGTACAGGGTGATAGACATGGATCTAGTTTCAGTTTCTTGCAGATGGATAACCACTTTTCCCAGCAACATTTGTTGAAGATGCTATCTTTTCTCCATCCTATGTTTTTGGCACCTTTGTCAAAAATGAGGTGGGTATAGTTGTGTGGATTCATATCTAGATCTTCTATTCTGTTCCACTGGTCTTCATGTCTGTTTTTACGCCAGTACAATGCTATTTTTATTGCTGTTGCTTTGTAATATAGTTTGAAGTCAGGTATTGTGATACCTCCAGCATTGCTCTTTTTGCTGAGTATTGTCTTGGCTATTCGCAGTCTCTTGTGTTTCCACATGAACTTTAAAGTAGATTTTTGAATCTCTGAAGAAAGTCATTGGAATTTTGATGGGAGTTGCATTAAACATGTAGATTGCTTTCAGTAGTATAGCCATTTTTTGCTATGTTGATTCTACCGATCCATGAGCATGGGAGATCTTTCCATCTTCTGTAGTCTTCCTGAATCTCTTTCTTCAGGAGTTTGTAATTCTCCTTGTAGAGGTCATTCACATATTTTGTTAAATTTACTCCTAGGTATTTGAGTTTTTTGAGGCTATTATGAATGGAATTGTTTCCATATATTCCCTCTCAGTTTGTTCATTGTTGGTGTATAGAAAAGCAAATAATTTTTGTAGGTTGATTTTGTATGTAGCTGTTTATGGTGTCTAAGAGTTTTGGGGTAGAGTTTTTTGGGTCTTTAAGGTATAGGATCATATCATCTGCAAATAAGGATATTTTGACAGTTTCTTTACCTATTTGTGTTCCTTTTATTTCTTCTTCTTGCCTAATTGCTCTGGCTAGAAATTCTAGTACTATGTTGACTAGGAGTGGGGATGGTGGGCGTTCCTGATTTTAGGGGGAATGGTTTCAGTTTTTCACAGTTGAGTATGATGTTGGCCATCGGTTTGTCATATATAGCCTTTACAATATTGAGGTACATTCCTTCTATTCCTAGTTTTCTTAGAGCTTTTATCATGAAGTGGTGTTGGATTTTGTTGAAGGCTTTTTCTGCATCTATTGAGATGATCAGGTGGTTTTTGTCTTTGCTTCTATTGATGTGCTGTATTACATTTATAGATTTGCATATGTTGAACCACCCCTGCTTCCCTGGGATGAAGCCGACTTGGTCACGGTGTATGATCTTTCTGATGTGTTGTTGGATTCGGTTTGCCATTATTTTATTAAGGATTTTTGCTTTGATATTCATTTAGGAAATTGGCCTATAATTCTCCTTTTTGGAGGTGTCTTTGGTTTTGGGATGAGAGTTATATTGGCTTCATAGAATAAGTTAGGCAGTGTTCCTTCCCTTTCTATTTTGTGGAACAGTTTAAGGAGAGCTGGTATTAGTTCTTCTTTAAATGTCTGATAGAATTCAGCAGAGAATCCATCAGGTCCTGGACTTTTCTTTTTTGGGAGACTCTTGATTGTTGCTTCAATTTCTTTTTGTGTTATAGATCTATTCATGTGATTGGTTACTGCTTTTTGTAAGTTGATTTTGTATCCTGCTACATTGCTGAAGCTGTTTATGGTGCCTAGGAATTTTTGGGTGGAGATTTTTTTGGTCTTTGAGGTATGTCAGCTGCAAATAGAGATAATTTGACTCTTTCTTTACCTATTTGTATTCCTTTTATTTCTTCTTCTTGCCTTATTGCTCTGCCTTAGGAATTACTGGAATTTGTGTTGTGTAATTTATAGCTTTATATTCTGCAAATTGGATCATGACAACGTTTCAAATTGCCTAAATGGTAGTTGTTTACAAAGTTAGGTTGAAATATATTGATATATATTTGCTGAGACTAATTCATTTGCAAAGTTCTTTAGCTAAATCAAAGTGAAGTCCCAAACAAGCTTTGAACTAACCATGACCCTCAGCATAATCACTGCACTGTGTTTGGTTTTAATTCCTGCTTTTCTTTTGCTTCTGGTCTGTCCTGATCTGAAGTTTGTTTTCATTTTATTCCATCTCATTTCTCTTCCCCACCTCTTTTATTCTATTATAGCACTAAAAATTAGTTGATTAATATTCAAATTGAGATACAGCCTACATATGTAAGACTCACCCTTTAAAAATGTACAATTTAAACTGGGAGCTTGTGGCTCATGCTTATAATCCTAGCTACTCAGGAGACAGAGATCAGGAGGATCTCTGTTCAAATCCAGCCTGAGCAAATAGTTTGAGAGACCCTACCTTGAAAAACCTTGAGTGGCTCAAGTGGTAGAGGTCTGCCTAGCAAGTGTGAGGCCCTGAGTTCAAACCCCAGTACTGCCCCCAAAAAGTATGATTTAATGGTTTTTAGTACAATATAGTTCCAAAATTGTGCATTAAACATCACTATATAACTCCAAAGCCTCTACCCTCCCCAAAGAAACCCTGTGCCTGTTAACAATTAATCTTCATTCCACTGTCCCCTCACCTCTATTGGTCTACTTTCTGGCTCAATGACTTGTCTATTCTGGACATTTCATACAAATAGAGCAAAGCTTACATGTTCTTTTGTGTCATGTATTCCACTTAGCATAATGTTCAAGGTTAATCAATTTTGTAGGCTGAAACTGTACTTCATTTTTTGGGACTAAATGATATTCCTTTATAGGGCTAGACTACATTTTTGTTTATCCGTTCATAACTTCATTGATATTTGGTGTGTCTCTTCTTGGCTATTGCAAATGATGCTGGGATTCACATTGGTGTGCACATTCTTGTAAGAACATGTTGGAATTGCTGGATCTGTGTTTACCTTTTGGAGGAGGTGCTAAGTTGTTTTCATAGCTGTGACACCTTTCAACATCCTCAGTAGAAGGTGGAAGGTTTACATTTCTCTACATCCTTGCCAGAACTCTATGTGCTATTGTCGGTTGTTTTTAGTGTGTGAAGGGGCATCTCACTAGGGGGTTAATTTGCATATCCATGATAGATAATGACATAGAGCTTCTTTTTGTGTGTTCATTTGCCATTTGTGTATTTTCTTTGGAGAAATACCTATTTTTTTTGTCCCTTTCAAAATTGTGATTTTAGGATGTTTGACTAGCTTAGTTGGTGGAGCACGGGACTCTTAAAAAATTGTGTTATCTTTTTTGTTGTATTTTAATGGTTATTTACATATTCTAAATACTAGACTTTTATTAGATATATGATTTGCAAATATTTTCTTCCTTTCTTTTGCTGTTTATCACATCTCAATAATATCCTTTGATGCAAAAGCTTCTTCAGTTTCGATGAAGTGTAATTTATTGATTTTTCCTTTTGGCTGTTTGTGTGGTGTCATATTGAGGAAACTGTTGCCTGATGAACAGTTTCTGGAACCAGGTAGTGGTGATGATTGTATAAGATTTGAATATACTGCCACTGAGGTTGTGCTCCTTAAAAAGGTTAAATTGTGGATTTTAGGCTATGTCTACTTTGCCACCATAAAGAAAAATAAACTGTTGCCTTATTCAAGGATACATAGATTTATATCTATGATTTCTTCTAAGAGTTTTATAGTTTAAATTTTAAAATTCTCTTTGAGTTAGTTGTTGTCTGTGGTGTGACATAGGGGTCCAAGTTCATTTTTTTGAATGTGGCTATCCAGCTGTCATAATACCATTGGATGGAAGTCTCATAGCATTTTGTCTACCACATTGTTCCATCAGGTTCATTATTTATCACAGTCTGTTATTTGTCCGTGTGTCTGCCCATTCCCCCACTGGATTATGGGCTTGTTTGTTTGCTTGGTATAATCCTTCCTCTCCAATCCCTCAGCTCCCAGATACATTCAGGATTCTGTATACAATACATGATCAATGAGTTGTTAATTTTAATTAATACTATAAGCAAAAGATATCCTTAGTGGGCCTTTACAACCTTGGGAGCCTTATTTGTGTAAGAACTGTTTTCCTTTTCAACAGCTACCAATTAAAATAGTTATAATAAAAATACTTCTTCTACCTGTGTATTGGGATTTTAGGGAATCAATAGCACATCTCTGTTCCTTGACTTTAGAAGTTGGTGAAAGATAGACCCAAGAGTCAGATAAATGTTTGTAAAATAATCCTCCTAGTTGAGGGGAGAAGATGGCTTAGGTCATCAGCCAAATGAGTTTGCTAAAACAGAGAGAGAGGGAGAGAGACAGAGAGAGACAGAGAGACAAATGAGTTTGCTAAAACAGAGAGAGAGAGAGAGGGAGGGAGGGAGAGAGAGAGAGAGAGAGAGAGAGAGAGAGAGAGAGAGAGAGAGAAATGTTCTTTTTTATAGAACAACTGACCTACTCTTAGCAGAGAGCAGGTCAGAACATGAGGTCACCAGAGAGGAAAGGAAGGATCTGGGATGGAATCTTTAGTTCTTTCTTCCAAATTCACTGATTGGCTACTTCACTCAGGATAGAAGTAAGTGGGGGACAGAGAGGAAAGAAATGAGACAATCCCATTTTTAGTTGTTTTATAGATGAGTTTATAGTTATTATAAGCTATATAGTTGTTTAGTAGATGAGTTTTATCCAGTTGAGAAATAAGGAACCAATGCTTGTCACCCACAAATATGCAAACTTCTACCATGAAGAGGAATGAATAAAGAATGGGAGGAGAGGAAGGAGTATTCCTCTGATGGCTGTCTCTTCACAAGGAAATGAAGAGCAAAGAAGAAGAGTTCCATTTAACAGTGAGCTCTATCAGCACCTCTCACTCAGGAAATCCTTTGAATGTTCCTTGAGGTTGTAATCCCAGGCACATCACCAAGCTACAGAAAAACCACACACAGTCAGGGTCACAAGGACTCTTTGAGATGAAGTAGGAGTCTTTCCTTAACTTTTTTGCACTTCTGCTCAACTGTATTATAAGGTTCAAGTCTGATCTCATGAAGAAAAGCATTTTCTTGTATTCATTAAGCTAAGAAAAAGAATTATCTTTATCATTTCTTAGCTCATACCTTTTAAAATCACATCTACACTAGCATGTAACATTCCTGAATTTCATGAGGGAGTGTAACATCAACTGAAATGAGCATTGTGAAACCAGATGGTGGATTATATCTGGAGTCCATCAGGCCATTCGGTTTATACTTGTTAGAGGTAAGGAAGTTCATAATTCTGTGTTTTATGAAGGAAGCTCTTTTTTTTCCTGTAATTTCCTTAATCAAACAATGGTTATATGGAGATCCAATGTCTTTTCTGTGACTTTACTATTTTTTCCTAAAAGATACTTAACGTAACCTTTAAACTTAAAATTCTTGGGAGACACTTATTTGGAGTGATATGAACTCATTGTTTTTGTTTTGAAAAATATACTTTTAAAATGAAGTTTATGAGATAATTGATGTCTGAAGGTTACTCATAATAGCTTGACCAAAATCCTGCTACAAAGATTGTAGGGAAGGTTGAGGGAAGACCTCTACCAGGGCTCCAAGGTCCCATTTGAGCTCTTTGAAGGAAGGGTCATGTCTAATTCCTGGCCCATCATGGGAGCTCATAGAGTGTATGGAGAGACAGAATAACTTATTTGGCTTACAGAAACTGAGGGAATCCTCTGCCCTGCAGGAAAGGGAGAAAGGAAGAAATGAACAGAGAAATCAGAGAGGAAGAGGAGACAGAAAAGAGAAACCAAATAGAAAGAAGCTGTGGCCATTTGTAAAACCTGCAAATTCTTTTAGGAGATGGGTGTTCTATGTGCCCTACCCTTGAATCTGAGCAAACCTTAGTGACTTGTTTGTAATGGGTAGAATGCAGAGGAGGTGTCACTTGTAACTTCCCAGGCTCGATTGAAGAGGAAATACAGCCTCCCCTTGTCTGCTGGGACTCAGGGGCACTTGCTTTTGGAGCTTTGAGTTGCAATGTGCAAAATGCCACCCTGCCATGCTGGGGGACATGTTGTTTTGGGAGCCTGAGCAGACTAAGATACTGCCTCTCTGCAAGTTCTGGCCTTTTTTATTTCTGGTTCAAATTCTTTCAGTTAGTCTTGATATCTCTTTATTTTCCCTTGTAGAGATTGCCAGGTTAAACAGTCCAAAGCACAAATCTGGGGCTGGGGTGGGCATGGAGCTCAGTTGTAAAGCACCTGTTCAGCACGTGTAAGGACCTGGGTTCCATCTCCAGCACCAAAAACAGATACATAGGAAAAAAATGAAGCACAACTCTGATCACACTACTCCTTGGCTCAAAAACATTTGCTCCCACTATTCTTGAGTTAAGTGCCAATTCCATTATTGGAAGCACAGCAATCAATACCCACCATGGATGGTGCCTTTTCAACCTAACCCATCAGGCTTCCAGCACTTGGCCCCAACTACCAAGGCCATTTTCCATGTGTCCCCCTGCTTTGCTCTTGCTGTGCCTCCAGACTAGAAGCTCCTCAGTCCCACTTCTCTTCCTGACAAAGTCATAGGCACTCTTCAATTTCAAACGTGGTTCCTGTCGTAACTTTCGAACTCCCTCTGATATGCTCTTTCCTGTTTTGGAATCTACAGCATTGTCAAAGATGTGCCATTCCCTATCCAAATTTCACTTTCTTCATTTTGTGTATTGTCACTTTCCTATAATTTCTACCCTTATATATAAGTTTCCTAAGGGCATGATTGGTGTTTACTTCTGTTGCCATCCCACGATGATCCAGGAAGAATGGCTTGTGTCTAGTAAGTGTTCAAAAATTACTCTTTAGGTGAAATTCCACCTTTCTGTTTATTTCCTTAAAGTGTTAACATTCATTGAGAACCTCTCTTTCCTCTTACAGTCTTTCTTCTTTTAAAAATTATTTCCAAGGCATTTTCTTTTATGTTAAAAATAAATTAAATTTAACATCAAATGTATTTTTCAGAGATGTGATATATACACATGGCCTGAAAGCTAGAACCATCTTAAAAGACTTATAGCAAAAACACTGATCCATTGCTCTCACCTCTATTTTTCCCTCCCCAAACCACTTCACAGCAGCATGCTTTTTCAACTTCAACTTTTTACAATGAGTGGTTTTTGACAGGAGGTGCTATTGGACTTTGTTCCTCTTTGATATAGCTATATGTATATAATCCTAAGTCATTGTAACCCTAATAAGTGGCTAAAGATAACTTAAAATCAGATACTAAAAGCAGATGAATTGGAAGATGTAGAAAGTTAAAACAAACAGTAATTTTATTAACCAGCAATAATTTTTCTACATGTTTATTTCTTTTTAAACTGAATTGAGATTACATATAATTGTATATCTATAAATATATCTATAATACATACACATATGTAGTTTGGATAATGCCATTAAAATAATTTTTCAAAACACCCTTTTTAGTGATCCCAGTCTTTCCTTACTTTATTTATTTGGTTGTACACTCAATATTGAACATTTCGATTGTTTTCAGTTTCCTTTTCATAAAGGCGTAGTAGGAAACCTCATTGTCATTATACATAAGCCTTTATGCAAATGTTGTAGGCGTTATCTGATCCCTTCCCTAAGACTAGCTGGAATCTTAGCAAGGTAGACTCAAGTGAATACCTTTGTACCCTGACCTGTCTTAAGGAGTTGTGAACAACATATTCTTGCTATGACTTCACAGATTGTTTTCCAGAAAACGTGCACTAAATTACACCAAAGGAAATAATGGGCAAGGTTGGCTCTCAACAGAGCAGTCACTTTCTGTTGGTAATTAATCATTGTTTTCAAATATCCTAAGATTATAGTTCAAAGCTTTATGTCAACTCTAGGAAAGATTTGAAGTGGATTAATAAAGGAATGATGTGTGAAATCACATCCAGCATCCATTTCCCAAGAACAGGGGAATAATGAAGTATTGAGTCCAAATGGACTTATGATGGCACATGTTAAATTAACTTTTTTTGGTGGCAGGGTGTGTAGACTGTTAGCCCAGGCTGTGATGTAGTGCTTCTGCATTTGATGAGGTCGTTCAGGATGTCCTCATAGGTGAAATGGAAGAATGCGATGAAATGCAACACTAGTAAGGGGAGGGGGATATGTTTTCTACACTCCAGAACTCAAAGTTGAACGGAATTCATAGGGAAATTTATTTCAGTTAGACACTGAGTCTCTTCAGGAGGAAGCAACTGACCAGAAGCACAGAACCACTTCTGACCCTGGGGACATTTGAATACAGGTTGATGGATACTTGGCAGGGAAGGCATAGAGGAAACTTGAGTTCTGGGTACAAACTGGAATTCAATGTCCTTGATTTTTTTTTTTTTTGTTTTAATCCTTACTATCTGTGATTTTTTTTGCTATAGCCAAAGACATGAGATCTGAGATATGTCTTTAGTTCCCAGATACAGCATGATCCCTATAACCCTCTCATGTTCTGCTTTGATGTGTCAGTGGATAAGAGCAAAATAGTCTCCATCACAGAAATAGTCTAAAGATACCTAAGTCCTATTAACCTTGATTCAACCTTTCATCATACCAATAAGGCTGGGATAGCTCATGTGTTGTCATTGTCCTGGGTAGGTCACCAGGCTGGTCAGCAGGGGGCGGTGTAGCACAGTTTGTAGAGGCCATAATGTCAACCATCATAGGTTGAGGTTGGAAGGATGGTCTCAGGACTTGTGTAAGTTTCTTATCTAGTTTGTAATTCTAAGACACAGTGACTCAGTGACCCAGAAAAGATGAGGACTTCCTGCTAAGTCAGCTCTCTGAGCCAAAGCTGACCACCCACTGTCATCAACTCCCCTGGGGAGAGAGTAATGTCCCCTGCCTCCCAACCCTAGAAGCTACAGCCCTGGCCTCTTGGCCTCAGAGCTTCTGTCTGGTATTCTCCCAATGCTTGGAGGAAACAGTTGCCCTGAACTCTGACTGTGGCTAATAGCATTCTCATGACTTTCACGCTCCAGACCTGCCCCTCATCTCTTCTGATTTGAGCTGGACGCTTAGAGTCTGGATGGCTGGCTTCCTGCAGACCAGGTTGAGGCCTGAGAGCTATAGCCAGCAGTTCTTGGAGGTCACTAGGTCGTGGTTCTCCTCTTCGTTTTCCTGTCCCCTGAAGCAGCATTTTGAATAAACAGCTCTTTCCTCTCACAAACCAAGACATGAAAAATACTGCTGGGGTTCTGCTTGCTGGTTCTGTTTCTGGTAATCTGTTTGCATATTCTCTTCTGATTTCTGCCCTTTTGTGGTATATCATCATCAGAACTGATAGGAGCGAGGCAAAGAGCCCACAGCATTGATATGCTTCCATTTCAAGAATGGTCTGACTTATAGGAATCTCTTCTGTGTTTGGAAAGATACCATGTTTTCTTAAAGGTCTTTTCCTTGCAGCAATCAAGATTTAAAAAAAAATTCAACAAAGAAATATTTCCATCCTTGGTTATGCTTGATATCATGCATCACTTAGAATTGGACGAACATAATTAAAACAAGCAGGAGATTCAAATACATGCAGAAATATTGAGACTTCTCAATGCCAGGGCAGGAATATAAAGTGGGTGTCTCTCATCAGCAATGCTGTTTTCCCAACTTTACTGGCTCCATCAATGGCCACATATGTCTGTCTGTACAGCCAACAGATATCATGCATGTACTGCTCAAATATGCAGCAGTTAACTCTACACAGATTCCAGATTTCTGATGATGACGATTTCTTTAGGACAAACAAACATAGAATGCTTGGAGAAAAAAAAATGTTCTTCAAATGTAAATAACATTGTGAATAGAAGTCTGGCTGCTGCATGATTAAAAATCATTCCATTTTTCTTGTTTACTCTAAGTTCATTTCTCAGAAACCACTGAACCTGGAGATTCAGAAGAAGTTATCTGTTCCTTTTAGTTTTCTCTTTGGAATTCATCTCTGTGGTTTTTTTTTTCTTCTTAACTGTCTGAAAATATCCAGAGATGGGAAAACTTGGTATTGTTCATCTTCTGGCCTCCTGGTTCATTTATTTGAACTGAATGGCAATGATTCCAATCTTTTGAGGTTAAATTCGGTATTTTTATCTAAGCATTATTATTTTTTAAACTGCATGAAGGCCTGAATGGTGGTCTCTCTGTTTTTACTCTTGTCCCTCCCCCCGTTGTAGTTCACGCTCATGGCAGCATGAGAAATTTTAAAAAGAACACACACACAAAACACCCTCCACATGCATACACACAGAAATAGGAAATTAGATTATGCAATTTCCTTTTAAAAAAATTCTCCTATGGCTTTCCATACAGTTAAACCCAAATTTCTTACAGTGTCTTAACAAGTTATTATCTGATCCAACTCCTGCTTCTTTCTCTGGCCTTTTACAAAATGTTTTATGTTTTGAATTTTAGTAAATGTTACCATTTTTATTTTGCAATCACTGATATTTATCTTTATAAGTTTACCTTTTTTGGATATTTCTTATAAATGGAGTCATAAGATATGCAGTCTTTTGCATCTGGCTTCTTTTACTTAGCGTCATGTTTTTGAGATTCATCCATGCTGTAGCATTTATCAATAGTTCCTTCCTCTTAATTGCTGAATAATATCCCATTGTATAGATATGCCAGGTTTTGTTTATCTATACACCAGCCAATGGGCATACAGAATGTTTCCAGTTTTTTTTCTATCAGGAATAATACAAACCTTTATGAGGATGTATGCTTTCATTTTTCTTGAGTACATTCCTTAGAGTCACCTGATGGGAAGCTGATGGTTAAATGTTTAGAAAACTGCCAAACGGATTTCCAGAGTGGTTGCACCATTGTATAGTCCTGTCAGCAATGTATAAGTTCCCGTTTCTTCATCTGCTTGCCAATACTTGGGGTTTTCTTTCTTTTGTGAATTTCGTCCTTTATTAAGTATGGTATATTATATTTATTTTCTAGATGTTAAGCCAGCCTTGTATTCACTTTGCTAATAAAATTAATGGATTTTTGTTTCTGTGTTCATTAGCTATATTGATCTGTAGTCTGGCTTTATTCTTTCTTGTGATATCTTTGGTGTGGTTTTGGTATCAGGGTAACACTGATTTCATTGTTGGTAGTTTTTTTTTTTCTGAAAGTTTATGATGTATTAGAATTATTTTTTCCTTAAGTATTTGAGAGAATTTACTAGCAAAGCCATCTGGTCTTGAGACTTTTTTTTTTTCTTTTGTGGCTGCCTTGAGAATATTTTTGTGCGAAGATTTTAAATTGCTAATAAAAATTCTTTATTGTCAATATACCTGTACTAATTTCATGTTTCTTCTTGAGTCAGTTTGTGGTTTTGTAGAAATTAAAAAATTCCATCTAACTTCTTTAATTTTTGGCATAAAATTGTTATACTATTTTCTTATAATCTTCTCATTTTTTAATGGTTCTTGATTCATTCTTGATTTTGGTAATTGGTGTCTTTTCTCTTTTTAGCTTCCATTTTATTGACTTAGTTTACCTTTTTAAAGTACCATAATTTGGTTTTATTAATTTTATCTATTGTTTTTCTGCTTATAATTTTATTATTATCATTCCCTTCCTTTTCTTTGCTTTGAGTTGTTTAATCTTCTTTTTCTGGTTTTATAAAGTGAAATCTCAGGTTACTGATTTGAGACCTTTGTTTTCTGATACTGTCATCAAAGCTGTAAATTCCTCTTTACATCCTATTGTAGTTGCATCTCACAAATTTTGATGCATGCTTTCATTTTCATTGAGTTCAAAATGTTAAAATTCTTTCCTTGTGTTTTCTTCTCTGACCTGTGGTCTTTTAGAAGCATTTTTCTTAATTTTCAAATATTCAGGGATTTTCCAAATTTATTCCTCTTCTGGACTTCTCCTTCTATTGTGGTCAAAAAACATAGGTTTTGTGATTTTAATATTTTCCAGTGTATTGAGACTTATTTTTGGCTCAGAATAAGTCTATTGTGAAGAATGTTGAATGTATATTTGATAAGATTTGTGATTTCTGTTATTATTGGCTAAAGTGTTCTTTATATAATGTTATGTAAAAAATAATGTTATTTACTTCTATATCTTTACTGAACTTTAGCTGTTGTTTAGTGATTGCATTAGTTGTTGAGAGTAAAGTATTGAAATTTCCAGCTAATATTGTTTATGGTTCAAGCATTTTGGGGCTTTGTTGTCTGGTGCATATATATCAATAATTGCTACATTTTCCTGATAAATTGATCCTTTTATCACCATGAAGCTCCTTCTTTTTCTTCATAAAAATGTGTTTCTTAAAATCTATTTGTCTGATATTAATGTTATCATTGCAGCTCACTTATAGACATGTTTTTTTCTGGTATATCTTTTTTCCTACTCTTTTACTTTTATTATATTTATGTCAGTGAACATAGCTGTGTCTCCTACAGCTAGCATATACTTGAGTCTTGGTCTTTTATCCAATTAGTGAATCTTGGTGGTTTGAATGCGATAGTCCATTGACACTTAATGTGGTTATTGATATAGGTGGATTTCTAAGTGCCATTTTGATGTTTGTTTTCTATTTATGTTATGTCTTTTTGTTCCTGTCATTTGCTGCATTTTATATGTAAATAAATATTATTAGCATGTTATTTTAAATCATTGCTGACTTTTTTAACACATAAACTTTAGTCCCCCCCCCTCAGTGGTCCATGGATTATAATATGCATCTTAATTTATCACAGTCTCTTTCAGAATTATACTCACTTAATTCTAGTAAAATGCAAAGAAACATTGTTTTGATATAAAGCTATTCTCTCTTCCTTATAACATTATTATCATATACATTTGTTATAAATCCAACAAAAAATGTCATAATTACTCTTTTTATACATTTATATATTTTTATAAATAAAGCTTTATTGGAATCCAGCCATGTTTATTCATTTATGTTTTTGTCTATTGTTCCTTTCATCTTGAGACAGGGTCTCACAGTGCTGCCCAGGCTGGCCTTGAACTCCTAGGCTCAAAGAATCTTCCTGCCTAAGTCTCCCAAGAAGTTGGGATTACAGGCATCAGTCATTATGTCTAGCTCTTTTTTGGTTACTGGTTTACCTTTTAAATTTTCTTATATTTAAAAAGTTTTTAAATGATATACATTCATGTACAGCATGATATTTTTAAATATATATTCATTGTGGATTGACTAAATCTAGCTAATTAACATATACATTACCACACATAGTTATCATTTTTGTCAAGCATGGATTTTAAAGAAGTTAAGGTCTGTAATGAGGAAAATTATGTTTTTTACAGTTTTTAAAATTTGCTCAAATATTTATCATTTCCAGCACTCTCCATCCCATTTCTTCTTTTAGTATTTCTTGCAAGGCACAACTGCTGACAACACATTCTCTCAGTCTTTGTGTACCTGGAGTTTTCTCTATTCCACCCTAAGTTTTGAATGATAGTTGTTTTGGTTATAGAGTTTTTGGTTGACAATTCTATTTTAGTTTGAAAGTGTTATTTATTTGACTATTTCAAATTCTATTTGTTTGAAAGTGTTATTCCATGGCCTCCTGGCTGTCACAGGACAGTGCTCTATGGATGTTTGCATGCCTTTTCATGGTCAGGCCTTTCTAAACAGATGGTTGTATTATAGAGGCCTAGGCCACAGGCCTGACTTGGGAGGGTGATCTCAACAGATGACATTCAGCCATTTGTCATGAGATTCCATTCAGGAGAGAGAGACAAAGGGCTGCAAAGTAAGAAGGGAATTTATTTAGTATGGCAACACTAAGGTTGCAGAGGGTTTAGAGACCTAAGTGCTGTCTTCAAGGTGCTAGCAATAGCTCCAATATTATATAGGGGAAGAAGTGGGGCAGAAGCAAGAGGTAGGTGAGGTCAAGCAGTCTTGGTTAAGTTGTAGTGTTGTTGATCACTACCTCAGGTTTGTTTCTGCAGGGCTGGGGGAACCATTATTGCTTGGCAGGAGTGGGGGCGGGGGAGCAGTTTGGTTCCTGCTCTGAGATTATTGCTCCTGCTTGGGAGACAGCCATGGTTCCTCTTGTGGGGCAATCTGCCTCTAAAGCTCATTGTTCCTGGAACTGAAGATAAAATAAGGAAGAGAAATGACTTAGGTAGGAAGATAGAGAAGTTAGAGAAATAAAAATGGAGTTAAAGCAGTGAGTGTGTCCTTCAAATAAGTGACAAATAAGCTTAGGGAGTTCAAGGTAGAAGAGTCTTAGGGACATCTCCTTAGAAAATGCCATTATTTATATTCCAAAGGGTAATACAAACTTCCTTTCATTCCCTCAGAGAAGGTTTGTTTACATTCTGCAGTAAAAGACCCCTCTCACCTCAGAGATGAAGATGTGCCAGACATTGTTATACAAACTCTGAGTGCCATAATTTTGGGGTTCTTCTCCTGTGGTATAAATCTCATAGAATCTCAGGGTGACATTAGCTGTCATTACATTGTCCTGTGTGGAACTGGGGCACAGGAAACTGACATCAACTGTTTTTTGGACAAAAGGCCTTTATGCAACTCAAGAGTTCTGCTTCTCTTTATATATGTGTATATTGAGAAATCAGTCATTAATAATATCATTGTTCCCTTGGACATAGTTATTTTTCTCTTGCTACTTTTAAGATTTTCTCTGTTGCCAGGTGTGGAAAAGATTAGTGTTTGAATCAGTAGACTGAATCAAAAGGATTTACCCTCACTAATGTGGGTGGGTATTGTCCATCCAAATTCCATCCAGTGCCTGAATAGAAAAAAAAAAAGTGGAGAAAGGGCAAATTATTTCTCTCTGGTCTTGAACTGGGCCATTGATCTTCTGCTGTCCTTGAACATCAGAGCTGCTAGTCTAGGGCCTCTAGACTCCAAGATTTATACCAGTACCCTTCCTCCCCTTGTAGTTTTCAGATTTTCATCCTAGATTAGGATTTAAAACAATAGCTCCCTTGGTTCTCAGATCTTCATACAGAACTGAATTATATGACTTTCCCAGTTCTTTAGCTTACAGGTGAGACACCGTGGGATTTCTCAGCTTCCATAATCTTATGATCCAATTCTCATAATAAATGTCCTTTCATAAACAGTAACCTTCACCCTTATCCATGGGGATTTGTTCTAAGACCATAGATAGCACTGAACCTTATAGTGCTATGCTGTTTCCTATACATACATAGCTGAGACAACATTTAATTTATAAATTAACCACACAAGAGATAAACAACACAAACTAATAATAAAATAGGACAATTAAAACAATATAACTATAATGAAAATATTGTGAATGTGATCTTTGTCTCTTGAAAGAGTTGATAAGTATTAATATTTCCAGACTACAGTTCCTATAGGTACCTGAAAGTTCAGGAAATGAAACTGTAGGTGGGGGAACTACGGTATATCTGTTTATCCATTGCTTCTGATTCTCTGTAGAACCCTCAGTAATATCTCTTTATGTTTTAATCTTCTGGGAATATTCCTTTTCTATACCTTACTTGATCATTTCTTCTCTTTATTCACATTTGTGCTCCAATGCTACCTTCCAGAAAAGCCTTCCTTGGTCATTTATCTAAAATAGCTCCTACTCTCTCTTCAGACTCTATCTCTTTATCTTGCATTATTTTCCTCATAGAGATCATTAGTTTACATTATTAATTATCTTATATTATGTTTTTCCTCATGCTTCAAAGGGCATGAATTTTGTCATATGTACTGTGTGTCTCTGTTCCCCAGAGTAATTCTCAATATTTAGCACATCTCAATAAGCATCTGTTAAAAGAATTACTTGGCAATGAAGTTGAACTTTGTCCTCTACATAGTTGTCTTTTCTCTATGCATGCCTGAAACTCATTTTTCTTTTTCTTGCTCAGAAAATGTTTGCTTAGAGTGTCTGGTCTTGAAATTAAAAACATTTCAGGGGAATACCAATGTCTTCATAAACAACAGGAACCTTCTTCTCAAGCATGAGCTATAGTGGTTGCACCAAAGGACAGAGAACTCACACTGCATCAATAGTTATATGATAAGGTGCAGGAGACCATGAATCCACTTGAGCATCTTTAGCAATATCTGTAAGAGAAATGAAAAGAAAACCTTCTTTCTTTGTGCTGTACCTTTTCTGTTGCCTCCTATTTGCCTTCTCAACCCAGTTCTGGCATGTAAACAAATCCACCTCTTACCAGTCTAGGTTGTAATAAAGATAGATTTTTTTTGTTATAAAGATAGATTAAATGCTGTGTACATACTAATAGGAAGATTAATAGAACAATGAGAGGGACAAAAGAAAAGTTGAAAAGGAACAAGTTAAAATGACTGTTCATAGATTATGGCCATGGTTCCTTGCGAAGAACAGAAACTTACCTGTTGTTGGAATTGGGAAGGCAAGGGCAGTACAGGAAAAACCCAGGAAAATGTGTGCCATGAGAGTGAACAGAAACTTTTAGGATGGCATACAGCATGGAGGGATGATGGGATGTTCTTGGTGGAAGGGGAGCAGGCTAGAAACAAGAAAGGTGTTTCCAAGAAAGTCAAGCATGAAGTTGATTCTGGAGGCTCAACAGGGGGTTGCTGGGCTTGGTGTAGATTGAGGGGTAGGACATTCCACACAGAATGAGCAGATGGTAGCAAGGAACAATAATCCACTTTATAATTACTTTTCAACATTCTTCTTCAGGATTAAGCTTGTGACTCGTTCTGATAATTATGTTAGCTTTGAGCAGACAGTGACTGAGCATGAGGAACGAGGAACCTGTATGTGTGTGGTGAGTCAGCTGAAGGTTAAAATATTTACAGGTAATATCTTAAAAGAACAATTCCCAGGAACATTTGAAAGATGTTTTTATTGACATTTTGTATGAAATCTCTATTAAGCACACATTTACCGAGATGACTGCTTCAACTTTTCCTATACGAATGCTATGTATAGTGGTTTTACAAAATTGCTGTATGTAGTCTGTTCATTTCACTGCAATTTTATTGGTGACTATTAAAACAAGTAATAAAAATAGGGAGTATAGGGAAGTAGGGAAGTGTGCTCAGAGCCTTCTGGTGAGCTTTGACTGAACGAGGAATTAAACTCCAAGAGACCTCTGAATCATTGCAAAACCAGCCTGGCCTCAAGCAACAACTGAGTGTTAGGGAAGATGTCACTGTCATTATCTTTCAGTAATGGCTTCTTTCTGTCTTTTATTAGACATCTGACTGCAGTTAAATTAACATTTGCTGCTTTTCATTTGATGTTCTAGAACAGGTGGTTAGGAAGCCATTAAAGCAGAGATAATGGGGAACCTTAAAAATCAGTGAGGTGTCCCAACCAGCTTTCCCTCTAGACTTGCTGCGATTGGTTAAAGACAGAGGAGACAGAATTCATAGCTGCTTTTTCCTTACCTTAAGTGTGGAACTGGAGTTAAAGTATAAGATAGGAAATTAGAGCCTGTCAAGGGTCTTCTCTATAGAAAAGCTAAAGAGTGGAATAGACAGATACTACTGGGGGCCGCCATTGTAATCCACTTGAGTGTGGGGATGAACTAGGGAAGGGTAGGAATCTACTGGTACAGTGATGGCACCATCCATCCATCCTTCCTATGAAACTTTTCTTTTTTCATGAAGGAAAGGAGCCTAGTCACTCATTTGTCTCAGTCAGGAGTCAGTGATGTCACTCAGAGCAACAGGATAGGAATAGGTTGGGAACAGGGAGATAGAGCTCTGTATGGGAATGGAGGGGCTTTAGTCTTATAGAACAAACTATATTTCACTTTGTTCCAACTTTTCAATATGTGGTCAGCAGGTTCAACTCACAGTTATTTTCTTCTTTAAAGACTGTACCGTAATCTTCTGACAAAATATTCAAACACTGCCTTTTGAGTTACCAGGGTTCAGATTCTTCCCAACATCTGTCCCTTGCAAAGAGTATTTTGGGAAAATGAATCACACATGGCATTCTACTCAGACGACGCCAGCAGGCTCCTAGTGGCAGGCAGTCTCTGGGGAAATTTGGGTTAGATAGTTAGTCACCAAATCCTATGGACTGTGCCTTTGAAATCGCTCTCTCATCTTGTCTTTGGAATGTTTCCTTTCTCTTCCCCCACCATGTTGCTATAAGCAACACTTTTTCATCTCAACTCTTGTTCTGCATTCCTGAATTTCAACACTAGTCTTACTGTTCGGTCAGCCTTACTTCCTGCTTAGATACTTAATGTAGGGCCCTGTTTTCTTTCTATGGAAGGTACATGTATATATACCCTCCAGAAAGGCCCAGAGAACTTTGTAGGAGAGTGAGAACAGAAATAGCCTTCCTGGAAGCCTGGGTTCTGAAGGCTGAGGAGGATATGATTAGGCAGGAGGGAATGTCCTTTTGACATAACATAAAATATGAGACAGCAAACAAGGCTTTGAGGGACAGGTTCTAGAATTAGTGAGGACACTGACCTATCAGACCAGAGGGTCTGTGATGAGGAGAAAGGCACTAGTCATTCTTGCCTGGGTGGTGTGGGGTTGGATGAGGGGAGACTTAAAAAAATTTTTTTGGTGGTACTGGGGTTTAGACTCAAAGCCTCATGCTTGCTGGGCAGACACTCTACCACTTGAGCCATGCTCCTGGCCCTTTCTTGCTTTAATTGTTTTTCAGGTAGCTTGGCCAGCTTGGAACAGTGATTCTCCTACCCATGTCTCCTGTGTAGTTGAGATCATAAGTGTGTACCACCACACCCAACTTTTCCTTTTGTTGAAAAGGGGTCTTGCTAATTTTTTGCCAAAGCTGTCTTGGAACTATGATCTTCTGGATGTCCACCTTCTGAGTATCTGGGATTACAGGTGTGAGCCACCACACTGGTTTACTCTAAGACATTTTTAACATCTGTAGTGGACTGTGGGTTTTGGCATCACAGATACAAGATAAAGTGGCTTACACTATTCATTTTGGAAATTGTTTTTCATGATATAGGCAATCTTGTTCTGTTCCCTCTAAATGTCTCTGAAATGGTCCCCTCATCCTCTCTCCTTTCCACCAAGATATCTCATGTGGAAGAATTTCCACCTAAGTGTGGTATTGGGTTCACTCCATTATTTTCCACAATTTTTTGAATCAAAACATGTACACTGAGTTTTTAAAAAAATTCTATAGATTGTTGTCTTTATGCATAGATTCAAGTACACAATATCAATGCACCAAAATCCCTAACTCTGAAACATTTTGGCAGTGTTTCTGTATTGAGTAGATTTCCATCCCAAAAGCAACTGAAGACCTTGGCTCCAATATCTGACATATTATGACACCCCAAACTTCTAATGGCTTCGGGTCACTGAACCATAGCTCTTCTGTTTTATAGAATTTGAAGTGAAAGTTAATCAACTTACATATTGTAGAAAAAACCATCCTTTGTTAGCAGGAACAGCTTAATTAATCCACGAAGAATACCAGACTTTGTTTACTTTGTTACCCAACAAGAACTCACCAATGTATTTCCCACCTCCTCCTCAGGTTCTTTTCTTTGTTCCAGAATACCTTTTTTTTTTTGTGGTACTGGGAATTTAACTCAGGGCTTCTTGCTTGCTAGGCAGGTACTCCTACCACTTGAGCCATTCCACCATCCTCGGAATGCTTTTTAGCAGTCTGCATTGGTGGTAATTTTTCATAGTGGGGTTAAAACTTCGCATCTTGAATTCCATTTTGTTTTTCTCTGGGTTTTCCTCAAATTTTATATGCATTCTCTAATGACACACTTTTCTCTGTTAACAAAGATGCCCAATGGTTAACTCTTAACACTTTCTCAAAAGAGCTTACTGTTAATTTATCACCAACCCAACCTCTCAAGAAAATAACATGAAGCTGGGCTTGGTGGTGCACACCTGGAATCCCAGCTACTCAGGAGGTAGAGGCCAGAGGGTCATGAGCTCGAAGACAGCCTAGGCCAAGTTAGTAAGATCCTATCTCAGAAAACCAAAATGCAAACAAAGGGCAAGGTGTGTGGCTTAAGTGGTAGAGTGCAAAATGACCAGGGTTAAATCCCTAGTATAACATAAACAAAAAAAACCCAACAAAAAACAAACAGAAGAAGGAACAAAAGAGAATAACATGAGGTATCCTCTCATCCATTTTAGCTTCAGTTAAAATTAAAAGATGATTAAGTTATTGAAACAATAATTTCATGCTAACCTTTGTGCCACTGGACCTCCTGGTTTTATTGTAGTGTTTAGGTGAAATGAAATTAGTTTCACAGTGATTTCTTACGGATACAAAGAGCTTTTATGTCACCTGCAAAGAAGTCATTTACTTCTGAAATAGTCTCTGGAGATGCAAATGAGTGAGACAAAAGGATTTAAGAGATTGCTTTTTGGAAGCATTGTCCATAATATATATTTTAGAATATACGACTTATCCAAAATCCTTAAACTTGCTTAGGAGAGTCTGATTTCTCATTCTTCATTCAAGAATTTTTGTAGTCTCAAAAAGTCTCTGTTTCATTATCATTTAAGTCACTTACTCTAGGACTATTTCTTCCCCCCCACACTCACCACTTGATTTCTTCCATTTTAGGAGATTTGCAATACAGTTTAGATTTAGAAAGAATACTTTTGGATGGAAGCAATTGCACCCATAATAATAAGGACAGAATTCCTTACTTCTTAGCAAGGCTATTTATAAGTCAGGATTAAACTTGATGAACAAGTGTTGAAGTTTCAAGTAAACCCCAAATCTGCCTGAATGGGTGTAAGAGGACACTAGTGGGAGACTTAGATTTAGGAATGGGAGTTTCTGTGTTGCAAATTGGCCACCTCTTAGTGAGACAGGGAGGGAGGCAATGAGCATTGCTGAGGCATGCATGTGTGATTGGAGAAACTAGAGTACAGCAGGCTAACGAAGCTGGTCCTGTATTTCCCATGCAGGCATCTGCCTGCTGCAGAAAACCAACAGCCTTGGATTCTAGGCATCTCTGTCCAAGACTGTTTGGTTATATAGCTGTTTATTTTGGAAATGTCATAATAAATAACTGGACAGAGGATATTAGAGAAGGCCTTCTTGGGAAAGGCTACAAATTCTTTGGGTACATAAAGCCTCATGCATATGATCTCTAATAAGAGGAAATCGCTATAGATAATATTTGCTTTTTCTACATTCCCTGAGGACAGTAAAATAGAAACAGGAACAAGCAGTTAGAAAAAAAATACCTGTTGTTTGTTCGCCTAGGAAAGCCTTGTATTTTAGTCATTTTGTTTGAACAAGGGACTAAGGACAGCTGATCCTGACTCAATGTGCTGGGAGGCACTGGTTGGACTCATGGAGAAGCTCAGGGGTTTGATGGTTATCAGAAAGCGGGAGATCCCCTCTCAGTCCTGAGACCAGGCCACCTCTTTGGGGGAAGATGTTAGCTGTCACACATGGATTAAGCCTCTGGTCCTTCCTGTCTACTGCAACCTGAGAATTTCTGGTGTAGAGTGAGTTTGGAGACAGGTTTGCAGCCTTGGCTAAGGGGGGAGAAGGGCAAAAAATCAAAGCCTCTCTTCTCACAATGGCACGTTCTTGTTTGTGCACACGCAGGGGCTCTCTCCCAATCTGAGCATCGCTCTGTAAGGGTTTTGGCTCAGTCACAAAAAACACCACAAGAATCCATAAGGCAGAGCCAAATCTTACATCACCATGATGAAACATTCCCTGTGCAAGACCTGTAGCCACAGTGCCTATCACTCAGGGGACAGCAGGGGTGCTGGCTGCACTGGGGCAGTGACCCTCCCCAGGACTCCTGCTGCTCATTCAGAGGCGGAAATGACCCCCAAAGAGTCCCAGAATTACTCAGAACTCATTGAAGAAAGGACTCTAGTTCCCTGGAGAGTTGTTTATTTTTCTTCCTAATTACCAAAGCATGGAGTATCTTTTCTAAAATGTTATTTGGAGATTCTGAGTTTGAATCTGTGATGCTGCCTTCACTTAACTTGCAAAAGAGTTAGATCCTCAACAGCCCAGCGGGAAAGCGGTTGGATTCCAATGGCCTTAAGGAGGAAGAGGTGGGCAGGGAGCTCAGGGAATGCTGAATGCTGACACTTTCAAAGGGCTTATTAAAGTGGACAAAGACCAACCAATCTCCAGGCAAGGGGACAGAAGACTTTAGTAAGAAAAGGTTCCCCAGCCATTCGAAAGGAGGGGCACACTGGGATGGAAGGGATTAATTATACTTTAAATCTCAGAGGAAGCTTCCTCTCACGTTGTAGATGACAGAAATGAAGAATTAACTTTATTATCTGCTCTGAAGTGGAGAGTCGGAAGTGCTGAAGAGACACATATGGCTGATGAGGAGGAAGAAACCAGAACAAGCTTAAAATAAACCAGGAAAGGCCTCTCTCTCTTTCTCTCTCTCTCTCTCACTCTCTGGAGGAGGGGTATCTAAGAGCATAGAACACTACCCTGTTTGGACTGCAACTAGCATGTTTTAAAAAAAGAGAAAATAATAGTCACAAGAAAGAAACTGCCAAGTGTTCAGACCCTCTTAGGAGCTATGTCTCCAGGGACTCTATTTGTCCATATTTCTGTCCAAAGGTGTCCTTTGTGAAACTACCAACATGCTGGGTTAGTCTAGCTCCTCAGAGAAGTAGATGCCAAGATGAGATTCCTGTGTGAACGTTTGTGTAGGGCAAAAAGATGGACTGGGGCCAGCAAAGGCTGAGAACCATCACACCATGATGAAGTCTGATCCAGAGTGAGTACCCAAGGGAAGAAGGTTGAGTGGGAATGTAACACCTACTTAAACTGCCTTTGCTGAAAAATACTGACTCCTTATTTGGGCCCACAAATTAACTAAAAGCAGGAGAAAAGTTTGACAACCTGACTTCCGTTTTGAATTTGTGTTTGCCCTAAGCCATTCTCTCTGCAGTCATGTTGCAATCACCTTGGAACCCAAGAAGAACAAGGTTGGTTGGTAACATCTTTATGACAAGGGGCTGAAACTAGCCCTAAAAAACAGCAGAGCCTTACAGGACAGATTGTCCCCCAGGTGAGGACAATTATCTGTAATGACAGGGCTATACCCTGGAGCAGAAGTTCTCATCTCTTTGACACTTGTTGCTCCCCTCAAGTGAAGACAGAGATAACAACTCTGGAACCCTAGAAGAACCAGAACTGAGAAGATATTCAACAGGCCATACTTTGACTAGGACTATGCAACTATGCATATCTTTTATTATTATTATTAATAAAAGTAAAGTAAATTATTATTGTCATAATTCTTTTTTTATTAAAAGCTAAAGCATGTCTGCACCTGGAAAATGACTGAAGACAGACTGAAGTGTTTCTTTGCCTCTTCTCGTGGCATGTCCTGGGCTGTGTAATAAATCTTTCTCTGCCCTTCACCATTATTTGGCATATAGGGATGAGTGGCTGGACCCAACACATGGAATTCTAGGAGTTTGGACCTGGGAACTAAAATTCCGGTTTCAGGAATGACCAAGAATGTTGGGTAGTTTGAGGAAAGTTGAGAAAGGTTAGTGGGAAGTCTCTGGGCAAAGGCAGATCACATATCTCAGAGAAGTGTCACATCTTCCATGCATGTCCTGTTGTGTTTTGCCCTTGGCTGGGATCAGCTCACAAAGGTTGGTCTGTATGCAGACGTCAGATGGTTTTCAGGACACACAGCTGAATGTCTTGCTCGCTTGCACTTCTTGCAGTTAGACATTTGCACAATGCATTCTCATGAGTGCTTTAAGAATTTATTTTAGTTGGATGTGGTGGCTTACACCTATAATCCCAGCTATTTGGGAGGATGGCAGTTCCAGACCAGCCCAAGCAAAAAATGTTAGTGAGATCCTATCTCAAAGAACAAGCTGAGTGTGGCAGTGCACATCTGTGAATCCCAGGTATTTAGGAGGCAGAGGTAAGAGAACTGTAGTCTGAGGCTTGCCTGGATTAAAGATGCGAGATCCTATCTGAAAAATAAACCAAAGCAAAAAGGGCTGGAGGCATGGATCAAATGTAGAGCTCTTGCCTAGCAAGGATAAGGCCCTGGGTACAAACACCAGTACTGCCAAAAACAAAAAATATTTTAATCGTCTGTGCTACTGTGCCAGAGAGTTCAGTAATTTCTTCCTGCTCCCTGACCCTTCCAGAGAGAATTTGTTCCATCTTGAGCCCAGAAAGGACAATTCTAGTTAGTGCATGTAAACTCAAGTGCAGATGTTTCCTTGTGAATCATAAATAAATAAATAAATAAATAAATAAAAAGATAATAAGCAGAGAAACCAATGTGTAAAGAAATTTGAATGAAGTGAAAATAAGAGGGTGGAAAGGAGAGAGAGAAAAGAAGAGAGAGAGAGAAAGAGAGACAGTGGGTACAGAAGAGAAGAGAAGGGACGACTGCCTCCTGGGGTCATTGCTATAATTGACACAGAAAGGCACACTGTCTTCCCTATTGACACAGAAAGGCACACTGTCTTCCCTGTTACTCCTCTTTTTCCTGGCTCCAGAATGCTGGTCAGGCCAGGGATCTTATCTCATCTGTGTGAGGGTCATGGTTGTGCAGACCTGCTGTTTCTTCTTGGATACACTGATGAATGAGGTTGTGTGGCATCCAGTGCAGG
This sequence comes from Castor canadensis, assembly GCF_047511655.1. Lineage (NCBI taxonomy): Eukaryota > Metazoa > Chordata > Mammalia > Rodentia > Castoridae > Castor > Castor canadensis. Next base: position 80,806,405 of record NC_133400.1, on the reverse strand, counting down.
AGCTTTAGTGACTGGGAAGGTGAGCTGGCTGTTGTTCCCTTGATAAGGGCTCTCTGGCCAGTGTTGGAGACATTTCAAAGGAAGGAGACAGTGGGTTTGGGATTTGGGTGGAAATGCCTTTCTAAGTCAGGAAGGGCTGGTCATATTAGTAGAAGTTAGAGGTGAATCTGAGCCGGTTGGGCAAGGGATGGAACATGACAGTCTCCTGCACCTGTTAGATAATGTCTTTTTAAAATCCTGTCCCTTTCTTTGAGACACTGAGTGGTAACTAACTGACAGTGTGGAATCTTTGAGGCTCAGACAAGAAAGCCAGTGGCTTCGGATTGCAGGTCAGGAGTAGAATGTAGAAGAAAATTAGGTCCTAGTGGACCCCAAACAGGCATTGAGAATTCGGGCTCTCACCAACCCCTTCTAGTTCTTTCATGCTCTTCTCAAAGGTAAATAGAAAATATCACCTGTGATGGCCCAGTGATGGCCAAGGGATCATTCCCTTCACACCATAGCTGATCATGGGACACAGGGGCACAAAGTCTCCTTGTTTGCCTTATTGTTTCCTGGAAAGAGTTAATAAGTTGACACCATGGGGGTCATCTCTGGGATCCTTGCTGGGGCAAGAGCTCAGCTGGGATCTTCTAGCTGAGCCTGAGGCATAAAATTCTGGCCATTGTTGGTAGATTGTACACTTCCACAGAAAGGCGGCATAAACTCTCAGCAGTAATGATTTTTAAAAACAAGCAAATAATGGATTTTGGAGAGGATCTCTAATTATTGAGAAGCACTAGAGTCATAGCTGGGAGCCATGGTTATTAGACTTATTTTAAAAATTATCTCACAGACTGTCAGAAATTCTAAAATCTTGATAATTATTAGCCAATTACCCCCAATGTCTGACATGTTTCTCGTGGAGAGAAGACTAAAAAGCATTTGGTGTCTTGGGAAATTTAATCAGCTAAAAATTAAGCCCACACTCTGCTGCAGAACAGTTAGAGAAGGTGCAGAAGTCTTCAACAACAATGGGAATTATGTTCTAAATACTACTTGGGTTAAATACCAATTAGGTTAGCTGTTTAAGTGATATATGAGCTTTTTAAATTATCTACACATAACTCTGGTTTCTCATCAAGCCATGGAAAATCTACAAAGTGGTTCCTTTTTTTTTCTTAAGTGGGAAAGGATCAATGAATTAGTATGGAAGTTACAGCAATTCCATTTTTTTTTTCCTGCCAAAGAATAGGATCAAATGGTTTCTGCCTATGTGGTTTTTATTGTTTAAGACTATGATTAGAATAAAGTCATTACTGAAAAGAAAGACCAGATCTGAAAAGTCAAGTTATTCTTAGCTATTTAAATCATCGTCTCTTTGACCTCTATTGTCTCATAAGGTGTGGAAGGTCAGGCAAGTTAAATGCAAAGTAAAAGTGTTTAATATAAAATGTGAGAAGGATTGCATTACTTCAGGTGTGCAGACCATTTAGTTAAAAATTTTATGGTATACCTACTATGTGTCTGGCATATAACACATGCAAACACTCACTACTGTGTAAAGATAGCAGGTGGGAACAAATCCAAGTTTTCTGCCCACCTGAAACGTACATATTATTTCACTAACAACTCATGCAGCATTAAATTTCACAAAGCCAGTCAGAATTGTTGGAGACAGACTTGGCTGATAAATTATACAACCTATTCTTTAAACCTGTGCTGTGTCACCCAAATAATAGTGATGTTCAGGAAAGTGCCTGACTCCTTCTTTCTTTCCTACTGCTCTGTGACCTCCCACAGGGCAGAGCAGCATCTGATTTGTCCAAGTTCTCTGAATTGTCTGTCTACTAGGCCTCTGTGTCTAAGAGATGTTCAATAAATGTGTGTTCAATAAAAGACTTCACATTCTTTTTCATTTCTATCATTCTAGTCAGCAATTATGCTATTATAGATCATTTTTGCCACTGAGAATTAAGATTTCAACACCATTCACATGCCAGTCTCCTTAAAAAAGGAATGTAGGAGAGCTGCTCCCCCGTTTCTATTGTACACATAAACTAAAGATGCCACAAATCATTTACCACGACACATAGACTCTGACCTGCTATTCTACTGGCTTTTTTCTCTTTGTGCCTTTATAACTTCTATCCAAGATGAATTTCATCCATTGTCCATCACCTCTTCATGTTTTTTCACTAACAAGTGTCATCTGACACCCATCTGCTTGGCAAGATACTCTTAATTCCAGCATGCTGGTCACCTCCCTGAGGCAAATGGCCCTTGTAAACCATAAGTAGGTCAACCTTAAGATTCTACAAGTAAATGGAAGAAATTTCCAGGGATGGCGTTAAGACAAAAGAGGTGGGTGATGGGCTCATGCAGAGCCAATAAAGGGGCTCTCATTACTCCCTGTCGCTTTCCCTTTGGTTTTGATCCCTTCTCTACTGACTCAGCTGACCTCCAGAATTCAGGGATGGTGTCTGTCTGGCACATCACACATGTCCAATTGCAAGTCTGTTTGCTGAATAAGTGACTTGATGTATTCAGGCTCAGTACACCTTTTTTTTCTGGTCTCTCTACTTGTATATCTCTCCCTTAGCTCATGAACTGTTTAATTAGTCATAGCTATTGAGTTTTTTAAAATCAGAATGCTAAATTTTGGTATAATTTCAATGCTGGTTTTGATACCCATGTTGAAAACCAAGGGGAACTCAAAATCTCTACCCAAACAAGGCAAACATATTGTAGCTATCAGTTAGATAATTCATGAAAATGCTTTTGAAGCAATTGGGAAACTTGAATGTAAACTAAATATCAGATAATTATCGATAACTTTCTTAGTAGTTATAAAAATACTGTAATTGTATAGGAAAACAATTTTATTTTAAAGAGCTGCATGATATATTTAGGGGCAAAGTGTCATGACATCTGTAATTTACTTTCAAGTAACTTACAATATCTATTTATTATCTATTTATTTATGTATCCATTACCTAGCTAAAACAAATATAGCAAAATGTTAGCAATTTTGACTTCCAGAAGATGGGTCTACATGTGGTCATTATTCTGTTTTACTGTGTGCTTGAGAATTTTCATACAAGCTCTGGAAAAATGATTAAGTAGATGTTCTGATCTTGGGGACAAGCATGACCCTAAAGGATCTTCTTGTTCAGGTTTGCCTCCCACCAGAATCACACTTGAGCCATGAGGGTTGGAGAATAAATCTTTCCTGCAAGAGCACATCCTTCCATCTTCTTCGGCTGCCCGTTCTGTATTTTCGTAATCTTTGCTGTCAAGAGGATCTTTCTTATGTTTGGTTCATATGATAATGACAATACTCAATGCTCTCAGCTATTTTAGTCTTCTATGGAGAAGGCAGTAGATGTTCACTTTTCTTCAGGATTCAAATTCCCAGTGGCATTCTCAAATGGCGGGTGGACAGACTTCTTTCCAGTGTGGTCTGATATTTATCTGGAAACTCTGAAGGGAAACAGAATACAGGACTATGATGCCGAGCCAGACAGCCATATGTCCCTTCCTTCACTTCGTTCTTTACTCTGCCTGGGTGTCCTCTTCTAAGAGGGCTTTCCTTCCCTGACTGCCTTATCTAAAAGAGCACCCCATTACTCTCTCTCTGTTTCCTTGATTTACTTAAAAAGTAGTTGATGATTGTCTAACATTTTATCACATATTTCTTATACATTTATTGCCTGTCTCTTCCAATAGAATGTTTACTCTGAGGGAGGCTTAGTCTATGTCAGAGGTTCTTCAATTTTATTTAATTTTTTTGAGATGGAGTCCTGTTATGTTGCCCAAGCTGGATTTGAACTCCTGTTTTGGTATTGAATGAAGTGAAGCTAGAATGACCATTAATTTAGTAGGGTGTCCAGGGCTACAGTAATCCTCCTGCCTCAGCCTCCTTAGTAGCTGGGATTATAAGTGCTTACCGTCACATCCACATGGCTCTGCAATTTTGATGTGCATCAGAATCTCCTGTATGGCATGTTAAAAAAGACTGACTACTGTGGCCTCACCCCAGAGTTCCTGGATCACTAGGTCTGAGGTGGAGCTTAAGAATTTGCATTTTTAGCAAGACCTGAGGTGATACTTATGCTTTTGGTTTACACCCCACATTTTGAGAATCAGTAGTCTATTTTTATTTTTATTTTTGGTGGTACTGGGTCTTGAACTCAGGGCCTCATGTTTACTAGGCAAGCACTCTACCACTAGAGCTACACTGTCAGCCCAATTGGTCTATTCTTCACCAGGGTATTCCTGTGCATAGCATAGAAAGTGCTCCACGAATACTTGTTGAATAGATGAGTGAATGAGTGGGTGAAAGCAGGCTTGCTGATATTGTCATTGACTCTGGAAGCAAATGACAGGCAGTGAAGAAAGCAGTGTGGTTCTCACATTGCAGGCCTCCAACTTGGGGTCTGCATGCTTTACTCCGAAGAGATCGTGTATAAGGTCATCATTTTACATCAGTAACAACAGTCAGCAAGGAATTTTGCATTTTAGGGATTGTAATGCAAAACTTTAATCTCTAAAAGAATTAGAAAAAAAAACAAAATAGAGAAGAATTGTTCATAGAATGAAAATTTTCCTGACTCTGCTGTAGGCCAGGCACAAACATATATTAATGCAAGACATAAGGCAGGTCCTTGGTAAGAATGACTCAACACTACATCCTCTATCATGTAATATGGAAGGAAGTAGATGATTCAAGGTTCTGAATTTGTAGGATGTTTCTTTATTGCCCTTGGTGTCTTCCTAGAATGCTCATCTTTCATTTGGGATATTTCCTTCTAGTCAGTTCCATGAAGGAAGCATCATTGTAAGAGACTCTTCACTTAAGATGCATACTTAGAGGCATCTGAATGAGAAAACACTAAGAGGCCATTCTCCAGTTGTGTTTTATCGCTGGACTGTCACAGAAACAATTGGTTATGTGCCTCAAATTCTTTTCCTCAAGCTATATTTGATTGTTCTCTACTGATATAAACAAAACATGCTGTCCACTATGTAGAGAACTGGGTTATTGAATTGAGTGCCAGAGAATAAGAACAGAACAATTTTAGGTATTATTAGTAACGTGTTGTATTTGTATAAAGCCATAGTTTCCAAATGACACAAATGATCTAATTTTTCTTGGAATTATTCTTTAGTGGACAGTTTGGTGTTTAAGGAACTTTGGGCAAGTTGAACAATTTATGTTTCCAGATGTACACCACAATGTTGGTCAAGACTATGTGTGTACATGCTCTATGGCAAAGATGAATTCTAGTCTCAACACTCACATGTGTGCATATGCTTATACACGTGCACATGCAAGCAGTGTACAGTCACTAACTGAATACTGAGTTTGCACATTGGAATCTGGGCTGAAAGAAGCTGTGCTGCTCTCGTGTGCTTAGATGATTGGGGAGTGGAGGTCTGGGATGTTTTCAAGGCTCTGTTTTGGTGTCAGATTGAGTGGAGATACAGCAACCATTAATTTAGCTGAGCATCTGGGATCTTTAAAGCTAGAAAGAGCCAGACAATTTATCAATCTTAATTTGCTCACACTGCAGTTAGACAGAGAAGATCTCTGGGAAAGTCTGACAGGACCCAGATGTTCTCCAGTTGGCTGATATCACACACACCAGCAGAGGCTGTGCAGCTCCCACCCCCGACTTCCTGAGCCTCCTAGGCCTTGTCCCTTGTCCTTGGGCCTGCTGTGCTGGTGCCTGGATAGGACAGAGAGGCAGAAACACACCGATTCAGTTTGGTATCCTCTGGGCAACTCTCCTTGTAATAGGAAATTAGCTTCTTGTAGCCATTGGCATTGGGGGGCCAGGGTGAAACTTTCAATTAAATAAACATCATGGTTCTTAATTAGAGGATTGAAAGGGAGTTGGCCTGCCCGCCCAGTGGCCAGGACATGCTCAGGTCTCTGAACTGGTCAGCCATGTTCAAGGAGCAATGGAATGGTTATTATTGACACTTCATTATTTTAAATTCCTTGAAGATAGGAATTGAATCTTATATGTCTTGTTTTTTCCCTACAGTTTTTTCTGTAATGCCCTACTGGGTAACTAAGCAATCTACTAACTTATCCATTCCTCTTCTCCTTAGCAGTGGAGTAATTAGAATCATATATACACAGACACACACACACACACACACAAAACCGCAAAACATAGTTTCTCTATTCTTCAGGCTGTTGATTTCCTGCTACATGACTCCATTCTGGCCAAGGTTCTGGGCATACAGAAGGTTAACGCAGACAGCATTTTTGACTGCACAAACCTTAAGAATTAGTAGTTGAGATGGAGAAGTAAACAATGGTTGCACACAAAGTGACATATGCTAGAGGGGCAGGAAAGGAGAAGCACTGAGAGATTTTTTTGTTTGTTGTTTTATGGTTCCTGGGGTTTGAACTCAGGGCCTTGCCCTCACTAGACAGGTGCTCTACCATATGAATCATGCCCCTAGTACTTTTTTGCTTTAGTTATTGGTTTTTTTTTTTTGAGCAGGTCTGGCCTCAGACCACAATTCTTCTATCTCTGCCTCTCACTAGCTAGGTTTACAGATGTGTACCACCACACCTAGACTCTTGGTTGAGAGTGGGTCTCCCAAAGGTGAGATCAAAAAGAATTAACCTAGAAGGTAACACACACACACAGGAAATTAATGTGAGTCAACTCCCTGTATAGCTATCCTCATCTCAACCAGCAAAAACCTTGTTCCTTCCTATTATGGCTTATACTCTCTCTTCAACAAAATTAGAGATAAGGGCAAAATAGTTTCTGCTGGGTATTGAGGAGGTAGGGGAGAGAGGGAGGGGGCGGAGTGGGTGGTAAGGGAGGTGATGGGGGCAGGGGGGAGAAATGACCCAAGCCTTGTATGCACATATGAATAATAAAAAAAAAAAAAGAGAATGGGTCTCCCTAACTTCTTGCTTGGGTTGGCCTTGAACCTCAATCTCTGCTTCTCAAATAGTTGAGATTGCAGACGTAAGCCACCCTGCCCAGCCAGCGGCACTGGGCTCTAGGGAAGTGGATAGCTGAATTTTTATTCTAGCCTAGGAGCCAGGGAGAAGGCAGCAACATTCATTTTGCTTTACAATTCATGAGAAGGAGTGAGGCCGCTAGAGACGAGGAGACTCACACCATAAAGTTCACAAAGTTTCTGAGCAGGGTATTTTGTCCTTGCAGCAGTTGCTCAGGTGGGATGGAGGCAGGGAGCAATTGCCCTTCACCGTCTGGGCATGGAAGTGACTTTCCTTCTGCTCCATGTGGGCGTGAGGTTCCTGGCCTTTGAACTGTTGCTTTGAACTGAGTCATTATACTTCAAAAAGCCTCGGTAAAAATGTAAATGCTCCCAGGGAGAAGTAAGACAAAAATCATTACCCATTAGCAATTTCAAATGAACTCAATTATTTCTTCATGCTCTCTCGTCATTCCTCTGGGCTTTGAGGAAGTGAACACCGAGGCTATTGAATTTTGAAGGGAAGAAGTGACTTTCAGAGGAAGGAGGAGAAACAGATGGTAAGGTCTTGAGGTTCCCCAAGTGGGTTTTCAGTGACCCTATTTCAGTCTGTTTCAGTCTGGTGTTACTTGGCCTTATTTCTATTCCTCACAAAAGGTCCTATAACCAAACAAGTTGGGGAAACACATGTTTAAAGAAAGCAAAAGTTTATTTACAATAGGACTTGTTGAAGACACACCACACCAAGGTGCACTGTGACTTTATTGTGCTATTATAGCATTAAACATTTCCTAAGTATGTTTGACCATGGAAAGAAGTTTTGGGGATTAGTATACCAGGCAACACACTGGGAAATTCTGGTTTGGACTATGGAGAGGTTGAAATGAAGGAACGTCATTGTGTCACTGCAGTGGCTGAAGCATTACACGGGAGAGGATGTAGTGTTGAGTCATTCTTACCAAGGACCTGCCTTATGTCTTGCATTAATATATGTTTGTGCCTGCCTGACAGCAGAGTTTGGAAATTTTTAGTTCTATGAACAATTCTTCTCTATTCTTTATTTTTTTCTAATTTTTTTGAGGTTAAAATTTTACATTATAATCCCTAAAAAGGGGTGGATCCGTAGGGTCCAGGCTCCCATGCAAATAAATGCACAAACTAAACCTACAAAAATGCCTTACAATTCATGCTGCCCACTTGACCTCCTTTATCTTGCTGAGTTTATCAGTTCATCTTCTAAACATACTTTCACCAAGCTGACCGTGACTATTTATATACACTTCGAAAACATTCCCCTGGAAATTACTCTCAAAATGTCCTGTGCAGTATAGCAAAGGAGGTGGTAATCAGACTCCACTGCTTCATCACTATGTTTTTCTTAAGATAGTTTCCTGTGGTGTTATCAGCCAGTAAAGGATTAAGAAAATCTCCTGCAGGCATTCCAAAACTTCCTTCTAATTCTTTTGGCTTCTTCTGGAGCAAGAAACAGTTAGAATATTTCTGTGCTAAAAACTGAGAAGGCAAAATCTAAGAGGGAAAAAGGAGAGAGCTGTTTATTTTCTTTATTTGTACTATTTAGATGTCTAGCATGCACAAGAGACTGTTGGGTACTACAGAAAACGTGGAAAAGGGTAGATGTGACCATATGACCTTTGTTATCAGGAAGTTGACAAAGGAGGAAAACAAGATATCTGCATAATTGATTAACTATTAGACAGATAAAAGCAAATCCAAGATAACAAAAAATGCCCTGAGAGTTTCTGGTGAAGACTTCATGAGAGGTGGCATTTGAGATAGGATTGGGAGATGGAAAGGATTTTACCTGAAGACAGTTGGGGGGATGATGTTTCAGGGGGAGGGAAAAGTAAGAGCAAGGATGAGAACATAAATGTGTATTCAAGGGCACTAGGTAATTTTTTGGATATTACCATGCATTCACCCCTTGATGGCAGATAGAAATCAGAAGTCATTCCAACTCTACTATCTCCCCTACATTTTGTGCAATAGGTCCCAAAGTCCTGTGCATTTTAGTTCCTGAGTATCCTTTAATTCCACCACTGATCTTTCCCATTGCATCTTTCTTAGTTTGTTCTCCTGGAATTGACTCCTGACTGTTTTCCACCTTTTCTGCCTGAGCCACCTCTGATCCATACTGCATAAGAGAAAACTTTCTGAAGGGCAAACCTAACTATACACAAGCCTACCATGGTGGTCCGTGGCTATCAGAGTAGGACCCAAATTCTTTTCCATGGCCTGTACTCTATAGTTAGATGGACCTGGGCCTCAATTCCAGCTCCATCCTTCCAATTCATTTAAGGAGCCATGTTGACTTGAGTAACCAAACCTCAGTTGCCTCAGCCATGAGGTGGACATCGTGAGTTGTCATTGTTAGTGTTTGCCACTGTTTCTTCTCCAGATTTTTGCCTGTTCCATTCTCACAGGATCCCTGCCCCAGCCTTTGCTTGCAGTTCTCTAATGTTCTCTCTTAGACTTTTTCCCCATCTTCCCATGTTTTTCCTTTCCTCCATTAACCTTTCCTGAGAGTTGCCTCCAACATAAACCTCCTCTTGGAAATCTTCCAGAATCTCCCATTCGGTGACCCTTGGTCCCTGAGGTCCAGTGGGTCCATTCCACCCTGTGAAGAGCTCATTATATTATGTGCCTTCATCTCTCCACACTTGACTATTTCCCTATGATAAATTCCCAGAAGTGGAATTGTTGCTCAAATGATATGTGTATTTGGAATTCAGATACCCAGTGCCAAATTGCCCTCTAGAAAGGGCTATCCATTTCTAATCCCACAAACAGTGGCCTTTATTTTCCTCTACCTTGCTAACCCTGGGCAGTATCACTCTTTTTAGTCTGCCAATCTGACAGGTGAAGTATGATCTATTATTGTGGTTTAATAAGACTTTCTTTGACTTCTGACAGTATTTCATGGTGTCTACATTTCCACCTTTGTGAATTGCCTCTTTGTTTTTTTCCCATTTTTTGTAGTAGGGAGTTTCTCTTTTCCTTATTGATTTACAAAATGATCTCCTCTATTTGCCTTTAAAAAGATGGATCATGAATATTTCCTTTAATTAATTATCTTTAGGTTTATACTGATGTTGTGCCATATGACTTTGTTTTTGTCATAAGGAAGTTTAAAGTTTTTATGTTGTCAAACTTATTCATCTTTTCCTTTGCAAAATTGGAGGATTGTTTCATAATTAAAAAAGATATTTCAGGCAAGCATGATGGCACATGCTTGTAATCCCAGCACTCAGGAGGCAGAGGCAGGAGGATCATGAGTTTGAGGCCACTCTGGGTTGTATAGTGAGCTTGAGGTCAACCTGGGTTGCATAGTGAGATCCTGATTCAGGAAACAAAACAAACAACAACAAAAAGAACAGAAGAAGAAGAAAAAGACAGCCCTGTGATAGAATTACAAAACAATTCTACTCAGTTTTCTTTAGATTTTTACTGGGTTACAATTACATTTTTTATAGTCAAGTCTCAATCTGGCCAGAATTTATTTGCATATATGATATAAAATATGGCTCGATTTTCATTTCTCACTTAAACTGGCAGTTGATTGTTTTAGATAAGAATTTGCTCAATGAAAAATGAACTTAAATATTTGCATTATACAATAAATCTCTGTGTGCATGTGCATGTGCTGGTGCATTGTGCGTTTGCATCTGTTACTGGACTCTTCTTTCCTTTCCATTGGTCTATCTTTCCATCCCTATGTGAGATCTACACTATTTTAGTTAATATGTCATGACAGTATATTTTGAGATCTGAAAAATCAACCCTCAACCTTATTTTCTGTAATTTTCTATCGCACTATCCTTGCCACATGGAGTGAGGAAAGGACTCAGAGCCATCTGAGGTCTCATGAGTGTATGGGATTCTGGGAGTGTTGATGACTTGAGCAGATCCAAAGGCCCTTGATTGGTGCTTTCTTTCAGAAATCCTCAACATGGGGGATGGGTTCACATTTGAGGATACTTAAAGAGCCCTTGGGTCTTAGGGTTGGCCCAAACCTTTGGGAGTGTCTGTGCTTGTTTGGATTATTCTGTAACAATGAAAGTTCTAGAGAACTGATGCCAGTTAAGAGCAAGAACAGAGGTGAAGGAGGGCCAGAAAAAGAATGGTAGGATTTTGATCTTTGTTTTCATTCTGATTTATACTTAGTACCAATGTGTTCCTTACAAAGGGAAACTTTCCACATTCATAAAACTGTTTCATTTTCTTAAAATAAAAGAAAAATGTGGGAAATGATAGATTGGCAACATGAGCACTGGTGACTAGAACACTGTGTGAAATGTTCAGCTTCAGAAAAAAGAGTTGTTGTTTATTCATACTGTGAATTTCTTTTAATATTTTTAGGGCCACAAGGAGAGGGACTTTACTCCAGTACCTTATTTGGGTCCTTTTCCCACTTTTTCTTGAAGAGCAAGCACTTGAGTTCACCATACCTTCACTCATATGCTCACATTTCTAACCACTGAAACTGTCTAGTTATCTTAACTCAATCCAGCCCCACAAAATACCATCTGCCAGAAACAGATCAGGAAAACCAGCAACAAGGTTTGGATTAAGCTTGTGCAGAAGTCCTGCTGCAGGACTGTTATGTGAGGGGGGTAGAGGAGATGGTTACACAGGTCAAATTCCACTGAGGCAAGACTGGGGCTAAATCTTCCGTGGTCTGTGCTTTCCTAGTGATCAATGGATTTCCTTTAAGTAGGTTATCCCCTTGGGATGCAGTCCTCTTTCCTTATTGTGCATTTTTGTGGTGATCAGATTTAACCTATAAATAGAACTTGCATGACTCTGTTCTTCCGGGAATTAGGAGCAAATCAACCCTGTACTCGGCTTTCCTAGATGACTTGTCACATTATGGGTGAAGTTCAGTTTCTCTTTCATGAGCAAAAGCACATTTTTGAGTGAGGGTGTCAGCAGAAACTGCAGTACATGGAATATCCCTAAAATGCTGTGACAGTGTCAGATGTCTTCAGGCAGCTGATTCCTGCTCTGAGTTTGCAAAATGAATCCCAGATTTTCCTTCTACAGTTGTAAACAGAAATTACTCCCATGTAGACGCATGGCCAGGGTGAGTAAAAATGAGCCCTTCATTAGCTTCCAATTGTGTTTTATTATTTTTGGTATCTGCCTTCTTGAATACAATCAGTCCTCAGGGAAGGGAAAAAATGAATCTTTGTTTACCCTTGTAATGTAGGAAAATACCTTGCTTGACCATTCAGAGCCATAAAATATCAGAATTCTCCAAATCATAATTGAGGCTGAGTGTGCAAAGAATGGGTCAATGTACGTCTGGTGTTTTTTCTGCTTTGCTTTCTTGACTGACAGCTTGTCTTTATTACAAAGCTCAGTAAGTAATGACACTGCTTTAGTGGTGAACAAAGGATGTTTGTTGAGTGCCTAGTGACACACAGGCCAACACAGAGTCCCTGCCCAAAGGGCTGATGATGGGTTAGGTGGGGAAACGAACCAAGGGTGGGCATCTAAGATGTTACAAGAATGCATAGGAGGGCCAAGTAACCCAGGGGAAGGATGGGGCTGGGGTTGGAATGGTCACCAAAGACTTTTAGGAGGTGGGGATGTCTGAATTGACTCTGGGCAGAGAAGGCCAGATAAACAAGGGGGATTAGAAAGGTATTCCAGGCAGGAGAATAGCTTTGGCAAAGTCATGAAAATGTGATAAGTAAGCCAGGGTGGGGAGACCTCGTGTGCTTGTGGGAAGAAGACAGGTGGAGGAAAACAGGCAATGCTGGTGGTGTGACTAACCTTGTGTGCCATTATCCAGAGTTCCATGCACATCTTCTGAGAGGCAGGCAGAGGAGTTGCGGTGGAGGGCAGGTGACGCATGATCAAATTTGTACCTTGGAATGAACATTTTAGCAAAAGAGTAGAAAAGCAGTGAAAAGAGACTGGAAGTAGTAAGAGCAATTAGCAAGTTGCTGGATTAATGACTAAAAAATACAATAGGCCTGGATAAGTCTAGGATCACAGGAATGGGTAAGCTGCTTCTGACTGTGCAGATATTTTGGTGGTGGAATGGGGAGAGGAGAAGAGTCCAGAACGACTTGAATACTTGCATAACTGAACGAAATCATGGAGGAGGCAAAGGGGCAGGCAGAATTGGTTCTGGAAAGGAAGGGTGAGATTGTATCCAAATTGGATATGTGAAGCTTAAGAGTAGTTGGTTTTTATATTTATGTCTGTGTCACAAATGGCTGGCTGGGGGTTCTTTTGCTCTATCTGGATAGAAACTGTGGGTAGGCAAGGGTCAGTTTCCTTAGCATTGATGACCCTGAGTTTTATAGGTGTGGAAGCTGGATTTAAATTCAGAAACTTTTAGCTCCAAGTCTCAAGAATTAGAGGCTTATGGCTCCAAGCTTTCAGAGATAGAGGTTTATTACATAGTTGTTCAAAGCAGAGGCTTTTCTGCTGGACTTGAGTACAAATACCCAGCAGTTCCAGAGTTTTGCATGTCAGGGACCTTGGCTTTCTCAAACTCATCTTGCCACAGGGCTTGCAGTTCACTCTTAGCTCCCATCTTGGGCTCTTCACAGTCTCTGATCTTCTACAGTCTCAGCTTCTCTGCTATGTTCCACCTTCTTGATATTTCTGCTGTCCTTAGCTTCTTGCTGATTCTGCTATCTGTGGCTCTCTGAGACTCTCAGCCACCTCTAGGTGTTGCAGCTCTGAGCTTTGGGGATTGGGGCTTCCAGTTTCTGGTGGCTGTCTCGAACTCTCAGCTGTCTCTTTATTGCTGCTGCTGCTGCTGGGTCTGAGAGCCCTGGGATCCTGTCTGCTGCATAGCCTGTTCTGTCCATGATAACGATCACAAGTATATAGGAGAAAAACCATTTGGGAGAAGCTATATAGGGGCCTAATTTTGCAATACCAGGGGAATAGTACACAGGAAGGAAACTAACTAACCCAAGCTAACTGGACAGGACTGAAAAACAACCTGCTTAATAAAGTTAGAAAAGGGGCATGGCATATTCTTGCTCAGATTATAACTTTACCAACCACAGAATGGTTTCCAGCTCCACCAATCACAAGTCTTGCATAAATACAACCTCTTTTCTGTGAATAGCAAGTTCTCCTTTCTCCTTCTCATTAAAGACTGCTGTTACCAGGTCGGGAGCAGCTGTGGGTGGGGTCACCTGGTGGTCACTGGGGCTTGTTATGGCTGAAGTGACCATTCCCAGAACAGTTGCAAGTTGTCCAGAGTGGCCATGACTGGAGCAAGACTTCTTGACGCAGAAGTCATGGCTCCAGCAGTAGCCAAATCGCAATGCTTCTTGCAGCTGGAGTGGAGTTTCCTCTGAGTCACAAAGCCACTGGATGTCATGTGGACAATCCAGCAGAGACAGGATACTTGACTGACAGTTCCTGCTCCAGACAGTGGGGCACAAAGGAAAGCTCTGACAGCTGTCAATCAGAAGGTCAAATTGGATCAGGCCTCAATAGCTTAGCTTTAATGTTTAAGTAAACATTAAAGGGTAATTCTAATAAAAGAGCCATCAATAGCATTAACATTCTTAACAGTGTTCATCAGAGCTTTATTCCTAGCCAATATCCTTAGGGAGAGTTGGGCTTTTCTGATCTGTCTACTTTGTACCTCATGCATGAGTATTCCTCCAACCTCAGTTCCTGGCAACCACTATTCCACTTTCTGTCTCTATGAATTTGATGACTTTAGATATATCATATTAGGGTAATTATGTAATATTTGTCCCTTTACCTCTGGAGTTTTTTCACTTAGCATAATATTTTACAGTTCATCAGAATTTCCTTCTTTTTGAAGACTGAATAACACTCCATTGTCTGTATATGCCACATTTTGTGCATCCATTCTTCTATTGATGGACCCTTAGATTATTTCTATCTTTTGTCTATTGTGACCTAGGCAGTCATGAGTATTGTGCAAGAAAGTGTCTCTTTAATCTCTTGGTTTTCAATTATTTTGGGTCTATACCTAGAAATAGAATTCCCTTGACTATTCGCTAAGTATCTTTTGAGGGCTTTGATTAATAAAGCAATAGAAATGAAATGAACAAGAATATGAAACTACAGAGTTTTAGACCGAGGGAAAGTGTGCAAGGCTGACACATATGGTAGAACTTGTTAGGAATCTAACCCCAAGTCTGTGGGTTATAAGACATCATATTGAATAGAGCCTATACCTGAGGACATTCATATTTTCATCTCTAGAGAAGTTTGCTCCCTGTTTTAGCAATTAACATGAGGAACTCAGTTGAGATTTGTGGCCATGGGTTATAGCAAAATTGTCCTCCAGGATGAATATTTGTGTTATTTCTGATGGGGGAGGAGTGTGCATTGGAGAAGGAGGGAGTAGATAGTACTGCTGTCAACACATAATTAAGAGGATTTTTTTAAGGTCATGTTTTTAAGGGCCCCGTGATTCTTGTGAGATAGAAAGGATAAAATGTGGCTTCAGCTACAGAACTATTGAAAGAATTTTTAGTAGTTGTATACAAAGCCCTGTGTCCTTAGACTTGTCCCAGTCTTTAAATTCCTTCAAAAATAACCTCATTACAATTATATGAAGAATGGTCACCTCTTATAAGTACAGACATCATGACATAGACTTGGTCAACATGATACAGTTGAAAGATTAAATTAAAAATAGAATGCCCTTACATAGTGATATTTTAATTATAGGCAGTTAATGTTCAGTGCATGAGTCCATCTTGTATCATTGTGATTGTCATTTGCTCATCTCTCATCAATTAATTTGTAGAAACTGTCCCCCTCTCCCCCTCTAATTTATTCTGACCATTCTAGTACTTTCTACTAACTTAAGCACCATGATGTTAGAAGTAAAGTGATTACAATGTAAAAATACCCTTGGACTGCTGTCCTGGAAGGGAGTGGAGAGCATGGGAGGGGAATGAATTTAATGATTACATGGACAGTCATGCTTCTGTGCCGTGGACATCTGTTTTAGCAGGAACTCTAGGCAGGAAGTGCAATTTTTTATGTGTGTGTGGTATTGGGGTTTGAATTCAGGGCCTCACATTTGCTAGGCAGATGCTCTACCACTTGAGCCATTCTACCAGCCCTGTTTTGTATTGGGTATTTTTGAGATAGGGTTTCGTGAACTGTTTACCTGGGGCTGGCTTCAAACCAGGATCATTGTGATCTCTGCCTCCTCTGTAGCTAGGATTACAGGCATGAGCCACCCTGTAATGGCACCCTGCTAGAAGGTGCCATTTTTTTATCCATCATGTTTTAGTGAATATCGTCTCCTCTCTTCAGTGTCCTGACCACGTGGAAGGAATAAAGACAGAGTTCAGTTAGAAAAACAGAGCAGTAAAATGTCCAAGACACAACTGAATTTTTAAGGTCAGTTTGGAGAAAAATAAAACCAGTGTAGAAGTAGCTTGATAATAATAATATTAACAATAATTTAAATATTACTTATTGGATAGCCCTTTTATGGTCTGTTATGGGACATAAATTCCATGAGGGAAGAGACATCTTTTTTCTTATGGTTTATTCACTTATTCATATGTGCGTACATTATTTGGGGCATCTCTCCCCACTGCCACCCCCAAGGCAGAATCTGTTCTGCCCTCTTCTTCTCCAATTTTGTTGAAGAAAAAATGTAAGAGATAGAAAGACATAACATTTTTGCTAGCTTGAGATAAGGATAGCTATACAGAGAGATTCTTAGCATTGCTTCTGTGCGCTTTTGTGTTAAACCCGAATTGGTTCATCTCTACCAGACCTCTTCACTACTTCCTGGTCCCCTTCCCATAGTGGCCTCTGCCAGTTTAAGATTACTTTATTCACTCCTGTTCAGTGGGCACATCAAACACTTTCAAGTTTCAGGCTTCTTTCCCTTTCCATATTCCTCCTGTATGCATTCTCCAATTAGTCTGTGACCCATGTCCAATAATATTTCTGCAGTTGTTTTAGCTCTATAATCCACATATGAGGGAGAACATGAGATTTTTGGCCTTCTGATCCTGGCTAACTTTGCTTAAGATATTCTCCAGTTCCATCCATTTACTTGCTAATGACAAAATCTCATTCTTCTTTGTGGCTGAGTAAAATTCCATTGTGCGTAAATACCACACTTTCTTAATCCATTCGTCAGTAGTGGGGCATCTTGGCTATTTCAATAACTTGGCTATTGTGAATAGCACTGCAATAAATATGGGTGTCCAGGTGCCTCTGGAGTAACCTGTGTTGTATTCCTTTGGGTATATCCCTAGGAGCGGGATTGCTGGATCATATGGCAGATCTATGTTTAGTTTTTTAAGAAGCTTCCATATTGTTTTCCAAAGTGGTTATACTAGCTTGCATCCCCACCAGCAGTTTGTGAGAGGTCCATTTTCCCCACATCATTGCCAACATTTTTTGTTGGTGGTGTTTTTGATGATAGTTATTCTATCAGGAGTCAGGTGGAATCTTAGTGTGGTTTTGATTTGCATTTCCTTTATGGTTAGGGATCGTGAGCATTTTTTCATGTGTTTTTTTGCCATTTGGATTTCTGCCTTTGAAAAAGTTCTGTTTAGTTCAGTTGCCCACTTCTTTATTGGTTCATTGATTTTGGGGGAGTTTAGTTTTTTGAGCTCCCTGTATATTCTGCTTATCAGTCCTTTGTCTGATGTGTAGTTGGCAAATATTTTCTCCCACTCTGTGGGTGGTCTGTTCAGCTTAGAGACAATACCTTTTGTTTTGCAGAAGCTTTTTAATTTCATGTAGTTCCATTTGTCCATCCTTTCTCTTAGTTGCTGGGCTACTGGAATTCTACTGAGGAAGTCTATGCCTATACCTACTGCTTCCAGAGTATTCCCTGCTCTTTCCTGTTCTAACTTCAGAGTGTTGGGTCTGATATTAAGGTCCTTAATCCACTTTGAGTTGGTACTAGTAAAGGATGGTAGGCATGAATCTAGTTTCAGTTTTTTGCAGATGGATAACCACTTTTCCCAATAACATTTGTTGAAGAGGCTGTCTATTCTCCATCATATGTTTTTGGCACCTTTGTCAAAAATAAGGTGGGCATAGCTGTGTGGATTCATATCCAGATCCTCTATTCTGTTCCACTGCCCTTCATATCTGTTTTTGTGCCAGTATCATACAGTTTTTATTACTATGGCTCTGTAATATAGTTTGAGATCAGGTATTGTGATACCTCCAGCATTGCTCTTTCTGCTCAGTATTGCTTTGGCTATTTGCAGTCTCTTGTTTCCGAAAGAACTTTAGGGTAGATTTTTCAATCTCCGTGATGAATGTCATTGGGATTTTGATGGAAATTGCATTAAACATGTAGATTGCTTTTGATAGTATAGCCACTTTTACTATGTTGATTCTACCAATCTATAAGCACGGGAGATCTCTCCACCTTCTGTAGTCTTTCTCAGTCTCTTTCTTCAGTGGTTTGTAGTTCTCCTTGTAGAGATCTTTCACATCCTTTGTTAAGTTTACTCCTAGGTATTTGATTTTTTTTTGAGGCTATTGTAAATGGAATTGTTTTCCTATATTCTTTCTCAATTTGTTCATCGTCAGTGTATAGAAAGGCTACTGATTTTGGTAAGTAAATTTTTGTATCTTTCTACATTGCTGAATCTGTTTATAGTGTCTAGGAGTCTTTGGGTAGAGTTTTTTCGGTTTTTGAAGTATAGGATCATGTTGTCTACAAATAGGGATACTTTGACAGTTTCTGTACCTATTTGTATTCCTTTTATTCCTTTTTCTTGCCTTATTGCTCTGGCTAGGAATTCTAGTACTATGTTGAATAGGAGTGAGGAGAGTGGACATCCTTGTCTTGTTCCTGATTTTATGGGAAATTGTTTCAGTTTTTCTCCATTAAGTATAGTTTTGGCTATAGGTTTTTCATATATAGCCTTTATAATGTTGAGGTACATTCCTTCTATTTCTAGTTTTCTTAAAGCTATTATCATGAAGTGGTGTTGGATCTTATCAAAGGATTTTTCTGCATCTGTTGAGATGATCAAGTGGTTTTTGTCTTTGCTTCTATTAATGTGCTGTATTACATTTAATGATTTGAATATGTTGAGCCACCCCTACATCCCTGGGATGAAGTCAACTTGGTCTTGGTGAATGATCCTTCTGATACGTTGTTGGATTCCGTTTGCCATTATTTTATTGAGGATTTTTGTATTGATGTTCATTAAGGAGATTGGCCTATAGTTCTCCTTTTTGGAGGTGTCTTTGTCTGGTTTTGGGGTGAGAGTAATACTTGCTTCATAGAATGAGTTAGGCAGTGTTCCTTCCCTTTCTATTTCGTGGAAAAGTGTAAGGAGAGTTGGCATTAGTTATTTAAAGTTCTGATAGAATTCAGCAGAGAATCCATCAGGTCCTGGACTTTTCTTTTTTGGGACACTCTATTGCTGCTTCAATTTCATTTTATGTTATAGATCTGTTTAGGTGGTTAATATCCTTTTGGTTCAGTTTTGGATGATCATATGTATCTAGAAATTTGTCCCTTTATTCAAGGTTTTCCAATGTATTGGAATATAGATTCTCAAAGTAGTCTGTGATAATTCCCTAGATTTCCTTGGTGTTTATTTTTATCTCCCCTTTTTCGTTTCTGATTTTACTGATTTGGGTCTTTTCCCTCCTCATTTTAGTTAGATTTGCTAGGGGTTTGTCGATCTTGTTTATTTTTTCAAGGAACAAGCTTTTTGTTTCATTGATTCTTTGCATGGTTTTTTGGTCTCTATTTCATTAATTTGGCCCTTATTCTTATTATTTCTCTCCTTCTGCTTGATTTGGGTTTTGCTTGTTCTTGTTTTTCTCGGAGTTTGAGAGGTAGCATTAGGTTATTGATTTGAGATCCTTCTATCCTTTAATATATGCACTCTTGGCTATAAACTTTCCTCTTAGGACTACCTTTGCTGTGTCCCATAGGTCTGGAAGGTTGTGTTTTCATTTTCATTAACTTCCAGGAAACTTTTAATTTCCTCTATGACCCACTGATCATTGAGGAATGTGTTATTCAGCTTCCAATTGTTTGCATATTTTCTGCTGTTGTTTTTGTTGTTGAGTTGTAGTTTTAATGCATTGTGATCAGATAGAATGCTGAGGATTATTTCTATTTTCTTATATTTTCTGAGGCATGCTTTGTGCCTTAAGATATGATCAATTTTGGAGAAAGTTCCATGGGCTGCTGAGAAGAATATATATTGTGCAGGTGTTCGATGAAATGTTCTGTAGACATCAGTTAGGTTTATTTGATCTGTGATGTGATTTAGTTCTAGAATTTCTTTATTGATTTTTTTTGTTTGGATGACCTATCCATTGGTGATGGGGGGTATTAAAGTCTCCCACTATCACTATGTTGGAGTCTACATGCACTTTTTAGTTCTTCAGAGTATGTTTGATGAAATTGGGTAGATTGACATTGGGTGCATCTAGGTTGATAATTGTCATTTCCTTTTGATGTATTTCCCCTTTTATTACTATGAAGTATCCTTCTTTATCTTGTTTGATCAATGTAAGTTTGAAGTCTATTTTGTCTGAAATAAATATTGCTACTCCTGCTTGTTTTCAGGGGGCATTGGCTTGGTAAATCTTCCAGCCTTTCACCCTAAGCCAGAATTTGTTTCTGTCAATGAGATGGGTCTCCTGTAAACAACAGATTGTTGGACCTTCCTTTTTAATCCAATTTGCCAAATGGTGTCTTTTGATGGGGAAGTTGAGTCCCTTGACATTCAGTGTTAATATTGATTGGTATGTGGTAATTCCCGCCATTTAGTTGTTTTGTTGTTTAAGGTCTTGATTGTGTGCAGCTGAATCAATGCTACACTCTGATTCCTTGTCTTTTCTTCTCCTTGTTTTGATACTGCCTATCCTCTAGTGGTTTTGTTGGCTTTTACTTTTTGTGTGCAGAATTCTTTGGAGAATCTTTTGTAGTGGTGGCTTGTTTTTCATATATTGTTTTAGTTTCTGCTTATCATGGAAGATTTTTATTACTCCATCTATTTTGAATGATAGTTTTGCTGGGTAGCATATGCTAGGGTTGAAGTTATTTTTATTCAGTGCCCGGAATACCTCACTCCATGTTCTTCTTGCTTTTAAGGTTTCTGTTGAGAAATCTGCTGTGACTTTGATGGGTTTACCTTTATATGTTATTTATTTTTCTCTCTTACATCCTTCAGTATTCTTTCTCTATTCTCTGTCCTTGTTGTTTTAATGATAATATGCCATGGGGAGGTTCTATTTTGGGTAAGTCTGTTTGGTGTCCTGGAGGTTTTGTACCTGAATGGGCAAAACTTTCTTGAGATTTGAAAAATAATAATAATTCAAATAATATATTTGTAATATATTAGAACTCTCATTTGCTTGGTCCTCTTCTCCTTCTTTAATACCCATGATTCTCAGGTTTGGTCTTTTGATGGAGTTGCTGAGTTTTTTCATATTACTTTCACAACTCTTGAGTTGTTTTACTAACATTTCTTCAGTTTTTTCTTTAATTTCTATTTTATCTTCTAGTTCTCAGATTCTGTCTTCCACTTGTTCTAGTGTGCTGGAGTGGTCTTCCATTGTGTTTTGTGTTTTTGTTTGATTCTTTTTTCTGAGGTTTTCCATATCATGGGTCACTTCCTCTTTAATATTTTTTATTTTCATCTTTAATTCATTTATCTCTCCATTTATATTGTTCTCTGTTTCACTTTGGTGTTTATTTAGGACTTCTCTGAGTTCATTTATTTGTTTCTGTGTCTTCTCATATTCTTTATTTTTGATGTCTTGAAATTTCTTGAGTGCATCTTGTACATTTTGGTTATCCATGTTGAGGGTGTTTTTGTGGGCATCACTGGATTCCTTGGTGTTATTCATATTTGTTTTGTTGTGGTCAGGAACTGGGTATCTGTTTTCTTCATTTCTCTCTGGATCCTGTATTAAATTTTTATTTTTGAGGAGAGTGGTTTCCATCCCTTCTTCTTCTTCCCATCACTCCACTTGGTACTGTGCAACTATGTTCTTGATAGGGTAGTTGGTGGTTTTAATCACTTGTCTTCTTTTTCTTGATTTCATTTTTGTGTTATAGTTGTCTTGGTTGTTAGTTAGGTTCTTGTACTATTTCTATCCCTGGTCTGGAGGTATAATTTAGCAATAACTACTTCACAGGTTCAATACTTGACCAGTAGTTTATATATTATATAGAACACACATTTGCGGAATTAGCTATAAGCAGTGGGAGTTGGGGGGTTAATGTTTGTTAGGTTAGCTATAGAGATTTGGGAAGTTGGATAGGGTGGCACTACAAGGGAAGGCAGGAGGTGGGGTTAGGTGAGTGGTGGAAGCAATGTGTGGGCTGCTGGGTTTTTGTGGCCCTTGTATGTGTTTGGGTGTATTTCTGTTGTAGTGTAGACTGCTTGTGTCAGGGACTGCAGGGGATTGGGTTTGTGTACAGTTGGTACAGTAGGCTGGTAAGTAGGTGGTGAGTGTGTAGGAGGGAGGGGTAGTCTGGTGACAGGGTGGGGGAGAATGGGAGAGGAAGGTGTGGGCAGGGGAGAGAGTGGGTGATAAGGGGCAGAAAGAATGGTTGGGAAGGAGAGCAATGGATTTTGGCACAGGAAAAGGAGGGAGAGTGAAGGGGGTGAGAGTAAAGATGAGAAGATGATGATGGTAAAGTTGATAGTATAGAAAGAAAAAAGGAATAAAAATAGAAATAAAAAAACCCACATTAATAAAACAAACAAAAACAACAGGAAAGAAAACAATTAAAACAAAAAAAACAAAGTGCACCAGATTCAGGAACAATAGAATTTCAGTCTTAGTTTTAGTTCTGGAGTTACTCCTCTGGCATCCAGTCCTGATATTGGCATATAAGCAGAAGCTCTGATATGGTCTCACCAAGTGAGTGGCTTATAAGTAATGTTGGGTGTTAATTAGAATTGTGAGGTGAGGTAGGTTTGCCATATCACGCAGGTGGTCAGAGCTGTTGTTTCCCCCAGCTGATAGCTGTGTTATCCTTCAGCTGCAGCTGAAGCTCCTCCCCCAGTAAGTTGGGGAAGTTCAATTTTGAAAGCTGTCCTCTGGCTCAGGAGATCAGCTCTATGATCCACTATTTGCCCTGGTTTGCAGGTGGCTTATTGCTGTGTTTGTTTACTGAGAGTTCAGTGCTGGGAGTTTAGTTCTTTGCCCCACCCCCTTTCTCTGGGGCAGGTTCAGCATGCCACCCGCCCCCTCCACTGTACATGCTAGATTACAGTTCACTGTTTGTTATTCAGTTTTGTTGGGGAGGATCAGTCTGCCCCTGGGCTGTGCTGGTTTATGTTCCCAGAGGTGGTTAGGGGATTCCCACGTGGTGCGGTGCTCACCTGTTTGTTCTGTCAATTGACCTGCAGGCAGGTTTGGAGCTGGTGGTGGTGGCGGCAGCCAGAAATGGCACCAAATTTTCTCAGTGAAGCATGGTGGATGGAAGCTTTCCATGGGCTATGGATTCAGGATGTTGAAAGTTTGATTCTGGTTGGTGTTTATTTCTGCTTGATGGAGGAAGGAGAAGAGAAGGAAAGAAAGAAAAAAAAATTACCATAGGGGAGGAGAGTTTCCCCAGGGCTGGGTCCGCCTTGCTGGCTGTGTTGCAGGTCACAGCTGTTAGGTGCAATTAAAGGCTGATTTGAGGGTCAGTCTTTGAATTTTTTTCCTGCATATAATGTGATGGCAGTTATTATTTTGGCTAGAAGCAGTCAGAATTACCCAAGTGTGGTTCCAATGTCTAATGGAGGTTTTTAGGGTCATGGAGCTTAGGCTTTCTGCTTCTGTACACTAGATGCCATCTTGGATCCTCTAGCTTAAATCTTGGGACAGCTTCTTTACCATTGTATATTCAGTGTCTAAATAATGCTTGGCCTAGGCTAGGTACTTGATAACTCTATGAATTAATCAATGAGCAAGGACTTAGAACAACTCAACCTGAAGAAGGAAGCAATCTGAGCACATAGTGTAGAGCTAGTTGGATCACCTTGGTAGGCAAATAATGGCCTCCCCCAAATACCCATGTTGGACTCCATGGAACGTGTGAATATGTGACAATAAGTTGCAAATAGGACTAGGTTTGCTAATTAGCTAATTTTAAAGTAAATGAACTTATCTTAACAGACCCAATGTAATCAGAAAAGTGCTTTAAGGTTACAAGTGGAGTCAGAAGAGGAGATTAGAAATTTGAAGAGTAGCAAATGACTTTCAAAGCTAAGGAACACAGGCAGCCTCTGGACATTCTCCCATGGAGCCTCCAGAAGAAATACAGTCCTGGTAACACCTTGACTTTAGCCTAGTGAGACTGATTTCAGACTGGTGATCTGTATAACTAGGAGATAAATTTGTGTCGCTTTTTTTTTAAGATCTGTCTTAATTTGTTATAGCAGTAATAGTAATTTCCCTATGTGGCAGATGCTTGTTCATTTTTACCTGTCTCCTGCTAACAGTACCCGGATTCTACTTTGGGGAACTCCCTTTCTCTACTCTCAGTCAATGTACTTTGGGTAAAGTCAATTTCCTTCTTCCTGTCAGATGTGAGTATATGCTTCAGACTTGGCCAACGGAAACATCACATTTGCCTAGTCACAACTATTAGTTAAGTTTTGGACATGGCTGAGCTAAAGTAAAGGAGTTTTTTTTTTTCCCCTGAGCTCTTCAGTAACAATGCATATGTACTTGAATCCTGGAGAGGGGTTGCCAACCATCTCACCACTATGGAGAGCCTCAAGCTAACGGCCACGAAGATTTGCTCAGAGCCAAGAAAGGGAGAGAAGTTGGGTCTCTGGATCAAGCTGCTCTTACTAATACATCCCATTTTTGGATAAGCCATCTGAAATTTTTTTTTTCAAATCCTAGCACTGATTTTTTAGAGAGAAGGCATAGGCAAATGATAGAAACTTTGTCTTTTATAGTTTCATATACCCACATATGTATCTATGTATATTGTATACTTCCTATATTCTCATCATAGAATGTATCTTCAGCTATTCTCTATTAGATACTTTTTCATCTTTATAAAGATCTCAGTAAAATGTCCTCTACCCCATCACCACCAGTTACAGCTCTATACAGACAAGGTTGTGAGCTTGAACCTGCTAGACTCTTAACATAAAGACCAGCTCTGGAAGAGAGAATTCTTTTTTCCCTTTGTGTGCTCTGAAGTATAATATTGCTTAGTCTTATGAAACTCTTTTTTTCACTATTTGAAAACTTCAGCTATTAAAATTTCCATTTTTCTTTTCAATTTTTTTGGTCAGGGGATGGGGTGGGGAGGGAATACAGCTAGCCTTGAATTCATGGGTTCAAGTGATGCTCCTGCCTCAGCCTTTAGACTAGAGTGTACACTGTGACCCTCCCAAAGTTTTATTTATAATCAAGAAGTCTTTTAGTTTTTGATGGTACTGGGGTTTGAACTCAGGGAGCTGTGCTTACTAGGCAGACATGCTACCACTTGAGCCCCCCAGGAATCATTTTTTAAACTGCAATCAATTTCACTTTTTTTTTTGTGGTTTCTCTAAATTTGCTTGGTTTTTTACAACTCAGTGAGGCATGTCTTGTCTTTGGGTTACTTAGCTTCAAAGACCAAGGTTTGCTCTGACTGTGCAGAGGCCTCTTTTGTGAGACTCCCTGTTAGAATTAAGACTCCTCTATTCCAATATTTACCATGCCAGTGTGCAGTGAATGCAGTGGGCTGGGTGGTGATGGCAGTTGAGCAGCAATCCACACCAGTCTACAGGGGCCTGGCCACTCAGGACAAGTGCCTATTGTTGCAGAGGAAAGTTGCTTTTCCATGAGGCCAGAAATCTTGGTATTTATATCCAGTTTCAAAGCATCACAAACAGGATTAAAATAAGAATATGTTGATTTACCTCTGTTATCTACAGATAGCAACTTTTTATTTCTGCTGTGCTGGGGATTGAACCCAGGGTCTTGTTGCATATTAGGTTAGTGCTCTACCACTGAGCTACATGCCCAATTCTTTTAAATTTTATTTTGAGACTGGGTGTCTTCATGTGGCTCAGGCTGGCCTCATATTTATAATCCTTCTGCCTTAGCCTTACAAGTAGCTGGGATTGTAGGCCTGTATCACCATGCCTGTCCCCAGGTAGTGACTTTGATCATTAGTTTGGTTGGGTTTACTACATGCATGCTTTTTTATTTCAGGTTTTTTGGAACAATATTAACACTGACATGCTCAGTCAAAAAAAAAGTGCAAAAGCAATAACACTGCGAGAATACCTGTGAGGAAAGGCATGCATTTTCTGTGGAAAGATACTAGAGGAAAAGAAAGCAAGCCACAGGAAATGGGAGGAGGAGGCCAGGAGTTCCACGTGCACACCGGATGAATTATTTAGGAGCTGGCATGATTCTGAAGGAGTGTTACAGCGTGTGAAAAGTTCATTTATCTCCATGCCATTTACAAGGCTACCAAGAAAAGAAGACAAGGAATTGGTAGAAAAGAAATAAGTCATGTGACTGTTTGGTGAGGACATTAGTATAAAAATAAATACCTAGTGATCTCGTATTTTGCTGAAAAACCTAAAGATTAAATGCTCTGAACACTTTGCTCATATAACTTTTGTGGCAAGCTGTGGTTATGTCTATTGGATCAAAGTATTTTGGGGATGGCCGGGCGCTGGTGGCTCACACCTAGCTACTCAGGAGGCAGAGATCAGGACGACTGTGGTTTGAAGTCACCCCAGGCAAAGAATTTGCAAGACCCTATCTTGAAAAACCCTTCACAAAAAAGGGCTGGTGATGTGGCTCGAGGTTTAGGCCCTGAGTTCAAACCCCCATACTGCAAAAAAAAAAAAAAAACTGCAAAAAAAAAGTATTTTGATGGTGAAATGGTGAATTTCACTGTGAATGTTGTAACTATTAAGGAATTTGCTGTGACTTTTTGGACATCATAAATGAAGATGTTCATTTAATTCAATTGACTTTCAGTTTCAATGAAGTTGTGTTTTCTTGTTGTGATAAAAATAGGCAACTAAAATTTACCAGTATAGCCATTTAAAAACGGGTAGTTCAATGGCATTAAATGCATTTACACTGCTGCAGAGTTATTGCCACCATCTGTCTTCAACTTTTTCACTGATCTCAACTGAAACTCTGAACTTAATGAATAGGACCTCCCTGTTCTCTCTCACCCCAGCTTCTTATCTCTATGACTTCAACTACTCTTGGCTACCTTATATATGTGAAATCAGAGTGTCTTATTGAAGCTCTTTTTTTTTTCCCATAAAAGACTTGTTCATTAAGTTAACAGATATTTCTTGAACCCCTAATAAAGAAACATCCATTATGCAAATAATACATGTGCAAAACATTGTTCTGCAAAACAACATCGTGCAGAACATTGATTTATTGCTAAGAAAACTAGTGAAAGTCACAGACATGGTCCTTGCTGATGGGGCAGGGGTGAAAGTGGGCTAAAAAAAAAAACACAGAATGAACAAGAGAGTTTCATACTGTATTCAAAATACATAAAGTTTGAGATTTCTATTGGATGTCCAAGTGAAGGTGTTGAGTAGGCATTGAGACAGATGAGCATATTGAAGTCACAAGATTAGAGTCCTGTTAGAAAGAGACAGAGTATTTAAATTCATGGCCAAAGGAGGTGATTTAGAGAGCAAATGAGAGGGTGTAGCATGGAGCACTCCAGAAATTTAAAATATTTATTTATTTATTTAAATTTAGAATATTTAGAATCTGACCAAAAGGGCAAGGAACACCAAGGAAGAACAGGGAGTAGAAGACAGGTGACTGTTGAAGAAAGAGCAAGGCAATTTGACCTTTGAAAAACATGTGCAAACCCATGGGTCCACTTATACGTGAATCTACACTTATATGTAGATTTGCAACAATTTGAAAAAAATTTTGCAGATCAACTGGATAGCATAGAAATATTGAAAAAAATAAGAAAAATGAATGAAATGAAGCCTTAAACATATGTAGATGATAGTTTATCTTTTACTACAATAAAACACATACAAATCTACTATAAAAGTTAAAATTTATCGAAACTTGTAAATGCAAGCACACCATTCAGTCTAGAGAAGTATAAACAAATATAAAGATTACATATTAAATCATAAGTGCATAAAATTAACTAATTTCATAACCATATCCTGTTGCTATTGACTCTTTATCAAATCTATGTCAAAAATTACATACAGATTATCAACTACATGGTGGTCAACACCCCTCACTCCCAGGTTGTTCTATGGTGGTCAACTTGTGTTTACAAAATGACAGAGTGGGGCCACTGAGCTAAATACTTGTGGAACTGAGAAACAAGAAATAGTCATTGACTTTGGCCTTGAGGTCAGTGGGGGCTTGAGCAGGGGAAAAGGGGAAATGGAGATGGTAGCTGTGGAAAACTCTTTTGAGAGGCTATGTTGTAAAAGAGAGGCATGGAGTGTTAGGTGAATCTTAACACTTTGTATCTATGGGTTGTGTAGAGGTGGGTTCTACCAACCTTGGATTGCAAATATTTGAAAAAAGAATTGCACATGTATTCAACATGTACAGGTTTTTTTCTTGTCATCATCCTCTAAATAATACAGTATAACAACTGTTTAAATAGTATCTCCACTGTAGCAGGCATCACAAGCAATTTAGAGGTGAGTGATTTAATGTATATGGAAAGATGTGCACAGGTTTTTATGCAAATACTACACCATTTTACACAAGGAACTTGAGACTCTACAGATTTTGGTAGTCTCAGGAATTCTGGAACCAATCCCACATGGATTCCATGGGAAGACTGTAATTCTTAGCAAGAGGGAGGAGGTTCTGCCCAGCTTTCAAGATTCAAAGAGACTACTCACTCTCCATTTAGAGGAAATGCCTCAGGCTTTTCTGCCTTTGAACTTACTCACAAACCCACTATGAACTGCTTCTTGGAACCTAATTTATTTGTAAATAAAAGTACTACTCCCAAGGATTCTTTCTCATCAAACTTAAATGAGGATTTAGAACATTTTGTCAATTTTTGTTCTTCTTTGAGCAACTTGGAGCAATGATGTCCATAGTAGGTCTTGTTTCTAGCATAGATAAAATACTATTTTATACTTGATGGATGGAAACTTTTTCATTTTAAAATGATCTTATATTCTTTGTCATCAATCAGATGGTACAGGAGGGAAATTAAAGAGGAAGAGAAAGAATGATGAATTCTCAGATGACTCCAACAAAGGTATTATTGCTAACAACACTGAAGAGCACTAGTCACATCCTGCCATGACTTCAGCTTGCATTACAAGAACAGCATCAACCAATAGCGATTACATAAATTCTTACTTTTCAAAGAGGTATTCCACAAAAGTGTTACCCACAGCTCTGTGTATGCCCAATTACTGAGCAAGACTTAGAGTTTCCCTAAGACCTTCCAATTTCAGTTAATAACATCATCCTGCTCAATACATTCGGACAAAAGTGGTTTCATAAGATAAATAAACTGCTAAATTTCCTCTGTGAAACACACTGTATTTTTCCTCTTCCCATAAAACTCACAACATTAGAAAACACATGCATTTTCAACTGAAGCAAAATGGCTGCTCCTGACTCCCCTCCAGCCACAGAACTTAACTCTCTCCAGATGTAAACCTCCACTCTTTCTCCCTCCTCATAATTTTTGTCTAGAGTGAAATAAATAAACGAGACTGGTTTTTTTCCTCATGTGAACTCAAAAGTGGGAGACATTGAATTGCAACTTTAGTGATAAATGCTTGATTGAGTGTGGTTTATCTCCTGTCCCTTAGATATACATATAAGGACAATGGTATGAGGAAAGACTACTTAACAGAGATAGGTCAAAAGCACTTGACTTTTAAACATTATGATAATTCTTATTAAAGGAAAAATCTTTGTTCTACATTAAAAAGAACATTTCTCTTATAATTACTCTCACAATAATATTAAGGATGAATAATAGTAAGGGTAAGAGAGAGAGAGAGGGAGAGAGAGAGAGAGACACTCTTGTTACATGACTGATTAAGACAATAATAAACATATGGGCTCATCAGATGGTGATAGTTAGGTGACTTTCAGAACTAGAAGCTTAATAGGACAGAAATGATTAGATATGAGGACACCCCCGTATACCTCTATACTTACCCACAAAATTTTTAAATGTTTAATATGCAAATAATATGGGTATACTTTATTGTACTTAAATCATGACATATACAATCCAAGAGGGATTCACCCCAACTTTTTTCTGTAAGGGAACCCTTCTTTAATGTACACTAGGAAGAATCTATTACAATCATCTCAAGACCCTATATCTGAATGAGTGGGTGAGGTGCTGGAGAAGTATCATTTGTGGTCTTGGATCACCATGGAAACCTGCTGTCAATAGATGTTCCTGGCCATGGCCTTCTTAATGGTATGCTCTCCCTCCACATAAGCTAGAATGGAGGTGAGATTTCGGGGCATGCCACTCTTCCTTTATTTGCCTTGCATATTTATTCTCCAGAGGAACTGCATGCATAACAGTTAAAAGTG
The DNA here is from genome assembly GCF_047511655.1 of Castor canadensis. Classification (NCBI taxonomy): domain Eukaryota; kingdom Metazoa; phylum Chordata; class Mammalia; order Rodentia; family Castoridae; genus Castor; species Castor canadensis. The sequence continues at coordinate 80,775,937 of NC_133400.1, read as the reverse complement.
AACTCTGAAATTGCTTTTCTGCTCTTCCATTTCAGGCAAATATATACATATAGATGTATACATATCTATCTATATCTATTCTATGCATATGAAATTTGTGTGTGTTTGTGTATATGTGTTAGCCAACCTCTTGCCTCTGACACAATATCTGACATAAACAACTTAAAGGAAGATTTATTTTGGTTTATGGTTTCAGAAGTTTTAGTTCATAGTCCACTGGATCCATTGCTTTGGGCTTGAGGAGAGGCAAAACATCATGGCAGGAGAGTATGGCACAGCAGGTGTTCACTTCCTGGTGGACAGGAGGCAGATAGAGTTAGAGCAAGGGTCTAGGGGACAAGATATATCCTTCAAAGTCACATCCCCAGTGACCTTCTTCCTCCAACTAGGCTTTACCTCTTCATAGCCCATTCAACTATGAACTCATCAACAGATTAATTCACTGATGTGTTAGCACCTTTGTGGCAAATCATCCAATCACCACTCAATAGCACCACCACCTGAGGACCAAGCCTGCAACACTGGGTGATACATCCAAATAATAGTATCACATATATACCACACACACACACACACACACACACACACACACACACACACACACAAATTTCTTGCTAGTCTGGATTGACAGGAATTCGTCTAGTCTACACTAGGCTTGGGTAGAGGTAGCTCTGTCCCTTGTGTCTTTTACTGGACAAGGAGACTTGTTCTGGCACATTCTTTCCATGATAATGTTAGAAATGAAGGAGATAATGAAGTTTTATTATGCTTGTGTATTTTCCTTATGTTTGCTCTTCATTTGCTCGTATTCCATTGGCCAAAGCATGTCACATGGCTGAACTCAGAAGCAAACGTCAGGAAAGAACTGGAGGCTTTTTGATGGGAACAGCAACAAAGTCATGTGCAAAGGGCATAGTTACAGGGAAGAACAGGAAATTGGGGCATTAATGTAGTCTACCTTTGACAGGCATATCAAATACTCCTGAATTGGGTTCACTGAAAGGCACTGCAATGTAGGAGGAAAGAAGTTATAAGTGTAACACTAAGGGCTGAGTTTGGTGGCTCATGCCTGTAATCCCAAACTACTCAGAAGCAGAGGTAGGAGGATCACAGTCTGAGACTGGTCTGGGAAAAAGTGTGAGACCCTAGCTGAAAAACAAACTGAAGCAAAAAAGAGCAGGCATGTGGCTCCAGTGATATAGTGCTTACCTGTTAAGCATGACGCCCTGAATTCAAACCAGTACCACATAAAAAAGAAAAGAAAAAAGAAAAAGAAAAACTGTCACACTAGACAAATACTTTCCCATTGCGCCAATGTCTTTAGTTCTATCACAGAATAAAGCTCCTCTTTTATAATCTCCATGATGCAAATTTTATCTGGATTGAGGGGGCTCCCTTCCTTCTCACCAGACCTCTCCATAGAGTTCATCTTTTCCCAAAGCATTGAGTTTCCCCATGCCTGAGTGTGTAGACTAGGAGATTGTTCTTAGGATGCTTTGCAGTACATCTTGGCTCTCCATGAGCAACTCATTGAATTTCCTCCACAAGTGTGCATGGAAGACTCTCCTCTTTAGCTACACACATTTTCTGTCACTGTTTCTTAAGAATGCACACATGCACACACATATACACACCTTTCACATACATCCCTACCAACTCCTGAGGATAAATACTAATCTTGAGGACAGTGTGATCCACACACAAAAAGAGAAAGAAAATTATTTTCCGGGTTTCCCCCTCTTCCTCTCTATCCTAAATCAAATGCTGTCAGCTCCAAAATTGCTTCATATCATGTCCAGAAATGCAATACCAATACCGTTCCTTGACCTAGAGTTCAAGCCATAAAGGACCATTTCCACTCTCCATCTTTGTCCTATTGGGGAGTGAGGTGGAGACATTCATTCTTTCAACTGCATATATAGCATTTTGATTAAAAATATATATTATTTCAAAATCATGTCACCTAAATTACTTCTGAAGAGAGATTATTGTTGACATAGTAGAACTTCCTAGGCTGAAGATTAAATTGGAATTCCATTTGTCAGGCTTAATTCTTCATTATTTCTAGTATCTAAAAATGAAATACTAGATTAATCTCCCAGACAATGTGATTAGACGGACAATTGTTTGAGGCCATGACAGCACATTTATATGAGGTCACAGTTCTCCAAAATGAAACAAAATATCTATTATTTGATAAATTAAATTTATACCACTATTAAGACCGATAAAAAGTGGCTTTTTGGTACAATGAAAATAACATAATATATATAGTTCTCAAACTCTGAAACCCTTATGGCTTGGGGGCCACATGTTAAATGACCATAAAAAGTCACAGAGATTTCTCTATACAGGTATCTTTAAAATTAAAATAGCATATATTGAACTTTTCAGATGTAAAAGGATGCTGAGAATGTTTACTTGTGTGCATGAATTCTGAAAGCTGAAGCTGACAAAAGTTTTGTGGCTCTAATTTGCAACCCTCTGTAAACTGAAGGAATGATTCAGCTTTGTACTTTTCAACCTAGAAACTCCTTATAGACCTTAGCCTTTACAATGTTCTCTGGGAGAGAATTTTAAAGGAATCATTAAGGTCAAGAAAACCATTTAACTTCATCATTTTAATGGCTCCTTGTCTGCTTACAGCACAGAATACAGTAGGAACTCTCTATATTTGTTGTCAACAGAAGATTGTGTAATCCTGGACTCTGGAATTAAGCAGATCTGGATTTGAATATCCATTCTGCCACTTTCTATGGCATAAACCACCAAGCGACTTACTCTCCTTAGACCTCCATTCATCAACACAGGGTTAGTTGTAGTGTTGATACAGATTCTCACCTTGACTAGACTTTAGTCAGGCTCCTCTAAGTCTTGCTCAAGTACAGCTGAACTTGGGCTTCATTCTCTGCCCTTAGGGAGTGCAGTTTTAGCAAGAATTTTATTTAGTCAGTTTAGAAAGGATCCTTATCCTCCATATATGATAAAATTCCTCTCCTCCACCATCCCACAGGTAATACCTGATCATTCTGGACACACTTAGCCAGAATTTCCCCTTATCCCTGACCTTTTCTCTTAAGCAATTTTCCATCCATTGACCCCTACCATGCTCTTTGGCTGCAAATTCCTACTTTTCTTTGTTGTATTTGAAGTTGAGCCCAGACTCTCTTCCCTACAGCAAAACCCCATTGCAGTGGTCCCTACACCTATCACAATTTGTCTGGAATAGTCTGCCTTATCTTTTAACAATGGTCAGAATAAGTTTTTTCTTTGACACTATCTGCTTCATGTGGTTGTGGTGAGAATAAAGGAGAAATGTATGAAAAACACTTAGAAGAATCTTGGCAGACGCTCTGGTACAGAATGAGTACATGGAATGCATAATTCATTTAAAATTTTATTGTCATCATTATGGCTTTTATTATTCCATCTTCAACTCTTTCCTACTTTGCTTTCCCCTACCTCATATCAGACCTTCAGGTCCTTGTGGTCAGTATTTCCCCAAAACACTCTCTCTGCTTTGGGTTAACAACTCCTGGTCTATCATGTGAACTATTCTTGACATGATATGGCCTTATTCTTGTTTTACTCCCAGTAATGAAATGCAGTCAGTGTAGCTGATACCTGGGGCTCCAGGGCTCAGACAAACTCCTGCATCCGAGTGTGGGCAGAGAGCCTACTGGCCAAAAGGAGATGTCCAGTGCTTTCCAGCTAGAGCTGGGGCTATCCACTGCATGACAACTGATAGAAACTTCTGATAAGGACTGGGAAGGAAGATGGTGGGAAGAGCAGACAGGTGGAATGGAAGCAAGAGAGAAGGTGGCTTAGTGGACCTGCTGTTCTGATTCTAGCTTGTTGCCCAGTCTGTGTGATCTCTGGACAGATCTCCCTCCCCTCTGTGACTTTTATTGTTTGGTAAACTCCCTCCTAGCAAAAGTCTGTGGCCCAGTGCCACATAACAATATGTGCTGAGAGAATGTTAGCTATCTTTATTTCTTTGTCTTATTTCTGTCATTCTTTATGATATAATGAATTCTGGGGTCATTACAGATATAAGTAAAGCCTTCTCTGTGTCATTGAGCAGTGAAACCAGGGACCAAGCCCTCCAGCTTAAAGATAGGGAATTGCCTCCTATTTACACTAACTCATGATCAGAACCCTTTGTTTTCCAACCAGTGAGGAATCTGCTAACTTATTAGCATTAGTCAGCTTCCTATTACTATAACATGTTTGATATAAAACTTGTTTTGTAAAGGTTCATTTAGTTCTCAGTTTTGGAGGTTCTGGTCCATGATTAAGTGGTCCCATTGCTGTGGGCCTCTGGTGGGGGCACTGATTGGTAATGATGAAGAGCTTGCAGTGGAGCCCAACCACTTACTTTATAAGCCAGGAAGCAACAGAGAGAAAGAAGAAAGTGATCAGGATCCCACAACTCCCTTCAAGGGCATGCCTCATGACTTAAGGACCTCCTACTAGGCTTCATCTTCTAAAAGCACTACTGACTTCCAATAGTCCCCTGGGGACCAAACCTTTCACACAAGGACCTTTTGGGGACATTCAACACCCAAACTGTAGCATCACAAAACTCATGATTATCTATGTTTTTCAAGAAAAGAGAAAGTGGAGAATGAGAATGTGGGTGATGGTGGTAAGAAATTACAGAGTAGGAAAATGAGTAAATGAAGGGAAAATTTTAATTTTTAATCTAATGTGTGTATGGAGGCAGTAAGTGAAGGGAAAAATATTGGTAAATCTCTTATGCACTTGATATCCCTATATTATTACTTGGATGAGTAGAAATCAAGACTGATGTAAAGACACTCTCTTTACACTCTTCAACTTGTCCTCAATTTGAATGTACTTTGTCATCTTATGTCCATTGTCAAATTGTCTGATAGAATAGATCCTTCTGAAGGAGGATGTAAGCTAACTTGTGTCTATCTTACAAGACAGATATTTTTGAAAGAGGATGTGAAGTTGAATTGTGTCCTCCTCATAAAAGATATGTTAGTCTTAACACCTAGAATCTCAGAATGTACTCTAATTTGGAAAGAGCTTCTTTGTAAGGACAATAAATTCAAAATGAGAACATTAAGGTAGGCCACAACTCAATATGACTAGTGTCATTATGCAAAGGGGAAACATAGACAATGCACACAAAAGGAAGATGGTGTGAGGACATTTAGGGAGAATGTCCCGTGAAGAGGTAGTATTGGCATGATGCTTCTGGAAGCCAAAGAATACCTGAGACCACCAGAAGCTGGGAGAGTGTCATGGAGAGGATACTTGCCAGTCACCACCTTGACCTTGGACTTTAGGACTGTGAGACAAAAAAAAATCTGTTGTTTAAAGTCAACCAGTTTATGGTAGCCTCAGGAAACTAAAAGAGGACAGATACAGAGCTTCTAAAAATTAAAAATCCTTAAAGAAATGAAACTATAAAAACAGTAGACTCTGGGTATCCAGGAGTCTGTGGTTCCAAAGAGGCTGCCATTGAGGAAAAACCATGCATGCTCAGGATACACAGAGTTCAGCACTGTACTGAGGATGCTTGATTCATCTCTCCTGTAATGCCACCCAGCTCCCACTAAAGATATGCAGCTTTTTAACATGTCACATTTTCATTTTGGCAGTTCGATTAATTACATTCACTTTTTCCTTGCTTTTGGGTACCATTTACTTTTTGGGAGGCAGATTTTCACAAAATAAAGAACAGGGAAACACTCAGCAGATCATACAATGATTTAAACACAACTGACAATAAGAAAGGACTGACTGAGAGCTTTTCCATTTTAACTGAGCTGCGTAATGCATGTGTAGAGTTTAAAATTTTTGTTTTTGATGTTTCTTTTGATTTTAAAAAAATTACTATTTTTTTGAGCATACTTGGTCAAATTTGCTTGTAGTAAATCCACAAATAAGACAGGTTTACTGCATATGTGTCCCTTATTGTCCTTTGAATGAATAAAAATTGAAAGCTAAAACTTTAAAACCAGGGAGGTCTACTGTTAATACCTAAAAAGAAATAGTCCACCTAACAGTTGGATAGCAGGATAGTTTGCTGATAACTTGGCTGTTACAACAACACAGTGTACAATCAAAATAAGCAACAGCACAGAGATATTAAGAACATTCTTACTGTGTCACATTATGGCGCCGATAGAAGTTAAATCCAAGACTCCAAGACTTTTTATTGTCAGGAGGCCCTGGTATCAGGCTACATTTCCATATGGATTTTGGCCAACAATCATAAATAACAGAGAACTTGCTCATAAACAATTCAAAGGCAGTGTGTCAGGCAGATGGTATTTTGGAGGTGGGGTGAAGAAAGTTTAAAATGGCAAACAGTTGTATCTTCCGCACACTGGCTATTCTGAACTTAACACTGACTTAAGCTTCACGGGGGGAATGATGGCTTTACTCAACCCTCAAATGAGTGTAAATTTTCATGCTTTCAACTTTTCATGCTAAAGAAATCAACATTTTAATGTAATCAGAGGTCTGCAGGAGAATACCTGCTGTACTTGAAAGAACATTAGATCTAAGGCAGACACTGTCTTAGCATTCATGGACATCAGACAAAGGTTTTCAGGTTTGGCTTTGCTCGAGGGCACTGGAGTACTCTTTCAATGCAGGTAGTCTGTGGGCACGGTGTGAATTTCGCAGGAGTGGGCATTGCATAGGGAATTCCACCTTGTCAGAAAATTCTGCAGTGATCCTTATCTCATTTTGCCCGGTCTAGTAATCCAAATCTCAACTCAATGTTTAGAAAGTGTTTGGTATAGCTAAGAGTTACATACAAGATGGATGGAGGTGGCAAGACATCAACAGAATTTGCTGAGGAGGCTGAGCTTCCACTTCCTATACACAACTTTTACTTCTACGAAAGGCCTGGTAAGAGTTCCTTTTCTTCCTCACTGTGAATTTGTCTAGGATTTTACCAGTGGTGCTAGCCCAGGATGGAGCCTTCTTTGTGAGCCTCAGGCAAATCTATTCCCATACAGCCTAGTTTGTATTGAGTTTGGTCTTCCATCTTGATCTAACACCAATATGACTTAATTTTAGATTTGATTTTGTATATTTTTCTTTAGGATACCCAGCCACCTCTGGATGACCATAAGTCTTTAGATATGTCTAGGTTTTGAGGTATGAGATCTGAAATGAAGGATTCAATCTGCTGCTTGTTGTGGGCTAAAGGAAAAGTACCCAGATGTAGTAGATTCTTTTCATTGGGATTCATCAATACCATGCAGAGAAGTAGAGAGTACTTAAATATCTTATGGGGTATGACCAATAAATTGGTTTGTATCCAGTGATGTATAAATGTTAGAACTCAAAATTAAATGTGTGCATTAAATTATTGAATATTAATTAAATACCAAGCTAATAATTAAATAATGCTGACAGAATTGTGAAGGAAATGCTACATTTAGGTTTTTTTTTTTATTCATATGTGCATACAAGGCTTGGGTCATTTCTCCCCCCTGCCCCCACCCCCTCCCTTACCACCCACTCCGCCCCCTCCCTCTACCCCCTACCCCCTCAATACTCAGCAGAAACTATTTTGCCCTTATCTCTAATTTTGTTGTAGAGAGAGTATAAGCAATAATAGGAAGGAACAAGGGTTTTTGCTGGTTGAGATAAGGATAGCTATACAGGGCATTGACTCACATTGTTTTTCTATGCGTGTGTGTTACCTTCTAGGTTAATTCTTCTTGATCTGACCTTTTCTCTAGTTCCTGGTCCCCTTTTCCTATTGGCCTCAGTTGCTTTTAAGGTATCTGCTTTAGTTTCTCTGTGTTGAGGGCAACAAATGCTATCTAGTTTTTTAGGTGTCTTACCTATCCTCACCCCTCCCTTGTGTGCTAAAGCTTTTATCATGTGATCAAAGTCCAATCCCCTTGTTGTGTTTGCCCTTGATCTAATGTCCACATATGAGGGAGAACATACAATTTTTGGTCTTTTGGGACAGGCTAACCTCATTCAGAATGATGTTCTCCAATTCCATCCATTTACCAGCGAATGATAACATTTCATTCTTCTTCATGGCTGCATAAAATTCCATTGTGTATAGATACTACATTTTCTTGATCCATTCATCAGTAGTGGGGTATCTTGGCTGTTTCCATAACTTGGCTATTGTGAATAGTGCCACAATAAACATGGGTGTGCAGGTGCCTCTGGAGTAACCTGTGTCACAGTCTTTTGGGTATATCCCCAAGAGTGGTATTGCTGGATCATATGGTAGATCAATGTCTAGGTTTTTAAGTAGCCTCCACATTTTTTTCCAGAGTGCTTGTACTAGTTTACATTCCCGCCAGCAGTGTAAGAGTGTTCCTTTTTCCCCGCATCCTCACCAACACCTGTTGGTGGTGTTGCTAATGATGGCTATTCTAACAGGGGTGAGGTGGAATCTTAGCGTGGTTTTAATTTGCATTTCCTTTATTGCTAGAGATGGTGAGTATTTTTTCATGTGTTTTTTGGCCATTTGAATTTCTTCTTTTGAGAAAGTTCTGTTTAGTTCACTTGCCCATTTCTTTATTGGTTCATTAGTTTTGGGAGAATTTAGTTTTTTAAGTTCCCTATATATTCTGGTTATGAGTCCTTTGTCTGATGTGTAGCTGGCAAATATTTTCTCCCACTCTGTGGGTGTTCTCTTCAGTTTAGAGACCATTTCTTTTGATGAACAGAAGCTTTTTAGTTTTATGAGGTCCCATTTATCTATGCTGTCTCTTAGTTGGTGTGCTGCTGGGGTTTCGTTGAGAAAGTTCTTACCTATACCTACTAACTCCAGAGTATTTCTTACTTTTTCCTGTATCAACTTTAGAGTTTGTGGTCTGATATTAAGATCCTGATCCATTTTGAGTTAATCTTGGTAAAGGGTGATATACATGGATCTAGTTTCAGTTTTTTGCAGACTGCTAACCAGTTTTCCCAGCAGTTTTTGTTGAAGAGGCTGCTATTTCTCCATTGTATATTTTTAGCTCCTTTGTCAAAGACAAGTTGGTTAGAGTTGTGTGGCTTCATATCTGGGTCCTCTATTCTGTTTAATGGTCTTCATGTCTGTTTTTGTGCCAGTACCATGCTGTTTTTATTGTTATTGCTTTGTAATATAGTTTGAAGTCAGATATTGTGATACCTCCTGCATTGTTCTTTTGACTGAGTATTGCCTTGGCTATTCGTGGCTTCCTGTGTTTCCATATAAATTTCACGGTAGATTTTTCAATCTCTTTAATGAATGTCATTGGAATTTTGATGGGAATTGCATTAAACATGTAGATTACTTTTGGTAGTATCACTATTTTTACTATGTTGATTCTACCAATCCATGAGCATGGGAGATCTCTCCACTTTCTATAGTCTTCCTCAATCTCTTTCTTCAGAAGTGTATAGTTTTCCTTGCAGAGGTCTTTCACATCTTTTGTTAGGTTTACACCTAGGTATTTGATTTTTTTTTGAGGCTATTGTAAATGGAATTGTTTCCATACATTCTTTTTCAGTTTGCTCATTGTTAGTGTATAGAAATGTTAATGATTTTTCTATGTTGATTTTATATCCTGCTACCTTGGTGTAGCTATTGATGATGTCTAGAAGCTTCTGAGTAGAGTTTTTTGGGTCTTTAAGGTATAGGATCATGTCATCTGCAAATAGGGATATTTTGACAGTTTCTTTACCTATTTGTATTCCTTTTATTCCTTCTTCTTGACTAATTGCTCTGGCTAGGAATTCCAGTACTATGTTGAATAGGAGTGGAGATAGTGGGCATCCTTGTCTGGTTCCTGATTTTAGAGGGAATGGTTTCAGTTTTTCTCCGTTAAGTATAATGCTGGCTGTAGGTTTGTCATATATAGCTTTTGTAATGTTGAGGTACTTTCCTTCTATTCCTAGTTTTCTTAGAGCTTTTATCATGAAATGGTGTTGGATCTTATCAAAGGCTTTTTCTGCATCTATTGAGATGATCAAGTGGTTTTTGTCTTTGCTTCTGTTAATGTGGTTTATTATGTTTATTGATTTTCGTATGTTGAACCACCCCTGAATCCCTGGGATGAAGCCTACTTGGTCGTGGTGAATAATCTTTTTGATGTGTTGTTGAATTCGGTTTGCCATTATTTTGTTGAGGATTTTTGCGTCAATGTTCATTAAGGAGATTGGCTTATAGTTCTCCTTTTTGGAGATGTCTTTGCCTGGTTTTGGGATAAGTGTAATACTGGCTTCATAAAATGTGTTTGGCAATTTTCCTTCCCTTTCTATTTCATGGAACAGTTTAAGGAGGGTTGGTATCAGTTCTTCTTTAAAGGTCTGATAGAATTCAGCAGAAAATCCATCAGGTCCTGGACTTTTCTTTTTGGGGAGACTCTTGATTGCTGCTTCAATTTCATTTTGTGTTATAGATCTATTCAGGTGATTAATTTTCTCTTGGTTCAGTTTTGGATGGTCATATGTATCTAGAAATCTGTCCATTTCTTTAAGATTTTCAAATTTATTTGAATATAGGTTCTCAAAGTAGTCTCTGATGATTTCCTGGACTTCCATGGTGTTTGTTGTTATCTCCCCTTTTGCATTCTTGATTCTACTAATTTGGGTTTTTTCTCTCCTCATTTTAGTCAGGTTTGCCAGGGGTCTATCGATCTTGTTTATTTTTTCAAAGAACCGACTTTTTGTTTCATTAATTCTTTGTATGGTTTTTTTGGTTTCTATTTCGTTGATTTCAGCTCTTATTTTTATTATTTCTCTCCTATTTGTTTTCGGATTTGCTTGTTCTTGTTTTTCTAGGAGTTTGAGATGTATCATTAGGTCATTGATTTGGGATCTTTCAGTCTTTTTAATGTATGCACTCATGGCTATAAACTTTCCTCTCAGGACTGCCTTAGCTGTGTCCCATAGGTTCCAGTAGGTTGCGTTTTCATTTTCATTGACTTCCAGGAACTTTTTAATTTCCTCTTTTATTTCATCGATGATCCATTGTTCATTAAGTAATGAGTTATTTAGTTTCCAGCTGTTTGCATGTTTTTTGTCTTTTGTTTTTGAGTTCTACTTTTACTGCATTGTGATCAGATAGTATGCATGGTATAATTTCTATTTTATTATATTTGCTGAGGCTTGCTTTGTGCCCTAGGATATGATCTATTTTGGAGAAGGTTCCATGGGCTGCTGAGAAGAATGTATATTGTGTAGACGTTGGATGAAATGTTCTGTAGACATCAACTAGGTCCATTTGATCTATTGCATATTTTAGATCTTTGATTTCTTTGTTGATTTTTTGTTTGGATGACCTATTGATGATAATGGGGTGTTAAAGTCTCCCTCAACCACTGTGTTGGCATTTATATATGCTTTTAGGTCTTTCAGGGTACGTTTGATGAAATTGGGTGCGTTGACATTGGGTGCATACTGGTTGATAATTATTATTTCCTTTTGGTCTATTTCCCCTTTTATTGGTATGGAATGTCCTTCTTTATCTTGTTTGATCAATGTAGGTTTGAAGTCTACTTTGTCAGAGATAAGTATTGCTACTCCTGCCTGTTTTTGGGGGCCACTGGCTTGGTAAATCTTCTTCCAGCCTTTCATCCTTAGCCTATGCTTATTTCTGTCAGTGAGATGTGTCTCCTGTAAGCAACAAATTGTTGGATCTTCCTTTTTAATCCATTTCATCAAGCGGTGCCTTTTGATGGGTGAATTGAGTCCGTTAACATTAAGTGTTAGTACTGATAGGGATGTGTTGATTCCTGTCATTTAGTTGTCTTAGTTGTTTGAAGGTTTGATTGTGTGTACCTCAGTTGAGGTTACTCTTTACTGTCTTGCTTTTTCTTTTCCTGTGGTTTGGTGCTGCCTGTCTTTTCATGGTTAAGTTGGGTTTCACTTTCTGTGTGCAGAATCCCTTGAAGAATCCTTTGTAGTGGTGGCTTTGTGGTCACATATTGTTTGTTTCTGCTTATCATGGAAGACTTTTATTGCTCCATCTATTTTGAATGATAGTTTTGCTGGGTAGAGTATCCTGGGGTTGAAGTTATTTTCATTCAGTGCCTGGAAGATCTCACCCCACGCTTTTTCTTGCTTTTAATGTTTCTGTTGAGAAGTCTGCTGTGATTTTGATGGGTTTACCTTTGTATGTTACTTGTTTTTTCTCTCTTACAGCCTTCAATATTCTTTCCTTAGTTTCTGAACTTGTTGTTTTAATGATGATATATTGTAGGGTAGTTCTATTTTGATCTGGTCTGTTTGGTGTCCTGGAGGCCTCTTGCATCTGTATGGGAATATCTTTCTCTAGTTTTGGGAAATTTTCCGTTATTATTTTGTTGAATATATTACGCATACCCTTCGCTTGTACCTCTTCTCCTTCTTTGATGCCCATGATTCTCAAGTTTGGCCTTTTGATGGAGTCGGTGAGTTCTTGCATTTTCTTTTCACAGGTCTTGAGTTGTTTAATTAATAGTTATTCAGTTTTTCCGTTAATTACCATTTCATCTTCAAGTTCTGAGATTCTGTCTTCTGTTTTTTCTATTCTGCTGGATTGGCCTTCCGTTTTGTTTTGCAGTTCTGTTTCATTCTTTTTTCTGAGGTTTTCCATATCCTGGCTGGTTTCCTCTTTAATGTTGTCTATTTTTGTCCTGAGCTCATTTATCCATTTATTCATCGTATTCTCTCTTTCACTTTGGTGTTTATACAGTGCTTCTATGGTTTCCTTTATTTCTTCTTTTTCTTTTTCTAATTCTCTATTTTTGTTGTCTTGGAATTTCTTGGGTGTCTCCTGTATATTTTGGTTGACCCTATCCAGTATCATCTCTATAAAATTCTCATTGAGTACCTGTAGGATGTCTTCTTTTAAATTATTCTTGTGGGCTTCATTGGGTCCTTTGGCATAGTTTATCTTCATTTTGTTGGAGTCTGGATCTGAGTACCTGTTTTCTTCATTTCCCTCTGGTTCCTGTACTAATTTTTTGCTGTGGGGAAACTGGTTTCCCTGTTTTTTTCTGTCTTCCCGTCATTGTCTTTGGTGTTGTTACTGTCCCTGTACTGTGTGCAGTCATGTATTTTCTAGCTTGTAATAATAACAATGGTAATATTTAGAATGGAAGGGTGAGCTGAGATGGAAAGCAAGAAGTTAAGGAAATGGGAAAAACAAATACACAGACTGGAAGGAGAAAACAGGAGAAGGTATCAGACAAGAAGGTTTCAAAGGTATAAACAGGGAGCTTTAGTGTACTAATCGACAGTAAGCTGAACAGACATTAGAGAGACAGAGAGAGGATTGAAAATCGAAAATAAAAAAAAAGAATAAAAATAAAATATAAGTAAATTAAAGAAAAATCTATATATCAAAATACATTAAAATAAAATGAAAAAATAGAAAATTAAAAAAAACCCAAAAAACCCAAAAAAACCAAAAAACCAAAAAAGCCAAAAAAAACCTCCAAGTTCAAATGCAATGAAGTTTCAGCATTAATAATTTGGGTGTCCATCTCAGTCTCCAATCCTGGAGATGGTGCCTCAGATGTTGTTCTGTTGTTGTCTCATCAAAGGGGACGCATAAAGTAGAACAAAACTACACATACACACACACACAAAAAACCCACCAAGCGTCTCAAGTTCAAATGCAATACAGTTTCAGTAAGTTTTTCAGCTTGGAGGTGTAATTCGGGTGTTCTCTCATCAAAGAAAAAAAAAAAAGAGTCTGGAGACAGTTCTGAGAATGGTATCTTCAGCTGTGGCTTGCCTGCCTGCTGCTGTCAGCCTGCTGTTGCTGGAGGCGTTATTTATGCAGATCTCAGGTGTAAGCTTAGCACTCACCTGGCCCTGCAGGCTTTGTTTGCTCAGATTTCTCCTGTGCATGAGCCTCTGTTACAAGCTTTCACCTTTCCAAGCACACTGGGAAAAGTGACACTGCACCTGCGTTGTCAGGCCTGCGTGTTTATTTATAGTTCATGTGGGAGGTGGGTCTTCCCCCCTCTCCTGTGCAGTTTTCCTCCCACCGCCACTTTCACAAGCTTTCCTGCTCCTGATTACTGGGTGGTGCTGCTGCTCCTGCCAGCCGCCATGTTTGTTTACAGTTCATGTGGGAAGTGGGTCTTCCCTCCTCTCCTGTGGAGTTTTCCTCCCTCCGCCACTCTCACAAGCTTTCCCACTCCTGGTTGCTGAGCATGTGCCCCCGCTCCTGCCAGAGGCTCTCCAGCCAGGCCGGCTTGTTTATTTACAGTCCCGGGGGGAAGGGCTCCCTTCCCCCAATCTTTGGTGCTCAGTGCGCCCCACCCTCTTTCCTGTGTGTCTTAATTGTTCTTATTGCTTATTACTCAGTTTCTCTTTTTTTCCCCGGGTGGAGGTTGGTCTGTACAGGGGGCCATGCTGCTCTGGCCCAGGGTTGTCTGTGGGAGTACCATGGTACTGCGAAGCTCACCTGGTCCATGTCTTCCCAAGCCATCTGGGTGCAGGTGACTGGTGGCCTGGGGGCCCTCCTTGTTTCTCCATTTAACTTGAAGTGGAGATTCTCTGTGCCGGCTGGAGGTGTGGAGGGGTCAAAGTTATGCCTCTTTTCAGTGATTATGCCTGCAAAGTGTGTCTCCAGCGTCTTTCCAAGATTTCACTATAGGAGGCTCGTTTTCTGCTTCCTCCCTCTAGCCGCCATCTTGGAATCCCCCTACATTTAGGTTGATGCAAATTGGTTTAGTCCTTTTAAGAGCAACATGTTTTCAAGAACTACAAACATCTCTATATATTTTGAGCAAGCAATCACACTCTTACAAAGTTTATTTAGTGAAATAAGCAAGAAGAAGCCCCATGTATGAATGTATTTTCAGTTGACTGCTATTCTTAACACATGAAACTGTGAACAGCTATTTCCAATAAGAGGGGGATGGGTAAGCAAATGCTGTTTCATTAATTAAACAGAATGTTTGGTACTTATTCTACAGGTTGAATTGCTCTTATCTGAAATGCTTAGGATCAGAAGTGTTTCAGAACTTGGAATATTTGCACTAACATAGTAAGATATCTTGGAGATTGGACTCATATCTAAACATAAAATTCCTTTATAGTCCATATATATTTTACACACATAGCCTGAAGACACTTCTATAACATATTTTTATAGCATATTTTTAGGGTGCCTGGGACCCATGCATCAAGTATAGAATTTTCAACTTATATCATGTTGACATTTAAAATTTCAGATTGTGGAGCTTGCATTTCAAGCTAGTGATAGTCAACCTGTAATAACAGTGTATTAACATTATAGGAAGAATGATGGACACACATTTGTGGGTTCTCTGGTGCTTAGCAGTGGACATGAACTATAAAAGTACATGGTTACCATGAGAGTTACTATGCAAATATGAATATTTATTAATTTATTCCTGAAATGTTTGGGCATTATCTATAGACTAGGTATTGTTAGGTGTAGGAAGCACACAAATGAAAGATATGATTACTGATTTCCTTGAGAGTCACTACAGCTGGAAGGTAGTCATGGAAACAGATGGAAAAGTGAGTAAATGCTACTGGAGGGTAGGAGGAATCTTAAGTTGGCCAAAGATGGCTTCATGAAGGAGTTAAGGTATACATGTGTGCAAAATTCAAAAGGAAATGTGGACAATTGTTAAGTTATATAATGATGGGAGTATTAGGGGTGAATTAAAATTTTAACCTGTTTATTCAAATATTATTCACATAGCATAAACACACCTATTTAAAGCACACAATGCAATAGTTTCTAGTGTACTCATGGAGTTGTGCAACCATCACCACAATCTCAGTGTTGACCATTTCACCCCACCAGGGAATATCATATTTTGCACTTTCATATTTCTTCCAATGTCACATTTTTTTTATTCATATGTGCATACAATGTTTGAGTCATTTCTTCCCCCTCCCCCCAACCCCTCCCTTACAACCCACCCTACTCCCTCCCTGTCCCCCCTACCCCCTCAATACCCAGCAGAAACTATTTTGCCCTTATCTCTAATTTTGTTGAAGAAAGAGTATAAGCAATAATAGGAAGGAACAAGGGTTTTTGCTGGTTGAGATAAGGATAGCTATACAGGGCATTGACTCACATTGATTTCCTGTGCGTGGGTGTTACCTTCTAGGTTAATTCTTTTTGATCTAACCTTTTTCTCTAGTTCCTGGTCTCCTTTTCCTATTGGCCTCAGTTGCTTTTAAGGTATCTGCTTTAGTTTCTCTGTGTTGAGGGCAACAAATGCTATCTAGTTTTTTAGGTGTCTTACCTATCCTCACCCCTCCCTTGTGTGCTAAAGCTTTTATCATGTGATCAAAGTCCAATCCCCTTGTTGTGTTTGCCCTTGATCTAATGTCCACATATGAGGGAGAACATACGATTTTTGGTCTTTTGGGCCAGGCTAACCTCATTCAGAATGATGTTCTCCAATTCCATCCATTTACCAGCGAATGATAACATTTCATTCTTCTTCATGGCTGCATAAAATTCCATTGTGTATAGATACCACATTTTCTTGATCCATTCATCAGTAGTGGGGTATCTTGGCTGTTTCCATAACTTGGCTATTGTGAATAGTGTTGCAATAAACATGGGTGTGCAGGTGCCTCTGGAGTAACCTGTGTCACAGACCTTTGGGTATATCCCCAAGAGTGGTATTGCTGGATCATATGGTAGATCAATGTCTAGGTTTTTAAGTAGCCTCCACATTTTTTTCCAGAGTGCTTGTACTAGTTTACATTCCCACCAGCAGTGTAAGAGTGTTCCTTTTTCCCCGCATCCTCACCAACACCTGTTGTTCGTGGTGTTGCTAATGATGGCTATTCTAAGAGGGGTGAGGTGGAATCTTAGCATGGTTTTAATTTGCATTTCCTTTATTGCTAGAGATGGTGAGTATTTTTTCATGTGTTTTTTGGCCATTTGAATTTCTTCTTTTGAGAAAGTTCTGTTTAGTTCACTTGCCCATTTCTTTATTGGTTCATTAGTTTTGGGAGAATTTAGTTTTTTAAGTTCCCTATATATTCTGGTTATGAGTCCTTTGTCTGATGTGTAGCTGGCAAATATTTTCTCCCACTCTGTGGGTGTTCTCTTCAGTTTAGAGACCATTTCTTTTGTTGAGCAGAAGCTTTTTAGTTTTATGAGGTCCCATTTATCTATGCTATCTCTTAGTTGCTGTGCTGCTGGGGTTCCAGTGAGACAGTTCTTACCTATACCTACTAACTCCAGAGTATTTCTTACTCTTTCCTGTATCAACTTTAGAGTTTGGGGTCTGATATTAAGATCCTTGAACCATTTTGAGTTAATATTGGTATAGGATGATATACATGGATCTAGTTTCAGTTTTTTGCAGAATGCCAACCAGTTTTCCCAGCAGTTTTTGTTGAAGAGGCTGTCTTTTCTTCATCGTATATTTTTAGCTCCTTTGTCAAAGACAAGTTGGTTATAGTTGTGTGGTTTCATATCTGGGTCCTCTATTCTGTTCCAATGGTCTTCATGTCTGTTTTTGTGCCAGTACCATGCTGTTTTTGTTGTTACTGCTTTGTAATATAGTTTGAAGTCGGGTATCATGATACCTCCAGCATTGTTCTTTTGCCAATGTCACATATTTTTATAATAAAGAATCAAGGTATGATTGTGGAAGTCTTTGGCCATATGGGAGGGCATTATGTTATATGTGAAATAAACCATAAATAAGCCATTATGTCTTTAACTTTTAACTTTATTAGTGACAATGTAAATAGGTACATGAAAATCTTCACAGATCTCTACACATGTATTTAAATAAAACAAGAGCTGAGTTATAAGCATAGAGGTTCAGTGGTGGCTAGTACATCATTTATTTACTGTGTACAAATCTCCAAATTCATAAAACTTAATTTGTCCATTGTCCCATGCCTTAAAAACCAGTTGCAAGAATTAGAAAGGGAATTCTTTGAAGAAAAATACAGGTAAGCTCTAAGAGGAGCCCAGCTCATTGTGACTTATGAAAGAAGTCAGCAATGCTGTAAGCATTATGTTCTCAGTGCATTGTCAGTGTGTTGTCTGTGTAGACCTGATGCAAACTGATATCTGGAGGATTCACTTGACTTCAGTTTTCTCCCTCTCTCCATTGCTTCCATATTCTGAGGCTAGAGGGCTACAGTGTGCATATGTGTGCCAGTCCTCAGAAATACCCATAGGTCTCAGTGCCCTCTAGAAGCAACTTCTATTGGCTGAGATTGTGGGAAGACATGGTTTGTCTTGAAGCCCTCATGCCTTGCTATGTTCTGGGTTCATCTTCTACCTGGCATTTCTAATTTCCACCAGATGTCTTATGAATTATCCCCACATTCTTATGTTTAGCCTTAAGAGTTCTGACTTCCTTCAAGGCAAGGGGTCCATTTTCTCCAGGGTCTTTGATGACCAAAACTCCTGAGGAGTTCATTTCTACTGATCACAAATCAGGCACAACAAGAGTTAGGGCATTCTTTGGGGGAAAGAGAGCTATATGGCATCCTCAAATCATATAATACAGATGGCCTCCTACATGCAAAATTGGTTGTCTTTAAGTGACTACCACCAAAGATCCCCAGAGGCTGGCATGGGACCCTCAAAATCTTTGAGTCAAGGTCAATGCTCATTAGCCATCAGCTGCACAGTCTGAGAGCTAGAATTGAGCTCCCAACAGACATGAAACAGCTACCCTGACAGATTTAATTCACAAGCAGGAAGAAGATGAGCTGCAATGATGTGTACATCCATGTGCCTTTTGTTTGCTTTCTAAGGAGCTTCTGCAGCTGGAGCCAAATGGCTCCTCTCCAGGTTAAGGCACAGCATAAAATTTATTGTCTGTGAATTTGGCTCATCTTTTAAATAAAGTGTGATTGTTGAAATTGGGACACTGATTTTTCCAAATGCTTTGTAAACTTAAGAATTTTGGTCAGCTTGTTCTATCATACTTAATATTTAGGATATTAATTAAAAAATAACTAATGCCAGTGTAAACATGCCTCAGATACATATGTCTATAAAATATTGCACATAAAAGTTTTTTTCAGCATTTCTTCATAGTAATTTTTCATCATTATAAAAAGGATACAAAATTGTGCAGACTATCTATGAATTTGGCTGCTCAATTTTACTTTCAAATGGTAATATTATACATGATTATGGATTATTTACAAGAGTCTTAAACAACAAATTTTTTGATGGTTAAGTTAAAGATGATGGGAAAATAGTTTAAATAAAAGATTATTCTCCAAGATTATGTACTATAAAGGTTAACAGTAAAATAAGCAATAAAGTTGGAATAAGCAATTTTAAATAAAATCCTTAGGAAACAGTTTTCTAGGTTTGTCTCACACCTGTGTAATTTGATATTTCCATCCTGTTTATGTTCAACACGTTTTGTGTCGTATATAAGTATGAGGTATAGCAGGGAAAGCAGATATTTAATCCCAAGATAAATGCTGGTGCTGCTTGTTATAGCTTTTAAAAATGATGTTTACCAATATTTCTAAATTGATTTTTTTAATATGGGCTCTAGAAATTTTGCCATTACTTTTAAACAACACACACAGAGATGAGTACCTTGTAATTCTTGTGTTAACTAAGTCAGTAGAAAGACTTTTTACATATACAAAAGGATATAAAATGCAACATTTTGTAAAGCTAAATTAAGCAGATGTGAGTTCCTGGATAGGAATAAAACTTATTCCAGGCAGAAGGCAGCAAAGTATTAAGCAGAATTGATTCCTAATACCAATTTGGTTTTCCTTGACACTGTCTAAATTCTGAAGATACTCAATTAAACAAGTTATCTGCACAAAGTGGTTATCTTAGGAGGAAATGAAGTGAGTGGTTTCAAAGACTAGCCAACCAAATATTAATTTCCAAATCCTCTAGACAACCAGAGAATCTCAACCTAGAGAAATGGAAAATAAATAAATAATATTTTACCCTCACAAAATTATCTTGTTGTTTCAAAAGGTACTTTCATGTACCAACAACATATTGCTTGTCTCCCTGAGCCATCACGTCACTGGAATTATTTCTTTTCCATAGGGAGGTGTCATAAATTCCACTGGATACAGTAGTGTTGGACTGTTCCCTCCTAGTCCACCTTCTAAATTCTATAGTAATTCAGACAGTTCATCTTTGCAACTCAGGTTGGGTTTACCTGGAGAGCAACCTAAGTTCCTATACCCATGTCTGCCAAATATGGAATGATGAAAGCAAAAGAAATCTTTCATGACTGCTGGTCTGATTGTTTCCACAGTGTTGGGGTCTCCTTCTACCAGAGTTCTCCAGACTTCATGGCAACATCCTCAAAAGATGGAGTAGATGAGGTGATCATTCCATTCCCTAGGTCACTGGCAGGTACAGGAAAGCCTTTATGATTTAGCTCTTATGTTCTTTCTTTTCTTTGAACAGCACCAGTGTTTAAATTTTTGCTCTTTATTTTTTTCCTGTCATGCCTCAGGGGTCTTGTCACTGGTCAGCTGCTCCTTGTCAGCCATTTCATCCTGGGGAGGTCTTGCTCTGTCAAAGAATCCACACTGTGAAAAGGAAAAAGGGATGAAAATCAAGTCATCTGGGGAACTTGTGAAACTCTTCATTTAAAGAATTTGCAGAGGAAATTGGAGCTTTGTAAATGTAATGTGCCCAATTATCAAAATTAAGAGGAGAAAGTAGCATCTTGTTTACCCGTTTGAAGGAATGCATTGCTCAGAGCAAGGTGAACAGGAGGGCAGAGCATTTTTGCCCTTCCTTCTGTTCTATACTGGCAGTGACAGAATGTCTTTATTTTATGAACCACTCACAGACCTTGGATATTTTCCTAGAATTATAGCAATGTGTCCCAGGGATTCTTTCTCTGCTTTTCTGCATGTTTGCTGAGCTGGTAGCATGCTAACTGCTGGCCAGAAAAGGGACATTGTCTTCTGTGGTGTACTGTAGGTGCTCTTGGGATGGATTATAGAAGAAGTGACATTATTGCCTGTCCCTCTGTGCTTGGTGGGATATACGATATACAGAGGGAGATGTGATTGTAACTTATTTCAATGATACAACCAGGCAGACACATTTTAGTGACTTTCCACAAATTAAGCAGCATCTTTTATTAAAGGTGATTCTAGAATCTTCCTCCTCCTGAATTTCAGCTAGTATTTTGCCAAGGAAGATGTATCTTTTTCTAGAAACTTGGAACTTCTTATTTCTTGTACTGGAAGTTCAAGATGGGTTCTTTTGGAGAGTTAGTGGAATATTCTATTAATTGGCATATATAATTGTATCTTCTATTCATTAGAAATTGCCATAAATAAAAGAACAATGCAAAAGTCATTTCTAAATGTGTGTCATAGACTATATGGGCTCATGATGGCACAAAACATCTGATAATGACTAGAAAAGCTATTTTTTAAACTCAAAGCCAAGGTTTCCTCAGTTTATAGTTCTATCATGCATACTGCCTATTGTTTCAAAATAAAGATGTGCTATGGTTTTCGGGAACAACAACAATTGTGGTGAACTAAGATGGGATTGGATGAATTACTCTTACAGTCATGTGATTGTGACATTATTTCTTTTTTGGAGTGGAAGGTTCTGTAAAACTTGGCAGCTGTACAAGTTTTGTGTCAGACATTTATTCCTATTGCAGACTTTTAGAACAAACCTCAGTATAACACCTCAAAGAACTTGTTAGGGTTTCCTAATAAGGATAAACTACTTGGCAAGATTAAAAACAAGTCCAAGTAGCTTATGCATGATCTATTTGGCCTAATTAATAGTTGAAATAAAAAAATAGAATTGATCTATGTTAATTGTATCAGTGAAGTGCTTATAAAGAAAACTCTCAAAGGATTTATGAAAGGACTAGGTCAATAGAAAGCTTAAGATCTTGGTCAGTTTAACCAGAAAGAGATATCTTCATAATAACATTATCACTTTAAGTATATTGGATAGATCACAGGCCTTAGCTATCAAAGCCTAATTCTTTTTATTTATTTTTACAAGAAATATCAAGATGAGGCTGGGGATGTAGCTCAGTGGTAGAGCAGTTACCTAGCAAGTGTGAGTGCTCCAGCAGCACACACACACAGAAATCTTGAGATAAAAAACAATCATACACTCTTAGTCTTCTTAAATACTACTGACACAAGCATATTAAGTATGCAAAGCAAACAAGACACAAGTTTCCCTTTATGTCTTTCAGACCTTTTAAGAATCTCTAAATTATGCTGTTAGCATCATCTTTCAAAATCCTAACAATAGCCTTCTAAATTCCTTCAGAGGCATCTCCAGTCCTAAAGGAACAATAAAAGGAAATCAACTTACCTTCCACAAAGCCAAGGTTAAGATGGCCAGAACCAATAATCCAAGCAGTATGGCTAGGATTATGACCCATAATGGAATCGAGAAGGAAACATTTGGAGTAGCCCAAATAACTGACGTCTTAATCTGAAATGAAAATAAAGCAATGAGCTCTAACTTTAAAGCTTTTTAGTGAAATAAAGCAGCAATTGCAGTGGTTCTGAAAGGATCCACTAATAATTGCATTTATCCTGTAGGAGAGTTGTGAGGGGACAGTGTTGGAATGTAGGCTCTTAAAAACAAGCAAATCCCCGCATCTGGCAGGTTAGGTGAAGATCTAATTATACATTCTTGGTGGGTTGCTGGCTTTTAACCACAGGAAACCTAGAATACAATTTAGGGTGGACCAGGGGCCAAAACAAAAGGAAGGACCTTTTTATTTTGTTTTCCTTTATTGTTGTGCTGGGTGGGAGTACACTGTGGCATTTACACAGGTTCTTACAATGTATAAAATATATCATGCTTGAATTCACCCCCTCCACCATTCTTCTTTATCCCCCTCATTCCTGGGGTAGTTTCAATAGGTATCATTTTTGCATTTACATACATGTGTTCACATTTTTTGCACTGTATTCACCCTCCTACCCTATCACCTCGCCCCTTCCACTGGTGCTAGCCCTGCTCCCCAGGCAGGACTTGTTCTGCCCTCCTTTGATTTTGTAGAAGATAAAAGAGAAAAGATAAAACAAAAAACCCATGACATTTTAGCTTGCTTGAGATAAAGGTAGCTATACAGGGAGTTTCCTTATGATATTGGTTTATCTTCTTTAATTTTCTTCATTCTACCTTAGTCCCTTTTTTATGGCAGTTTCAGTCAGTTTAAGATTTCTGTATTTATCCTTGTATGAGAGTATATAAACCATATTCAAATTCTTAGTTTCCCTACCCCTCCCTTGTGTGACCTCCCCTTAGTGTGACCAGAGTTTCATAATTTTGCTTCACTTGTATTAGGTCTATATTCCACATATGAGAGACAACATGTGGCTTTTGGGGAAAGGAAGCACCTTAAATTGGGCTGGATATTTATGATGACAACAGCCAAAAGTATACTCTAATGAACATTGAGTTTCTTCATATCACTCAGCTAAACCTCATTGAGAATTGAGCCTGAGAACAACCATGAACCATTGGATGTGCAAGAAGGTTAGAAATCATCTAATCTCATTTTACAGATGATAAAATTGAGTCCCAGGGAAACTAAGTGATGCACAACACTAATTAATGTCTCTCTATCCTTAGATTATATGTTCTATCCATGAAGAAGTGCTCAGAACTTGAGGCTAGCTAGTGCATTTCTTGAAAGTAATTCGTGTGAATGTTGGCAGAATAAGATTGAAGCTGCTTGTGTCAACCCTAACAACAATAAAAATAGAAAATAAAGCCAGGAGGATATGAAGGCAGGGTTCTCAAGCATGTTACCTGATAGCAGCTACAAAAAAGACTCTGTCAGGATCACAACCTTGCACAAAGGCCACTGCAACCCTACAGAAAAAAATCATTCTGAAGTCATCTGCCCTGCTACTATCTGTTCAACTTTAGAATGCATTACCCTTGTTGTCAATCCTTATGCCCCCAAATATCTTATGTCATGTCTTTTATTTTTGCCTTTAAGAAGTTTGCCTGGTCTCACCTTGTCTGAATACTCACCAGAAGGGGCATGAAATGTTTCAAAATGAAGATAACTTCACCGGCAGCAGGCTGACACAGTTTTGGTCATGAGAATTTCAGAATTTTGGAATGGAATAGTACCGATCATCTAAATGTAGGTCAGTTAAAATGACCCAGGAGAGAGAAATCTGGACCGGGAGAAAATTCTGAGGTTTCTTAGGAAAGTTTCTTTTTCATAGGCTCTAAGTCATCAGAGGAAATAACATAGCTTTAGTTAATATTTTGTGCCTGTGTCAGAGCTCACTGAAGTTTGTTAATAGGTAATTCATGGTAAGACAAGGCACAGATGCCTCTGAATCTTTACTCTTCTGTACTTCTTTCCTACTTCATGTTAAATTTAGGAAGTAACCCTACTTTTGTAAGTTAAAAACAAATCCAAAGGAGTTGAAATAAGGAGGATTGATTCCTCAAATCATTAGTTTAGTACAAAGAAACTGGAATGGTGAGAGTGGATTGTGCGTCTTCTTCACTTGGCCATCACAGGTTTTGCTGTGTTGTCTCTAAAACTGGTCTGTCTGTAAAAACAAGCTGGGAAGGTTACTTACAAAGAGATAATGGTGTTTGGTGTTTAATTTTTTGAGCTTTTTATATATTCTGGATATTAATCCTCTGTCAGATGAATAGTCTGTAAAGATTTTCTCCTATTCTGTGGATTGTCTCTTGATTCTGGAAATCGTTCCTGTTGATGCTTCTAAATTTGATGCAATCCCATTTGTCAATTCTTGCTCTTATATCCTTAGCCACTGGAGTCCTATTTAGAAAGTAACTGCCTATGCTATCTTTAAGTATTTTCCCTATGTTTTCTTGTTACAGTTTAAGATATTTGAAGGCTTTTGCAACAATGATGAAAAAGTAAAAATAAAGAATCAAATTGACCAGATATGCATCATGGGGTCCCCTGAATCAGAGAACAAATTTATAGGGATAGTTATAAACCTACTGGCTTGTTGTTTACATTCTCTTTCACAGATTATAACAGCAGGGCCTAAAATAGCTGTGAGAAGATGATCACTATCCAGTGTTGAAACTGTTGCCAGTCTGCTTCCAGTAACATTAGGTTCATTTAAACAATATCATTTCATATCCTTTCTTTGAGTTCTTTAAAGTGCAAGGACTATGTACACCATATGCATTTCTTGCCAGTCATCCCATGCAATTCACTAGGGGGAGGATGCACAGAGTCACAAAAACAAACTGGAGAGTCTCTCCTCTGTGTTCTCCATTCCTTGCCCTCTGCCTTTAGAATCTCCATGTGGCATCCAGTCTGCCCAATCTCAGTCTAAAGTGAGTGTGACTGCAGAGGCCTTCCTTTGCCATGGTGTCTTCCTAAACTAATCTAGGCTTCCTATTGCATATTCAAAAAGTCACTACACCAAAGTCAGTAAAAATACAGGAAACCAACCATACTGACACAAAGCATTTCATCTGAGTGACAGGCTGCCAGAAAAAGCTGAATGTAACACATCATTGGTTGTCTTGGAAAGGGAGGTCCTTCTGGAAACAAGTGACTAGGGAGTCATGTGACATATGCAGGACTACAGATCTGCCACTGGCAGTGGGGCATTTCCTCTGCAGGTGGAAACCAGAAAACCATAGCTTTTCCTGACACTCTGTGCTCTGTTTAGATAAACTGGAGACTTAAGCTGCAGGTGAACTTCAAAAGAAAGGACTTGATCCATCATTTGGCCAGGACCACCACTTATTTAAATATGAGTAAATAAGGTGCAGGTTAGTTTGCAGGGAGGTTGAGAAAGAAGTGCAATGTTGACAAATACCAAACTTTGTTAATTCTAATATTTACATGTGTCTTATAACTTGTCTTGAGAAGCCCACAAGAATTCAATCAAAGTATCCACTGGGTAATAAGTGATGAGAAAATGGGCCATGAGTTTTAGAGTTTCTAATGTCTGAGCATTGACTTATCAAGGAATTGCTCATTTGTTTCAAATATTTATTTAAAGACTCTATGTTTTCTGAAGCTCCATGAATCTTACCACCAGCTATAACTTTGCTCTTGATCAGTGCTATTCAGTGACAATACAATATGAGTCACATGTGTAAAGTCAAATGTTCTAGTAGCCATATTAAAAAGAGTGAAAAGAAAGGGACATGCATTTTAATAACATATTTCACCCTATGATCAACTGTCATCTATTAATGATATCATTACTAGATACCATCATGAATTTAGTCACTATGACATTAATGTACTCATCAGTGATGATAATGATATTATTGTTTCCACATGTAAATTAGATAAAAAATTTTAAAATAGTTTTTTTTTAGTGGTACTTGGAGTTGAACTCAGGGCCTCACACTTACTAGGCAGGTGGTGTACCACTTGAGCTACTGCATTAGCCCTTTGTGCATGGCTTATTTTTGAGACAGGGTCTCACTTTATACCTGGGCCAGCCTAATCTGCAATCTTCCTATTTGTGCTTCCCTACATAGCTTAGAGACAGGTGTGTGTCACTATACCTGGCCATTGGTTGAGAACTTTTTGCCTGGGTTGACCTTGAATCATGATCCTCTTGAGCTCCACCTCCCAAAAATCTAGGATAACAGACTTGAGCCACCATACCCAGCCTAAAGTATCTTTTACACATATATATTTAAAATTGTCTCCAAAATCCAGTGTGCACTTCACACTGGCAGCCTGTATCACTTGTTAAAATTTTAAGGGTTAAAGTGAAATGTACTACAAAAATAACAAAACTGTGCTTATTGAAGAAATACTTTTTTTTAGTAGGACTGGAGTTTGAACTCAGGACTTTGTGCTTGCAAAGCAGGTACTCTATCACTTGAGCCACACCTCCAGTTCTGAAGAAATATTTATACAACACATCCTTTGTTGCAAGATTCTTTCACCAAGAAGGAACCCCCAGGCAGAAGACAGAGTGTACTTAGGAGTACAGGTTTACTTTGAGACAATGGGCTTATGATTTGATATTTCAGAAAAAAATAAAAAAGAAAGACAAGAAAAAGGCCAAGGCCAAGGCCAACTCAGAGGCTCTCACCTATAATCACAGAAACTCGTGATCAGGGGGATCATGGTTCAAGGCCAACCCAGGCAAAAATTCAGTGAGACTATCTCAACAAATAAGCCAGGCATGGTGGCACACTTCTACATGAGAGGCAGACTTAGGAGGCTCACAGGCCCTATGCAGGCCTCAGGCAAAACCATAAGAACCTATGCAAAAAAGTAACTAACACAAAAAAGGGCTGGGGGGTATGGTTCAAGTGGCAGAGCACCTGACTAGCAAGTGTAAGACCCTGAGTTCAAACCTCAGTACTGTCAATAAATAAGTAAATAAAATTTAAAAAGGTTAATGTCAAGTGAAACTTAGGGGAAAAATCCAATTTGCTTGCCAACTAATCAACAATCTGTTTCAATCCACTTTTTGTTTACCAGGAACTTGTAGCTATTTAAAGAAATAGCATAAAATATTAACAACTCACTTATTACCATTATCTGCAATTTGAGGAAGTGGAACCCATAAATTATAAATGGTTTGGGATTTCCTTAAGTGACCTTAAGTAGGGAACATTTAATCTTACCTTTATCATGTTGTAAATCTTGTTGTTCTTTATTATGACTGAAGGGCCATAAGTAAACTTTAATGTGCCTACATTTTATTATTGACATTTATGATATGTTTTTGTATATTTTGACAGAAAACACCAAGATAGAAGGAAAAACTTCCTTGTATTTGCAACTGTAATTAATGTTGACATCTGTATTTATGTATCACAAAATCTTGTCTAAACACACTACAGTGGGGACAGAAGAATGTTTTAAGTAAATGTACCAAGACACCCTACCTTCAGTACCAGTTAGAACAAAATAATAACACAAAATGGACTAGCCAAGCACAGATTTAACATCCATACCTCCTAGGAGACAAGTGGTTTCCATCGTGAATTTGTACTCTGTACTCTGAACAATTGTTTAGAATGTGAATTCCATTTTCAGGTGCTGAGGTTTTTGCAAAAATTTACAAATCCACTGGATTTGCAGATTATGTGTGAGTTTTTAAATAAGGGGTTTCATGAAGTGTTTTATAAATAATCACCTTTAGAGTTATATTAGACAATAATACTCTCTTCCAGATGTAAATTGTAGATTTGGGTGTCAGTTGCATGACACACAAATGTCAAGGTTTAGTGGTGAGTCAAAAGAGTGGAAAAATAATTGCATAATCTTTTTCCTTCTGTGTCATAAGGATCCTCTGAATCATAGAACCTTTGCCTCGCCTCTGAACAGGACCAGGGTGACGTTGCAAGAAGAGTTCATATGTTATAAACACAGATGCTATGCAAGTAGCCAATGAAGAATGCTATTTTCTTCCATATGTAAAGCTTATACAGGTCTTAAGAAGTGGCTGAATTATGACCATGTTGAAAAGGAAGTACAAACAAACCAACCATCCCACACAGAAGTCTAGCAAAACAACTACATATTATTTAGTTTCATTGCAAAGTCTTTCCCTAGAGGCCAAATGGAGCTTTGCTGATTCTCAAACAACCTGTTCCAAATGACTGTACCACCTTACAGCAATTCTCT
This sequence comes from Castor canadensis, assembly GCF_047511655.1. Taxonomy (NCBI): domain Eukaryota; kingdom Metazoa; phylum Chordata; class Mammalia; order Rodentia; family Castoridae; genus Castor; species Castor canadensis. The sequence continues at coordinate 80,747,408 of NC_133400.1, read as the reverse complement.
GCTGCTGGGCTCTGTTCAAGAGAAGAATGGTAACACCTTTGAGAACTTACTATAAACTGTGTTTGCTGCTCTAACCAGAGTTCTCTCTCTCAAAAAAAGAAAAAAAAGCCGCAGAAAGACTGTTTCCCTATAATGCACAGCTAACTTTGTACTGGCGAGATCTTCTACAGTCAGTCAGATTTAGGGAGACTTGAAAACGCTTCCATTCCTTAGAGTTTTTCCAATAACCTTTACCAAACGGTGTGGTAAATCATCCATATCAGCTAATAGGTCTTATTTTTGGCAATATGGTAACGGGTGGCACTGGTGGAGGAAGCATGCATTTGATCATTTCGTGAATCTTTTGAGATGAGTTGAGAACAGCAGGCTGTCACCTGTGGCCAGCACAGAAAGATGCAATGCTGTTGATGAGGTGGACTGTAACATGTGTTTCTGTTATGAAACACGTGCTCAGAAAACACAAAAGAGCCTGGATTTATCTTTCTTTACAGAGACAGGCCTTTGAACCTCTTTGGATGAACACTCTGTATTAAAAGCCCAAAGCATCTTGTTTTCTGGATTGAACATAAATCCAAGCTACAGCAGACATTTTGTGAGAGAAAGAGAGATGATATAAATGAAGAAAGATGTGGCTGGTCTGGCTTTAAAATACTTTGTGCGAATCTTTATTGTCATTTCCAATGTGGTCTTACTGGATTTAGAGACGATAAGACATTTGGGGAAGGTTACTAATATTGAGACTTGAGACTTTCCTTGATCCAGATACAATGCTAGGGTAAAGCTATCTATCAGCTTCACTATTGCTTCAGCTGGACATAGTTAACAGCCTCAGAGAAGCAGAGTGACTTCTTCAAGCTTTCCTAGTTGGAGCCAGAATGAAGGTTCAGTGGCTCTGCCTTGAAAGCCTTAGATTTTCCTCTTAGTGACTTGACTGCGCTGAAGTTTTCAGCCCTGGTTTCACTGCAGAATCTACACTTGTCTGGATTTTAAAGCCCAGCATCAGGGCCCCAGCCTAGACCTACTCAGTCCATATGTATGAGGTGAGGTCTTAGCATGCATCTATTTTATCTATTTTTTTACTTTATTTTTTATTATTATATTGCTGTGTGCTGGGGGTACATTGTGACATTTACAAAAGTTCTTATAATATATATCATAGTTGAATTCACCCCCTCCGTCATTCTCCTTTATCTCCCCTCACCCCATTCCTGGAATAGTTTCAACATGTCTCATTTTCCCATTTTCATACATGTATACAAAATAGTTCCACCACATTCAGCCTCCTTCATCTTTATATCCTCTCCCCTCCCACTGGTACCAACCCCTAGACAAGGGAGAAGGACAATACCTTATTTTGAAAAGAGACATTTTTGTTTAAGAAAGCTCCACAGCGTTATTTTACATATTTTTAAACGTGTATGAGTGAGACTCATTGACGAATGGATTCATTTAAATTACTAAAGGTAGGTGAGGCTACGAAGATGAACTATTACAATGAGGTTCTGAAGACCCAGGCTGAAGATCACAATAGGACGGACTTGTACACCATCTAAAGACGACTGGATGCCCTGGTGATTGATAAAGTGCAGGATGAGACTCAGCAGGTCAAGCGATAGACTATTTTTTTTTGGATTTCTAAGATCCTCGTCTACTGACACACAATAGACGAGGCGTGCACTGGAGTTTGAATTTAGTGCTGGATGTTTTCTAGGCAAGTACTTTCTAAGCAAGTACTCTATCAGCTAAGTCATACTCCCAGCCCTTTACAATTTAGTTATTTTTCAGATAGAGTCTAGAGTTTTTTTGCCTGGGCCAGTCTCAGACTGTGATCCTCTGTATACCTTCTGAGGATCTGGAATTACAAATGTGTGCTACCACACCTGGCTTGTTTGTTGAGATGGAGTCTTGTTAACTTTTTTTTACTGAGCTGGCTTCCAACTACAGTCTTCCTGTCTGGCCTCTGCCTCTTGAGTAGCTAAGATTATAGACATGAGTCACCAAACACAGCTTCCAAGTCATACTTTGAACCACAAAGACCTAGAGACCAAGATTTCAAGTTGGAGGTTGTAAAAATATCCACTAGTGATCAAGAGATGAAGGTTGAAATTTTAATAGTTTTCCAGATGTTTCTGATCATCTTCACAATAATTAGAAAGGCTGAATTTAGTAATGGTGCCTGCTGATGCCCTCTCACCCATGCCTTCCTTTCCTCTTTATGGTCTTGCCACACTGCTGAGGATGGCAGAAGTTCTCTGACACATATTTGGGTGTCAATGATGCTTACGCGCCTCAATTAAAAAAAATGTCGTTTCATTCAACTGAAGCTCATAGTGTCCTCTTTCTACCCCAACTCAGAATTGTGGATCTTTGTATATAAAGGGACAGTGGCTCTCTAAAGTAATGCAGCTGGTCTATGAACAACTGGTCCCCAGGAAGAGTTTCTTCCCCTATACCTGATGTACAATGCTATCGTCAGAATTAGGGAATCAGTAAGATTTTATTATAATGATCCTTGCTACTTAGATTTTGCAGAAACAAAATGACTTGATTAAAAAATATTGAATAGTGTAAGTCCTCCCACAATTTTTTAAATAGAAACTTATGTTGAAAGGTTAAAAAACAAACCTAAAGGCAATGGGAAAATTTTCAGGCTGAAAGAAGAAAAGAGTGATGTGAGAAGAGGAAACTTTTCTCTGATCAAAGTAAACATTTATACCACGCACAAGCTGGACAATGATTTAAACACTATCTCAGTTATATTATTTGTGCTGATGTATTTCAAAGATACTCACAGCTATGCTTCCTTCTGGGAGTTTTGCTGGCTGATCCTTATAAGGCATCTTTTTAACTTCAAAGGACACCAGGGATGCAAGAGCATAGGGATCATTTTTCCTCTGAAAGTAAAAATACTAATTAATATATGTTTCCTGGGAAGCTTTTAAATGTTGTACTGGTATCTACTCAGTTCTTTTCAATGTTTTGCATGTCTAAAGCAAAATTTCCTCCTTTCTTCTTTTTCTCAATTTTTTTACATTTTCCTCATCATCCATCCATCCATCCATCCATCCATCCAAATATCCATCCATCCATTCACCCATCCATCCATTCAAATATCCATCCACCCACCCATCTATCCATCCATCCAACCATCCATCCATCCAACCATCCATCCATCCAACCATCCATCCATCCAACCATCCATCCATTCAACCATCCATTCAAACATCCGTCTATCCAGACAACCATCCATCCAAACATCCAACCATTTGTTCCATTTCTATTTCTAAGAATGATTAGTCTTACTAATAAAAGACTTATGTATAAAGTTAAGATTGAAAACCCAGAAAATTAGGGTCCTAAGAGGGAGCAAGCACAATGATTAATGTAATTACTACTAAAGAATGACAAAGGAGAGACACAGTGACTTAAAAAATTCTTGTTATCTGATAGAGGAAAATATTTTAGGAGACATTAGTACTTAGTAATAAAGACATTTATTACATTTCACTTTATACAGAAGACTCAAGAACAGGGCTTCTCAGCCTCTGTGCTATTCAGCATTTTGGTTGGACAGGAGTCTGTCCTGTGCATTGCAGGAGGTTTAGCAGAATCCCTGGTCTCTTCCTGCTGGATGCCCCAGTTGTGACAATCGTAAATGTCTCTAGTTATTGCAAATGTCCTCCGGGGAGCTCTTGTTAAGAATCACTGACCAACAGCATACATTGTTTCTGAAAGAACTTTTCAGCAAAAGTTCTCCTTAATTGGTTCTCATGTTACCTGTTGACTATTTAAGAGTAACTTAGCAAAGTTGCTTTGAGAATTTAAGTTTCTGTGGCTCTTTCCATCTGAGACAATGGTTAGATTCACCAGTGTTGTGCTATAACATTATGGACTCATAATGGCTGGTGAGAACCAGTTGCTAAAAATTCAGGAATTTTGAGTGCCAGCTGTTGAACAGATGCATTATTTAACCTTAAATTATATAAACATAAACTTAAGTAAATTATACTTCTAAGAAGGTAATAAACACACAAAACTCAATCCTTACTAACTGTTTTATTATATTTTACTATTACCCATGGTCCTGATGTCATTTATGCTGATTGTATGCATAAGGGAAACACTACACAATGGTGTACCATTGGGCATCTCTTCCCAACTCCATATTCACTGACATCATGTTGATAGCCTGAAATCAGCACATGATTACATCAAGTGCTGTAATCAAGCTTTTTTTTCTTCCCAAAGAGAAGATTATTAGCATGTACCATAGCACTGTCATTCAGTGTTGGGTCTCTTGAGGCCAATGCAACAATTTAGATTGTAATAATTTTGTTCAAATATTTCTACAAAGTTCATTTTTCCCCTCTCTTTAGCTGAATTTCTTCTCTCTTTAGTCAGCCTTATTTCCTATGAATGAAAAGCACAGGTCATAGAATGCAACTTTTGCATATTTAAAGTTACTCTATCTCTGCCTTTTTCTTTCTTCTATCCCTCCAGGATATGTAACTCCATTTGAAAACATTCTTTCGAAGGTATCATTCTTCTGATGATCTCTTCTCTGCTGACATTTCTGTTTAAACTAGAAGTTGGGTTTTCATTTGCATGTTTGAGAATTGTTATAAAATTTGGAAATCTTTGCTCATAAAATGTCACGTGTACTTGATGATTTTAATCTAATTTCTTTACCATTCTCACTTGTAGATACAGGAGAAAAGAATTAGATTTGGTGTGTAGAATAGTTATCTATTCAAGTGCATGTTCATCCTCCCAAACCTTTAATGAAGAAATTCTCATTAATTTCCAAGCTCAACAAAAAATTGGTAGAAAAATCATATTCCTATACTCCAAGTCATATATTTGGTAAACAAATTACATAAAAACTCCATTTCTGTGTCTATTCTAAGTGGAAAACATCTCTTACCTAATTTTGCATTGAATATAAAAGTTTCTTAATGCATTAAAGATAGGATTTGAACTCTAGAATGTAGTGTGGAGAAACATATTTCTTTGAGGAAGTTTTCTTTTACCTCCTCCCTTTGCCCCTCCCAGTGTAGGTCATGTTGGATTTCTCACATTTTCCATTCATCCCCAATCTTTACTGATGCTTCCAGTGGTGTACAAACCACTGGGCTTTGCTGGGCTTCAGAAACACCTGAGATCCATCTCAGAGATTCTGATTCAGTAAGTCTGGTATGAGACCATATTTAGTGTGTGTGCTCTGGAAGCTTCACATTGTGGTTCTAACTTTTTATTTTTCTGTTTTGTAGTCATGAGCCACATAACAATATTTGGTCAACAACAGACCACATATGTAAAGGCTGTTCCATAAGATTATACTGCCTAGTGGCACCAGAGCTGCCTTTGTCTGAGAAAGGACACTCTATAATATTTGCACAATGAAGAAATGTTTTGCTGACACATCTCTCTAAATGTATCTCTGTCATTTGTGATTTTAAGTGAGACATGACTGTACTTTTCTACCAACTAGATGACACAAAAACAGAAGGCACACACCATGGAGTATGTTTATATCTTCCACAGTACCTCAAACTGTGCACTGAGGCTTAATCAATACTAGCTGACTGGCTACATGAATGGATGGTAAACTAACATACCTATTGGTTTGGTTATTTGAAGACCCTCTTACCCACATATTACCCATTTGATAGCACCTTATAAAAGGTTTACATTTTTAAATTATTGGTTTGGAAAACCCCTTCCTCTTAAGTAGATTAGGAAGCTCAGGAAGTTGTGAGAGAATGTGGTCATATAAATGGAGGGCTGCTGGTCACAATAAACTGACATTGATGTTCTCACCTTCTAAAGAGAAAGCTAAAGACTTGGACAGATCAGGTGATAGTAAAATAGCCTGTAAAGACTAATTCATCCATCAATCTGCTCTTTGTTTTAAATTTATTCTGCAAAAGCAAAGTTTCTTCCACTCAGTACAACAGAAAAATGTATCTTTTTCACTTAAAAAAATGCTCTGGAGCTCCAAGTGATGGCAAATGTGGGTTAGAAGGCTACGATCGGCTGGTTTGTGTCAAAGTTATGCTAGTCTTGCTTTGTAGGTTAAAGGTCAGCACAGGTGAGTTTTTAACTCATGAGAAACAATCACAGGCAGGTCACCATCTTGGTTCCATGTTTAAAGTTCAGTGGTTGGATGTATGCTCTTTATGAAACAAGTGTATGAGTCTTACATCAAAACAATCTCTTCTCTACTGCCACCTACTCATGTAACATCATTGCCATGGTATAGGCAAATTAGGACTGAAAAGCAAGGTGATAAAATATTCGTTGACAATATCTTGACTCTCCTTGCCCCAGATAACTTTGAATTCTCAGAAAGTGCTCTGTTCCTCTTTTATTACTGCATCATTTAAACTGTTCTCTCAGCCCATAGACTGTCTCCAGTATGTGCTTTTGCACAATGGTTTGCACAGAATAGTGGCAGTAATTATTCACAGAGCTGGTACCAGATGGTGAGGAGATGAGGCTTCTGAGTTGGTTAAATACGTAAGTGCCTTGGGCAACAGCAAGAGTCATCCTTCTCCCATCTTTGAACTGCTTCCTTTTCCCTCCACCCTTATTTTTAGTACATCTCCATTTTATGAGCCTATGTTTAAATATTCAACATTCAGCAGAAACTAACCTTAGGGAGGTGATAAACCTAAGAAATTATTACTGAAACTCTCAACTGTAAAGAAGGTTTCTGATTTAGGCAACAATCATAGAACAGGAATCATTTAGAATTCATGTAAAAAAAACCTTTTTCTGACAACTTTGCATGGACCACAGGGACAGAAACAAACATAGAGCAGCAATTGACGCCGACCAAGAATGGTAAACTTTTAGCCAGGTCAAGAAGGCAAAAAATATTTACCTCTTCTGGATTACATGATGAAGCTGTTAGAAAACCCTAATGTACAAACCTATGTATGTTCCATATACATACTTACATGTACTTATATGAATATAAAAACATAAATATTTATGATTCTATAAAATACTTAAGTAAAAAGGAATATATATGAAAATATATATGCTTGTATGGGGAGGAGTTTTCAATAATCCTTTCCTCTTTGGCACTAGACTTCAAGACTGAAATAAGCAAAACTGTGAAAGTATAGAAATTGGGTGGGTGCATCTCTAGCCATAGAGGAAATGAAAATCAAAACCACACTAAGATTCTACCTCACTCCTGTTAGAATAGCCATCATTAGAAACACCACCAACAACAGGTGTTGGCAAGGATGTGGGGAAAAAGGAATCCTCGTACACTGCTGGTGGGAATGCAAGCTGGTGCAACCACTCTGGAAAAATATTTGGAGACTTCTTAAAAATCTAAACATAGATCTGCCATATGATCCAGCAATCCCACTCCTGGTGATATACCCAAAGGAATGCAACACAGGTTACTCCAGAGGCACCTGCACACCCATGTTCATTGCAGCGCTATTCACAATAGCCAAGTTATGGAAACAGCCAAGATGCCCCACTACTGATGAATGCATCAAGAAAATATGGTACTTGTACACAATGAAATTTTACTCAGCCATGAAGAAGAATGAAATCTTATCATTTGCAGGTAAATGGATGGAACTAGACAGCATCATTCTGAGCGAGGTCAGCCAGGCTCAGAAGACCAAAAATCGTATATTTTCCCTCATAGGCGGACTTTAGAGCTAGGGCAAATGCAGCAATGTTGTTGGACTCCAATCACATGACAAGGGGAGAGCACATACAGGAGATACAGGAATAGGTAGAAAACCCAAAACATGAAAGCGTTTGATGTCCCCACTCCAGAGTAACTAATACAGAAACCTTAAAGCGACAGAGGTTATCATGATAAGGGGATCAGTAACCAGTATAAAGATCAGTTAGAGATGAATCAACATGGGTCGTAACACATGTGTACACAAAAGCAATGCTAGGAATATTTCTGTATAGCTATCCCTAACTCAACTAGCAAAAATGCTCTGTCTTCCTTATTATGCTTATGTCTTTTTTTCAACAAAATTAGTGATAAGGGCAGAACAGGATCTGCCTGGAACTGAGAGGGGGAGGAGAAGGGAGTCAGGGGGATGAAATGACCCAAACAATGTATGCACATGTGAATAAATGAATAATTAAAAAAATCATAATTTATTGGAAAAAAAAAGAAATTGGGTGGGTGAACATAGTGACTTGTACCACTCTGTTTCTTTACATGTGACCCAAGGGCTTTTGAATGCTGGTGCAGCTGTTCTGTTCTGACTATCTTCCTGTTACCTATTTATAGTCTGGATAATGTCCTTAAATTATCAACAAGTGACTGCTTCCACACACATGAAGTCTTCTTAGCAGGCGAATGAGGATGCCATTTTTGTCCCGTGTGGTATGACGTGCCTGTAATGCCAGCTACTTGGGGGCAGAGGTAAAAGAAAGTCTGAGGTTTGCCTGGACAAAATGCAGGAGGCCCTATCTGGAAAAAATAAAAAAAACTAAAAAAGCAAAAGACTGAGGGTGTGGCTCAAGTGGTAGAGAATTTATCTCACAAGCAAGAAGTCCTAAGTTCAATTCCAGTACCATGGGGAAAAAGGAAATAGTATTTTCACTTCATTGACCTCCTAATGGAGTAGAATATCATGCATAGAACTGAAGCATACTGTCCCAAAATGATTGCTTTCCCTCAAATTCAGGGTTGTAATGACAGATCCAATTTCATTGAAAAACCATTTTTCTTCATTGCAGGAGGATGAAGTAACAAAGGAATGAATGTGTGGCTCTCACTTAGACTGTGTAGGCTTGGGAATTCCCTAACGCACCTCTTTTCTGACTCAGATAGGAACTAACAGCCAAAAGGCAGAGCAACCCTGAGTAAACTGACAGTATGAAAATGGCAGAGTTGTCTTGGATGTTCAGGGAATCTGGCCCTCTAAGGAGGCCTGTGCTATTATGAAAAGTGGAGTCTGATTTGAAAAGGCCAATTACAATTTTCAAATTTATGCCATTTGAAGGTATTAAAATAACATGATTTTTTTGCTAAGACTTTGAAGAAATTAGTATGCCAGAAAGTAATTAAATGATAAAAACTTAATATGGCAATTTATTATTAGGAGACTAATAACTGGGTTCTCTGAATCTTTATGCAATGAAAATAAGTTTTTTTTTATTGAATTGCCTTTTTAAGTTCTTTCTCTATTCTTTCTTATCTATAGTTCTGTTTTTTTTTTAAAAAGCCTTCAAGAAACCATCTGACATGGAATTGAAGAACATCATTCTGAGTGAGGTTAGCCTGGCCCAAAAGATGAAAAATCGTATGTTCTCCCTCATATGAGGACATTAGATCAAGGGCAAACACAACAAGGGGATTGAACTTTGATCACATGATAAAGAGAGAGCCCACAAGATAGATATAAGGATAGGTAAGACACCTAAAAAATTAGCTTATATGTTGCCCTCAACACAGAGAAACTAAAGCAGATACCTTAAAAGCAACTGAGGCCAATAGGAAAAGGGGACCAGGAACTAGAGAAAAGGTTAGATCAAAAAGAATTAACCTAGAAGGTAACACACACGCACAGGAAATCAATGCGAGCCAACTCCCTGTATAGATATCCTTATCTCAACTAGCAAAAACCCTTGTTTCTTCCTATTATTGCTTATACTCTCTCTTCAACAAAATCAGAGATAAGGGCAAAATAGTTTCTGCTGGGTATCGAGGGGGTGGGGGGGAGAGGGAGGGGGTGGAGTGGGGGTAAAGGAGGGGGTGGGGGCAGGGGGGAGAAATGACCCAAGCATTGTATGCACATATGAATAATAAAACAATAAATAAAAAAAAAGAAACCATCTGACATTTTAACATGAAGTTTGGTCTTTGAACTTTTCCTTATAAGGCAAGAGAATGAATAGACTAATTAAATTACTCAAAGATGTAACGTTTAGCACTCTGTGAAGGTAAATTGTTTCACATAGAATGCTTTGCAAAGGCCCATGCTTCTTCAGTATATTTCAACTACAAAATAGAAAGAAAATTGCTTTTCAGTTTCTTCAAGTGGGAAAACATTTGTGACTAGCTGTGGGCTTTTCCTACCTCATACAAGGTAACTGCTTATGACTGGATGTCATCAAGGGCCTCTAGTCTCAAAATACCTCATCCCTGTGAATTTGCCCCCTGGTTGTGTCCAAGGAGTGTGGGTTATAGCCAAGTTTTTAAACCTCTTCTCCGATAAACTATGTCACTTTGTGGGGAGGGGTCTGACACTGCTCAGACTTTTGACGTAGTTTCAGTTTTAGAAGCGGGATGGAAACAGCATCAGTAAGACCTAATAGTGCGGATCGCTATCTTCAACAGGAATAAAGGGATGATAATTGTCCTTTTGACTTGTCTCTGAGGTTCGTATCTTGAATCTTCCTCCTGAACTGGAAAGAACCAAATGGTGCTGTGGCTCAGAGTGGAGGGGCAGCCTCATTTTTGACAATCTTAAAACACGAAAGTTTTCTCCTCAATTTGAAAACCTTGTCATCTCAATCTGGAGGTTTCAGTTTGAGACAGGGAGAAAATGAAATGTACACATCTTTGCTCTACGTGTAAGAGGTCATGTTAAACTCACTAAACCCCAACAACTTGTGGTCTGAGTACAGGAGAAGGTGGCCAGGGTGTAGGAGAAAAAGCAAACATGAACTGAAGTGCCTCACTGAAGACACTTCCTGTCAACTAGCTGGCTGTGCACAGGTGTCAGGATAGCATTTCCATGATTTCAGCTGGGTTTTGTGTCTCAAATTGACCAGACAAAGTGACCTTTCCAGAAATTCCAGAGAAAGACATCTGAAGCCAGTTGTTGTTCATATTCTCTGGTAACACAAGTTTTTATATCTCTAGAATATCTGGTGCTCTTAAGGTTATTATTCTTAAGCCAAGAGAGATTATTTGTTTATTTGTTAGTTTGATTGGTTTCATTCTGAATAGACAAGAACTTGGGGCCCAGCCAAGCCTAACACTTGGTCTTAGATGTTTCATGCATTAAAAATATCATGAGTAGCTCCGCTGGGTCAGGTGTTTCAGGGGTTGGGTGGGAGAATCAAAGACAAAGCAAACATTCTTCTTGCCCTAGGGGAGCTCACAGTCTGGTGTCAGCTGTAGATGTATTTGAGGGAGGCTCCCCTTAAATCCAGTATCCAAAACACTGTTTTAACAAAACCCAAAAACTTTTCTTTCTTCATTGTAGGAAGCAGAATTTCAGAACTTTATTTGCTTAGCAGTTCTGTAGCCAAAAGTCTTCTTGTATGGTTCTTGCTTGTATCTCAGCTTTGATGTGAAGCCAACGATGTTGCTCCTTGGTCTGATACCGTGTCATTTCGCTGTCCCTGCTGGCTCATTGGAAGAGCAAGAGACTGTTGTGTTGATTCAAATCTGTTACATTATGCTTAGTGAAAAGTGCCTTTTGAGGTGGCAGATGACACTTCAATGAAGCAAAAAGGGGCCCTGTTCGTACTTTGGGAGGGGACATAATGAAAGTCAGAAAGCTAATATTAAACACAGTCCAGGTCTTCATTCATAGATAAGTGACAATTAGACCCTGTCCTGTAAGTTTGAAGGAAATATACTTCCTTAAAGTTCTGAAACAGGCAGTCCAATAGAACTTTCTTCAAGGATAGAAATGTTCCTTATCAGCTACTTCAAGGCGGGTAAAGGATCTCAACCAGACACAGTGAGCAAGAGACTCTGTCTCCAAAGCAAACTAAAAACAAAGGGGCTGGGGACATGTCCTGAGTTGAGTCAGCAGTGCTAGAAAACAACTGCTGTTTTTTTGCACAGTCTTATAGAGTAGCCGTGAGCTGTGACTATTGAAGACTTGAAATGTGACTAGTGAGACCTAGGAAGTGAATGTTTAATTACATTTAAATTGAAATTATTTAAATTTATATAACCATATGTGAATATTACTGTAGTTTGGGCAGCACAATTCAAGAATTATGTTTTCTTTGCTGGAGTCTGAAGTAGTATACTCATGCAATTTACAGAGTCTTCACAAAGGTATAAAGTTTTCATACATGCTACTTAAAGCATGTCTATATGCTGGATACAATATAGTAACCTATAATATAGTAGTTATAGTTTAGCAAGCTGTCACAGCATGATAGTGATATAAAATTTCCTATGGGTAATTATCACATAGTCACCTGTAGTTCAGCGATGTCGTGTAGTGATACACACAGGACAAAAGCTCACAGATTTCCTCCTCTTACTGCCTATGTGACCTTGGAAAGGGCACTTAATTTTTATGTCTGAGTTTGCTCTTGTGTGATGCAGTTCACAGTAATAGTCCATATCCCACAGGACTGCTGTGAGAATTCAATGAAAATTCATAAGCAAGCCTTCATCCCGGTGCCTAGCTACTTGGCTATCACTCAATAGACACCTGGCTAGATGCAGACAAATAGACCTCTTTGGGAAGGCTGGTTGGCTGTTCCTTACATTTAGAGAACCATTTAGACATAGTCTGTTCTGAGTCAACCAATGTGTCAACAATACAAAAGAAGGCTATTAATAAAGCACGTGGAGTTACTGCTGACTCGAGCTAAGTAGAATAAACACCATAAATAACTGATTGGGAGAGGTTCCATGTGAGCTGCCCATAGATCAGGGAATTTTCAGGAATGAAAGGAGCCTTTAGTATGCCCCTTCATCTCACAAATGAGGGACTTGAGTCACATGAAAGTTAAGGGCCTTGGACACAGCCAGTGAGGAATGGAACTGAGCTCAAGCTTCCTGAGCCCATATCCACCACGGGCAGCAAAACCAGATGCTTTCTAATTTAAGCCTGATTTTAATGTGCACATACAGTTTTGTTTTTTTTTTACATATCACTTTGTTTAGGGGTAGGTTTCACAAATGAATGTTGTGTTCATAAAATTTATAAACGTGTTTACAATACACTTTTGGCAATATTTATCAAAAAAAATAAAGGAATCTATACTGACTGTTTTGATTAAAATTTTTGCCCATGATTAGTAATGATGTATCTGAGAGTAAACTGAAAAATATATCGTGAACAGAAAGAGAACAGTCATAACAAAAATACCTTAAGCCCTAATTATCTCCCCTCATACTAAGATTAGTGAGGTATTTTAGAAGTAATTTACTAGATTAAAGAAATTGTTATAACACAATGAAAAATGGAGTAGCAAAGCTTGCAAGTAGGGATATAAGACCACAGATTGTAGTGGATTAAATAGTGTCCCCCCCTCAACCCCCAAATCATGGCCATCTAGAATCTCATAATAAGGACTTGGAAGAACGGTCTGTGCAGGCATAATTAAGGAAGGTTTTGATGAGATTATCTGATTAGGTGGGCTCTAAATCGAGGAAAGTGTCCGTAAAGATATGGAAAAGAACACACAAAGGCATGCTGAGTAAGGTGATATGAAGATGGTGGCAGAGGTTAGTGATGCGTCCACAAGCCAATGAAGGTCAAGCATTACTGGCAACCATCACAATCAAGGAGGAGCCTTGCACATACTGGTTTCCCTCTCAGAGCCTCCAGAGCCAACCAATCTGTCAACACCTTGGACTTCTCACCTTCTGAATGGTGAAAGAATAAATTTCTGTTGCTTTAAGACAATCCTTTTGCCATAGTTGGTTCTATCAGTCTTAGGAACCTAAGATATTGAGTGTAATGATATAACTTATTCCTGGTTTCACCTGACTAGAGAAAAATAGGCTTAAGTTTTGACATAAATTTCAGCTAAGAGGAAATTCGAGAATTGGTTAATGTATCTTTGGCAGCCAGCTTTCAAGGAAGCCCCCAGTGATTCTTTCCTCTGGGTAGTCATAGTCTTCGGTGCTATCAATTCATATTGAACACAGCTGATATGTGACAGGATGTACCTTCCATGGCTAAGTCATAAAAGACATAAAAGTGTTGCTGTCTCCTGGATCACTTGCTTCGGGAAAGCTAGTTGCTATATGCTAGGAAGATGCTCAAGCAGTGATATGGACAGCATCACTTTGCAAGGATCTGGGCCCTCTGCCAACAAGCACTCACTTTCTTCACACATCCCCAAGAATCTTAGGGAGCGTTCTCCAAACCCAATGAAGTCTTCGGATAGCTGAAGTCCTGGCTGACATCTTAACTATGTCACTCAGCCATGTGGCACAGCTAAGCTGTGGTCACAGTCCTGACACTCAGTAAAAGGATGGGTGCTTATTGTTTTTAGCTGCTAAGTTTTGGGAAAAACTGTTATGCAACAATAGATAACAAATACAATCAGAACTATAAAACTGAAAAAGAAACCTTAGTTTCCTCTACTAAGATAGCCTCCCTCTGTCATCTTCACCATTTAGCTTCGTTAAAAAACCCTGGAGACATTCTAGATTCCTCTATTTCCTTTACTCTCTCAACAATAAATTCAACACGTCATTGGTTTTTCCCTCTGAAATAAATCTTGAATTAAACCTCATTTCATTTGCCCTGCTGTCCTGCTGCCAGTGTAAGCCTCCATCATTTCCCCCGGAAACTGTCTTAGTCCTCTCAATATTGCTCTTTGAAAGCTATTTTATTGAATAAATTGAGTGAATATAAGCCATCATTTATAGCATATAGTGATAGAGAAAAATTCCAAGATGAACACAGGGATGCCTGGCGCTCACTGTGAAACAACCAGTACCTTCAGAACATTCTCTTTGTCCTCCTCCAGGATTTCCCCCTCCATAGTTTTCTAGTACTGCTTAGTTTTGCTTGTTTTTGAATTCTATAAAAAACAAACAAAACCTAGACTCATTCTTGATTTATCTTTTAAATTCAATACTATGTTCCTGAGATTCATCTGTATTAATATATCTCATTCATTTAAAAGCTGTATAGTATTCTTTTCTCTGGCTATGCAGCAACTTATTCATTCACTCTTGCTCATTTAAAACAAAATCCTAATGCTTTTGATATTAATTTATTTGTAATTTGCCATTATATTTAGGATGAAATCAAGTTTCCTTTCTATGCTATACAATCCCTTTGTATTTCTGTCTCATCTATGGTAATTCAAACATACTGGTCTCCATTGTTCCTTGGATATGTCAAAAGAGTTCTGGTCTCTGGGCCTTTGTACTGGCGATTGCTCTAACTGGGATTCTGTAGGTTTTCACGATTCAGCTCTCAGCTCCAGGTCCCCCGCTTAGAACAATCTCCTATGCCCATACTTCCAGAAGATTCCTTCTTGACTCTTCTATCCCTCTCCCGTCTCACTGTCAGCAGGGCACTTGTCTCTAGCTAAAATGAGCTCATGTACCTGTTTGTTGTTACAAAGGTAACAACTCTGTGAAGGTAGGTGCTACCTCTGCTTTCCTCACTGCTATTTCCCTGGGAAATAGTGCCTGGCATGCAGCAGGTAGTCCATCAATATTTGTTGAACAAATAATAATTTGCTCAAAAGAAGAAAAGAATCAAATATATTAGGCACTGCTCCTCTCCTTAGGTTAGTGGATCAAAACTGGAAATGATGTTGTTCCCAAAAGACATGGCAATGTGGGGAAACATTCTAGGTTGGCACAAGTGGGATGGGGCAGCTACTGGTATCTAGTGGGTAAAAACCAGGAATGCCAATGAGCATCCTATAATGAGCAGGATGGCTCCAACAACACAGAATTATCCCATCCAAAATGTTAAGTGGTGAGGGACCCTTTTAAAAAGTAATTTTTCTCCTGTTTCTTTTAGAATCAAAATTAAATCACATTAGTGAGGCTACAGAAGTGTTTTAGATAATAACGAACATGAAAACTTAGAGACCCAGATGTCTATGTTGGTAGGTAGACTCAAAGGAGTTTACCATTTGGTTTTCTTGTTTTTTAATTATCACATTATTGTTGTAGTAGGGGTACATTGTGACATTTACCAAAGTTCTTATAATATTTCATAGTTGAATTCACCCCCTCCATCATTCTCTTTTACCATTTGATTTTCTGTGGTGCAATGAACTCAATATTCGTTTAGTAGTTAAAATTTGAGCGAGACACTTGGGAGGTAGAGTTCGGATGGTCATGGTCTGAGGCCAGCCCTGGGCAAAAGCGTGAGACACCATCATTACACGCAATATCTTAGGTTCCTAAGACTGATAGAACCAACTATGGCAAAAGGATTGTCTTAAAGCAAAAAGGGCTAAGGGGGTAGCTCAAGTGGTAGAAAGCCTGCATAGCAAGCACAAGACCTTGAGTACAAACCCTGGTATTGCCTGAATAAAATTAATTAATTAATTAGAATAAAGGGAAAAATTAATTCAAAATCCTTAAAAATAGGCTTCTGGTAGAGTTTTTGAGAAGAGATTCCCTTTCCAGTAAATGGTATGTTGAGACTTTTCTTACCTGGAGGAATGTGTGGGCCCAGAGTCGAGATCTGATTTTCAAAACTGCACTTTCTCCTCCTCTTAGTCGTCCCACTGTACAAGAGATTTGTAAACACTCGATATTTGTGCAATTCTGCAAAATACAATAGTAGTAGCCACACATTAGTGTCTTTAAGTGACGGTAGAAAATCAGCACTAAAGTCAGTTTATATACTGAGGATTTCATTTTATTTACTTAATTTAAAGAAAGAATAAATTAAGCCTGGTGTGGTGGGGCATCCCAGCAACTTTGGAGGCAGAGGTAGGAAGACCACACTCCAAGGCTAGCCTGGGCCAAAAGCACAAGACTATCTGATAAAAACAAAAATAACAAAAGCAAAAAAACCTAAAAGCTGAAGGACTGGGGGTGTGTGGCTCAAGTGGCAGATGGCTTGCCTAGCAAGTTCAAGCACAAATTCAATCCCCAGCATCTACAAAACAAGAATGAATTAGCCACCAAGAAAAGTACTGCTTAGTAGTAATCAACATAAACAATCCTTCCCAAGAGCTCAAATCATCTTCTTGCAGCAGCCAATGCGTTGCTCTGCTTCACTGTCTCAGAACTCAGGAAGACATTTCTTATAGTCATTCATGACACTGGATGTCACATCAGACCCTGGAAAGGGTCACAGCAGAAGTTCCAGAGTCTGTGTAACCTCAAAGACTCAAAGTTGACTAATGGAGAAGCATTTGTTCCATAACATCCTTTGCACTGTCCAAATTACTTCCTGATTGTAGAGCAGACCCTTCTTTGAATTCCACTCACTAAGCTGTTTTTACACTACTTTCTAGTGTTGCCCAACTTATAACAGGTCACTGTCAATATGATGAAATGCATGAGTCCTGGGAAGTATTCAATATGATGATATTCTACTCATTGAATCATAGTTTCTGACTGGGTCCCAGTATGGAAAGAAACGGATCCACCACAACCTGTTTTCTATGAGTCATACACAGAACGATGCTCCTCTTGTTGTGTTGGAGATACGGTCACACAAGAAAGAGAGCAATGATGAAAGAGGAGAGGAGGGGACTGAAGATAGGAACAGGGACATAGAAGGATGAGAGGAACAGACGCCCATGAAAAATTCTGACATGGAGATGGCCAAAGGGAAGAAGAAAGCCAGGAGAGAGTGTTTGAGGACGAAGCCAAGGATGTGATAGTTTCCAGAAATGGCCAATGGTATCAAATGCTCAACAGAAATCAAGAAAGACTCCACTGTAAGAGGACTAGTGAAAGGGAAGAGAGAAAAGTTTGGAGAGGAGGAGATGGAGGTGACAATGGCAAATGCAGCAGGGTCCCAAGAAAGACAAAGATCTTCTTAAGCAGAAGAGAATTATATTTCAGTGCCATAGATACAAACCTTTTAAAATGCAAATTGGAAATGCTGATCCCCAAACAGGAGGTTGGCATTTTGCACTTTCAAATTCCTAATCAAAAATGTGACTCAGTAAGTTGTTTTTAAGCAAACAAAAACTGTAGGAGGTCTTGTTTAACTTTTGATTTTAGAATAAACTTTGCATAATCACTCCCCATCCTGAGCTGTCTTGACTCCAGGATACAGTGAGGTGTATAGTTTGCAATGTTTGAACCAATAAGAGAAAAGGAGAATAAAATATGAACTGAAATTGGACATGGAAAGCCTGGGATGCCTTACAGTCATCTATAAGTAAATAAATTTCTCTGATATTTAGAAGTTAAAAATTATCTATGTCAAAAATATTTAATGAGAAACAATAGAAGACAAAAAAATGTGTTTCCTCAGTGCACGTGCACACAATTTCCTCCCTCTCTCCCTCCTTAGCTCCCTCTGTTCCTTCCTTCTTTCCTCCCTCCTTCCATTCCTCTTTTTTTTCTTTGCACATGCTCTACCACTAATCTACATCTTCAGTCCTTTTTATCCTTCATATTTCAATTTTGTAAACTGAGGTCATTGTTACTCCTCTTCCAAATGCTAAATTCAGTGTTTCAATTCCTCAAGCTTCAATTTGCTCCCTTCAGCTACCTTTCATTCTTTCCCTGTGATAAGTGGCTGGACAATTAATTATATTTCCTAAAGCAAACTCTCACACCTTCCTCACAGCCTTCTTATTTTGAACTTGGTAGTTAGGCAGCTAGTGATTTAGTCATCACCAATACTATCTTATCAACCTCTTACAACATATTGGCTTAAAATTGGGTTGAAAGTTAAAGAGGAGAAAGAACAGGTGGTATGGCACACCAAGGGCATTGTGGAGGTGACTCCAAAAGCTATCAGTAGTGACCTTGACTTGCTTGGTGACTGTGTTATTCACACAGTTGCTCAACCAAGGAGCCAAGCACTGGGCAGCACCCTGGAGAAACAGTGCTGGGCAAATGGAATATCTGTCTGTGAGCTTTCTGTAGGGTGGGCAAGCGGATAAAGAAGCTGCCCCAAGTATCCGGATGAGCCTGGGAAGGATTCCAAATTTCTGGAATCTACATCTCCTGAGGAGGCACTGCGGTGTGGGTTTGGGTATTTTATGGCCAAGCCAGTGACTGCTGCCCCTGTAGAAATAGCTGTGGAGCCCTTGTAGGGTAAGGGTGGTCTTTAGGTTCTGCCTGTGCCTCCCCTCAGCTTGCCCAAGGCCTCCAGCCCAGGGTCTTTCTCTTTCACTTGGCTCTTTGGTTGTGGCTTTTGATTCAGCATTACCACAGGATAATGCATCTCAGACTGAGCTGTAGGTCAGTTGTGAGTCAAGAAACACCTGCTTGGCCCCCACTGCATCCCAACCCCCAGACCTTGGGTGCATGTCTGCTAGATTTTGAAGAAGAGGTTGGATTTTCAGGTGCATAGCTGGAGAATGGGCTGGTAGCTTCCTCCTCTTTATGGAGCGGGTCTGTGTAATACTGATGAATTGTACCTTGACACTCTATGTGTGTTTGCCACATGGTCAGAGGAGAAGATGAACACT
This sequence comes from Castor canadensis, assembly GCF_047511655.1. Taxonomy (NCBI): domain Eukaryota; kingdom Metazoa; phylum Chordata; class Mammalia; order Rodentia; family Castoridae; genus Castor; species Castor canadensis. The sequence continues at coordinate 80,728,112 of NC_133400.1, read as the reverse complement.
CATGTGAGAGAGAAAGCTGTAGAACCAGTGCTGGGGTGAGTGGGAGAACTGCATCAGACACTGACTCCTGAATGCTGTCCATGGTTTCTGCAAAGTCTTGGCTAAGTTCAAGGAGACCAACCACAGAATAGACCCCAGTGCAGACACTCAGAGGTTTTGGCCTAGGGGGCCTCAACAGGCCATATCATTCTTTTGTATTTACTTATTTTTGTTAGAACTGGGAACTGAACATAGGGCCTCATGCTTGCTAAGCAGGCATTACCACTTGAACCACACCTCCCCAGTCCTTTTGTTTTAAATTTATTTTTCACATATAGTCTCGTGCTTTTGCCTGAGCTGGACTTGGACTATGATCTTCCTATCTCTGTCTCTCAAGTATATGGGACCATAGGCATGAGCTATCACACCTATGCCTTTCTTAATACACAGATTTTATTTCACACTTACTTTTTTGTGGTACTGTGGTTTGAACTCAGGCTTCCTGCTTACTAGGTAGGGGGCTCTACCTCTTGAGCCACTTTGCCAGCCCTATTTTACACTTACTTATGCCCAGAAATACAATACAATACAATACCGTAGAGGTCTTTTTTTGTTGTTGTTGGGTCTGGGGTTTGAACTTAGAGCTTCATGCTTGCAGAGCAGGCACTCTACTACTTAAGCCTACAACAGACTTATTAATAAACATAATGCTTTTCTCTCATCTCCTCATTCTTTGCTTTCTGGATTTTCATTTTAATTATCAATGCATATTAATTGTATGTATTAACGAATTTCATTGTGACATTTTCATACATGTGTATGTTGTGCATTGATCATATCTGTATTTCCTCTCTCTCTACTTACCCTAGTCTCTTCTTTTCCTTAGCATCCCTCTACTACTCTCAGATCATTCTTTTTTTTAATTCTAGATTCTGTATATGAGACAAAACAATGCGATGTTTGCTTCTGTGTCTGGCTTAACAGGATGGTCTCTAGTTCCATCCATTTTCTTGAAAATTTTATTCTTCTTTTTGGCCAAATCATACTCCATTGTGTGTGTGTATATATATGCAGATTGAGAAGAGTGCAAATACTCCTTAAGTATCATAAAAAAGGCATGTTCATTCTTGCCATATGTCCTGTCAAAGAACGGAGACATGTGTCAAGAAGTAGAGTTCCTGCCTCACAAGTACGAAGTCCTGACATCAATCCCCAGCACCATCAAAACAAAACAAAAAATGTTTTGCCTAAAACTCTCAGGCAAATCTGAGCATCAGAGGAGACTAAAAGCCAAACTCAAAGTGAAAACCATTTGTATATGGGAATTCTGTTGAATCCAGACTTTTCCCTCGATTCTCCACCCATGGAGACAACTCACCAATATCTTTGCAGGGCTCTGTCTGTGGAGTTGGACCACAGGTGCATCCCGCTTCCGAATGAGATGAGGAATGGTGGAGTTTCGCAAAAAGGCACTGAGCTCTGGAGTGTCTTCCAGAGAGGCAGCAGGCTGCAAAGAGAAAATAGTGGAAATCACATACAATTAATCCTTTGAGTATCTCTTACCTTTGCATTGGCCTTAAACTCTAGGCAAATGTTCTCCTGTTGAATTGGATTCATGGGAAAGCCCAGACATGTTGTGGTGTGCCAGTGCAAGCTGGACAGAAAGATGACCTGCAGGACAGGATTGTACACTCTAGCTCTGGGAATTCATGGAGCGCAGGAACACATCATTGGGAAGGTTTTCTTATAAGGATAGGATTTAAGCAGAAGTAATTTCCCCACGAGTCTGGAACCTGTGGCGCTAACTTTTCTAGCCTGAGTTATGCCCTTGTTACCTCCCTCTGGCTAAATGAAGGAACACTCTGTGTGGGGCGATGGGTCTGGCAGTAGCAGAAAAGTAGGGGTTAAGTCTAACATGACTGAGGGGCTGGTGTGCCCATGGCTGTGCCCTAATCCTAGGCTCTTGACAAGTGCTTCCTCAGGAGCAAACCAACTGCATCCTAATGAGATCACCATTCCCACCGCAGGTCTCATGCATGTCACACTGTCATGGAGCTCACTTTCTAGCCCAGGTTGTTTGCAATGTTCTGGAACTGGTGATGTTAGCTCAGGCTCCATGCTGGCTACATCTGATGGCTGGAGAACTATTTTGAGAGTTTCAATAAATCACACACAATAACCTATTCACATTATTGTATTTATTTATTTATTTTTTGGTGGTACTGGGGTTTGAAACTGCATGCTTGTTAGGCAGGTGCTCTACTGCTTGGGTCATGTCCCTGGCACTTTTTTATGCTTTAGTTGTCTTTCAGACACTGCTTGTGTTTTTGGCTGGGGCCATCCTTGGACCATGATCCCCCTACATACACCACCCATCTAGCTGGGATTACAGATACACACCATGATACTTGGCTTGTTGGTTGAGATGTGGTCTTGCTAACTTTTGCCCAGGCTGGTCTCAAACCATGATCCTCCCTGATAGCTGGGATTACAGTTGTAATCCACCACACCTGAGCCTATTCACATTATTTTAGACCAACTGAATATAGAAACTGAATTCTCTGCCTTTCATTTACACTCTAACAATGACGTCTTTTTTACCTGATTTGTGTTTAAGTCATGGGAGCAACACTAGTTTGTTCATATCTGGAATGAAAAAAGAAATTCCTACATTGCAGATGTGTACCACAAAAGATGGAATGATAATAATGAGAATATTATAAGGATGTGGAGAAATCTACTGGACAGACAGACAGACCATCTGTAGCATGACACAGGTCTCATGTGATTACAAGGTGTGGAGTAGGGAGAGAGGTTGGGATGGGGAAATAGATCATTTGGAGATTTTCTTGTTTTAAGGCCACCTACTAAAAGCAAAGTGAGAGAAAGTGGATAGGAAGAACAGGAAGAGTAGGGACAGTTGGAGAAACCAATGAAGAGAACAAGGACAGACTTCCTGTGACACCAACTGCTAATGAGCACTTTCCACCCTCAATCCATAATGGCATCAGGAGCTAAAAGGAAGACTGTGGAACTGGGTATGGCTGAGATGTTCAGAGCAGGGATTTGGAAGGATATTAGAGAAGGGAGATTAAAGCAGCTTGTAAACGAGTGTTTCTGGCAACAAATCTTGGATTTCAGACTTGGTAGGAAAGAAAGTACAGCCAAGGAAGTCTTGAGGGAGGGGTAGGTTAATTCCCTCAGAGAAAATGTGCACAGTAAGGAACAGAAGATTGAGTGGAAAGAGAAAGTGAGAACATGAAAAAAATAGAAGAATGTTTGAAGAAGAGGATGTGGAGTAGGCTACTTCAGAAGCATGGTACCTAGAGGCCATGTCGAAGACCAGTGGCTGAAGTACTGGGATGATGAAACTCGTGGAAGTGAGGTGAGGCCTTGGATGGATCAGCCTGTGGATGCTGGAATATCCCTGAGCAATGAGTTATTATCATTCCCAAATCTTAATAACTGCTCTCTCAAGAAAGCACAGAACTTAGTCTGAGCTAGAGTATAAGCCCACTGCAAGGCAGGGGTTGATAGAAAACATTTCCTTCTTTTTGTAAAGTGTTTTACAAGCAGATCAATACCACTTTAAACACCATACTCAAAGGGCTCCAAAAAGCTTGCAAACCAGTTTTCTCAAATAGAATTCCAGAAATTATTTCAAAAGCAAAGCAAGGTATAAAGCAAAGAAGAAGTTATCCCAGAAATGTAAACAACAGTTAAAGTCCATTTTCTAGATGAACACTGGGGAGCCTCTTTCTCAGTTAGGCATGACCACAGGCCATGTTACTCCTTAATTTGAACTCAGTGGAAGTGAAGAAGGTTGACTTCTGAGCACCCGTGTTAGGCAGACATGCAGTTCAGAGTATAAATGAGAAGCTAGTGGATAACACCAAGGTGGCCTTTTCAGAAAGAATGAAAATGGCTTCTTTTGGCGATCAGGAAATCATTGTCATAAATCTGTTTCTTTTTTCAGCTGCCACTCAGAATTTGATCCTGCATAAGTTTTCTATTTTGATGACTCTTTGCCAAAATCTTCACTGTGGTATAGGTTTTAATGTATGAATTAAGTGACACCGTGTAGCCAGGATGTGCTGTGCACTGGGAGGAGCAGCATTTGAGAAGGGGTTAGGTGAAATATGATTCGGTGCACTGAGAACCCATCAAAAGCAATGCAGACTATCTTTTTCTTGTTTGTGATGTGTCTTTGGATTTCAGGTATTCTAAGCTACAAGAAACAGTAAACTATTCTCATGGACTTCTTTGTCTATAATTAACTCTAAGTGGAAACAAGTCTAGGGTTTTGTGCACCATGTAATTAAGACATAAGTGGTAAGGATTTGTGGGGAAAGGAAACCTCCATTTTATTTTCTTTCTGAAAAATTCATGCAATGCATAACTAGAAGGATCAAACCAGTCCATCAATAATGATGAAGTCTTTCTTAGTCTTTGGACCTGGAGTGTTACATTGTGAGATACATATGGGCCGAGGGGCTGAGGTCTCTATCTGGGAAGTTGAGGCCACAGGATTCAGCTTGAGGTTTGAGGCTAACCTAGGCTACACAGGGAGACCCTGTTTTAAAACCAGCTAACAAACCACACACACACACACACACACACACACACACACACACACACAGAGAGAGAGAGAGAGAGAGAGAGAGAGAGAGAGAGAGAGAGAGAGAGAGAAGAGACCATCTCAAGATAGGCAAAAGAAATAGGTCCCAGAGAACATACTCTCTTTGGTAGTTAAGAATTGGCTCTACAGGCACTGTTAAGAATAAAGATGGATGAAATTCTTCTCTTGGAGGGAGCATTCCTAGAGGAGAGTGTATTGCAAGATGGAGAGGACAAATTCAGGAGCAAATGGTGAGGACAAATTCAGGAGCAAATGGTAGTTGTCACTCTGACATCACAGTTGGAAGAGAAGACAATTAAAATCAGATCTTGCTCTCCTGATCAGATCTTCTGAAATAAATAATAGCTAAGACTTTTCTGGAAGGACAGCTCATAGTAGAAGCCTGAGCATTAAAAAGGAAAGTCAGAGACATCAAATATTGCTTTAACTATGAAATAAATTGTGGCTGCAAATTTCAAGGCCCTCAAAATGATTCCAAAAATAATAAAAAGAAGTGAGTAGCTAATAGTAATGATACACTGAATTGTCTTTTGATGTCTTGATTTTTAAGGGGTGTGTGTATGTGTGTGTGGGGAGAGAGAGAGAAAGACAGAGAGAGAGAGAGAGAGAGAGAGAGAGAGAGGGGAGAGAGAGAGAGAGAGAGAGAGGAGAAGAGAGGAGAGGAGAGAGTTGAATGAGTGAACAAGCACTGTTGTTTAGGAGCTAATAAACACCCATGCGTTTTGAATTAATGAGAACCATGTTAAGTGGAGGCAGTCAGCAGAAAAGAAAATCTTGTTAAGGATAAGACAAACTGTACAAATTTGCCAAGCCACTGTCTGCAGGAACATTTGATTCTAAAAAATGATTTTCAGGTCTATAATCCTTGACAAATGGACTGGTTTGGAGTTTTGCTGTAGATGTTTTGCTATCTGGTTATAATTTGGACTTCCTGTGAGATGGGTCTTGAGGAAGAGATGAAGAGACTCAGTGGCGACCTCCTGGTTTCCATGGATCTAACCATGGTGCTTTCAAACAACATAGACTCAGGCATCTCCCATTAGGTGTTTCCTAGTCTAGTCTCTGTCAAATTGTTTTTACCTCAGGACTCTCCTTTCTTGATGTCAGGCCCAGACTGTCTACTGTGACCCTAAGGCAGGTTATATTTGGCCTCTTTGTCTCTCCTAGATACAGCCTCGTACTCCATACCCTTTCCCTCAGCATCTTACACTTGGCTGCCTATTACAGAGTCCTGCCAATTGAAAAAAGTCCTTTCCTCTTGATGAAACTTCTGGTTCCTTAGTTGGGCTCACTTTTTCAACCTCATTTTATCTAACGATCATAGCCTGTCTGAAGAACTCTCCAAACCCTAGGATAAACTCCACCAAAATAACAAAATTGATAGTTTGAAGTAATTATTTTACTGCCTTTAGTATACTTGAGAAATACTTTCTTCAACTCTAAAATTTTATTCCAAGAAGGAACTGGAACAAATTAGATTTAATGGATTGTTCTGAATGCTAAAGACAGTTGAATGCTTCAAAATGTTTTAGGTGGTAGAATGTGAAGAAATTGCCACATTAAAATCTTTGCCCTTTAACCTAGACCATAAGCCTGGAGGCAGAACCTTCCTGGATGTCTGCTTATGACCTTAAGGTTATAGCAGACAGTAACCAAACCTGACAAGGTGGAAGCTATCACGGAGGAACAGCTGAAAGGCAGCCACCTTTTCATTGGGAGGTTAAAATGAAAGCAGGAAGGAATGAGCCCAAGGCACTACTGTACCCTTATGCTGGACCTCAGCTGGAGCCTTGGTTTTGTCAGGTAGAAAATGAAGGGTATGTAGTCATCCCTTCTTCTCTTGAACCCACTGTTACCACCCATGCTTCTACCTATTCTCAGACTCTGAGGTTTGAACAATGTGGACAAACCCAGTTGAATGAATCCCATGAAGCCTCATGTAAGATAGACATTTAAATAGAAAAAATGCACAAACATCTAGTGACATCCATGAGCATGGTCATCCTTGCCCCACTTCAACTTAATGGCTGATGCTCTGCACACAGCAATGAGTGGGGCAGATGTGGGTGAGAATGTTTGCCTATTGTGTCCTAAAGCAGCCACAGGTTACTATGATTGTGGTGGTTTAAAAAGGCAGTCAGTGCCCCTTCCTCAAACTTGGGGACTATAGGGTAACTCAGTGGAATAACCAAACTGTGCCAGTTACCAGTGTGAAAAATCAAACCTTGTTAAGGTCAGACTTTTTGGCCTTCAAGGCTTATGGGAGAAGATTCTGAGGCTTGTGTTACATTTGGAACATATCTTCAGCTTGTAGACGGGTTGGATTTCACAAGGATTTGGGCTAGATGTTTGGCTTATAGAATGTATTTTGCCTTAGAAATGATGTTTTAAATGGTAGCTCAGTTCTCAAGCCAGTCCACAAAAAAAACCTACTTAAGTCTGAAAATGGTTTTGATGCCATAAAACTGGGTATTTGTAATAAAAAGTAATATTCAGTGCTGTGGCCATATGAGTGATTTAAAAGTGGAAAAATGTTATATTTAATACCATATATGCTGATATTTAGGTGAGAATAGGGTTAAGTGAAGGGAAATAAGAAAGTATGTGGAAGCTTTTCGAGATTCTGAGGGTACATCTAGGATATTTCAAAAGCTTTAGAGTTGGTGGCATTGCTTCCAAGGAGTGGGTGGCCTAGGAAATGCTTCTAAGGAAATGGGATAGCTTCTTTTTCATGAGTAAGTTGTTTTTTCTTTCTTTTAAAGAAATCTGTGTGAGAGAGCCAGGCATGGTGGTGCATACTTGTTATGCCAGCACTTGGGAGACAGGTGAGAGGATTATGAGTTTGAGTCCAGCTTGTGCTACATAGTGAGACACTGTCTCAAAAACAAATGAACAAAAAATCCCACCCAAACCAAACCAAAACAAAAATCTGTGAGAGGTTTGGGAAAGAGAAGGGGGAAGGAGAGAGTTCTTTTCAGTGATAAGTGACCAAAATGAAAACACATCAGGAGGGAAAAGTTGAGTAGAGAGTGTTTTTGAGCCCAAAAAAGGGATTTGGCAGAAAGGAAACCAAGGTCACAGTTGTAGAAGAAGTGTGCAAATCCCTTTGCTTCAGGAAGGTGGGGTGAGTGCTCCCTATGACAGGACCGTGGTTGGCCTGGGATATTTTGGGGACTAATCCAGTGGACAATGGAAGGACTTGTGGAAAGAACACTGCTCACAGAGGGTTTTCAAGATGCGCTTACTACCCAGCACTCTGTTTAGAACTGCAGAACAAATGGTCTTACTCCATTTTCTATGGCTATCACAGAATACTAGAACCTGGGAAATTTATAAAGGAAAGTTGACTTTAGCCATGGTTCTGGAGCTGGGAAGTCCAAGAGCCTGGATGGATCCATCACCTGCTTGGCTTGTGTCCTTCATAGTGGAAGGACAGAGGGGTCATGTGATGAGAGAGGAAGGAAGACAGAGCCTCGGAAACTGAAGTCCTTTTCATAACAACTGGATCTGATGTCAATTTACTCCCCCAAGGAGAACTCACTCACTCTTGTGAAACAGGCCTTAACTCATTCATAAGACCGAAGCCCTCGTGACCAAACACCCCTTCAAGGTCCTACAGCCAGCCTCTCAACACTGTCATATTGGAATCAAATTTCAACATGAGTTTCTGAGCAGGCAAATAGAACAAATGGTAAGGAATTTTACTTTAGTTCACTTTCTGGGTTAAGTAAAATTGAATTCCAGGATTTAATTCTTACTTTTGACATATATATTTTTGTCTCCCTGTTCCTTTTATTAAACTCACTTTCTCTGCTACTAATGAAACACAAAACTCTCTATTTAAAAAACCTAGCAATTAGCCTTGACTCAAGTAATTTAAAATTGATATTAAAGTTAAAAAATTTAGACCCATTATGTTATAGAAATATTATAATTTGTTTTTCACTGATTTCTCATTTGTATTTAAGACAGAGAAAACACTTTATTCTGGCACTCTCTAGGAAGAAATAAATATCCACAAAAGTAGCACCTTTATCAAGAAATTATATAATATCTTAAGAAGAAAATAATTTTCAATTTCTCTTAATTGCTTATAGTAATTGACATAAAATATGCTGATTACTGATCTTAAAAATCTATTTATTGGGTTGGAGGCATGGCTTAACTGACCAGGTGCTTGCCTAGCAAGGCCCTGAGCTCAAGCCCCAGTTGGTAGTACTACCAACCCCCCACCAAAAAATCCTATTTATTAATAAAAGTTATTTTAGTGAGTGTGTATGATGGCATACTCCATAATCCTAACTACTTGGGAAGTAGAGATAAGTGGGTCACAGTCCTAGGCCAGCCCAGGACCAAAAAAAAATTGGTGATACTCTGTGTCAAAAACAAGTTTGGTGTGGTGGCACACACCTGTAAATTCTAGCTATCTGGAAGTAGAGACAGGAGGACAGTGGTCTGAGATGGCCTGTGCAAAAGCACGAGACTCTACCCGAAAAACAAACTAAAAGCAAAAAGACTGGAGACATGGCTCAAGTGGGAGAGCACCTGCCTACCATGCATGAGGCCCTGAGTTCAACCCCTGAACTTCTAATAAATAAATAAATAAATAATTAATTAAAAAAAAATTCTTTTAGACTCTCTGGGGCACATGATAAATCTGGGAAAAAGTGCTTTGAGAACCAGAAAGTAATGCCACTTCAACTTTTTCATACCTTCAGAATTTCCAGAATCCATATGTTGCTGTAATTGGTTATTTTAGGGAGCTGCTACCTCATGTTGTAATCAGATTTTATATTCAGTGTTTACAGATTGGATATTTTCTAAAAGGGTCAAAATTAAGTTGCATTAAAAAAATTCCTAGCTTTGGACAGTTTTTTTTTTGACAGAAGTCTAGGAGTTATTTGAAAAAAATCAACGGGTAGCTGAGAATGCTGCATGCTTAGTGTATACTTCCTCTCAGTTTGCATGAACCTGTCAACATTTAAAGCAAGCTATCTGTTAGTTCTGTCCCAGTCACTAACACCAGTAAATGACTGTTAAATTGACACGAAGAAAAAAAATAACTCTCAACCAACATGGCACACATTAAACAAGTTACATAATATATACAAACACATATAAACAGTGTCAGATATAAGCTAAACATGGCACTCAAAGGAAGTCAGAAGCCTTCTGAATGACCACTGCTTCTAGAATCTAGGGGAAAACATAATACATGCTAAATACCACGCAGGGGATGGGGAAATTTGAATGACTTCAATGTCATATGTTAACATTTGAAGACTTTGTAATAAGCTACTGTCTTTGAAGATGTTAAAATCATCTCCATGAAGAGCAAAGAAAGAGGAAATGGAAGAAAATTCCAGGGAGGAAGTATTTTAAATAATTTTATGTAATACAAGTGGCCTTATTTATTACTTTGCCGTAAAGAAGTGGCTTCTTACCCCACGAGTCCTTTACTATCGAAGTTCGTTTTAGTCTTCATCTCTCTGAATACAGACACATATATTGATGAAAAAGAAAGCCTTTCATAGTGACTTGTGACCCAGTGCCTTTGGCCAGGGTGAAGGCCGACCTGTGTCCTGAACAACTGAATCGGTGCTTTAGGAAGGACTTTAGGAAGTCCTTCTACTAGGCACACCGTGTCCTTATAGCTACTAGGACAATGCTCTTAAATGAAGTTGTCTTCTGAGGACAACGTCTAATTCACAAGGTTTTATTTTGTTTTCATACAAATGTGACATTTTCAAGGGCTTATGCTAATTCTTTCTTTCCTTCTCAGAAGGAACTGAAGCCAAATTTGGATTTTTTTTGACGTGCTGGGATTTGAACTGAGGGCCTTGTTCTTGCTAAGCAAGTACTCTACCACTTAAGTCACATTCCTAGCCCTTTTTCCTTTAGTTTATTTTTCATATAGTACCTTACACTTTTATTTGGGGCCAGCTTTGCACTATGATTCTCCTACTTCTGCCTCCCCAGTAGCAGGGTATACAGGTGTGCACCAGCATGCTTGTCCAAATTTGGATATTAGTCTGGATGGGATCAGCCTTTTGGACATTTGAACTTATTGTTAATGAGTACTGACCAGCAGACCAGCAGTGTGAACAGGAGGTAGGAGAGCTGGAGATGTGGAATCTCAGGCCCGCCCACCCTCTGCGTTTTCACAGTGACTACAATCACTGTGAAAGTGACTAGAATGCGCTATACTGCTTGGCTTCTCTCTGAGCTTCGTTCAGTATGATAGGTCCTGAGCATCCTTGCCTGGACTTTTCAACACTGAGACATCCTCTGCTAAATTCTCACGTTTTACCACTTGCTGTTGACAACAGCTGGGAGAGCCCATTTTGGCAAAGATCCTCATGTCTTTGGGCAACGTACCAAAAAGACTTTAAAAGTAACAGTTTGTGTAAATTCTCCAACATGTGACATATCTATTTAGGATTTTGGTTTGGTTGTACTGCTAACTGAACAACTTATAAAAGATGCATATTGAAATGCACTAAATAAATGGCAGGTCACTATGAGTAATAAAACCAAGAGAATTTTAAGTTTTCTAGGGGTGTGATTTTAAATTAAGGTTTTGCAATTTATAAAACTAAAAGGCGTGATTGATCAGTGATCATTGAAGCAACTTACAATTTCTTCACTAAAAAAAAAATAAACCACTGTTTTTATTTTTTCCTTATCATAGAAGATAATGCTACTGGTTAGACCAGACTCATACCTTTATATCCTGTGGGTTGATATCAGGATTTGTTTGACACCGCAGAGGTCCCAGAGTTTGAATATGAAAAATATAGAGTAGAAACTCATTCCGTGCAGAGAATGGCCAGCCCACTTCCAGGATGGTGTCATTGATGGCGCTTGGTCCGATATTGTGAAGCTGCAGGCAAGTGACATGTCATTGAATGGTACAGCACTAGGTGGGGAGATGAACCCAACCTGTTTTAAAAAGTGCCTATCACTGGGTTTACATCAACTGGACTCTGACTGTAGGTAATAAAAAAATGAAGGAGGAGCCTGGTGTGCTGGTGTTCAGAGAAAACTCTCCAGTATGAAGCTCTAGGTGTGGGTTTTCTCAGAAGAGACTTCAGATGCAGCATCCCTTGTTGAAATGTTTGGGACCAGAAGCATTTTGGCTGCCAGATTTTTTTATGTGAATATTTACACATACCATACATAGTGAGATATTTGGGGGATGAGATCCAAGTCTACACACAAAATTCATTGATGTTTTATGTTCACCTTATACACATAGCCTGAAGGTAATCTCACATATTATGTTCAATGTTCCTGAGTTTTGACTAGGACCTGTCACATGAGCTCAGATGTGGAATTTTGCACTTTTGGAGTCACATCAGTTTCAGATTTTTTTTTTGTCAGTTCCGGATTTTGAATGCACACTTTGGCTTTTCAAATCAGGGATACTTGCCTTATATATAGCAAGTTTGATAATTGCAATGTTAACCTTGGATTTGTATTAATTTAATGGTAGCATTAGAAATGCAATTTTAATTAAGGGCTTTCAAAACTTTGTGATTCTTCCTTTACATTGAAATTTGCCTCCTCTTGCTTGACTACTGACTCGTCAATTGCAACCATATGTGATGCACTTTCTTTCACCCTCTGGGAAAACAGCCATCCATCAAGAACCAGAGCCTGTCTGTGCTCACTACAGTGTGTTTCAAAGCTGGGCTCCTTCTGTTTTAATCAGCAAACCCCAGGGAAAGAAAAGCGACATCTCATAAAGAAGTGGACTTTTTAAAAAATGTAATTTAAACCATAAATTTCATACTCGGAAGACACAAAACAGCTTGTCCAAAACCCTAAGCACATTTCAATTTATTGTGGTTTTAAAAATTCACCTCAAAATTATCAGAGATCCTCTTTTTCCCATCCCCCCATTTTGACAATTATCATCTATAAAACAATGTATTGTTGTCTTTGCTTATTAGGTGGCCTAGTTAATTCACATTATCAAGGAAGTGTGACATTCATTGGTACAGTATATTTTGAGACGTGAGAATAGCATGCAAAAAACATTTGATGACTGCCATTGGCACCACAGGCAATTAGCCTAAACTTTTAGGATCCATTTATGCTAAGATTAAAAGTAAGGCCATGATGAGAATGACTGAGCCAGAAAGTGTTTTCTAACTTTTAAGTTTGACCACTCTTGAGCAGAAACTGGTGCACACAAGTTTAATAAGTTATCTGGAAGCTTTTCACTTTTTTACAGTGAGGTTCTTGATCTGAGTAGCATTGAACAAGGTTATCCTTTGGATGTCAGCAAAGCTTAAGGCACAGCTTTGAGCCAGCTCTGACCAGGGCTCTGAACCTGAGCTGGAGGTTGGGCAGATGACAGGTTTTTATGCTAATGTGACCCAGGAGTTGAGGATTCTTCCCCATTTATAGAAACAGCTCAACAGTTTGGGAAATGACTTTATTGTTAACCAGAGAGATTGCTATTTATGTCCATTGAAGCTTGAGCTAAAAGTCATATTCAGAATCATTACATCAGTAGCATGAGTTACACAGGAAAGGAAGATGAAGTATTAATGGAGGAGAAACCTCAATTAGAATATGTTAGCTTTTTTGAGGGGGGGAGTGGTACCTTTATACACATAGTCTGAAGGTAATCTTATACAATATTTTCATATAAACTCAGGGCCTTGCACTTGCTAAGCAAGTGCTCTACCACTTGAACCATGCTTTAGTCCTTTTGGTTTCTAGTTTGTTTTCCAGATAGGGTCTTGTGCTTTTGCCTGGGGCTGGCCTCAGACCATGGTCCTCCTATCTCCACCCGCCATATAACTTAAATTATACAAGTATACCACCATGGCCAGCATCTTGTTGAGACAGGGTCTAGCTAACTTTTGCCTGGGCTGAACTGGAACCACAATTCTCCTGTGTCTGCCTCCCAATTAACTGGGATTACATGCTGGCTTTTGACAGTAAAAAGTTAAGCATTTTAGGTATGTGTTAACAAATCTTTTCTCTATTCACAACTTGACACTTGAAGTAGGAAGAGAACATTGGTTCCATTACATGTATTACTGTTCGCCTCTGAAAATATTTTACTAATCAATTGAGTATTTCAAATCTCAGAACAAGTTGCTCATTTCCAATTTGGGATGTATGAAGGAAAAGTAAAATTATTCTAATCTGCTAGACACCCATCTCATTAATTATATGTCCATTTTTTATGTACAATAGTGAATAATTCATAAAATTTTCTGCTGGTACCTTACAGTTGGTGACCTTTAGTTTAAGAGTTGGATAAATTTTAAGGATATCTGAAAATGTAGGAAAAAAATAAAGTCTAGGGAGCTAGTCATTTCAGTGTATAGGATCTCCAAATATTAAAAAGAGAACAAATAATGAACATAAAAAAAAGAGCTATAAGAAAACACTATGTTTCTTACCATGTAATGACTGTCACCACGAGGAGCAAGAGATCAAGTCAATGGGACTCTACAGAATACCCACTCCAGATATTGTGATAGGATAGCATGTATCTGGGCAGTACATGAAGCTTAGACCTTGGATTGGGATCTTAAAAATGTTGTGTTTATTATTGAAGACAATTAAGAATCAACCCCAACACACCCTTAGCAAAGAAAACAGCTACCTCATAAATATGCCCCACCAAGGGTCCAACTTCCTCTTCTTTGCGAGGTTCTTCTTCTGCTTGCCAGTTATGAATGGGCAGAACGATCTGGGGAGGGTGGGATACTCTGGAACACAGAACGATGTGTTAATTTGCTGCTGATGGCCCATAGAAAGAATGTTTCATTAATGTATAGTCCTCTGACAGCAGAAAAACAAATGGCTTTCATTATATTTGAGAAGATATTGCCTGTATGGAAAAAATATTGAACATGTTGCAGCAAAATGACTGAAGTGATGGTGAAGGATCTCAAAGAGCTCCCCCTGTAGGCTCTGAACTACTTACTGGTCTCTACTCCAGAGAGCCACCATTTTATAGCAGCTTGTGTCTTGAACACTAGTGGGCAGAGCAGAGAGTATGCTTGAGTTGAGATGAAGAATTGAACACACACACACATGTACATCCATCTGTCCTGTGTATGTTTGTGTATATATAGATTATATAATCCCTGCTTCAAATCATATCAAGAAATGGGACTCGTGTGTGTGTGTGTGTGTGTGTGTGTGTGTGTGTGTGTGTATAAATACATTTTCTGGTTAAGAGCTCAGCATAGAAAAGTGGTCATTGTGTAGTCCTTCTTTCTAGATTTCTTTGGCTTCCTACTAGTGCAGTCAGACCTCTCATAAGGCCAGCCTCAGACCCCAAACAAAATAAGCATAATTGAGTCTTAGAGTTGTCCTATTAATAAATCAAGGGTGAGAGAGAGACAGAGTTAAATGATTTTATAATGCAAGTAGAATGTTAACTTGATATATGGGTATATTTTTCTGTAGTGTATACATAGTGAACATTGTATAAGTGAAATATAGTATGTGTCATTATTCCATATTAAAAACTTATTACAAACCAAATTATTATTTTAATAAAATCTTTAAAAGCATAATTCCCAAAACAGTGCTTTCTAGAAGTTTCTAGGTCAAATGTATCTTTAAAAGAATTCCTACGGAATTCCAAGATGGCGGCTAGAGGTAGGAAGCAGAAAGCGACCCTCCTATAGTGAAATCTTGGAGAGACGCTGGAGACACACTTTGCAGGCATAATCACCGAGAAAAGGCATAACTTTGACTCCTCCACATCTCCAGCTGGCGCAGAGAATCTCCACTTCACGTTAAACGGAGAACCGAGGAGGCCCCCGGGCCGCCAGTGGCCGGCGCCCATACGGCTTGGGAAGACGCGGACCAGGTGAGCTTCGCGGTACCGCGGTTCCCCCACAGACAAGCCTGGGCCAGAGCAGCATAGCCCCCTGGACAGACTGACCTCCACCCGGGAAAAAAAGAGAAACTGAGTACTAAGCAATAAGAACAGTTAAGACACGCTGGAAAGAGGGCGGGGCGCCCTGAGCGCTGAAGATTGGGGGAAGGGAATCCTTCCCGGGACTGTAAATAAACGAGCCAGGCGGGCCGGAGAGGCTCTGGCGGGAGCGGGGCGCGCCAGCAACCAGGAGCGGGGACGCTTGTGAGAGGAGGGAAGACCCACTTCCCACGTGAACTGTAAATAAACACGCAGGCCTGACAACGCGGGGCAGTGTCGCCTTTCCCAGTGCTTGGAAAGGGAAAAGCCTGTAGCAGAGGCCCCCCTCCCCCGCACAGGAGAACTCTGAGCAAACAAAGCCTGTGGGACCAGGTGAGTGCTAAGCTCACCCCAGAGATCTGCATAAATAACACCGCCAGCTACAGGCTGAGAGCAGCAGGCAGGCGAGCCACAGTTGCAGATACCACTCTCAGAACTGCCTCCAGACGCTTTTTTTTTCTTTTTCTCCCTACCTTTGATGAGAGAACAACCGAATTACACCTGCAAGCCGAAAAACTCACTGAAACTGTATTGCATTTGAACTGGGGACACTTGGTGGGGCTTTTTTTTTTTTCTTCTGTGTGTGTGTGAGTGTAGTTTTGTTCTACTTTATGCATCACCTTTGATGAGACAACTACAGAACAACATCTGAGGCACCAACTCCAGGACTGGAGATTGAGACGGACATCCAAATTATTAAGACTGAAATTGCATTGCATATAAACTTGGAAGTTTTTTGGTTTTTTGGTTTTTTTTGTTTTTTTTAATTTTCTATTTTCCATTTTATTTTAATTCATTTTTATAAATAGATATTACTTTCATATACTTATTTTTTATTTTTTTTATCTTTGATTTTCAATCCTCTCTCTGTCACTCTATTGTCTGTTCAGCTTACTGTCGATTAGTACACTAACACTCCCTGTTTATACCTTTGAAACTCTCTTGTCTGATACCTTGTTCTGCTTTCTCCCTCTTGTCTGTATATTTGTTTTCCCCTTTTCTTTAACTTCTTGCTTTCCATCTCAGCTCACTCTTCCATTCTCAATATTACCATTGTTATTATTACAAGCTAGAAAATACTTAATTACACACAGTACAGGGACAGTAACAACACCAAGGACAATGACAGGAAGACAGAAAAAACAAGGAAACCAGTTTCCCCACAGCAAAAAATTAGTACAGGAACCAGAGGGGAATGAAGAGAACAGAAACTCAGAGCCAGACTCCAACAAAATGAAGATAAACTATGCCAAAGGACCCAATGAAGCCTACAAGAATAATTTAAAAGAAGACATACTACAAGTACTCAATGAGAATTTTATAGAGATGATACTGGATAGGGTCAACCAAAATGTACAGGAGACACTCAAGAAATTCCAAGACAATAAAAATAGAGAATTTGAAAAAGCAAAAGAAGAAATAAAGGAAACCATAGAAGCACTGTATAAACACCAAAATGAAAGAGAGAACACAATGAATAAATGGATAAATGAACTCAGGACAAAAATAGACAACAATAAAGAAGAAAACAGCCAGGATATGGAAAACCTCAGAAAAAAGAACGAAACAGAACTGCAAAACAAAACGGAAGGCCAATCCAGCAGAATAGAACAAACAGAAGACAGAATCTCAGAACTTGAAGATGAAATGGTAATTAAAGGAAAAACTGAAGAACTACTAATTAAACAACTCAAGACCTGTGAAAAGAAAATGCAAGAACTCACCGACTCCATCAAAAGACCAAACTTGAGAATCATGGGCATCGAAGAAGGAGAAGAGGTGCAAGCGAAGGGAATGCGTAATATATTCAACAAAATAATAACGGAAAATTTCCCAAATCTAGAGAAAGATATTCCCATACAAATGCAAGAGGCCTCCAGGACACCAAACAGACCAGATCAAAATAGAACTACTCCATGACATATCATCATTAAAACAACAAGTTCAGAAACTAAGGAAAGAATATTGAAGGCTGCAAGAGAGAAAAAACAAGTAACATACAAAGGTAAACCCATCAAAATCACAGCAGACTTCTCAACAGAAACATTAAAAGCAAGAAGAGCGTGGGGTGAGATCTTCCGGGCACTGAATGAAAATAACTTCAACCCCAGGATACTCTACCCAGCAAAGCTATCATTCAAAATAGATGGAGCAATAAAAGTCTTCCATGATAAGCAGAAACTAAAACAATATGTGACCACAAAGCCACCATTACAAAAGATTCTGCAAGGGATCCTGCACACAGAAAGTGACACCCAACTTAACCATGAAAAGGCAGGCAGCACCAAACCACAGGATAAGAAAAAGCAAGACAGTAGAGAGTAACATCAAGTTAGGTACACACAATCAAACCTTCAAACAACTAAGATAACTAAATGGCAGGAATCACCACATACCTATCAGTACTAACACTTAATGTTAATGGACTTAATTCACCCATCAAAAGACACCGTTTGACAAAATGGATTAAAAAAGAAGATCCAACAATTTGTTGCTTACAGGAGACTCATCTCACCGACAGAAATAAGCATATGCTTAGGATGAAAGGCTGGAAGAAGATTTACCAAGCCAATGGCCCCCGAAAACAAGCAGGAGTAGCAATACTTATCTCTGACAAAGTAGACTTCAAACCTACATTGATCAAACGAGATAAAGAAGGACATTCCATACTAATAAAAGGGGAAATAGACCAAAAGGAAATAATAATCATCAATCTGTACGCACCCAATGTCAACGCACCCAATTTCATCAAACATACCCTGAAAGACCTAAAAGCATATATAAACGCCAACACAGTGGTTGTGGGAGACTTTAACACTCCATTATCATCAATAGGTAGGTCATCCAAACAAAAACTCAATAAAGAAATCCAAGATCTAAAATATGCAATAGATCAAGTGGACCTAGTAGATGTCTACAGAACATTTCATCCAACCTCTACACAATATACATTCTTCTCAGCAGCCCATGGAACCTTCTCCAAAATAGATCATATCCTAGGGCACAAAGCAAGCCTCAGCAAATATAAGAAAATAGAAATAATACCATGCATACTATCTGACCACAATGCAGTAAAAGTAGAACTCAACAACAAAAGTAAAGACAAAAAACATGCAAACAGCTGGAAACTAAATAACTCATTACTTAATGAAGAATGGATCATCGATGCAATAAAAGAGGAAATTAAAAAGTTCCTAGAAGTCAATGAAAATGAAAACACAACCTACCAGAACCTATGGGACACAGCTAAGGCAGTCTTGAGAGGAAAGTTTATAGCCATGAGTGCATATATTAAAAAGATTGAAAGATCCCAAATCAATGACCTAATGATACATCTCAAACCCCTAGAAAAACAAGAACAAGCAAATCCCAAAACAAATAGAAGGAGAGAAATAATAAAAATAAGAGCTGAAATCAACGAAATAGAAACCAAAAAAACCATACAAAGAATTAATGAAACAAAAAGTTGGTTCTTTGAAAAAATAAACAAGATCGATAGACCCCTGGCAAACCTGACTAAAATGAGGAGAGAAAAAACCCAAATTAGTAGAATCAGGAATGCAAAAGGGGAGATAACAACAAACACCATGGAAGTCCAGGAAATCATCAGAGACTACTTTGAGAACCTATATTCAAATAAATTTGAAAATCTAAAAGAAATGGACAGATTTCTAGATACATATGATCATCCAAAACTGAACCAAGAGGAAATTAATCACCTGAATAGACCTATAACACAAAATGAAATTGAAGCAGCAATCAAGAGTCTCCCCAAAAAGAAAAGTCCAGGACCTGATGGATTCTCTGCTGAATTCTATCAGACCTTTACAGAAGAACTGATACCAACCCTCCTTAAACTGTTCCATGAAATAGAAAGGGAAGGAAAACTGCCAAACACATTTTATGAAGCCACTATTACACTTATCCCAAAACCAGGCAAAGACACCTCCAAAAAGGAGAACTATAGGCCAATCTCCTTAATGAACATTGATGCAAAAATCCTCAACAAAATAATGGCAAATCGAATTCAGCAACACATCAAAAAGATTATTCACCATGACCAGGTAGGCTTCATCCCAGGGATGCAGGGGTGGTTCAACATACGAAAATCAATAAACGTAATAAACCACATTAATAGAAGCAAAGACAAAAACCACTTGATCATCTCAATAGATGCAGAAAAAGCCTTTGATAAGATCCAACATCATTTCATGATAAAAGCTCTAAGAAAACTAGGAATAGAAGGAAAGTTCCTCAACATTATAAAAGCTATATATGACAAACCTACAGCCAGCATTATACTTAACGGAGAAAAATTAAAACCATTCCCTCTAAAATCAGGAACCAGACAAGGATGCCCACTATCTCCACTCCTATTCAACATAGTACTGGAATTCCTAGCCAGAGCAATTAGGCAAGAAGAAGGAATAAAAGGAATACAAATAGGTAAAGAAACTGTCAAAATATCCCTATTTGCAGACGACATGATCCTATACCTTAAAGACCCAAAAAACTCTACTCAGAAGCTTCTAGACATCATCAATAGCTATAGCAAGGTAGCAGGATATAAAATCAACATAGAAAAATCATTAGCATTTCTATACACTAACAATGAGCAAATGGAAAAAGAATGTATGAAAACAATTCCATTTACAATAGCCTCAAAAAAAATCAAATACCTAGGTGTAAACCTAACAAAAGATGTGAAAGACCTCTACAAGGAAAACTATACACTTCTGAAGAAAGAGATTGAGGAAGACTATAGAAAGTGGAGAGATCTCCCATGCTCATGGATTGGTAGAATCAACATAGTAAAAATGTCTATACTCCCAAAAGTAATCTACATGTTTAATGCAATTCCCATCAAAATTCCAATGACATTCATCAAAGAGATTGAAAAATCTACTGTTAAATTTATATGGAAACACAAGAGGCCACGAATAGCCAAGGCAATACTCAGTCAAAAGAACAATGCAGGAGGTATCACAATACCTGACTTCAAACTATATTACAAAGCAATAATAATAAAAACAGCATGGTACTGGCACAAAAACAGACATGAAGACCAGTGGAACAGAATAGAGGATCCAGATATGAAGCCACACAACTATAAGCAACTTATCTTTGACAAAGGAGCTAAAAATATACGATGGAGAAATAGCAGCCTCTTCAACAAAAACTGCTGGGAAAACTGGTTAGCAGTCTGCAAAAAACTGAAACTAGATCCATGTATATCACCCTATACCAAGATTAACTCAAAATGGATCAAGGATCTTAATATCAGACCCCAAACTCTTAAGTTGATACAAGAAAGAGTAGGAAATACTCTGGAGTTAGTAGGTATAGGTAAGAACTTTCTCAATGAAACCCCAGCAGCACAGCAACTAAGAGATAGCATAGATAAATGGGACCTCATAAAACTAAAAAGCTTCTGTTCATCAAAAGAAATGGTCTCTAAACTGAAGAGAACATCCACAGAGTGGGAGAAAATATTTGCCAACTATACATCAGACAAAGGACTGATAACCAGAATATACAGGGAACTTAAAAAACTAAATTCTCCCAAAACTAATGAACCAATAAAGAAATGGGCAGGTGAACTAAACAGAACTTTCTCAAAAGAAGAAATTCAAATGGCCAGAAAACACATGAAAAAATGCTCACCATCTCTAGCAATAAAGGAAATGCAAATTAAAACCACACTAAGATTCCACCTCACCCCTGTTAGAATAGCCATCATCAGCAACACCACCAACAACAGGTGTTGGCGAGGATGCGGGGAAAAAGGAACCCTCTTACACTGTTGGTGGGAATGTAGACTAGTACAACCACTCTGGAAAAAAATTTGGAGGCTACTTAAAAAGCTGGACATCGATCTACCATTTGATCCAGCAATACCACTCTTGGGGATATACCCAAAAGACTGTTACTCCAGAGGCACCTGCACATCCATGTTTATTGCGGCACTATTCACAATAGCCAAGTTATGGAAACAGCCAAGATGCCCCAGCACTGACGAATGGATTAAGAAAATGTGGTATCTATACACAATGGAATTTTATGCAGCCATGAAGAAGAACGAAATGTTATCATTCGCTGGTAAATGGATGGAATTGGAGAACATCATTCTGAGTGAGGTTAGCCTGGCTCAAAAGACCAAAAATCGTATGTTCTCCCTCATATGTGGACATTAGATCAAGGGCAAACACAACAAGGGGATTGGACTATGAGCACATGATAAAAGCGAGAGCACACAAGGAAGGGGTGAGGATAGGTAAGACACCTAAAAAACTAGCTAGCATTTGTTGCCCTTAATGCAGAGAAACTAAAGCAGATACCTTAAAGCAACTGAGGCCAATAGGAAAAGGAGACCAGGAACTAGAGAAAAGGTTAGATTAAAAAGAATTAACCTAGAAGGTAACATACATGCACAGGAAATCAATGTGAGTCAATGCCCTGTATAGCTATCCTTATCTCAACCAGCAAAACCCCTTGTTCCTTCCTATTATTGCTTATACTCTCTCTACAACAAAATTAGAGATAAGGGCAAAATAGTTTCTGCTGGGTATTGAGGGGGGGAGCGGGAGGGGGTGGAGTGGGTGGTAAGGGAGGGGGTGGGGTCAGGGGGGAGAAATAAACCAAGCCTTGTATGCACATATGAATAATAAAAGAAAAATGAAAAAAAAAAAACAAAAAACAAAAAAAAAAAACAAAAAAAAAAAAAAAAAGAATTCCTACACCTTCAACTGGCAACATCTCTTAGGCAATCAGGCATCTTGTGCCCTTTTGGGGTTACCAAATAACAACTTCCATCTCAAACAACTTCAACTGTTGTCTTTTCTCTCTTTCTTTGGGTAATCTAAAGTATAAAGCACAATTTATTGGGTTAATTTGACCTTAGGGTAAGTAATTTAAATTCAGTATGTCTCTTTTGCCTCATGTGGAAAATTATGATGCAGTCTAGGTTGCATACCACAAACGATTGGAAAAAAATCTCAAATACTTTTGTTCAAAGTCAATTTGGCTGCATTGTTTTTTTTTGAAGTGAGTGGATGAAGTGCACTTAAAAAATGGACAACTCACAAAAATGTTGCTAAATTGTGAAGTCCTTTGCACATGTCCTTAATGTGCACTTATTAATAAAAAGTGCACTGTACTACTTTGCTGGATGACAGCTCAAAATTCTTTACCTTTATATTGGCTCACCATTGTACCATATTCTCTGCTTCTCCTTGCTTTGATTGAATCTGTTCAGCTCAAACCTGGAGCACGTGGTAGGGACAAGAACACCGGATATGGCATGTGACCGACAGGCAGAATCCCAGAGAGCTTGGGCTGCCATTTCCACAGTCTTGAAAAGCTCCCCACCCAAATCTTCACTTTGTTCTCAGCTTGGCAAGAAAAAGTGAGTCCATGTTCAGCATCCATTATCCATTGTGAAACGTTAGGGATTTTTTTTTAGCATAGAAAATAAATATATAATAGAAGCTGAACACATTTTCTTTGGAAAATTTTGATCTTATGGTCCTCAATCCTGTAGGACTTGTCATAAATTCTCTAGGATAACAGAAAAATTAATTTTTAGACCTTGACAGGCATTGTGGAGACAATCTGGCTGTAACTTCTCATTTTATACACAAAAGGAAAACTGATGCACAGAGAAATGAGCCAGTTGAAGAAGAGGACTGAGTGCCATCTTAAGTATCTAAGCTATCTTCTCTGTTTCTAATGCACAACACACCTCAGGGTCCCCTGAGCTGCAGTGATATTTAGTAAATATGACTTAAACTTCTTGGCATAGTTCATAACAAAACCAAATGGAAATCTATGAAGAAACATAATTTATCCCAGGCCATGGCAGAATTATTCCAAAAGTTTGGATCAACTCATTTACCCATTGAAGACCAATGCAAATCTGGGGAAAGATGCTAAAGAATAGCTCCCAACTAAATCAGTTTTATACTGTTCATTGTTTTTCTAGAAAGAGGGAAGCAAGCCAAGAAAGAATATAATCAACAAATTGGCCTGGGATGAAGAGCTTATGCAGCAATCTAACCACACTTACTGAACAGCCCTTCTCCTAAAATGGAATGTACAGCATTATGCATTGAGATCCTCAAGTAATGAAAATGTTGGGGTACTGTTAGCACACATAGACTATTAGGAAAGGATTTGGAGGGAGAATCAAGGAATTCGTTTTTTTAAGTAAATTTTTTTTGACGTATTGGGGTTTAAATTTAGGGTTTCACACTTGTTAGGCAAGCGATCTCTCACTTGAGACATGCCTCCAGTTTAACTAAATTTTATTTTGCATAATTTTAGATTCTCATGTGGTTGTAACAAATAATATAGAGATACTCAAGATACAGAACATTTTATCACAATATGGATACCCCATTTATAGCTATACTCATTCCCCTGTGCCCCCACCCTTTGCTTGTCTCTTGACAATTACTAATCTGTTCTCTACTCCATAACTCTGTAAGTTCAAGAGTATTATGTAAGTGGAATCATACTTTCTGGGATTGGCTTTTTTCACTATAATTCTCTGGAGATCCACCTAGGTTGTCCCATATGCCAATAGTTTATTCCTTTTTATTTCTGAGTGATACTGTATGGTGTGAATGTAGCAGGTTGTTTGCTATTCACCCACTGAAGACCATTTGGGTTGTCTGCAGTTTTAGACTAGTACAAATAAGTTTCTATAAATATTTACATAGGGGTTTTTGTATAAACTGAAGTTTTCATTTTTCTGGTGTTAGGTTTTTGATAAATGAAGTTCAAATTTGAGGACTCTATAGTTTGTTGTGAACCCTGTTTTCAAATCCTATTAATCCCAAATAGCAAAGGCTACCATTTCTTGTCTGGAGCCATGTTGGTTTTACCTGCTGTGACAGTATCTTGTGCAGCCATTCGTCATTCATAATTTTGATCTCTGTTAATACAAACCTACTCAATCCTAATTATTCTACAAAAACTGCAGTCCTTTTCCTGTTTGTGGGCTCAATATGTGTGGTGCTGTCTTTAGTGGCTAAATTTGCTACTTAGAAAGCTACACTAAATCAATCCTTGGAACAAACAAAAGGCATGTAAACCAGCAAAGACAATGTTTGTGCGGTCTAATGTTGAAACAAATGAAGTAGTTATCAGTATTTTTCCCACAAAAACCTATTTTAGTTTATTTTTAAACTATAAAATAGCAGTAAATTTTTAAAAAAGTGTAAGAATAGTACATGGCAAAACACAGCAGAATAAATACTATTGGTCAGAAGAAAATAATATTTTCCTGAAGACTGAACATGGAAGATTTTTCAACAGAGCAGCTGTTTGTTCCTTAAAAAATGAAACATTGGAACCAATATTTTTGCTGCTTATTCAGAGAAAGCAGTTTGCTATGTAAAATGGTCAAAACAAACTTTAACATTGTTTTAGAAAATAAATTGTGATTAATTATTGGACATTAATCTAGCAATTAAAACAATTGCATCCACATGAGAAACCAAATTTTAATTGACTGCTTGGATTACTAGAAAAAATGAATTGAAATTTCCTTCTTATTTAGCATGAGGACAGAAATAAAATTGAAAACATTTATCTCATAAAATGAATATAGGAGAATAAAGACATCTACAGTAAGCCCTTAGCTATATTGGATTGTGTTATTTCTTACTGAATAAAAATATTTCCCAATTCAAAATTTTGGAATTATGAAACAGTTTCAAGTTATTTTAGGTTAGTAAAACTAAGCTTAAAGAATGAGATAAAAGTTCATATATACTTGTTGAGAGTTTTGAAAAAACAGAAAAAGAAGATACTAAAAATAATTCTCGTATTTTCTTCTCCGAGTTTTAAAAGCAGTATTTTTCTCACGTCTGGTAGAGTGGCTCAAGTGGTAAAGTGCCTGCCTTGCAAACATGAAGCCCTGAGTCCAAACCCCAGTACTAATGAGAAAAAATATGTGCAAAATAGTATTTTTCTCATTGAGAGAGATATGGGAATGAAATTAGAAACCAACAAAAACAAAACATATCAATTAGCTCCAAATATCTGTAAATCAGAAAGGTCACTTGCTACAAGTCAACACTTGTCTTAAAGAGGAACTCACAAAGGAAACTAGAAAATACTTTGAATGGACTTATTATGAAACCTAATATATCAACATTTTGGAGAATGCTGGTAAAGCCATCCTTAGAGGAAAATGTATAGCACTAAATCTTACATAGGAAAATAATTCCACTATTCATTGGTGGAAGTTCTCCAGAGAACTAGAAAAAGAAGAGAATATCAAACTCTAAGCAGGAAGGAAGAAATGACAAAGAAGCATTGAAACCAATGGAATAGGGTAAAAAAGAAAGAAGAAAGAAAAAAAAAAGTTGGCAAAACCCCAAACTGGTTCTTTGAAAAGATCACTAAATTCTAGTCAGATTCATAGACTAAAAAGAAGATAAAATGAAAAGATATAAATTGCCAATATCAAGAATGATGGAAGGGGCATTACTACAAGTCCCACAGACATGAAAAGGGAAATTAAAGAAAATGATAAACAACTTTACACTGACACATGTAATAATGCAGATGAAACAAACAAATTTCTTGAATGAAAAACTACCGAGACCATTCAAGTAGAAATAGACAGTATGACTAGCTTTATATTAAGAATGAAATTTAACTTAAAAAAAATCTTCCTTTAAAAAAACTCCTCAAAACTGCAGAGTCTGATGGCTTCACTTGTGAATTTTGCCAAATATTTAAAGAAGAAATAATATCAATTCTACACAAATTCTTCCAGAAAATAGAGCAAACAGAGGAACTTCTGGCTCATTTCATGGGCCTAATGTTCCTTAACACCTGAATCAAAAAAGAATATTGTAGGAAAATAAAACTACAGATCAATACCTCTCACCAATATAGATGCAAACAACACTATGTCACTAACAACATTTTGACAAGTTGAATCTCAGAATATATAAAAAGGATAATCATTGTAACTAAATATGTTTCTTCTCCAGAATGCAAGTTAGGCTTAAAATTTGTGAAGGGGAGAGGAAGGAGACAGAGGGTGGGGGGATAGATGGCCCCAACAATGTATGCACATATGAATAAGTGAATAAATAACCCCCCAAAAAAATCTCAAAAAAAAAAAGAACTTTAGAGATTTTGGTTAGAAATAAAGAGATGACTTTCTTTAAAAAAAAAATCAATTCACCACTTTCATGGATTAAAAAAAGGAGAGAAAAATTATAGGCACAGAAAAAGCATTTGACAAAATTGAACATATTCTCAAGAAAAAGCTAGAAATAGAAGGGAATATTCTCAACTGGATGAAGAAGATCTCCAAAAACCCTGCAGTTAACATTCAACTTAACGGTGAGAGACTGAATGATTTCCTTGTAAGACTGAGATTAAAGCAAGAATGTCTCCTTCATCACTTCTATTCAGTCTTGCCCTGGTGGTCCTAGTTTGTAAGGGAGGGAAAAGAAATGAAGACTAAACTATGTAGCAAATAATTTAACATTGCACATGAAGAGGTCTGGATTTTGATCTCAGTTTCTGGGGATAATCTCTAAACCTTCAGAATCTTATTCCTGCTAGCAGTGAATACATTTGCTTGGGGCCTTGGCTCACACTGGATAATTTAGGGTGGGGGTTGTCCACAGCAGAGAGACCAGTAATGTGACTTAGGATGGGAGCTTTAGTCAACTTGGAGACTGAGATCAATCATGTAGGCAGGCAAGCTATCAACATGCCTATGTAATGGAGTCCTAATAAAACCTTGAACTTTGAGGCTTGGGGGAAATCTCAGTTGGTAATAATCCTCCATGCATATGTCACAATGAAAGCCAAGAAAGAATCATGTCCTAACTCTGTTGGGAAGGACAGTGGGAGCCCTGTTATTGGTACTTCTCCTGATTCCACGTTATGTCTTCCTTCCCTTGGCTGATCTTAATCTGAATCTTTTCCCTGTAATAAACTGTGATTGTGAGTATGAGAGCTTTTGATGAGATTTGTGAACCCCTCTAAGGAATTTCTGGACTTCAAGATGGTTTGGGGAACCACTCAAAATCGCTGTTGGTGTTAAAAGTGAGAGTGGTCTCTTGTAGTGTCTCTAATTTTGCAGTTAACCAAATTTTTGCACAATGTAGATTGAAAATTAAGATGCAAAATTGTTTTTTATTCACAGAAAACATGGTAATTATATTTAAAAATCTCCAGAAATCAATAAACAGAAAAGCTGCTACAACTTAGGAGTTTCCCAATGTAACAGGGCATACTCCTACATTTCAAGACTTATTTTATGTGTAGCTCAATAGGTAAGAATAGGAAATCCAGAACTTGCACATCAATATGTGATTTTCAACAAAGGTGCCAAAGTAGTCTAATGGAGAAAGGATCCTCCTTTCAACAGATAGCATAAGAACAACTGGATATGCATAAGCAAAATATGCTTCAGCCCTTACCTTACACTATATATGTAAATTATCTTAAAAGTAATTGCAGACCTACATAAAACCTAAAATTTTAAACCTTCTAGTGGAAGACACAGGAGAGAATTTTTGTGACATTGGAAAGGCAAATACTTCTTATGGATGCAAAGAGCACAAATCATAAAAATTAATCAATTGAATCTCATCAAAATTTTAGACTTTGATCTTTAAGCAACATGCTAAGAAAATGTAATCATAAACTACAGACTGAGAGAAAATATTTGTAGGCTACATAGACAACAAACAATTTTTATCCAGAATACATAAGGAATTTTGACAACTTGTTAATAAGACAAACAGCCCAGTAATGAATGGGTAAAAGATTGAAAGAGACACTCCACCAAAAAAGAGAGATGGATGGCAAACAAGTATGGAAAAGTTCCTCAGTGAAACCAGACATTAATAAAATGGAAATGAAAAGACATTTACTAGAATGGCTGAATAGAAACACACATAAAACCCACGCTGGCAAGGATGGAGGGCAGGAATGGAGCACAATGGGAACTCGCACACATGGCCAGTGGGATGCAAAATGGAAATGGTACAGCCCCTCTGAAGAACAGTTGGGCAAAACCTGGCCTTATGCCTGTTCACACTGGACTCACCAAAGGGTGAATTTCATTTCATGTAATTTATATCTTAAATTTGACTTTAAAAACAAGCCCCGTAAACTGTGGAAAGGTATTCACAGTATGTCTGAGTGATTAGTATCTAAATTATTGACTATAAATGAATTCCTGCAAACTAATAAGAAAAAGTCAATCCTTTTAGTGGAGACATGTACAAAATACTAACAAGAATTTTCCTAAAGAAGAAGAACAAAGACTCACAAACACATAAAGAAGCATCTCGATTTCATTTAGGAATTAGGGAGCTACAAATCACACACTCAGCTATGTATTATTTCTTATCTATTAGCCAAATTAGAATTCAAAGCTGGACCACTCTGAGAGTTAGTTCATAATGTGAAGCAAGGGAAGCTTCCACCCACATCTTGTTGGAGTGTCATTTGGTGCAAGAATCTTGGAAAGAGGTATTATTGACTAAAGTTAAATGGTGTATACTGTCTGATCTTGAAACTACGCTTTATACCAATGCTGACATTCTCCATGTATGTATCAGAAGACAGTATGAAAAAGGTTGTGAAAAGAAAAAAGAAAAGTCCCAAGTGTTTATCGAGAGCAGAATGGATAAATGATGGTGTATTTTTATAATTTAATACTCTTGAACAATTAAAATGAGTGAACTACAACACATGCCCTAAAAAGGTAAATCTCAGCTGGGCATGGTAGCACACACCTATCATCCTAGTTACTTGGGAGATGAAGGTGGGAGAATTGCAAGGTCAGCTTGGGCAAAATCAGGAAGAGACTATCTCAAAAACGAAAATATAAACAAAAAGGCTGGAGGTGTGGCTCAAGCTGTAGAGTGGTTGCCTGGCAAGTGCAAAGCATTGACTTCAGTCCCCAGTACAACCACAAATAACAAACAAACAAAAACATTTGTGTGAATAAAGAAAAATGACAGAAGCATATAGATAAAGCTCAAAAAACTATGTCATAGATGGGAGAACATGATCATTTCAGAGCATGCATTCTGGAGAAGGTTGCCTCTGCTTCCATTCTGGTTCTCTATTTTCCATCTATCTAGCCTTAAAGTCCTTGTGCCACCATTACATCACTTACAAAAGGTGGGTACTAGATTATATCAGGATGAGCTAAAAGGAGGTAGCACCTAGAAAGCATTAGGTGGTAGGCATTATTATTTTTTTTCAATCCACTAGGGGGAGCCACAGTGGTACCCAGGCAGCAGGGCAGAGCATCATGGGACAGCAGTAGGAGGGCCATGGTGACCATGGCTCTGCATGCAGAAATCCACAGTTGTCATCACAGAGGAGTGCAAGTTACTCAGGACCTGTGCAAAAGGGAAACAGGATTCTGGAACCCTAGAGACAATTTACCAGTTGACATTTTTAGCCAAGTCCTTGATTGTTCTGAAGGAAGCAGAGTTACAATAACAAAGTCAATGAAGTCCACATTTGTGCAAGATAAGAATTCATGCTGTCCACTACTGATTTCCTTTCCCCTCCAGGCATAGATTTTCCAGCTGGTAGTCATTCCAAGTCTTTTCCTTGACTGCCTTCCTCCTGTCCCTCAATTGATTGCTATTGGTACCTTCCTCAAAGAACAGGACTGGAGGAAAAAGATACAGAATGAAGATCCCATCTCCCAAGAATCTAAGTTAGCCATTTATTAAAGACCAGAGGAGGTATGGTGAGGCTAATTTGTCTGTATGCTAAAATAGTTTTTGTAAAAGTGAGGGGTTTTTTTAAGGCAATTACATGTTGTCTGTTTTATCTAGCTTCTTATCAACTGGTTTTTAAATTTTGATTACTCAACTTTTCGGGGGAATTAAGTAATCTGTTATTTTCATATCCTTAGAGTTAATTATTATAAAGGATTTACTATACTTTCTCATAGAATGCTAATGAGTAGTAGAAAAAAATGAAAATTGAGAACCAGAGCAAATTTTGACCTTTAATGCAATAGAAATATCCTCTATTGTTTTTACTAGTATTTCATCTTATGCCTTTGCATATGGAAAGCTATTGTTTATTACTTACCCTCTTATTTCTACTTGAGCTACGGCAGTGATGTTGATTTTCAAACTCACAACATTGCTGTTTGGATTGTCCTTGTTGGAACTAAAATACAATAACGCATGATTTAAATATATTTTCCTCAAATGTGTTCTTACACTATATGATTATGAAAAACATTCTGTATGTCACAAGAGAAACCCATTCCTAACCTTACCATTAGAAAACAATGGTATATTCATTGTACAAAATCATAACCATTTATATAGGAAGATGCAAAGACCATTTTATGGTCAATGCCAATGAAACAACTTTCCATGAGGAGATAGTTTATCTGGAAATACAACAGATGTTTAGAGAAGCTAGCAATTTTTAGTTTCAATGGCTAAAGCCAAAAGACAGGGATCTGAATTTGTTTTCCAGCTTCTTCTTCAGACAAATTCCTTAACATCTCTGTGCATTGTGTTCATTTCCCTTTAAATAAGAAACGACAGTACAGTCAACTCCTGATTTTCCATGCCAATAAGGAGGAGAACTGGCATGAATAATCCAGGGAAGCACATAATTGGAAAAGCATTTGCATTTGGCTCTGGAATGCATCAGCCTATACATTGTTTTGGCAGCAATTTTATATTCTTTATGGTTTATTTCTTAAGTTAATATTTAAGTAAGTGCACATTCATTGCATACTCACTGGCTGTCTAGGGCAAGGTGTAGGGAGTGAATTAGGAGACTGGCGATGTTGAGAAAAAGCAAGACCTAAGGAAGTTGGGTCATAGGTAGACAATTCAAGGATGACACAGTTGTTTGTGAAATGCATCAGAGTCTTATGATAGAAGGTGTGTGTTTGAATATTCTTTCTTTGAACAGTGGTAAAATTATTTTCAAATTTTTGTTTTTTGTTTCAAGCAAATATAATTGGATATGAAATTTAAGTTTAAAAATGTATGCATTAAGCAATCAGTGCTGTAAGGAACATAAAATATACCTCCAAGGGGGCTCAACCAATGACAGCATGGGATCACATAACATGTGCATTTATTGTGTCTCTGTGCTTTCACCCAAGTCACCCATAGGATTGGGCAGCTTTTAACAAATTTACACATGGCCCCATCACCACTTACAGGCCATATTTATACTCAGGTCCCATAAGCAGAGAAAGCCTGCTCTTTGTGGATCATTGAATTTTCCTTGGATTCAGTGGACAAGCTGTAACACTATGACCATGGTAAGGGGATAGATTCTCACTAGAGTCTGAAGCTTTTCAAAGGATGTGACAAAATTCTGCTCTTGAGGGAAGACAAGACAGAATTGTTCCCACAATGCTTTCGAAAAGTCCAGGTTGATTGTGTATACTGAAAAGGCAACTTAGATGGCACAAATGCATAAAAGATGTAAACAGACCAATATCAGGCTCAGTTTTTGCAATGGAGCAGTGCTGTTAAACTTGTGATAGAGACTATAGGGACTTGTTCCACAAAATTTGAACCCCAGATTCCAGACCATTTCATTTTATGATTATTACATCTGGGGGAAAAGGTCTTTTTTATTTTAAAGGAAGGATTCAAGAATTTAAACACTGAGGCATTCTTAAGTAATTCTACTTGTTGAAGACTTTATAGTTCCAAATATATTATGAGAAATTTTTTTAAACATCTTATTAACATGTACCAATTGTGTAAGACATATAATTTTTAGTTTAGAAACTTAAAAATAGTTGCTCCATGACCAAACATTGTATGCACATATAAATAAAAAAACAAGCAAACCAGTTGCTCCACAGACTAACCAGATTTTGTTCTATTTTCGGTTCACTCCTGCTTCACAGCAGAGAAAATCTGAATCATGAGGGGAAAATCTTTTATTCAAGCTATTGCATGATTCTATTGTACTTTGTTCACAAGTGGTTTAGATAACACAAGTTTCCTTACATATAACACCCTGAAAATGTAAGTCAATGTCAAATGCTGAAGCCATCTTTGAACCCGAGTCTAACATGAGGATGTTTGAGGATTCTGAAAAGCAGCAAGAGTAAGGGCAGACTTGGAATCCAGACCCTCTGGTTGGTTAATCGGAATCACTCCCTGTCACACAGATGTGCTGTGACACTCACTACCACATACTGGTAGTGTTGGCAAAATCTCCTGGTAAGAAAGGAACTTGGCTTGATATATAACTTAGATGCTTCCTTGACCTCCTTCCTGGAAGGAACCCTCCCTCACTAACACCACTGCCACGTTCAAACAAGCAATCCGTCACTGCCACGGATGTTGAGCTATTTATGCTGTCTGTGCTAGTTCTACGCAAGGGATGATGGATTTCCTCTATAGGATACATCCTATGTCAAACACAAAGGCTAAACAAGTGTTTCCCTTTACTATTCAGTGTCATTTTCTTTTTCCTATTGTTTCCTATCTTCTAACATTCCTTTTACCTTTTCTGTGGTCTTTAGAATGCCAGCAAAGACAACAGCTTTCACTTCACCATTACTGAGAAAGCAAGTTCGAGGATGATGGCAAAGACAGGGGAATTGCAATCTGAGACCCATTCTACAAAGGGAGGAAAATGTTTATGTTGCCTAGAGCAAGCCCAAGGAAAGACTATTTAAAAAAGATATTTGGTAACAGGGAGTATTTTAAGGTTTTCTCCTTTGGTCTCTATTTGTAGAAGAGGGTATTCGATAGTAATTAATATATCTAAGAGTTTAGACTTCAGAGCATTTGAATATTTAAATTGAATGCAAAACTTCCCATCTAAATTCTTAATAATATCTTTGGAGCCTGCCAGCAAGGCATACAGAAAAAAAATCCTCACCTCTTAAATACCTTAGCATTTGAGTTTAAAAGTGTCTCAAACACTTTTATCTCTAGAATGCATATTTTGGGAAATTGATCCTTTGTGTATACTCTAATTCTTTTTGAGGTGTTTCATTGTCTGTTTTTTTGGTAGTACCAGAGTTTGAACTCAGGGCCTCACATGTGCTAGGCAGGTAGGATACCACCTGAGCCATGTCCCAAGCCACTTTTTGCTTTACTCATTTTCAGATAGGGTCTTGCAGAGCCTGCCTTGGACCATGATCCTCCTACCTATGCCTCCTGAGTGTCTGGGATGACAGGCACATGACACTACAACTGGCTTTTTGGGTGATGGGATCTCAGTAACTTTTTGCCAGAGCTGGCCTTGGATTCTGATCCTCCCGATCTCCACTTCCTGAGTAGTTAGTATTATAGGTGTGAGCCACTGTGCCTGGCCCTCTTTCTACATTTTAATATTTTTCAGGATAATTTCAAAACAGTTATGGATAGAAATGAAATATAGTCATGACCCATTTTTAGATGAAGGGAGGATGCTATAAACACGGCCATTTCTATTTCCTATCAAATCCAGCACTTCATTACTGAATTCATTATTTACATGATGACCTATATAGGATGAATTTCAGGAGTGGAATTTGGAACATTACCTAGTGTTTTTTGTCCCTTATGTGAAATACTATTCATATCTGTTCCCTTGTTCATAACTATAGTCAGGAGAAAGGATGAATTTGCTTGGCATCTCTGCACCAGAGTTTCTTTCTAAATAAAGACTATGTGATCTATGAGAAATGTCTTTTCCCAAGCAATGTGAAGCTTCTTGTCACTGCAAGGTCATTGACACAGACCATGATAGAGAGAAGCAGATGCTTCAGCTTTAAGTCATTGCCTGGAGTGATGCTTATCCTTCACTCTGGCTCCCCCCACAAACTTAGTAAGACACTCATAAGATTTAAAAATGAAAATATTTATGATTATGTAAATCGTTTGGAAAATATGTATTTTCATAGATACAGAGAAGTGGCTTAGTAATCTATTGATAAAATTAAGAGATATTATAGAAGAATTCATCCCATCTACATCACTTTGTTTGGATAAAATAAGAAAAGTTCTAAGATTCAGCAGAAAATATTTAAGTTATATTCAAGGAAAACCTAATAAAGGTCAGAAAAGGGCACCCAAGCTAAGTTAGAAGACCTTTCTAGAGAGCTGTCACAAAGCTCAGGGAAGGTGGCTTGTGACACAAGATGCTGATTTTTTAAATTTGCTACATTCTTACGGAGTTTATATATATGTAGTTTTAAAATCCTAAATCTTTAATTGATGTCATCTGGTACACAGCAGGATTATTCTAAAAGTTATCACACTTCAGTGACCCTTCTCATAAGATAATAAGGTAAATTTAGAGGTTGGCCACATTGAGTTAGTATTTGAGAGCTGAGTTATAGACACTGACTTTATAGTAATTTCTGGAGAAGGCATAAGTAACCCCAGAAAGTATGCGTGTGTTGTCTATGTCATTGTTTTCCAAGGTTTTCAAACTGCAGGCTGTAAAAAACTCTATCCAGTTCACAGGGAATCTTGCTATACACGTTTACATTTATCTGAAAGGAATGTTTCATGAACTGTATCATATATTATCATTCTATTCTATTCCGTTCAATTTCCTTTTCTTTTAAGATGTGTCTAGAGCCATTAAACTGATTCTATCACCAGCTGGGAACTCCCAGCCTGCGTGCCTCACTACTGCGTGAATCTTCCTACTCATGAGATATTTTTGGCCACAAAGGAGCAAACAGAATAGACAATGAAAGTTGAATCTGTAAGCAGGGTCATCCTTAGAAAAAGGAAGTAGCTACCTACACAGATCAGCTAGAGAAAGCCCTGCCCTCCAGACATAGCATGATGTCACCTGCCTCTTGCCATGTTGTTCCCAGTCAACCATCAGAGACTCACTAATTTCTGAACTCTAGGAGACCTCAAGGTTGCACATACAAAATGTATAATTTTGTTTCTCACAGACTTTTTCCCCCATGGATTAGCTGACTACCAGCTGAGAGCCTGCAATGAGGAAAAGTGGGGTTGAAGCAAGGTGGGGTCTGACTACCTTATAATTTGACCTATTGAAAGCAACTGATATAATTGAGAAAAATAAAGTCTAGGTTTTAACTTCAGATGAACTTGTAAGGCAAAGGAGCTTGTCAAGTGGTGGGTTTTTCACTCAGAATCTCCTTACTTGTGAGTGCTACAGATAGCATAGGCACTTAAAGGTCTAACCTTCTGATCTGGAGCTCAAAGTTGATGCTCATGTTTGTTTCCTCCAGACGTGGAACTGCAAATCGGAGGCCCAGAGAATACTAAAAGCAAAAGCAATAACAAATACACATGGGACAGAAAGTTATTACATGGGAGGAATCTTATATACAGCATGAAAATCTTTTGTAAGCAATGCCACCAAAGCTGACCCAGAATCACTGTGATACCTTTTTCACCTGCTTCTGCCTTGGATGTCTGAGAGTGGAAAGGAAGTCATACAATGAGACTGCAGAGCCCAGAAAATTCAAGTTTTGGTTCCTTCTTTTCATTTAGCCCTGTACTCCCTCTTCTCCTGCCACCTCTCTTATGCACAAATTGAAAATAACCAAAGGAGATTGATGTAGAAAACTATGATGCTTCTATGTGATGGACAATTATGTAATTATTGAAATTACAGCTATGCCATCAATGCATTGATGTAGACCATGCTTCTAATGCAATAATCATCAATGAAGAATAAAGGCTGTACAGTATATTTTAGGTATGGTTTTAAAAGTCTACACGTGACAAAATTACTATATAGGAATGGGAATACATTGTAAGGAAAAATTCCAGCTCTGGTTGCATGGATTATTTTTCTTTCCTTCCTTTCCAAATTTTAAAACTTCTCTTTTTATTTCAAAATGGATTAAAAATGGAGACAAAAAATCCAATGATGAAAATAAAGAAGTAAAAACAGTATCTAACATGCATAGAAAATTGTATTATTTAGTCTTCTAAGCACTGTATGTGACTTACATGCCTTATCTCAATCACAACAACCACTCTGGGGTAGATAGTATTATTGTTGACATTTTACAGTCTAACAGCAGTCTGAAGATTAGAGAGAGTAAGTGCCAGGCTCCAGGTGCAGAGCAAATAAACTACAGAGCTGAAATTAAATCTCTGCATGGCTGATTCTGGAATCTACTACAGTATGAGAATCAAGCCAGTAACAAAACTCACGTTAATACGAGTCAGTGATGCTATGAGGTAACAATAAGTTATCATTTTATCAGAAACCATCCTCCTCAATCCACTAACCCTTCATTACCGGATGTGCCATGAGCCATGGGATGCACTGTCTTCATTTATGTCAGATCATTGTACTGCTCCCAACTTTTCTATAAGGAGTTATTTTTCCACTTCATGTGACTTGCTCAAAGTATCACAACTAATAAATGGCAAAACTGATATTTAAAACCATATGTGTCTTAATTATAAAACATGTGAACCCTTTACGCCTCAGCAAAGAGGAACTCCCTTATAATTCCAAAGGTGCCAATTTTCTGTTAGACATCTACACACTCTCTCTCTTTCTTTCTCTTCTTTGGAAGATTTTTTGCTTTTTCTAAGTGAAGAGCTTCAAAACTTGGTAAGATATACCTCCAGAGCGAATCCAGAGGCTGCAGGCTGGGCCAGGCAGAACTTTTCCTTTCTTTATTTTCTGTCTCTTTTTCTACTACTCTCTCACCATTCAAGCTATGATAGTGCTAATTTTGTTTCTTTTATGAATGGGGATTGTGTATTTTCATATTTCTCTGGACATACTCTAGTTTAGTACCAGGCATATGGCCCAGAAGGGATTCAATATAGATTATTGAAAGAATGAGAGTGTACCCTTGTTTGTACATATTCAGTGATGGAATTTGCTGTATTGAGATGAAGCCTGCCTAAAGTTGGACTTTGTCATAGAGCAGTCTATGTGGGATTTAGACACAAGACACAAGAATTTCATACCGGTAATAGTTGCATGTATGACCTAACACCAAAGACTAGATCTCTGGGCATTAATTTGAAAGAGATTTGGCCTGCTATTTTTTTTTTAATTTCTGATTTTTTTTTTTTTTGGTGGCACGGGAGTTTGACCTCAGGGTCTTGTGCTTACTAGTAGGTGCTCCACTGCTTGAGCCACTCCACCAACCTTTTATTTTCTTGCTTGAGAAAATTTGCAAGCTGATATGAGCCTTATTTATAGAGAACTATTTTATATTATGACAGCTACTCCATGAATGGCTTTACTATTTAAAAATCAGAAGTCAGACTTCTGTTATTGACTTTAACTTTTTAAGTTAAAATGAAAGGTTACTTGAAAAGTATTTTTTATCATTGGGACTGGGATAAATATTCCTGGTGATTTATGACCTTTAAAAAAATATTTAGGACTGCATTTCCATTTGGAATTTTACTACACTCCACTGAGAGCCTTTTCAAGGTACACAGTGAAGAAGTAAATAAATCAGAGTGTTTTATAACAAAACAGAATGCAATAAAATTTGATGTGTTTAAGGGCATTAAAGGGTAAGATAAGGAAGCTATTAGGTTTCTTCTACTATAGACGTCAGAGATAAATGAATATAAACAATTTACTTCCTTGGCTTCTAAAGATTATTTGCTGGTAAAATGGATTGACATTCTTTCACATAAACACTTTCGTGTTTAAGATCACATTGCCATTTTTATCCCTTTATTTGAATGACACTGTTGGCCAGTTTTTGTTCCAAAATTATCTTTAGTTACTGATGATCTTCGACAATCTCTGGCCTAGATTTAACACTTTTAATACTAAAAGGAATGACTGATCACAACTACAGATGCTATCATAGCTTCTACCATGTGAATTCATCCCCATTTGCCCTTAGGTAAATCTCTTTATGTCAAATTGGGTGGTTGAATTTTTTTTTCTTGGAAACTAGAAAAATGATTTATTAACTTCTAAATAAAAGGATTATAATGAAAAATGCTCTGACATCTCAGACCTCCCATTCAATTTTTCATGGCTCCATTTTAACATCTCATCTGTTCTTCATTAGTTTTCATTCAAGTATTTTCCACAGTGTTGCAGACCAGATACGACATGAGCTCTATGGTCAGACTTGGTTTGAAACCTGTCTGTCTGTCATCATCTCCCTTTCATTTACTTCTCTAGACCTCAGTCTCTTCATCCAGAAATGGAGGAAATATTTGACATGTAGGGTTGTTTTGAAAATTCAACAAAATAACATAAAAGCACTCCCTTCCCTGGTAATGGGATTATAACACGGAATAATCAATCCATGGTAAACAAAGTAACCTGTCATAGGAATTAACTTTTGTTTAAATACTTTTTAACTCAAAAAGTAAGATTACTAGGCTTTAATTCGGCACATCTTTTTTTATTACCTAAGATCAGTGTAATATTACAGTGTAAAAGAGAAAAAATATTATTCTAGCATAATATCCTGAAGTCTAAGTTGGAAATAGGTATTATTTTTAAAAAGTTTTCAAATGCTCAAGTAAAAGCATGAAGCATTGGGCTAAAACATTTATTTACCTAAAGACTAAGCACCTTTAAAATGTATACCTGGATCTCCCAGGGAAGGATAGGATGCCTGGCAGTGACTCCAGAGCTCCCTTCTAAAGTTTGTCCAAGGGACCAACAGTCTTTGGAATCCATTGGGAAGTTGTTCTAATACAAACTTTTACAACTGTAAGTTTTCATAAATTTTTTTTCCAAACAAGATGTTTCATTGATAAACAGAAACAACTAATGTTAAATAGAGGACTATGTAGGTTCAATGTATGTAAGAATTAGGTAGCATTTTCAGATTTCAGATTTTTTTCTGACTTATGACTTCACCAAATAATTGCCATTGTTACATTTATTACAAGAAGTTACTGTGTGTATATTTAAATTTGTAATTGCATAAAATGAATTTGTAATCTACAAGTAATCATGAGTGGGAAGTTTCTAAACCTGGAAGCAGAAAGAAGTAAAGGAAAGAAAAAGAAGGAGAAGGAGGAAGGAATGGAGGGTGTTAAAAAAATAACTCCTTTTAGAAGCATAATGGAGATGACCATTAATCTTTTTTTCTATCGCTACAATTTTCTGTATTATTTTAAATACAGACCTAGGAAGGCTGATTCAAAAACTAGATTATGTCAATACTTTTAATATGAAAATTCTATGAATGATATTGATATAGCAGAAATACTAGAAATGTTATTTTTTTTGCTAAAATCTGTTTTAATTAGGTTATGAAGTTTTTAACATGTGTTTTTTCTTGAATTCAAAGAAAAAAATTTGTAGTAAATTCAAAGAGAAAATATTCAAAGAAAATGTCTGTAGTTTAATGTCTTTCTAGCTTTGCTGTAACTAAAAGACTATACATGTAATGTCTAAAGAGAAAACATATAAAAGTACCTATTTTTTGTGTGTTTTTACCTGTGATTATCACTTTGCGTGAGTTATGATGCTAAATCCTACTACTCTGGTCATTTCCTGCCTAATTTGTTTGAGTTTCTGTGTGCTGAGTTTCTGAGTGCTAATTGGGGAGCTTTCCAGTAGTTCTCTGTAAAATTCAATTAGACGGAAATCAGTAAGTACCCTGCTTTTCTCTTACATTCGTTCCAGCCACCATAGGGTTCCCGAGGTCACACACCACCATTCTCGTCACATTTTCCATCTTGTACTCACAGCTCAATGGTCGCAATCCCTACAATGTGAGAGAACAGCAGGGGGCAATTCAGGGGGCAGAATAAATTACATCCTGTCATAGGCAGTGCTGTGGACCTGGAGCTCCCTTTGATTTCAAACACCTGGGTGGGTAACCCAGCACAAAAATTCATCCGTGACCATTGACTCAAAAGAGAAACCTGAGAGAAAAAAGCAGAAGTTAAAGTTTGGAAAGAAATATGTTAAGTGGCAAGTGTGTTTTATTGAAGAACACACTGCTCAAATAGTGCTTATAGGAACACTTTAAGCTACTTCCTCACTAATGAAAATTATAGATAATTAAACACGACTTAACAGACTTATTTTCCATGTGAATATTACAAAAATGAAATGATAGCAAAATGTGAGATCATCCTAAGAACCAATGACCATTTATAAGCAAGTTGCCTTGAACACAAATTTCTACTCACCATGGGCTCATTTGGAAATTATATGATAAATTTTGTTTAATCCTCCAATTACTTAAGATATAATGAGAACATCTTTACATTTAATGAGTACTTCCAATCTCCTTCTTTCTCCCTATATACTATTCTGATTGGAGTTTATAAAAACTCAAGTTGGAAGTTGTGCTTGGAACTACAAGCTGGATGAGGTCTCAGTGTTATAACAATGAGAAGGGAAGGTAAAAAAGGTTTATTCTTGCTGCCCTCTGATTCTCTCAGGTCACCTATGTCCTCATGCTGCTCTCAGCTACCTAGAAACCCACCCCTGGCTTCACAGCCCCATTCTCTTTCTGTATTCAAAACCTAATGACCCTATACCCCTACTCTGCATTTACTGATAACAACTTAGGCTATCCCATTATTTAATTCTAGCTCAGAATACATCTCAGTTTATTGACTGTAACTTTCATTCCCAATGATGAGCTTGCAATGTGATGGTTTTCACAGAGGAAAACCCTTTGGGGAATTTGTCTTTGACTGAAGTCCATGGAAGATGGTTCCCAATGCAATGAACATTTAACCATCTGTCAATGCTATTGGAATTTTATATAAGGAAACAATGTGAATTTTTCAGGTAAGAAGTTTCAGAAGTGATCCCAAGAATCTGGAACAGAGATGGGCACAGAGCAGCAGTGGTGGCAGGAGATACAGGTAGAAGCAGCTCAAATGCATTTTTTTTGGTGGTCCTGGGGTTTGAACTCAGGGCCTTAATGCTTGCTAGGCAGACATGCTTCATTTGCGCCACTCCATAGCACTTTTTTGTGTTGAGTATTTTTCAAGATAGAGTCTTGAGCACTGTTTGCCCTGGTCTGGCTTCGAAGCTAGGTCCTCCTGATCTCTGACTCCAGTAGCTAGGATTACCGGGGGGAGCCACCTGTGCCCGGCTTCCACTTGCTTTTTTTGTAGAGGGAAGTCTACAGGGAGCATGCAAAGGACGCACTAGCTCTGGAACCCCCCTCTTGGCATTACTCAGGCCACTCTAATTAATGAGAAAGGAGTGTCACTGACACTTAGAGGGAGCATTTAACCCAGGCTCGCTCCAGAGGGCATGTTGGTCATGCAGAGGAAACTAAAAAGCAAGGTTTGATAGGTACTCAACTTCTTAATAACTCATAACTAATACTAATCATGCAGTCATGTTTCATGTTGAGATTAAGAACTCGTAACTGACCTTAATTGTACAGAGATGTTTCATGTTGAGATTATTAATCATGAAAACATAAAAGAAAGCAGAACAAAAGCTTTCAAAAGCATCCACATGTCCCTTAAATATAATTCAAGGGTGTAGTTTCTATTGTAAATATTTTTATCTTGCCTGAAGGTTAAAGGTTACATGTACATTTTCTCAGCTTCCTAGAAATAGCTATTTGACATTAAAGATTTTTCTCTAGCCTCATCCCCTCCACCCTCTTTCTTTTTTTAACCCTTATTTCCTCTGAAGAGAAGCCATGATTGTTTTTCCAGATATTTCTAGATTATTTTCTTCAGTGGTTCCAGGACATTTTTGTTCCAATCCATTTATAGTTCTTGGAGTATTATTCATTCATTTATTCAATCACTAAAAATATTTACCTTGGACTGTTATTTATTGGGTCCTGATAAATATGATAAATTTCTTTTTTTTTTTTTTGGTGCTAAACTATATAGAGACTGTATTTATTTATTTTTAAATTTTTATTTTATTCATATGTGTATACAATTTTGGGTCATTTCTCCCCCCTTCCCTGACCCCCTCCCATCCCCCCCTGCCCTGTCCCTCCCCCCACACCCCCTCGCTACCTGGCAGAAACTATTTTGCCCTTATCTCTAATTTTGTTGAAGAGAGAGTATAAGCAATAATAGGAAGGAACAAGGGTTTTTGCTAGTTGAGATAAGGATAGCTATACAGGGAGTTGACTCACATTAATTTCCTGTGCATGTGTGTTACTTTCTAGGTTAATTCTTCTTGATCTAACCTTATTTCTAGTTCCTGGTCCCCTTCTCCTATTGGCCTCAGTTGCTTTTAAGGTATCTGCTTTAGTTTCTCTGCGTTGAGGGCAACAAATGCTAACTAATTTTTAGGTGTCTTACCTATCCTCATATCTCCCTTGTGTGCTCTCACTTTTACCTTGTGATCAAAGTTCAATCCCCCTGTTGTGTTTGCCCTTGATCTAATGTCCACATATGAGGGAGAACATACGATTTTTGGTCTTTTGGGCCAGGCTAACCTCACTCAGAATGATGTTCTCCAATTCCATCCATTTACCAGCGAATGATAACATTTCGTTCTTCTTCATGGCTGCATAAAATTCCATTGTGTATAAATACCACATTTTCTTAATCCATTCGTCAGTAGTGGGGCATCTTGGCTGTTTCCATAACTTGGCTATTGTGAATAGTGCTGCAATAAACATGGGTGTGCAGGTGCCTCTGGAGTAACCTGTGTCTTGGAGTAACCCAAGAGTGGTATTCCTGGATCAAATGGTAGATCAATGTTTAGCTTCTTAAGTAGCCTCCACATTTTTTTCCAGAGGGGTTGTACTAGTTTACATTCCCACCAGCAGTGTAAGAGGGTTCCTTTTTCCCCGCATCCTCGCCAACATCTGTTGTTAGTGGTGTTGCTAATGATGGCTATTCTAACAGGGGTGAGGTGGAATCTTAGTGTGGTTTTAATTTGCATTTCCAATATTGCTAGAGATGGTGAGCATTTTTTCATGTATTTTTTTGGATATTTGAATTTCTTCTTTTGAGAAAGTTCTGTTTAGTTCACTTGCCCATTTCTTTATTGGTTCATTAGTTTTGGGAGAATTTAGTTTTTTAAGTTCCCTATATATTCTGGTTATCAGTCCTTTGTCTGATGTGTAGGTGGCAAATATTTTCTCTCACTCTGTGGATGATCTTTTCAGTTTAGAGACCATTTTTTTTGTTGAGCAGAAGCTTTTTAGTTTTATGAAGTCCCATTTATCTATGCTATCTCTTAGTTGCTGTGCTAACTAGTGTATCAATTGTAACAACATACAATTACAGTAGAGCTTGGTAAATTGTATGATGAGAGCAATAAATAGTGATAAAGAAGGACACACACACAAATTTAAGCAATCAGAGAAGACATCCTGGAGGAGCAACAGCTAAACTGATGGGGGCAGTGCTTATCAGTTGTTTAGAACAGATGAAATTTGAATCTTGATTCTGCTGTATTATAACCGTGCAACCTTAGATCTGCTGCTTAATTTCTCCTTATGTATAAAGCACGGAACATCATGGAGATTCTCTAAGATTGTTGCTAGGAGAATTGAGCAAATTTAAATACAAGCAAGAGCTCATAGCCATTCCCAGCCAAGAGCAATTGTTCAATAAATGCTAGTAGTTTCAATTATTACTAAGCCTAGTTATTAGTAGGTCTCAATTATTATGAAGGCTTGAGGGACGAGTAGAAAGAAGTAAGATAGATGAAGAGGATAAGGGCATAGAGTTAGTCAGTCAGGGAGAAAAAACATCCAAGACAGTTGATGAACTAGACAGAATTTCTGTGCAGCTAGAATTTAAGGTGTGGGAGTAACAGAATAAAAAATTAGTGGGGAGGCTGAAGAGGTAAGCAAGGGTGATAGTGTTAATGGAATAAGTTCTCTGAGGGATCTGGATTTTATCCATAAAATAGTGCAAGTGGTTAGGATTTAACCATAGAGTGACATGATCAGATCTGCATCTTAGATGTTGTTCTCCACAGAGAAAGGCCTGGAGGAGGGAGGTAGAGAGACAGATACAATAATCTGGGCATAGGTCCTGCTGGCCTGAAGGAAGGCAGTGACAGTGGCTTTGGATACACAGAAGGATGTAGATTAGAGATTAGGGTTGACTTTAGGCTTTAGAAACCAGGTGGATGCTGGTGTCATTCTGTAATATTCTAAATTCAGTGGGAGAGGGACATGGGTGTGGGGAGATGAAAAGTCTAGTTACGTGGACTTGTTGAGGGTGAGATGGCTGGGAAAAATGCAAGTGAAGATGTATCTAAGTACCTAGAATTGCCAGATTCATAGAGAGGGAAGGTGAAATAGTGGTTAATTTTGAGAGAGGAGGGAATAGAGAATTATTTTTTAATGGGAATGGAGTTTCAAATGA
This sequence comes from Castor canadensis, assembly GCF_047511655.1. Taxonomy (NCBI): domain Eukaryota; kingdom Metazoa; phylum Chordata; class Mammalia; order Rodentia; family Castoridae; genus Castor; species Castor canadensis. Next base: position 80,683,303 of record NC_133400.1, on the reverse strand, counting down.
AGAAAGTGATCATAATAACATGCGTGTAACACCACTGGACTGTACACTTAAAATGCTAAAATGATAGAGTTGATCTCATACACATATATATTTAATAATAATAATAATAATAATGCCTTCACTCCTAGAAAAATTAGAAGAAAGGCCAATGAAGGGAAGGGTAAAGGCTGACTCCAGTCTGATTTCTAGAGAAAAGTAATGATCATACATTTTCTAACAGATGAATGTTTTCCACAGAGCACCACAAGATTTATAATCAATTCTGAGTACTTTTTCCTTTGTGAGAAAAATTTGCATATATTTAAAAAAATCCTAAACTGGATTTAAATAAAAATCTATACAAACCTCAAAGTGCTTAAAAACAAAGAACAAAACAGACTGTGGCTCAGTCATGTAAAATTCAAACACTAAGCCAAGTCTGTGCCCAAGGAAAATTGATGGAGAACAAAAAGTAGTTATGGGCACATCTGAGATTATGGATAATGTCTGTTGTAATGTTTATAGCCAAAGATAGACAGATAAACACTCCCCAGTATTTTCTGCTGTAACAAAGTGAACAGTAAATTGGATGTTTTGCTAAAAGAACATTCTAAAATAGATGCTTTGTTTAACAAAGTCAGGGGTGAAGTAGTGACATGAAGAGAAAACAAAAATATGAGTGGAGCCCTGGAACATTGAAAAAATAACATACTTGAATTTCATTTTTGTGTTTGTTTATATATTATTTGCATGTATTTGTAGGTGATATTTTCTTTCTTTTTGCTTGTAAAAGTTTTATTATGAGATGAAATTTTCAATTCAAAGTGGTTATCAAACACCATCTTTTTTCTTTCCGTGCCTTACTTATTTATTTATTAGCTTAAATTAATTTACAAAGGGGTTTCGTTATATTTGCATACATGAATGTAATGTGCTTTGATCAAACCTGCGCCATGTATATAACTCCTTCTTAATCCCCCTTATCCTATCTTCATAGCTTGTATAAGTGCTCCACTTATTCTCACTTATCTCTTATAACCTGAAGTAACTTTAGTAGAGCAATGAGGAGTACAAAATGACATAACTAGAGGAGAAGGAGATGGGATGACTATAGACCATTCATTGGGGAAATTAGGGTACAAATTGATTTTCATGTTTGATGGAGGAGGGACATATTTGGGGTTGTAAATACTCTTGAAAAGAAGTGGGGTGAAGGTGATTTTTTTTCCTTTATCCAATCTCATTGGTAACAAAGAAGAGTTAGAACATTTTTGGACTATTTTTAAGCCAATTTTGAGGCATAATTGACATACAAAAAGCTATCCTTATTCAATGTATATAATTTATGAGTTTGTAGATTTTTCTATTAATTTCTTCAATAGAAATACATAATGATTTTGAATGACTATCAAAATAGTCTGGATTTTTTTTTTATGTAAGAAGATAGTTTAACTCAAATACAAGTCCATGAGACTAGACGTGTGAATAGAGAATTCACACTTAAATTTCTAAAAGCCTTTAAAATACCAACATCACATCAGAGGAATTGCTTTTCATTGAATTATTCAGTCAATAGAGGGAAAGCTCCTTAGAGGATGCAGTATTGGGAAAATTTCGACATTTAATAAATTTCAGTTAAATCAACAGGAACTAGAGAACAGGTGAGATAAAAAAGAATTAACCTAGAAGGTAACACACATGCACAGGAAATTAATGTGAGTCAACTCCCTGTCTAGCTATCCTTATCTCAACTAGCAAAACCCTTGTTCCTTCCTATTATGGCTTATACTCTCTCTACAACAAAATTAGAAATAAGGGCAAAATAGTTTCTGCTGGGTATTGAGGGGGTGGGGGGGAGAGGGAGGGGGCGGAGTGGGTGGTAAGGGAGGGGGCGGAGTGGGTGGTAAGGGAGGGGGTGGGGCAGGGGGGAGAAATGACCCAAGCCTTGTATGCACATATGAATAATAAAAAAAAAGAAAGTATACATTAAATAAAAAAAAAACAAACATCAGTCTCACCAAAATAAATTAAAAAACAAACAAACAAAAAAACCCAAAAAACAAGTATTTAAGGAGCATGTATGATGTGCCTATTTCTTTAAAGGAAATGTGAAACCTGGTCTCTATCCTTCTTTGTGGGTCTCCTGTATTTCAGAAACAGAGGATCTCTCTGTTAATCTCTAATGTATTCATAATGGTTTTCTAGACAATGTGACTCAGAGCACTGCAGGACCTGAGGATGTGCTGAGTGAAGACTCATGCTCTGATAGCAAATGGGAAAGTTATGAATAGCACTAATGTCATTTTAATAAATAGTGGCATTGAACACTGACACATGAGGAAGAAATGGGCCTTTTCTGGTCATAATCCTACCAACGTGGACAAAGAAGAAAGAAAAATGAACTTGGTCTCTTCCTAGTTCCTGTCCGGGCTGTTATCAGTATTCAGCAGGGATCAGCTAGGCCTTTTCCCCTAACCAATAATAAAAACCAGGCCTTCCCTGACTTGCTTGGAACTTGAAGAAACTCAAAATAAGGCTTGAAAAGCCAGAAAAAAGGAGAACAACGGAGAGGTGAACCAAACTGGGGTACATGGTATGCACATATGGAAACGTCACAGTGAAACCTCTTGTATGACTACTATGTGCTAATAAAAAATGCTAAAATAAAATGAAGGAAAAGATAGGAAGAGAAGGGAATTTGCTTGGGAGGTTAGCGGACCTATCTCTCACATTGGCCAGTTCCATTCTCCTCCTTGCTTCAGCTCTCAACCTTTGGCCAATTTATCTCTGTTTCTCACTATGGCAAAGAAAGACGTTCAGACTGTGTAAGCCCATCCCATCTCCTGGCTTATTGTCATTGTGAGTTGACAAAGTAAGGTACCATTTTGCTTTCTTTCAGCTAGGAGGGAAGTTTCAGCCTGACAGCTCTCCCTAACACTTACCTACCGTACACCTAGCTCTTCAAATAATTTGTTGGCTGTACCTTGCTGCTGCTGCGTTCAATCCCAATGTAATCTGCCTCTTCTGGTATCACGACCAAGAGTTCTGCTTCATAGGCTCCTTCCCCTTCATTTCTCGCATTTATTGTAAGCATAAGGTGATTCTCATCTCCAATGATTATCTGATGCTTATCTCTAAAAATACAGTTTAAAAAGAATGATTAGGAATTCTGCCTCTTTGGCTTCATGGATATTTTAGTTAATTAAGAATTTAGGAGGAAAACCAGGCAGGTATGGTGGTTCATGCCTGAATCCCAGTTATTTGGGTGGCATAAGTAACAAGATGACAGTCTCACACAGGGCCCAGACAAAAGCAAGAACTGACCTGAAAAACAAAACAAGAACCCTAAAAGCAAAAAGGGAGGGGTGTGTGGCTCATGCAGCAGAGCACCTGGCTAGCAAGTGTGAGGCTCTGAGTTTAAACCCCAGCATAGTCAAAAAAAAAAAAAAAACAGGAAAGTGACAAACGCAAGGCTAAAAAAAAAGATCATGTCATCATGAAGAAGGGACAAGAGGAGCATTTCTGGATGGGAAGGGCAGGAAAACATCCAGTGATAACAGTTTTAACAACCAGCTTTCAAATAAACTGATTTACAGCGTTTTGGAGTTCTAATGGTGTAAACCAACATACTTCACAATTTTCTAGTAAAATTCCTGCAAATTTTACATTTGGCCAGAACAAGGCAGCACTGGAACCACACATATTAGAAGAAAATGAGCTTTGGTTAAGAAGGAAGAAAGATGGTTTAGAAAGTAAGAGACAGACATAATGCAATGTGGATGATAAGAGAGAAAAAACAGGCAGATGAAATAAGATCTTAAATGGCAGATAGAGGGTTTTGAAGTATTTTAAGGAAACTTAATTCACTTTGAACTCCAAATCAAACCAGTATTTAGAAATGCCTCTTCCACTTTTGACCCCTCCTCAAAGTTATTGCTTCTGACACTTGTTAAATTATGAAGTTTGGGGAAATGTCCCCTTGAGAGTTTACCAACCAGATTCCAAAATACTGGCAGTGAGGTAGTTCCTGGGAGAGAAAAGGGCACTGATATGCTTTTCCACCAAAGAATGGCTTAAAACCCAGTCCTGTTTCTTTCTGTAACACAACACAGTGCAATTACCAGCACTAGTCTGGAGTCCCTGTTACGGACAACTGTGAAGCCCTTTGATTCTCATTTGACTTTGTGACACCTTCTACTTTACTCCCTAGTGTGTCTTTTAAGTTTTTTGTTTTCCCCAGTAAATTAAAATTAATTTTGTTTTGACAGTTTTAAAGATGTCTTTGAGTCATGGGGTGCTAGGAAAACCAGTTTGGTTAAGGTGTAGATGGAACCCGCCTGTCTGAATCCTTTGCCCACTTTGACTGAGGCAAGTAAATATAACCTGAGCCACCTCACATAAGAGTTTACTTTTAACAAAAACAGTTTTTTTTTTTCACTTTTGCTGAAAGATGAAACGGCCCAGGCAAAATCTCAGGGTGTGTTACCTGACACCAATGACAAAGAACTAACCAGACCACGGGCTGACCTAAAGTGGTCACACTCAAGAATTTCATGCAGCAATTTTTTTTTTGTAGTTGTTGGAAGTATATACTTTCTCCAGAGAAGCTTTAAACAAACACCTGTATTCCATTAGACATCATGCACACATTTATTTACTTAAACTTACGGTCTAGCTGATAGCTTCAGGTCAGGAACACACAGACTGTCTTCTCCACAGTCTACCAGGATGTGAGCCTGTGTTGAGCAAACCATGCATCAAGAATAATCTGGGAAAACCTGAATCACATCCTTTCTCTTGAAAACTATGAATGATTCCACAAATTAAACTAAACCTTTCGTTTCACTAGGCAAGACTCCACCCAGCTCCATACGTTGTGTTACGAGGTGACCTTCTGATATAGGCAAGTTTACATTATAGCTCAATCCCAATTTGTTCTGAAATGTCTGTAAAGAATGCTTCTAGCACTGTTTTGAGGATTATGGGCTACATTGCTTCCATGGCAGCCACATTTTGAATGAATTAACTCTTGGTTGCACAAGGGGAAAAGCTTCCAAAAACATGATACACTCTTTTAGGAAACATGTTAGGAAAATCTCCCAAATGTTACATGTCTGGATGTAGGAAAGAACAAAAGAGGCTGGCTTTTGCTTTCAGGTCACAAGGTCAATGTCCCCCCCAGCCCAGCTTGATTGAGAGAGTGCCATCAAAGTGCATTAAGGACCTACCTGTTCAGTAATAGCATTGTCTTTGTAGTGGTTCAATATTGGTTTCACTTCCAGGCCTTCCTTAAAGGTTGATTCATCCAAACTGTAATTCAAACTAATGCTGATTGGAGATAATTTATCTCGGAATTCAGTTTCATCCTAGGAGAAATAATCACAAACTCACCAGAGGCTCCATAAATTCACTACAAAATATTAATCTGCAAAAGGCAGGCAGCACTTGACTTTGGTCAGTGCAAGTGAATGATGAAGCAATTGTTATTGCCACAGCGTTAGCTACATGCTGATTTATGTGGTATATGGTAGCCAGCAGGCCACAATGTCACTGACATATGCTTCTAGAGGTAATCTTTAGCACTCAAGATCTTCAGCAACTCACCTAGACTTGGTCAAGTCAAAAGTAAAAGAATACACCATATATCATAAATGCCATGAAAATCATCATGAATGAGGAGTTTTGAGGCTGTTAGAATTTATGAGTTCTCTTGGGCTTGAGGAAGAAAATATCTTGATTTTCCTCCTCCCTTATTATTTCTTTAAGCCTTGCTTTCATGAACGTCAAACACCTCCAGCACATTTGAAAAAGAAGGAGAAATCCAAGGGCAGGCAATATGCAGCAAATGGCAGCCCATCACCCTTCAGTTTGTGCCAGTCAAGGCCATAATAAGATGTGTGCACAACTTCTCATTCTCCAGTGTGCTTGTGAAGTTTTGAAATTTGCCAGGGACTTGCTACCTAAGCCCCTTACAGGCAGAAAAGAAATAGGCATAGTGACCACAGCCTGACAACTGGCCAAGTAAAGATGGATAATTGTGTTATAAATATTCTGACTTTTGCAATGCCATGGTATGTTTTGGACTTGTAAACACTTTACCTTTTATTTGGCAGTATTGGGGTTTGAACTTAGGGCCTTGCACTTGCTAGGATGGTATTCGACCACTTGAACCATACTTCCAGCCCTTTCTGCTATAGATTATTTTTCAGATAGGGTCATGCATTTTTTTTTTTTTTTGCCAGGGCCAGCCTTGGACCTAGATCCTTCTTTTATGCCTCCTGTGTAGCTAGGATGATAGGCATGTGCCCCCATGCCAGGCTAATTTGTTGAGATTGGGGATCTTTCCTACCTTTTTGCCTGACCTGGCCTCAAACCATAATCCTCCTGAGCTCTGTCTCCTGAGTAGGTGGGGTTACAAACATGAGTCACCATGCCTAGTCCCCAAACACCTTACTTTTAAAATGTATAATTACAAATTACTTTTAATAAAAGCTTTGAGTGCCTAAATGTTTTCTTGAGCTGGCTCTGAAATGCACACTGATAATATCTAACAAGACTTACTCACATAGGACAAAAATTCAAATAAATTATATTGAACTTTTATGTTTTGGGGGGACAGGCAGTTAAAATTAAAACCACCTGAGTCAAAAGCTATTATCAAGATTTTGTCCAAAACAAAAAGAAGACTTAGAAATTAATAGCAAGAGATCATTAGGTTAGTTGAAGCCAGGGTCAAGAAGAAAGCATTCAACCTTAAAATATAGTTTCCTCCTATGAAAATGAAAATAGACAGATGGGGATCTCAGTAGACAAGTTATGATGGTTAAACAGAAAAAAATGCCTGGAATTCAGATTTGAATGAAAGGGATCCTGGAAGTGATTTCTGAAACACTTACTCGAAGGTAAATGGTAAAATTCTGGCAGTGGAGGGATTTCTGCTGCTTTATCACGAGAGGGAAGATGAGATGGGACTCATGATTGTGGAGGAAGAGGGTTCGTTTAATGGCTCCTTTTTGTTTCAGGGAATCTAATTGCACCTCAGCTATCAGGGCTAAAGGATAGGAAAAAAGCAAATACAATTAGGGGAGGAAAAGTAATTCAGCAAACATTTTTATTTCAAGTTGTTTATTTTTTTTCATAATAAATGAACCCCCAAAAATATACTCCCTAAGGTAAAATTGCAATTTTTAAGCAGAAGTTTCCACTTTCACATAATTATATGTTTTCATAGATTAATATTAATACAGATTATTAAGGTGCTCTTTATGTAGACGGTTCTATATAAGCAATAGAATCTGGGTGTTTATCAAGTGCTCTTTTGTTTTCTATGGTATGTGCAGAGCAAGGCTTACTGTTCAGTTTTCTTAGTGTCACACAGAAATGTAAAAATAAAATCATTCTCACCTATTGTGTTTGAAATGCTCTGGCCTGATACAGATGCACACACTCTCAAAGAAAAGCTACGGAAAAATAAGACAATGATTTATTGGTTAGTAAAGTTTTGAATCCAAAACAGAAATCTTCCTTCTTTCCTTCTTCCCAGATAAAAATCAGTACATTTCCATCTATACTTCTAATCACACACACAAACACACACCCCAACTATTATAATTTAGACAAGTAACAATGCACAGGGAGGTAATACTTGAAGATTTACTAGAGATTCACTTATTAAAGCAATCCATCAGTTTCTACCCTGCTGCCTTTATTCAGTGGATACATATCTTATATAAGCACCTTCCATAAGACATGGAGAGAAGCATTAAGCAGTCAGTAGAGGAACAGTAGTGGGAAAGCTGGAAGAGCCCCAGTGCGAGGCACTTAAATGTATTTAGTGATGTTGGAGCATTCAGGAAGATGGGAAATTTGTACAGGCACAGCTAGCATGGTTGATTGGTGGGGAGCAGGGTTTGGAAAACAGGCTAAAGAAAGTGGATTTAATCCTGAGAATCATGGAGTAGCATGCTATGCTTACCTTGGATCACCTACTTTGTGTGGAAGGAGACTAGAACTTGATGGTAGCTTGATAGGAGTGGGGTAAGATCGGAAGTATAGAGAAAGAAAAGGGAAGAGGGAAAGAAAGAAAACAAGCTTAAAGCAGTTGTCTCAGGCACAATGATGGGGGTACAAAGTCACAATGGTATGGAGTATAAAGAAAATAACACAGGAGGATAGATGTACATGAAAAACACTATAGTTTTGCCTTGAGCATGCCCTAATCACAGTTCATGCAAATATCTGCCATAGCTTGTACGATGACCTTCACTTGGCCCTGGTCTGTAGCCCCTGTGGCAAAGAGAAATGTCCGATTCTCTCTGTCTAACTTTGTTGAATGTTCTCACCCCGTAACTGAATTTCACAACCAGCACTAGAGATGGGGCAATTTCACATTTCCAGAAAATAAAAATATAAGACAATACCGATTATGATTTAGTGACAATCTTCAGGTTTTTACTAATAAAATGCTATAGGATGATTTGAATATTTCTATGGAATTCAAAAGGAGTAAATAATCCCTAATCATACTTTAATTATATTGTCAGCTTCCTGTGTCAAACATAATGAAAATGTGTCACATCTGGGATTCATCTGTCTCTGTGACCTCAGTCAATGGTCTCCCTTCAGGGTAAATAATTTGCCACACACCATTAAGCAAAAATTTCCTGGGATGTCTATTCTATTGCAAACATTTATATCACTTCCCCAGAGAAATCACGAATTTCAACCCCCTTCTTCTTCAATTAGAAATATTCAAGGAAGATGAGTAGTTAATCACATCTTTAAATTTTGTAGGGTCTGGCAAAAAAATTGGAATTTTTTTTCTGTGCACAACTTTTTTGGAAGTTAAAATTGGCCTCTGTTCTTTCTTCTAGGCATCATTACTCAACATTAGACAAAGCTCATTAGCTTTTATAAGATAAATTCCTATTTGTAATGATATTATTAATATAGATATAAATTAAAGACAATTTTAGATGCTGTAATTTGTTTAACACAAGCAATTCAAAAGCAATATAAATTAATGAATACTGTGAATACTATGTCCTCTATGTTCAAACACTATTTGATAAATGATGTCAACTAAAGGTTTACTCTTGGTTTATGAATTATATGTCACATATATCGATTTTTCTTCCTTAGTTATTCTGTTACTTCAATATCATTAGCAACTAGATGATTTTAACTTTTTTCATACAAGTTTAATACAATTGTTACAACTTACTTAATTATTGATAATAACTCCAAACAAAATCTGCTAGTTTAAAGCAGAAGACTTTATCAGTAATTACAGATTTTCAAAAATTCTGTTTTAATGTAAAAAAAAGTCTCAAAATTGCATAGTAGTGGGCTGAAACACTTATTCCACTTGTAGAATACATATATGTACATGAGCGCACACACTTTATGTGTTTTATATACAATGGACAGATTCACTTGTAGGTCAGTACATAATTAAAAATCACCCTTGGGCTGTCAGAAAAACTGTCTGAATCAGACTACAAGTCTGAATAGGTTTGATTGGGAAAAACAAAACAAAACAAAACAAAATATGAAATCAACCTAGATCCCTCATCACATAAATCTAAATGAAATTCTTTGTGGACAGAGCCTTTGCTCTGCTCAGTGGGCAGGACAGTATTCTGCACCATCCTCCCCAAGTCACCACCTGTGTACAGTGGGAATAATAATCCTGGCATGTGACTCTGTTCACAGTTGTGGGTGGTGAAGAGGGAATGAGATAAATGTGAGAGGCGATTTAAAGTATAAAGCAATTCAGTTTTCATCCTCATCAATTCAGTCCTGTTGCAATGATGACAAATATCAGATTTTACACAAAGTCATTCTAATCTGAAATTTTTTTTTCAGATGGAGACACGGATGGTTTCTTTTACATTTATAAAATGAGAAATTTTACTAGTTTTTCTAATTTTACTAATTTTACTAATTTTATTATAATAATATAAATTATATTAATATTTATAGAGCTGGATTTATTTTCTTCTGAGAAACAGCAACAGCTACTTGGCTGATTGAAAGGTACAGAAATCAGCACTGATGGAAGCAAAGAACTATTCAGCACTGATGGAAGCAAAGAACTATTAATTCCTGCACTGGAATTTGCGTAATTGTTTTCAGATCTATAGTACAAGGTTATATCAAACACAGACAAACATTACAGCAGAGAAGATCATCAGAGGCCTTTCAGTCACTCTGGGAAACTAAGCTAAATCAGAGAGAGATAAAGAGTTGAAAAAATTTTTACACTGAGTCAGTTGTTAATGGTCTATCTGTTTTTTTTAGGGGGGGCGGTGCCGGGAATAGAACCCAGGATCTTGCGTGTGGTAGGCAAGTGCTCTGCCACTGAGCTAACTTCCTATCTTTTAATACTTTGAGGTACAATTCAAAGCTTTTGCATGTGGAAACAAGGTGTCTTTCAGAAAATAGAATTAAGGAAATAATTGTGTGTGAATATAGTATAATTTGTCCACATTAACAAATTACATTTCATCTTAATAATATGATTTGATGCAACAAATAGTGGCTCATGAAAAATGACATTTTATGGTTAAAATGATATTTTTCCTACAAAATAAATAGGCCATGTTCTTTTTTCTTTTCCTTTCCTTTTAAAAGAAATTTTTTGCAGTACTAGGGATTGTATTTAGGGTCTCATATTTTATCACTTGAGCCAGACCCCTAGTCCTTTTTTTAGTTTGTTTTTGAGGTAAGGTCACACTAATTTTGCAGAGCCAACTACAAACTTGCAATCCTTTTGTTTCTGCCTCCTGAGTAGCTGGGATTAAAGTTTGTGTCCCCATGCCTGGCTCCCATTTTCATTTTTAAGGTATTTACATCTTATAAAACAATCCATAAAACTAAAAATCCTTAGGAAAATGAATTTACCTCAAAACAAACACATCTTACACCAGAATGTGCTACCAGTGCTTAAAAGAATTCAGTCTAGAAGTCCATGCAGTTTGAAGGTGTGAATAGATTATTAAGTCTGGGGGATTATTAAAGTTTTAAGGCTTCTGCTCAAGTATCACTCACAGTTCATTTAATGTTCATTTAATCATGCCAGGGTAAAGGAAAATGCTGGCTCTCTCACATATTTTCTCACGTCAGGTTTTCATTATACTATTTTATGATTTCAAACCATTTTAAAATGTGCTCGTGGCACTTCCCAACTACTTTCAAAAGCAGTTACAGGAGAGGCCATGCCTCCCTGCACTGGGAGCCCCCAGCAACAGGATGCAGGATGTTTTTCAGGAGTTCTTCAGGGTCCTGGAACCCCTCCACCTTCTACCCTCAGGTGCATCGACTCCAGTACGAATTCCTGTCAAAAGGCCATCAACAACACTCAAAAATGGGCTGGAAATAACTTCTTTGGGTCAAGGCTGGTTTCTTCTACATGCTGACATTCTCAGGAATTAAACATATTGCCTGAGTTAGAACACAGCTTGTGGAAAATGAGGGCAGATCTCAAACGTCTCAGGCTTGTTGATATTCTGGAGCGTACTCTGATGACATCCAGTGTCGCGGCTCTGACCCTTGAGGACCTACTTGTTGAGAAACAAAGCAGTATTTTCTTGATCTGTGTTATAATCAAGTTCTTTTCTCAACTGTTAGGATTCAGATATTCAGAGGGAACACTTAGAAACTGCATAAGCCATGTTGTCCTAGAGTTCAGGCAAAGGAACTGTCACTCTATGGGTATTCTTGATGAACATGGATGTAAATATATCAGTCAGGGGACAAAAATCTCTCCATTTATACTGTGCACCTTCTGTTGACTTGTACTAAGTTACAAAACTGATATCTATTCTCAGAAAATAAAATTGAATAATTTAACCAAAGCTAGATTAGTAAAAAAAGAGGAACATAATATACATCTGAAAAGTGATATCCATTGCATAAGCAGATTCATGTGCATATAGGTTAATGCTAATTCTAATGTGTCAAGAAACAAAAAGAGATCTGCAAGAATTTTTTTACTTTAATAGGAATTTTCCCAAATGTTTATAAACTTTCATCCTACTAAGAGCCTGTAGAGCAGAGAAAGCCCTTGTATGATAAATCCGTGAGCAAAGGTCACCATCAAGTCTTGTTTCCTTTTGAAAGACTAATTCCTAGATACTTGAACTTGGTCCACACACCAGCAGCATCAACAACCTCTTGAAGCTTTTTCTTAGACATGCAATATCTCAATTCCCCAGACTTACAGTACCAAAATATGCTTTTTTAAAAAACAAATACCCCAGTGATTTGAACCCACATCAGAGTTTGAGCTAACTCACCAAGCCACAAGTGTCCCAGATTCTGAAATCTGGCAAGTTTTATTTTCAAGATTGATAATCATTGGGTGAAGCAGAAGTTGGGCATCCACAGTCACAACCGGTCTTGCTCTGCAGAAAGAAAATGCAGAGTTTGAATTGACCCCATGAGCCACAGGCAGAAGCTTACTGTAAATCAGATGGAATTCTACTTCAAAGGTCACTGTCAACATTCCCAGCCTTATGCCACGAATCCCACTCACTGTATGCATAGGTGGGCCCAGTGCTCAACCTCTAAACACATTTGGTAGCCCATGATCACAAACTTGATTTCGTTATGGAATGGATTCACAATATTGTGACAACATTTCTGTGAAATACGGTTCTATGATTGTCTAGAATATCTATATACGTATTTGAAGAAACACATCAGAGTAAGCACTTGAATTTTACAATTTTTGCTAGCTCATTGATAATCTCTCATTTCAATTGATAATTTTCTAACTGAACTTTGAAGATTTAGCTAAACACATGAAGGATGAGTTTAAGAGTAAGAATTGAGTTTAAAATAAATAATAACAATTATTTACTTCATCCAGAGTAAAAGTTCTTAATCCTGACTGCACCCTGGGCCAAACTCCACCATGGACCAACTGAACTAGAGCTTCTTGGGGCAAGGGCCAGGCATTGGAATTTTAAACACATTCTTCTGGTGATTCTTTTAGGCAGCCAAGTTAGAGGAGAGGAACTGATAAGGAGTCAATGGCATTCTAGCCAACCAGGCAAGGATAACAAGGCAAGAGAGTAAATCATGGGCAAGGGAGTAGAGCAATTGTTCCAGTTTGATGATAAGATATGACAACTAGGAGACAAAGTCTCCAGATTTCAACATTCAGTGACACCATGTTGGATAAGTTTTTCTCTGACAGACAAAAGGGAGGGCAATGTCTTGGGGCAGAATGTTATTTTAGGATTACTATCTGGGGTCCACGGGAATTTTTTCTAAGATCACTTATGCTATTTATCTGTATAGTATTATATGATTTTATCTTTAATATTATGTTAGCTCTAGTCCTTTGTAAAGAAGATGACAAATAGTATTAAGTATGCAGGAGATTTATCTTGGCAAAGATAGGTAAAAAGGGGAATGAATGAAAGAGGCTAGGAGTTCTTATTCCTGTAAAGATGAAGGGAAGGAGAGAAAGTTGGATGAGAAAGTTCTGGCCTGAGCAGTAGGATGTCTTTGAGCCAGAGTTGCCTGTGACAAGAGTACCATGTCTCATGGGAATAGGTTGGCACAAAGGCAATGGTGGATTCAGAGCATTACAGCTGCGTCCATGGGTCAGTTTCTCTCCAGCAGCTCAGTGGTGTGTCTCAGGGTCACCATAAACCCAAGCCTCATCCTTCAGAGACTTTCTGATTCTCTAGAACCTGAAATGGAGCATGGATGGTATAAATAAGTCCTCACTGAGTTTATCTTGGGATGGAGGATGAAGAAAATCTTACTAAAAGAATCTCTCTGGGAGCTGATGAACATTGCAAATTGAGAATGCCTGTATGCTCTCTACCTTTATCTTGCTATTCTGACCTAGTTTCTTGAATTTTTATAATTTTTTTAAGAAAGTCTGAAAATTTTGAGCATGAACTATTTAACTAGTTACTATTTTACAAGCAGATTCTTACTGACTCCTTTAAACAAAGGATTTATAAGTTTTTATAAAACAAGTATTGTTACTCCATTTTATAGATAAAAATCTGAGGCTCAGAAAAGTATAGGAATTTGCCAAAGGTTACAAATTAGTGAGTATGTGGAATGGCCAGACTTTGAATCTACATCTAATGATTTGAACTGCTGTTCAATATTTGCTTTCGGAGGCTACCAATTCCTGGTAAGTTCTGTTTCCTAACTTAGTGTCCACACTGGATTATAAAAGCCAGGATAAACAGTAACATTCTTCCATGATGCTCTTTCTTTATTAAGTGCATGTTTTAATGATTTCCAAAGCACAGAGAAGCATTTAAATATAGTGGCAGCTAAAAATGAGTCATTTTTGACTTGGTGAATTTTATATCTTATTTAATATTACATTAGTAGAGGCTGGAAGTTTGGTCATAAAGTTTGAGAATAAAAATACAGAGGAATGAAAGAAAGGTTAAAAACCGAGAATAAAAATACATCCAGACTTTAAAAAGAACATATAAATATTCTCCAGAATAAGTAGTTGGAACATGGCCTTTTAGGCAAAAGTAACAACAAAAAGGAAAGGCATTTAAAACAATTAGAAGAACATTTGCATATTACCAATCACATACCTGTAAACAGCTACTTTTCCCATGCCAAATGCTCCCACAAGTAAATCTAAAAAAAATACAGAAACATAAAAATACATGCAGAAATTTTATGAACATCATCTATAGGGTGAACATTCCTCATCTAAAAATCTGAAATCTGAAATGCCCCCAAATCTGAAATCTTATGAGCACCACAAGTGGAAAATTCCACACCATAAAACTTTCTTTTGTGCACAAAATTATTAAAAATATGCATAAAATTATCTTCAGGCTAAGGTATAAGGTATATATAAAATGTAAGTGAATTTTGTATTTAGACTTGAGTCCCATCTCCAAGACATCTCATTATATATATGCAAATATTCCAGAACTTGAGAAAAGCCAGAATCCTAAAAACTTCTGGTCCCAAGCATTTCTGGTAAGTATTACTCAATCTGTAACTGAGCTTGTAATCATTAAGAACACATAAAGCATTAAAGTGTTAATTGCAGAGCAAGAGCCAGAGAACAAGATGAGCAAATTACATCTTTCTTAATATGTTTTGGAAAGAATATTGGAGCTTTGGTATAACCAACTCAAAATGACACATGAATCAGACCCTTCTGTATTTAGAAAGACCAACATCTTTTTTCCCCATCCTCTAAACTCAAGGCGCACATACCAAAGAATGGAAAAGGAAAAGGCTTGGTGTTTACTATGTAAGTAGTGGGTTTATTTTGCATATTGTCTTATTACCAACAGCAAGTCTATAAGACAAAGGTTATTACCTGTGAAGCGGACATTCTGAGTATCAGGTTGATACAATAATTTGCTCTCCACAGATGGTGCATTTGATGAGCACACTTTTGGCAAAGTAATCAGTAGTACATGAGTAATACATGTTAACTATAATCATATATAGCACATATGGGATTCTTACTCTACAACAAAACTTCTTCTAAATGATTTATTTCGATTCCTAACAAGAAGTTAGAAGTTCATTATTAGCACAGTCTTATAGATGGGTAATATAAATTAACTCAAGTTCACACAGCTGAGTCAAAGGAGCACTGGGTTACAGAAACAGGGCATTTGTGGGGTGATATTGACAATGATCTCTGAGTATCTCAGTGATGGGCTAATAGACAGATCTGCTTTCCTTAATCTATTGTACAATCATTATTCCTAGTGAAAGTAAACCTAAATCCAAATCTGCTGAGTTAAACTGAAGTGCAAGGAAACTGGGTGTGGTAGAAAGAAGTTTCACAGGAGAAAACTTACAATAATGGAAGCTATAATTGGTCAATTCTAATAAAACAGAGGTAAAATGAAAAAAAAATTCAAAAAAAAAGAGGGGGGGGGAAGAATTTTAGCCTGCAGTTCTGTATGGAAACTGATAAAGGAATTAAGTTGGTATATCCCTAAAAAGCAAAAAATGGACTGGAAAAGTGATTCAAGTAGTAGAAGACCTGGCTAGCAAGCATGAGGCCCATAGTTCAATCCCCAGTAGTAACAAAAAAACTAAAGTAAAGCGATACAATTTGGACAACTGTGGCTCATGGAATAAGACTTTCTAAAGTCTTAAATAGTTAAAACTAGATGTCAAAGTTTCTAAGTCTACTAATTTTTAAATTATTCTTATAAATTACATTAGAATTTCAACTTTTTTCACTATATCCACATATATTCTTTGTTGGATTTGTCTCTTCCAGTGTAATAGTGCATTTTTGCTATGTCACAAAAAAAGATCTCCTGAGAAATACAAACTCTTCTTCCTATGTATATTTAGATAACTATCAAACAGGTGACCCTAGCCTAATTCATACCTGTTGACCTAGCAGCAGTTAGACAGTTCTGTAAAATGAAGTGATTCAACAGAGGAATTATGTCCTTTGTTCTTGACTCCAATTAAGGTGAAATATTTGTATTTCAGGATTGGAAAAGGCAAAGAAAATATGATTAGAAAAGGCAAAAAAATAAGTGTAAGCCTTTCCAGGGCAGGACTCTTTACATTGCATATCCCAAAGACTTCATGGAATGGAACGTGTTGAAATAAATGGAGGAAGAAATAATCTTTGTGTCCACACAAATCTTTGTGTAAGGCATGAACCAGATACAGAGAAGGGACTTTGTAAATGCATGCCAACCAGGAGAAAAAGTAATAATGTGATTATATACTAAAGATGAGCAGGATGAAGAAATGACACAGCTATGTAGACATGTGAAAGCGAACCACAGTTCAATTCTGTTGGATTTTTGCATGTGTACTTGAACACTTAAAAGTGTTGGGAGAACACACTCCCACACACACACAAACACACACACACACACACACAGACATAC
Source organism: Castor canadensis (assembly GCF_047511655.1). Classification (NCBI taxonomy): domain Eukaryota; kingdom Metazoa; phylum Chordata; class Mammalia; order Rodentia; family Castoridae; genus Castor; species Castor canadensis. Next base: position 80,666,435 of record NC_133400.1, on the reverse strand, counting down.
TCCCGAGATTCTAGAAAGTTATATACAGGCTCCATCACAGTCAGAATGTCATGAGAGCTGAGAATCTGAGTAACACCTCTTCATGGTAATGAGGAAAGGAACCATTTATTTAGGAACTTTCACTCCTGTGCCTTAGGGTGGGGATTTTCCTACTCTGGAAAAATAAAATAACTGGCAAAATAGACCTCAATTTTCTTCATAAGAATGTGGCCACAGTGATTCAGAGGCCAAGAAAACAGTTATCTACCACAAAGTATGTTTGTTTTTCAGACACCACCTTGGTATTGTGCCTGCTGGGAAAGGCCAGAGCATTTATGCTGAGAATCTTAAATTTGTTAGAGTTCTTTTGGGAAGGAGAATTGATTTCTTGGTTTTGTTTTTAGCCAGTTTGACTTTTCAAAAAATGTGATTGGTTTTGATCAGCACTATTGGTTTTGTCTCTCTCAACATATATGTATACATATATATATGTAAGTTCCACATGTAATATATGAATATGTGTGTGCATATACCTCTATATTCCACATGTACACACACACGTATACATTTGTGCTTGTGTATATGTATATTTACATTTGCACTTATAAGTATACATTTACAAGTACTCACACTTAGAAACAGTACTTTCTGCGCTTAGGAATTTAAACAACAATCTAAAGACAAAGTAATTTTGGCTTTGACATTTGGATTCATAATTGTGTGAATTTTCATTCACCATTACTTTGAAATAACAGGCCATATACCATTATTTCCTGTTTACTGCCCTTTCCTCTAGAAATGTCCTAAGGGCAGAAATGAAATAAAGAAATAAACCTTTCCTTTCTCTTTATATACACACTTAGCCTTTCTTTCTTTCTTCTCAAAGAAATAGCTAGCAACAAAAATTGGTTCTTTCCACTCAATCAAAAAATGTTCTTAAAGTGTTTAAGACCTCTGTTATTGCCTCACATTGCCTGAGAAACTGTTTATTTTTCTTTTGACTTTTAATGGAATAACTGAGTACTTTTTAAGGAAAGAAAAAAAGAGACATTAGTATAAGTGCAAGATCCGTTGGCAAAAAAAAAAATTACCTAAAAATGTGAGGTCGTGGGAGATGTATTACACCTATGTTTTGTATTTCATTCAACTGTTATTTTTAAATGAGAAAGAAGAGCCAAGACTTTAAAGTTGTGCTTGGACCACAGAATCAGATTTCACTGACAATGAAGGAAATCTTAGAGTTGGAAGAAGTTTTATTTGAAAACACTAAGGAAATCTTAGAGTTGGAAGAAGTTTTATTTGAAAACATTGCCTTTGTTTTGAGTGTGTATTTGAGGTTTAGGTCAGGTGAGAAGTCTACAGTGAGGAGATGGAAGTGGAAATGTCCCAGGAAAAGTTGGCATACAGAAAGGGGGAGATAAGAGGAAGACAGTGAACAGAAGAAGATTGAAGGATCATCTAGAGTCATTTCATGGAAGAAGTCTGTCACCCATGAACCTATGTTCCAAAAACTCAGTCAGGGTGGATCCAAGATGGTGGTTAGGATAGGGAATCAGAATTCCTGAACTCCATAACTCCAGAAACCACCTCAAGTCGTGGGAGCTACACTTGGGTAATTCTGATTCCTTGTAGCCAAAATAATAACCACCAACACATTAGGTGCACATAAAATTCAAGGACTGACCCATAAAACAGCCTTTAATTGTACCTAACAGCTAGGAAAATCCCAGTGTGGCACAGCCAACAGTGTCTGCCCTGGGAAAAAAAAAAAGCCCCAGGTCATTTCTCCATTTCCCTCCACCCCCTCCTCCTTTCAATAAGCAGAAGAGAGGGCATCAAGCATAACTGAACTCTGTGAAACCCTGGACCTCTAAGCCATGAAAAGTTTCCCTATGTTCCACCATGCTAAACACAGTCCCAGGAGGTATCTGCCTTGAGAAAAGTGGCACACCATTTCTCCCTGCTGGCTGGTTTCAAAGCTGCCTGCATAAACCTGCAGACCAACAGCTGTAGGGCAACACAGCTGCCAGCTAGTGAAAACAACAGATCTTGCAAAGACTGGCAATGAGTTACCTCAGGTCCCAATTACAACCTGTCCTGTGGACAGAAGCCACCAAATACTGTTCAGAAGCCAGTTCACTTCAGGACTCCTGCTTGCAATGATGGCACATAAGACCAAGGAAAGCAGAAAAAAGAAAAGAAAAGAAAAAACCTTCCAGCCATCTCCACCCCAAGGTGTCTGACAAGAGGGGCAGAACCTTCCCCACAAATCCTAGAATACCAAGCGCCAATACCAGGATTGGATGCCAAAGGAATAAGTCCAGAGCTTTCATTGAGCAGACTGAACTTTTTGTTGTTGCTGTACCTGTTTTTTTCTATATTATTAACTTTTACCATCACTATTTTCTTATCACTATTTTTACCCCCTTCACTTTCCCTCCTTTTCTTATGCTAGAATCCATTGTTCTCCTTTGCAACTACTCTTTCTGCCTCTTCCAATCTACTCTCTCCCCAACTTTGCACCCCTCCTATCTTTCCCCAACCTGCTACCACACTACCCCTCCCTCTTACACACTCACCACCTGCTGACTAGTCTGCTGTACCAACCACTCACACCCCAGCACTCTGGAGTCGCAACACAAGCACCCTCCTCTACAACAGCAGAAATACATCCGAACACACACAAGGGCCACAAAACCCAGCAGCCCTCATAACTTTTTCCCGATCCACCCCTCTTTCTGCCCTCCCTTTTAGTGCCACCTTTACCAATTACCCAAGTTTCTATCTCTAGCCAAACAATCATTATATCCCCAAATTCCCACTGTATATAGATATTATCACCAAGAGGTTTTATATATGATAGGTAAACAACTAGTCTAGCATTGGACCTGTGAATTTGATAATGCTAATTTATACCTCCAGGCCAAGGACATAAATAGCAAATCAACCTAACTAATAACTAAGTTAGTCACAAAACAAAACTTAATTCATGGGAAAGAAAACATGCAATTAAAACCACCAAATAGTCAATCAAGAACATAGTTGCACAGTGCCAAGTTGAGTGATGGGGAGAAGAAGGGAAAGAAACTACATTCCTCAAAAAAAAGTAATTTCAGCCCTAGGAAATGCTACTCAGCAAAACAATAAAAGTATTCCACAATAAACAGAAACTAAAACAATATATGACCACCACTACAGAAGATTCTACAAGGAATTCTGCACACAGAAGATGAAAGCAAACAAAACCACAAGAGGAAGGGAAGTACTAAACCACAGGAGAAGAAAAGACTAGTAATCAGAGAGTAGCATTGATTTGGTTGCATACTATCAAATCCTTAAACAACACAACCAACTAAATGGAAGGAATCACCACATACCTATCAATATTAACACTGAATGTCAATGGACTCAACTTCCCCATCAAAAGACACTGTGTGACAAACTGGATTAAAAAGGAAGATCCAACAATCTGTTATTTACAAGAGACCCACTTTGTTGACAGAAATAAACACTGGCTTAGGGTTAAAGACTGGAAGAAGATTTACCAAGCTATTGGCCCCTGAAAACATGCAGGAGTAGTAATACTTATGTCAGACAATGTAGACTTCAAACTTCCATTGGTCAAATAAGACAAAGAAGGTCACTTCATACTAATAAAAGAGGCAATACATCAAAAGGAAATAACAATTATCAACCCATATGCACCCAATGTTAGTGCACCCAACTTCATCAAACACACACTAAAGGAATTAAAGTACATATAGATTCCAACACAGTGGTAGTGGGAGACTTTAATACCCCTTATCACAAATACATAGGTCATCCAGACAAAAGATCAACAAAGAAATCTTAGACCTAAATGACATAGTAGATCAAATGACCTAACTGATAGCTACAGAATATTTCACCCAAACAACAGCACAATGTACATTCTTCTCAGCAGACCATGGAACTTTCTCCAAAATAGACCATATCTTAGAGCACAAAGCAAGTCTCAATAAGAATAAGAAAACTGAAATAACCCCCTGCATTCTATCTGATCACAATGCATTAAAACTAGAACTCAACAACAAATGCAGCAGCAGAAAAAAATGCAACCAATTGGAGGATGAACAACACATTGCTCAATGATCATTGGGTCATAGAAGAAATAAGAGAGGAAATAAAAAATTCCTTAAATTTAATGAAAATGAAAACAAAACCTACCAGAACCTATGGGACACAGCAAAGGCAGTCCTAAAAGGAAAGTTTATAGCCATGACTGCATGTATTAAAAGGACAGAAAGATCTCAAATAATGACCTAATGCTACATCTTGAACACTGAGAAAAACAAGAAAAAGCAAAACCCCAAATAAGCAGAAGGAAAGAAATAATAAAAATAAGGACCAAAATTCATGAAATAGAGACCAAAATAACCATACAGAGAATCATGAAACAACAAGCTGGTTCTTTGAAAAAATAAACAAGATTGACAAGCCCCTGGCAAATCTGACTAAAATAAGCAGGGAAAAGACCCAAATTAGAAAATCAGAAATGAAAAAGGAGAGACAACAAACACCAAGGAAATCCAGGAATCATAAGTGACTACTTTGAGAACCTACACTGAAATAAATTGGAAAACCTTGAAGAAATGGACAAATTTCTAGATACTTATGACCATCCAAAACTGAACCAAGAGGATATTAACCACCTAAACAGATCTACAATACAAAATGAAACTGAAGGAGCAATAATGAGTATACTCCCTGCAAAAAAAGTCCAGGATCTGACATATTCTGCACTGAATTTTATCAGACCTTTAAAGAACTAATACCAATACTCCATAAACTGTTCCAGTGCCTAACTCATTCTAAGAATCCAGTCTTACACTCATCACAAAACCAGACAAGGACACATCAAAAAGGAGAAGTTCAGGCCAATATCCTTAATGAACATTGACGCAAAAATCCTCAAAAATAATGGTAAACTTAATCCAACAACATATCAGAAATATCATTCACCGTGACCATGTCGGCTCCACCCCAGGAATGCAGGGGTAGTTCAACATACACAAATCTATAAATGTAATACAACACATTAATAAAAGCAAAGACAAAAACCACTTGATCATCTCAAAGATGCACAAAAAGGTTTTGATAAGATTCAACACCATTTCATGATAAAAGCTTTAAGGAAATAAGGAATAGAAGTAAGCATACCTCAGCGCTATAAAGGCTATATATGACAAACCTATAACCAGCATAATACTTAATGGGGAAAAACTGAACTTATTTCCCCTAAAGTCAGGAATGAGACAAGGGCTCCTACTCTCCCCACTCCTATTCAACATAGTCTTGGAATTTCTAATCAGAGCATTAAGGAAATAAGAAGAAATAAAAGGAATACAAATTGGTAAAGAAGTAGTCAAACTACTCCTATTTGCAGATGACATGATCTTATACCTTAAATACCCTAAAAACTCCACTCCAAAACTCCTAGCCACTATACACAGCTTCAGCAGAGTAGTAGGATACAAAAATCAACTTAAAAAACTCAGTAGGCTTTCTACAAATCAACAATGAACAAATTGAGAAACAATATAGGAAAAACAATTCCATTTACAATAGCCTTCAAACAAATCAAATACCTAGGAGTAACTTAACAAAGGATGTAAATGACCTCTATAAGGAGAACTACAAACTACTGAAGAAAGAGATCAAAGAACACTACAGGAGGTGGAAAGATCTCCCATGCTCATGGATTGGCAGAATCTACATAGTAAAAATGGCTATACTACCAAAAGCAATTTATATGTTCAAGGCAATTCCCATCAAAGTCCCAATGACATTCACCACAGAGATTGAAAAATCTACCCTAAAGTTCATTTGGAAACACAAAAGACTGAGAATAGCCAAGGTAATACTGAACAGAAAGAGCAATGCTGGAGGTATCACAATACCTGACTTCAAACTATAATACAAAGCTACATCAATAAAAACAGCATGGTACTGGCACAAAAACAGATATGAAGATCAATGGAATAGAATAGAGGACCCGGAGATGAATCCACACAGATATGCCCACCTGATTTTTGACAAAGGTGTCAAAAACATATGATGGAGAAAAGATAGCCTCTTCAACAAATGTTGCTGGGAAAAGTGGTTATCTGCTTGCAGAAAACTGAAACTAGATTCATGCCTGTACTGGTATCAACTCAAAGTAGATTAAGGACCCTAATATCGACCCAAAAGCTTGAAGTTAGTACAGGTAATACACTGAAGCAATAAGTATAAGCAAGGACTTCCTCAGTAGAACTCAAGTGGCTCAGCAACTAAGAGAAAGGATTGACAAATAAGAGTACATGAAATTAAAAAGCTTCTGCACAACAAAAGAAATGGTCTCTAAATCAAAGAGACCACCCACAGAACTGGAGAAAATCTTTGCTAGGTATTATGTCAGACAAGGGACTGATAACAAGAATATACAGGGAATTCAAAAAACTAACTTCCCCAAAATCTTCAAACCAACAAAGAAGTGGGCAACTGAACTAAACTGAACTTTTTCAAAGGAAGAAGTCCAAGTGACCAAAAAACACATGAAAGAATGCTCACCATCCTTTTCCACAAAGGAAATGCGAACAAAAACCATACTAAGATTCTACCTCCCTCCTATTAGAATTGCTACCATCAAGAGCACCACTACCAACAAGGTGTTCATGAGGCTGCAGGGAAGAAGGAATCCTCACACACTGCTGGTAAGAATGTAATCTAGTACAATAACTATGGAAAACAATATGGAGGCTTCTTAAAACATTAAATATACATCTGCCATATGATCCAGCAATCCCACTCCTAGGGATATGCCCAAAGGAATGCGAATTAGGTTATTACAAAAGCACCTGCATGCCCATGTTTATTGCAGCACTATTCACAATAGCCAAGTTATGGAAACAGCCAAGATGCCCCACTACCACCAAATGGATTAAGAAAACGTGCTATTTATTCACAATGGAATTTTATTTAGCCACAAAGAAGAATGCAATTTTGTCATTTGCAGGTAAATGGGTGGAACTGGAAAACATCATCTTGAGTGAAGTTAGTCAGGCTCAGAAGGTCAAAAATTGCATGTTCTCCCTCATATGTGAATTATAGACCTAAAACAAATGCAGTAATATTATTGGACATGGGTCACACACTAAGGGGAGACCACACATGGGAGGAATAGGGAAAGGGAAGGAAACCTAAAACTTGAATGTGGTTGACATGCTTACTGTATCCAAATATAGTAATCTTAAACTGGCAGAGGCCACTATGGCAAGGGGACTAGGAAGCAGTAAAAATGTCTGGTAGAGATGATCCAATTTGGGTTGTAACACATATGCATGGACAGCACAAGGAATCTCCCTACATATCCATCCTCATCTTGAATTAGCAAAAATGCTGTTTTTCTTTTTATCTTGTATGTTTTTTATTCAACAAAACGAGAGAACAGGAGGGTAGAAGAGGTTCTGCCTGGAGGCGGGGTGGGAGGTGGGGATAGGGGAGGTAGCCCAAATAACATATACACATGTAAGTAAATGTAAAAATAATAAAATAAAATTTAAAAACCCCCAAATCTCTATCAGGCTCTCTTACCTCCCTCCTGGTACTTCTATTACTTCTCCCTGTCCCATCTTGTTAAGAAATATACTAATGCCGGAGTCTGCTTATATAAAAGTCAGTAGCCATCTCCTGTTTTATTTTTTAACCCAAAAACATTTTTGGAATATTTCTGGACAGTGAGAAATGCCATAAAGAACTTCCAAACAAATAAGAACCATAGGAGTGCTTGTTCCGGCAGCACATATACTAAAATTGGAACAATACAGAGAAGATTAACATGGCCCCTGAGTAAGGATGTCACGCAAATTCATGAAGCATTCTATATTTTTAAGAACTATTAGTCAAACAACTCAAGACCTGTGAAAGGGATATGCAAGAACTCACTGGCTCCATTAAAAGACCAAACCTGAGAATCATGGGCAATGAAGGAGAAGAGGTGAAGGCAAAAGGAATGCATAATATATTCAACAAAATAATAGCAGAAAATTTCCCAAATCTAGAGAAAACTATGCCCATCCAGGTACAGGAAGCCTCCAGAATACCAAACAGACTTGACCAAAATAGAACTATCCCACAACATATTATTATTAAAACAACAAGCACAGAGACTAGAAAAAGAATTTTGAAGGCTGTAAGAGAGAAAAAACAAATAACATACAAAGGTAAACCCATCAATATCATAGCAGATTTCTCCATGGAAACCTTCAAAGCAAGAAGAGCATGGGGTGAGATCTTCCGGGCACTAAATGAAAATAACTTCAACCCTAGGATACTCTACCCAGCAAAACTATCATTCAAAATAGATGGAGCAATAAAAGTCTTCCATGATAAGCAGAAACTAAAACAATATATGACCACCAAGCCACTACTACAAAAGATTCTCCAAGGAATTCTGCACACAGAAAGTGAAAGCAAACAAAACCATGAAAGGGCAGGCAGTACCAAACCACAGGAGAAGAAAAGGCAGAAAGTAGAGAGTAACCTTATTCAGCTACACACAATCAAACTCTTAAACAACAAAAACAACTAAATGACAGGGATCACCACATATCTATCAATACTAACACTAAACATTAATGGATTTAATTCCCCCATCAAAAGACACTGATTGGCAAACTGGATTAAAAAGGAAGACCCAACAATCTGCTGCCTACAGGAGACCCACTTCATCGACAGAAACAAGCACTGGCTGAGAGTGAAAGGCTGGAAGAAGATTTACCAAGCCAATGGCCCCCATAAGCAGACATGGGTAGCAATACTTATCTCAGATAAAGTAGACTTCAAACTTACATTGATCAAACGAGATAAAGGACACCTCATACTAATAAAAGGGAAAATACACCAAAAGGAAATAACAATGATCAATTTGTATGCACCTAATGTCAATGCACCCAATTTCATCAAACATACTCTGAAGGACCTAAAAACATACAGACTCCAACACAGTGGTATTGGGAGACCTCAATACCCCCCATCACCAATAGACAGGTCATCCAAACAAAAAAATCAATAAAGAAATCCTAGAACTAAATCACACCATAGACGAAATAGACCTAGCTGATATATACAGAATATTTTATCAAACTGCTGCACAATATACATTCTTCTCAGCAACTCATGGAACCTTTTCCAAAATTGATCATATCTTAAGGCACAAAGCAAGCCTCAGCAAATATAAGAAAAAGGAAATAATCCCATGCATTCTATCTGACCACAATGTATTAAAACTAGAAATCAACAACAAAAACAGCAATAAAAAACATTCAAACAATTGGAAGCTGAACAACACATTGCTCAATGATCAATGGGTCATTGATGAAATAAAAGAGAAAATTAAAAGGCTCCTGGAAGTTAATGAAAATGAAAACACGACCTACCAGAACCTATGGGACACAGCAAAGGCTGTTCTAAGAGGAAAGTTTATACCCATGAGTGCATATATTAAAAAGTCAGAAGGATTTCAAATCAATGATCTAATACTACAGCTTGAACTCCTAGAAAACAAGAAAAAGCAAACCCCAAAACAAGCAGAAGAGAAATAATTAAAATAGGACTGAAATCAATAAAATAGAAACAACAACAAAAAAAAAACCATACAAAGAATTAATGAAACAAAAAGTTGGTTCTTTGAAAAATTAAATAAGATTGATAGACCCCTGGCAAACCTGACTAAAATGAGGAAAGAAAAAACTCAAATCAGTAAAATCAGAAATGCAAAAGGGGAGATAACAACAAACACCATGGACATCCAGGAAATCATCAGAGATTACTTTGAGAGCCTGTACTCTAATAAATTTGAAAATTTTGAAGAAATGAACAGATTTCTAGATACTTATGACCATCCAAAATGGAACCAAGAGGATATTAACCACCAGAATAGATCTATAACACAAAATGAAATTGAAGCAGCAATTAAGAGTCTCCCAAAAAAGAAAAGTCCAGTACCTGATGGATTCACTGCTGAATTCTATCAGACATTTAACAAAGAACTAATACCAACCCTCCTTAAACCATTCCATGAAATAGAAAGGGAAGGAACACTGCCTAACTTGTTTTATGAAGCCAATATTACTCTCATCCCAAAACCAGACAAAGACACCTTCAAAAACAAGAACTACAGGCCAATTTCCTTAATGAATATCTATGCAAAAATCCTCAATAAAATAATGGCATACCGAATCCAACACCACACCAGAAATATTCACCATGACCAAGTTGGCTTCATCCCAGGGATGCAGGGATGGCTTAATATACACAAATCTATAAATGTAATATGGCACATCAATAGAAGCAAAGACAAAAACCACTTGATCATCTCAATAGATGCAGAAAAAGCCTTCAACAAAATCCAACACCATTTCATGATAAAAGCTCTAAGAAAACTAGAAATAGGAGGAATGTACCTCAACATTGTAAAGGCTATATATGACAGACCTATAGCCAAAACTATACTTAATGGAGAAAACTGAAATGATTTCCCCTAAAATCAAGAACGAGACCAGGGTGCCCACTATCTCCACTCTTATTCAACATAGTACTGGAATTCCTAGCCAGAGCAATAAGGCAAGAAGAAGAAATAAAAGGAATACAAAAAGGTAAAGAAACTGTCAAAATTTCCCTATTTGCAGACGATATGATCTTATATCTTAAAGACCCAAAAAACTCTACCCAAAAACTCTTAGACACCATAAACAGGTATAGCAAGGTGGCAGGATACAAAATCAACTTACAAAAATCATTAGCTTTTCTATATACTAATAATGAACAAACTGAGAAGGAATATATGGAAACAATTCCATTTACAATAGCCTGAGAAAAAAATCAAATACCTGGGAGTAAACTTCACAAAAGATGTGAATGACCTCTACAAGGAGAATTACAAACCCCTGAAGAAAGAGATCAAGGAAGACTACAAAAGATGGAAAGATCTCCCATGCTCATGGATTGGTAGAATCAACATAATAAAAATGGCTACACTACCAAAAGCAATCTACATGTTTAGTGCAATTCCCATCAAAATCCCAATGACTTTCATCACAGAGATTCAAAAATCTACCCTAATGTTCATTTGGAAGCACAAGAGACTGTGAATAGCAATGGCAATACTCAGCAAAAAGAGCAATGCTGGAGGTATCACAATACACGACTTCAAACTATATTACAAAGTAATAGCAATAAAAACAGCATGGTACTGGCACAAAAACATACATGAAGACCAATTGTTCAGAATAAAGAATTCTGATATGAATCCACACAACTATACCCACCTTATTTTTGACAAAGGTGCCAAAAACATAGGATGGAGAAAAGACAGCCTCTTCATCAATTGTTGCTGGGAAAAGTGGTTATCCATCTGCAAGAAACTGAAACTAGATCCATGTCTATCACCCTGTACTAGTATCAACTCATAATGGATAAAGGACCTTAATATCAGACCTGAAACTCTGAAGTTAGTACAGGAAGGAGCAGGAAACACTCTGGAACTAATAGGTATAGGAAAAGACTTCCTCAGTAGAACTCCAGCAGGCCAGCAACTAAGAGAAATTATGGACAAATGGGACTTCATAAAATTAAAAAGCTTCTGCACAACAAAAGAAATGCTCTCTAAACTGAAGAGACCACCCACAGAGTGGGAGAAGATATTTCCAACTATACATCAAAAGACTTATAACCAGAATATACAGGGAACTTAAGAAACTAAACTCTCCCAAAATCAATGAACTAATTAAGAAATGGGCAAATGAACTAAATAGAAGTTTCTCAAAAGAAGAAATTCAAACGGCCAAAAAACACATGAGAAAATGCTCACCATCTCTAGCAATAAAGGAAATACAAATCAAAAGCACACTAAGATTCCACCTCACCTCTGTTAGAATAGCTGTCATTAAAAACACCACCACCAACAGGTGTTGGCAAGGATGTGGGAAAAAAGGAAACCTTGTACACTGCTGATGGGAATGCAAGCTAGTGCAACCACTCTGGAAAACAACATGGAGGCTTCTTAAAAAACTAAACATAGATCTCCCATATGATCCAGCCATCCCACTCCTAGGGATATACCTAAAGGATTGTGACACAGGTTACTCCAAAGGCACCTGCACACCCATGTTTATTGCAGCGCTATTCACAATAGCCAAGTTATGGAAACAACCAAGATGCCCCACTACTAATGAATGGATCAAGAAAATGTGGTATTTATACACAATGGAATTTTATTCAGCCATGAAGAAGAATGAAATCTTATCATTTGCAAGTAAATGGATGGAACTAGACAACATCATTCTGAGCGAGGTTAGCCAGACTCAGAAGACCAAAAATCGTATGTTCTCCCTCATATGTGGACTTTAGATGTAGGGCAAATACAGAAATGTTGTAGGACTTGAGTTACATGACAAGGGGAGAGCACATACAGGAGATATGGGGATAGGTCGTAAACCCAAAACATGAAAACATTTGAAGTCCCCACTCCAGGGGAATTAATACAGAAACCTTAAAGTGACAGAGGTCAACATGAGAAGGGGATCAGGAACCAGTGTAAAGATCAGTTAGAGATGAATCAACCTGGGTTGTAACACATTTGTACATGAAAGCAATGCTAGGAATCTCTCTGTATAGCTGTCCTTATCTCATAGCAAAAACGCTATGTCTTTCTTATTATTGCTTATTTCTACTGTTCAATGGAACTGGAGAAAAGCACAGAACAGATTCTGCCTGGAAGCGAGGGGAGCGGAGGTGGGGAGGTGGAGAGGGCAGGAGGGAGAAATGACCCAAACAATGTATGCACATGAGAATAAATGAATAAAAAAAAGAAGCATGGGAGCATAAAAATAATAGTTTTACAAAAAAGATTACAATTACTCAAAAGGGAAGACCTTAAACATGACCAAAAAAACATAGAAATCAGAAAGGAATTTTCTAGCAAAAATACTTGAGCAAGGTTGAAAGAGAAATGGAATAAGCACGGAAATCTTTGTAATGTATATGCCCAGGACCAGAGAATTCAACCTCATTAGTTATGAGAGGAATACAGATGAAATGAACAATGAAATATCATTTTCAGCCCTTCAAATTGGAAAAGTTGAAAATACTAGTACCAAGGTAGTGTTGGGTAGAGAGCAGAGGACCAAGAACTTATATGTTCTTTGTGGGAGTACAAATTGGTGTCATTTTCTTGGAAGGTAGTTTGTGATAGGTATGATAACACATAGCTTTGACTCAGCATTTGTACTTCTAGGATTTTATCCTGAGGATAAATGGACAATTGTACCCAGAAATGCCAAACAAAAGCCAACATTCTAAACATTTAAGATGTAATTACAGTAGTCTTCCCTTACTAATAGTTTCACTTTCTATAGTTTCAGTTACCTATAGTCAACCATGGTCTGAAAGTATTAAATGTTTATACATCCATTTAACATGCATGTGGATATATAAAATATATATCCGTTTATTTGTGGACAGATACATCCACAAATGGAAAATTTCAGAAATACACAATTTATAAGTTTTAAATTTTGTGCCATTCTGAGTAGTATGATGAAATATTGTAACATAGTGCTTCATACTGCTCAGGAATGAATCATCCCTCTGTCCAGTGTATCCACAGTGTAGATGCTACCTGTCCATTAGTCACTTAGAAACCAGCTTGGTTACTAAGACTATAGTGATATTGCAGTGCTTGTTGTCAAGTAACCCATATAAAAAGCCAATGCTAAGGTGCAATGCCGATATCATTTACCTCACTTCATCTCATTTTGTAGGCACTGGATCATCTCACAATATCATAATGGTGAATACAGTACAATAGAACATTTAGAGAGACAGAACACATTCATATAACTTCTTTTTTTTCAGTACTGGGCTTTGAACTCAGGGCTTTGTGCTTGCGAGGCAGGCGCTCTACCACTTGAGCCACAGCCCAGCCCAAACTTTTATGACAATATATTGTTATAAGTGTTCTATTTTATTAGCTATTGTTAATCTCTTACTGTGCCTAATTTATAAGTTGAACTTTATTACAGATGAGTAAATATAGGAAGAAGAGTATATAGGGTTAGGTGGTTTCAGTTTCAGGCATCTTTTGGGGGTCTTGGAACATGTCCCCCATGGATAAGTGTGGACTACTATAACTCATTTGTTACAGTCTCTTGAGGAAGATATTTCATTACACCCACTTTAAAATGTTGTGCAGAGAGGCAAGGCTCAATTTTAAACCTGGGTAGTCTGGCTGCTGAGCCCACCCTTCTACCTATTTTACTGTACTGCCTCTTAAGAGCATATCTATATGCTACTTTTTCTCTATTTAAATATTTTTAAAAATTAAAGTCCAGGGCTGGGAAAACCTATAGTTCTAGTTACTCAGGAGGTATATGTAGGAGCACACAGAAACATAAGACCCTATCAAAAAACAAACTTAAGCAAAAAGGGCTGAGGGTGTAGCTCAAGTGGTAGAGTGCTTTCTTGGCAAGCAAGAGGCCTTGAGTTAAATCCCTAGTACTGCCAAAAAAAAAATTAAAGTATATTTTACTATAGTAGATTTCATTCCTTTTAGTATATAGATCTAAGATTTTTTATGTTAGCATCCAGTAGTGTAATCACTGCCACAATCAAGATACAGAACAATCAGCCCCCATCATCCAAAAATGTCTCTCATACAGTTTTATAGTCAATCCTGCTCAATCTCCTAGGCAAGACATCTGCTAATAATCTGTTTTCCAGAATGATGTGTAAATGGAGTCAGAAATCTGTAGTCTGTTGGGTCTGGCTTCTTTCACTGAGCTAGTGCATTTGAGATTAATCAACAATGTTTTGTGATCACAAGTCCATTCCCTTTCATTGCTGAGTAATGTTCCATTGTGTGGAATACTGGGTAGCCCACAGTTTGGTTGTCCATCCTGATGGTTAGGGGACCCTTGAGTTTATTCTGGTTTTTGGAAAGTCACCATGATATGTGTATAAATGTTTTTGTGTACCTACAGGCCAATATTGATTTGTACTTGTGTATGATGGAATCTCTAAAACATTGGAAGCTCTTTTTAACTGCAGTATTGTATTTCAAGTGGAAAATGACTGAATGGTGAAAAACTAGGGTCTCTAAAAGCCAGTCCACTTTACCACTGACTTCTGAATGACCTTGGACAAGTCACCAATCATTGTCCTTAAGGTCCTTCAGATGAGAAAGATAAGACTGCAGCAGAATGTGTTGGGGTTGACAGCCATGTTTTGCGTGCTCTGGTGTACAATTCAAGACTTTTTAGTTTCTTGATTCAGCTTTCCTCCAGCAGGTATAGGGGTCTCTTCCTCTTCCAGTAAGAATGGTTAGTTCCTGGCTTTCTCCAGGACTTCACTGGCCTTGTACATGAGAACCTGTACACCACCTTTGTGACTTGGTTCCACCAACTCCTAGCTTCTGTCTTGGAGCTCATCGAATCTCCTCACACATTGCCCATCATGGTCCAGGGTTCATCTCTGCTAAGCTTCTTGCCATAGCACACAAGTGTTTTAAGAAAAATTAAGGCTATCAGTTAGAGTCATTTACCTGGAACCACACAGTCTGCTCACTTTCACACAATGATATTAAGAGAAAAAACAGGATTAGAAACATTGTATAAAAAGCCAGGATTAAAGATGACGGCATGTAATTCTGGCAATGTCCACTTGCAAGTGGATTATGAAAATTTGGTGTGTTTGGCACTAGAAAAACAGCTCATGTCTGTGGGAAGCAGGCATTTAGATAAATCTCCTTAAGTTTGGCAAATGTGTCAACCTAAAAATAGACAGAGACTGCCTTTCTTGCTTTTTTATTGCAACATGCAAAATATTACTGAGAAGGTTATGAGTTGAGGAAGAAATGTTTGAAAAAATGCATGATTTTATCCCAGAAAGCAATAATCCTAACAATTTGTCTGAAATGCTTCCAAATGAACTCTGAAGAAAAACATTTATGAGCTTGAACATGGTATTAGGTTACAACACTGTAATTTACTAAGGGTTTGTTTTCCTTTTAAAAAAATCCCACAAAAAGTAAGAGCAAAATATCAAACGAGTCTGCCTTAGAAAGTAGTTTTCCATATATCATTAGCATCCTGTGACTGCAAAGATCACCACTCCCAAGTCTTGTTTTGTGCTCCACTTGCTTGCCTTCCATTCACTATACTCAAGGCATTTCATTCTGTCCCTACTGTGGCATACATACTCAGTATGTCTGCTGTCCAGGCTGTTGCTAAAAGTCCTGGAAGAAAGTTTGTTTCTTTAGGACCCGGGTCATTTGTAAGTGACTGCCTATTGGGAATGATTTCACAGTGTCCAGAAGAGCTCATAAGACACTTCCCCCACATCCGGTTTGTCCACGGATAAACTCTGTGATTGGAACCCTGTAGGGAAATGACCCAAGCCTTGTATGCACATATGAATTAAAAAAAAAAAGAACCCTGTAGGGTTTATATGTTTGCTAAGTGTCATGGGCTGAACTGTGCTGTTCAGCCCCGCAGCCCGTCCCCACCTCCAAGTCATATATTGATGTCCTAACTTCAAAATCTTAGGATGTGTCTGCATTTGGTGACAGGGTCTTTAAAAGGACAATTCTGTTTTGTTTTTTTGAGATGCTGACCTTGGTCTCAAGGTCCTCCTCCTCAACCTCCCCAGTGCTGGATTATAAACATGAGCCACTATACCTGACTTAAAGAGGTAACCAATAGGACTAGTGTTGTAAGAAATTAGGACACATATTCAGGAGATGGAGACAGGAAGATTGTGGTTCAAGGGCAGCCTAGACAAAACATTAGGGAGAACCTATCTCTAAAACAAGCCACATGTGGTGGTGCCTGTCAGAGGTCCCAGCTACTCAGTGGCAGAGGGAAGAGCATCATGGTCTGAGGCCACCCAGGCAAAAGCTTGAGACCCTATTTGAAAAAAAATCTAAAAGTAAAAAGCCTAGGAGTGTATGTCAAGTGGTAGTGCATTTGGTCCTGAGTTCAATACCCTGTAATGAAAGAAGGAAGAGGAAGAGGAGGAGAGAGAGAAGAAAGGAAGAAATAAATTAGGACATAGACATACACAGAAGGAAGACCACAAGAAGATTCAGGGAGACAATGGCCAGCTACAAGCCATTGGAAGAAACCAATCTTGCTGTCATCATTTTAGTATTCGAGTCCATAGACCTGAGAAGAAGTAAATGTTTGAGCTACCCAGTCAGTCCATGCTACTTTGTTATGGCAGCCTGAGGGAACAAATACTTAAAGATACAAATTCCCTTTTCAAGGGAAGGAGGGGAGAAGGAAAGATTTTTTTCACCAGTGGGTATGTTTACTGAACACCCACATGCCCCATTTCCTGTCCTACCTACCCTGGCTTCCTCAGAGAGAAGGCAATAGGTACTCCTAACCCCTTGGGGTCTTAGAATTCATCAGTCAACTTGCCAAGGGCGCTGGTTAAAAACACAGGCCAGGACCCCCTGAATCAGAGTCTCTGGGTTGGACTTCTCCTTAATCACTGCTATCCTGATGACAACAGATTATGACATCTTCCCCCGCACACAGAGAGCAAAACATCCCCCAAAGAGCTTCACCTGTTGCACAATTTCATCTGAGGTCTGGCCACATCCCAGGCTTTCTGTTGCTTACGCACTATGATCATCTCTTAGGGTTGATAAGTTTTAGGTAACAAGCACTACTGTCAACACTGGAAAATGTCTATGAAACATATAAAATGATTACTGTACAGGAAGAGGAGCGTTCTATGAAAAACATTTGCAAATAGGAAGGCTTGAAGAGGGTATCATTGTTATATTAGTTATTTTTAAAATGTCCTGTCATCTTGTAGTAGCTTTATTATTAAAATTATATTATTATCATTATTTTTGCAATTCCAAAGTTTGAAGACAGGGCCTTGTGCTTGCTAGGCAATCACTCTATCACTTGAATTATGTCTCCAGCCCTTTTTGCTTTGGCTTATTTTTGATAGAGTTTTTTGCTTTTGCCTGGGGCCAGGCGTGAACCACAACACTCCTACACCTCTCCCTACCCCTGTGTAACTGGGGATTCAGGTGTGTGACACTACAGCCAGTTTGCCAGTTTGTTTTTTGATATAGGGTCTTGCTAACTTTGTTTTTTTTTTTGTTTGTTTGTTTGTTTTTTTTGCCCAGGCTAGTCTCAAACTGTGATTCTTTCACCTCCACCTCCTGTGTACCATAGTTGTCTTTAGGCACAAATACATGAGCGATCAATTTACAGCCCAGGATTAGTTCTGGGGTAAAGAGCCCAGACCTCAGCCTTAGAGGTTCATTCCATCTCTACACCTCCATTTGGCTGGTGAGGTTAAGAAATAAGAATAATTGACAGTGCAGAGTAGTTTTGGAGTTTGTTAATTGTCTCCAGAACAATCATGGATTGTGGAAGTTTGGTTTGGTCACATTTCTCTGATGGCTGGGTAAGCTAAGGTTAACAGGTACAAGTCTGCCCAAGGCTTCACAATGGGTAAAGAAAGACCCTCAGTCCCCTGCCTTCCACCGAGGGGCTCTTTCCATCATCTGGCTACTGATTTTTCTGCTCTAGTGGCTTGAACAACAACTTGTCCCTAAATATTCAGACAAAGCTAGGAGCCAGGGCCAAATGCCTTGCCAAGAATGAGTCTACTACTTTAAGTGGAGTCTGCTATGCTCTCAGGAGAGGAATACCAAAGTTTATTTTCATCAGCTCTACTAATATTTTTTCTCTCCTTCTGTAAGAAATAAAATAGCTTCCTGAATTTAAGTAGAGTTGGAAGGCAGTGGTGAGGTAAAGAGAGATGAGAGGTACACTTTATATGAAAGATGTGTGACTGTGGGGTTTGTACATTCATTCACATATTTGCACCATTCAGTCATTCAATTATTCACTCATTCACCCAGTGTTTACCAGGTATCTTTTGTATCAGCCAGTGTTTTGAGCACCAGAATTTCAAACTGAGAAAAACCAAATCAAGTCCTAGCTTTCAAATAACACAGTGTTCGGTCTAGTGGAGCAAGAGAGACATTTACCAAATAACCACACACTTGTGTAATTTCTATCTAAGATGCCTGTTTTTAGAGGAAGGACGATAGTCAGGGAGGGCTTCCTGAGGAAGTGACATTTGACCTGAGTTCTTACTTGGGAAGTGAACTCCTGGGAAAATGGCCAGGGTGTGCAAAGACTTTGAAACAGAAAGGATGTATCAAGTGAACAACACTAAAATATGGCTTTCAATTTGCATATTAATAACTTTAAGATGACTTTGTAGAAAGAATGGTCAGTAGGAAGGCAGAGATAACATGATGTTCTAAGTACAAAGGCAAGTTCTTCCAATTCTTTCACCTCCCACTCTTCCTTCTGCTCTCCATTAAGAAACCATGACAAGGCAGTAAGTTTTTATTCACTATATATTAATAAGCAGGACCAAGTGTAAATGATATCCTATTCACTTCGGAAAGAAGGCAGTCCATATTGTGAATATTTGGAAGGAAATTGGTTCAAACTGAAACTGACATGTGGTATATAAATATAATAGCCATATAGTTTGATTTATCTATTTTTACTACTCTCAAGTGGGGGTATTATTAAAATCTGCTCTAGAACAGACTCCAGAATTACTTGTGAAGGGTTTTATCTTAGAACCTGATTTAGGTGTAAGAGAAAGTTCTGGCTGTAATTTTAAGGTCAGTGATATAATATAGCTTTGGATATAAGGCACAATATTTCAAAAGTGAGCCAGATGGAAGGTAGGTAGAAATACAGGTCTTCTTGTGTGAATGCACAAAATAGAAACATCTGTTGTAGACAAGTTACAGCTTCCAAGCTTTAAAGTCTTAATCTAAGGATAGACAGCCAAAACCAGCACAATTATGTTAACAGACCTGAAAACAACTATAGTTAGTCTCTGTTTTGTAAATACAGTTGTGAGTACAGACAACAGTCGTTTTCCACCTGAATCTGTGAGCTCCTGAACAGGAATGGAAATTCTCTCTTGCCAAGACATCACAAAAGCAGGAGGTTAGTGTGTTTGTGAGTGGCTGGGCAGTAGTAGTAGGTAGATAAGTCAGGTTCATTTCAGCTATACCTATAGTGATTGTATACTCCTTATGACATATGACATATAAGTCACTGCAGCTTGAAATCCATCATGCTAGGAAAATTTACACCATGGAAATTGTTATACATGGCAGGTATGGGTTTTTCCACTTCTCACTGGAAAGCTAGTTGCTAACCATTTGCTAACACACCTCTGACTTTAAGGGTGTATTTCAAGGTTTAAGATATAGACAGTGGAATTTCTTAAGAAGTGTGCAGAATGACTCCCAAGCTGTCTTCTGAAGAATGGGAGAATGCATACTCACCCACAGTTCTCAGCCCCTAGCAGCAGCCAGGGGTGGTCTTGAAGCTAGTAATTTCCCAACACCTCTATCTGCCTTGGCGTTGTCCCTGTATTCACTTGGCTCTGTCAAAAATCACTGAGTATACGTGACCCTCTGTTGCAGTCTCCTCTGTTCCTTCAGTTTACTGCTTCATGGGTATTGACTCTGGGAAGTCTTCTTTATAATTATTGTAGCAAGAACTGAACTTGTGACATGACATCTATGAGTCTGGGATGCTTCTCCACTCAACTGCTTACAATCATAGATACAGATTACAATCCTGCTTAACTCATCTCTCCCATGAAACCTTCTTTGACCATTTTAGCAAGAAACACTCTACTTAAAAAAATTCATTATGTTTTAAATGTTCTTAAAGCTCTTCTCATATACTGTCTTGTATTACAGTTAACTGTTGAATGGTTTATCTTCTTGATGACACTGCTCCTTTACGGTATGGATTCTGTTAATATAGCAATGATAGGTTATTTATAACTAATATTTAATTATTGCTACTAAAAGCTGTTCATAGTGCCAACTGCTTTCTACATATCATCTAACTCAACCTCCAAAATATTCCTTTTAAGGAAAAACTACTATTAGGTATTTTTGTACCTATTTTACCAATGAAAAAACTGAGGCTAGAGAAAGTAGAGTGAGTTGGCAAGGTCTCATATCCAGTGACTATTACAGCCAAGAATTGAATTTAGGCCCATAAAAGCTGGATCTTTGTTTAATTCAGAGCTGTATTCTCAACATCTAGAACAGTGCCATACATACAGAAAACCTTCAATATGTATTTGTTGACTAAATGATGATAAAATTTCCAAAGGACAGTGTCTTCAATATCATATAATTAATAAATACTCTACCATTGCTAGGTTTAAAAACAAAGAATATTGGTAGCTGTTCTCAACATTAACTGAGTAATATCAATATTCGCAAAATACCCACTTTTGGCAACGAGAATGCAGAAATTCTGACTTACAAAATATAGGTTCAGTAATAAGAAGTGTAGTTTGTTGATTTTTAACAAATATTGATAGCATTTTTTCCAAAAATATATATCCTCAGCTAAATTTGGGAGCATTCTTCAAACTGGCCAGTACTTCTCAAAAATGTCAAAGTTGTGACAGTAAAGGAAAAACCAAGGGACCATCACCAATTGCAGGAAAGTAAGAAAATATAATGAAATTCAGTGTTGGACCCTGGATTGGATTCTAGACTAGAACAAAGAATAGAAGGGAGAAAAATAGTGAAATTTCACAAAATTTCTAGCAGTTCTGTCACTTAGTTAACAGTTTTCTGTACTACAGTTATACAAGATGCTACTATTAAGGATGATGGGTGAAGTGAAAATGAGGCTCTAGTGTTTTTTTGTAACTTTTCTGTGAGTGTAAATTTTTTTTTCCAAAAAAAGAGTTGAGAAAAAGTCTTACATCATTTCACTAAATTTTTGTTTTCTTTACGATAAATCCTTAGTAATCTACCCAATATTATAGTATATCTGGCTCTGGGATTGTAGGATTAAAGACATTTAGATTTAAAAAAAGGATAAAAAAGACCCTTGGAGTAGCAATTTATAGACCTACTTTACTTCCAGGTGGGGAAAGCAAGGCCTAGAGAGGTTGTTACTAAAATTACAGTTGGGAGAATTGGTTCCTTTATTATACTACTTAATTCAAGCCCAAAGAACTCTTTCAGTTGAATTAATTTAATTCAATCTAAATACATAAGATATTTTTATAAGAAATCTAATATTCTAATTTCTAATGTGTTTATAATGAAATTATGAAAATATTGCTTAATAAGATTGTACTGTTTTGCTGTTCATACAAACTTGAGTAGCAGTTTGAGAAGTAAAAATAAATTTTCCCTGAAAGATTTGAACATAGTTCAACTAAACTTCAAGTCAGCAATTTCAAGGAGCTCAAAGTTTAATTAAAATGCATTATTCCCTTTGGGTCAAGCCTCCTTCTTATTTCCTCCCATGTGTAGGTTCTTCTTGCTCACTTATTTGCTTACACTATGAACACACACACACACACACAGCACTCATTAAAACAGATGGGTCATTTTATTTCATTGAGTATAATTGTCTGGAATGGTTTCATGATATAATCATTGTATATTAGGAGCCTGAATGATACAATGATAGTCTTGGCTTTCAGCCCAAGTTTCCCTCCAGATTTTATTGCGTGTAAGACTTCTGCTCCTCAACAGAATCTGCTCTTCCCCTCCTCCACCCTCTGATGTCTGGGATATGTATCTGGCAGATGGTGTTGTTATGTAATCATGTTTAACGGGATTAGACTAGATCTTTGGATTTTAGGATTCCTGACTCTCACAGCTGTTTCTCCTCTGAAATGCTTTCACTCAGTTAATGTATACAAGGACTGTTCTGGTCAACCCTGCTTCTCCAGTGAGCACCAGATAGAAACCTGAACATGTGTACATTTTGAATAGGAAAAGGAATGTTGGTGCCAGGATGAAAATACCCGTGAGCACTATTTATGTATATGTGACTTAATTGCAAAAAATCAAATACTAGGTGTTGAGAAAATTATTCCAAACACTATTTCTGTAGTCAAGTGTCTATATATATTTGGCAGTACTGGGACTTGAACTCAGGGCTTCATGCTTACTTGGCAAGGTGATTTATTACTTGAGCCACTCCCCCAGCCCTTTCTTTCCTTGGTTATTTTTGAGATAGAATCTCACAAACTGTTTGCCTGGGCTGATTTTAAAACACAATCTTCCCGATTTCTGCCTCCTGAGTAGCTAGAATTACAGATGTGAGCCATTAGTGCCTGGCTATGTGTCTATATTTTTGCAACTAAATCTTCCCATGCCTACCTATTATTTGGTACTTTTCTTAGACACACAGCATCAAAATTTCACTGTTATCATATTTGGTTTGTTTTTGTCAGTACTGGGGTTAACTCAGGGCTTTGTGTTTATTCAACAATTCCCATACTACGTAAGCCATGTCTCCAGCCCATTTTGTTTTAGTTATTATTATTTTTAGCCAAACGGGGGTTTCTGAACTCAGGGCCTCATGCTTGCTATGCAGGTGCTCTACCACTTGAGCCACACTCCCAGTCCTTTCTCGTGTTAATTATTTTTCAGAATAAAAGTCTTGCACTATTCTCCTACCTATGCCTTCCCAAGTAACTGGGATTACAGGCATGCACAACCATGACCAGTCAGAGTCATCTTTTGCATTCACTTTTTCCTTACTCCCTGCATTCCATCACAGCTCATCATTACCAAATTTTCTCTCATTTACGCAGTTGCATTAGCTCCCTCCTTTCAATTCCAATTGTCTTCACCAAATTCAGGACAAACTTGTGTGAAATTTAATATTCTTAAATAGCTAAGGATCTAACAGGGGAAGTGCATTTTCCATTCCTGGCTCCCAGTAAAACACAGCAGTGAGAAATGAGAGAGAATTCCCTGGTACCTCATTGACTGTGTAGGGGTGGCAATAGGATGGGGTTAGTAGTGCATATATCACAGCCTCATGATACGGGGGGAATTTTCTTCTGACTTCATGGCTGGCCTCAACCCAGCAGGGTCACAATAGCTTTATCCTTACTCTCATATTCCCATTTGGGCCAAAGGAATCAAGCATAGTACTGTAAGCTAAACTTGGGAATCATGAAATTCTGCTTATTAAAGCAAAAGAAAGGATGTCAATGAGTGTGCAGAGGAAAAAGAAGGGCTCCAAAACACATAATACTGTTTTAAAAGTTGGTTGAAGAGCCGTCAGCTGTTAAACTATGTTCTGTACAGTCTCATTGTAACTTAAATACAGAATCTCAATTCATATTGTACAAATTATCTCTTTCAATTTCAGTACTCATATATTCTCATTTAATTTTATAGGGAAGGAAACAGAAGTTCAGATAGGTTCAGACATTTTCTCCTTTGGACACAGCTAAAAAGCAGGGAAGTTAAATTTTAAACCTGGACTGTCTGGCCTGCAATGTGGTATAAGAGAGTTAGACCTTATGTGGCTCAATGTGATTGTGAAGTAAAGTGGTTTTGATTGCGTTCACAGCAATCACATCAATTTCTACTTCCTTATTCTAAGCTATTCACAACATTTTATGCAAATCTTCTCTCAACTGAGAAGTACAAGCACAAACAACTCTACAAAGCAGATGGTGTTAAACCCACACACCAGGTAAGGAAATGGGAGCTCACAGAAGTGAAATGACCTCTCCAGTATCAAACTAATGTCAGGTGGGAGCTGGAACTTGAGTACTCTGGTTCCCATTCCCTGTTCACAGCTGCTCTGCTAACTTGAAAGTGGTTATTTTTCTGTTGGTTTGAGGTTCATCAAAGAGAATGAAGTGACGTGTCGCCAAATCTTACTCTACAAACTCTGCTGCTATATATAAAGACATATACATATGAAGATACACATGCATATGTAAGTGTAAATACATGTATCTGTGTATGAGTGGGATTCAGAAATAATATTCTAATGGATGCATCCTGCAGTTATCTTCTATGCAGATGTAGTGACTAGCATGCTTTGTCCTCTTAATTATCAGTAGTTATAATTGCAATAACAATACAATTGACCCCATACTTGCCCTTTGCTGATATCCCTCCCTCCAAAGACAGGAAGACTGGCTGTGCTCAAACAGAGAACATATGTAACTTATAGAACAGATCATGTGACAATGAGCAAATGCAAATAGAGCTACTTTTTACATTTCTGTGCCTTTAGTTATTTCAGGTACTGGGGAACTTATTTGTATACAGTTTGGGAGATGAAACAGCTATAACAAATAATAAATAAACATAAGACATCATAATCGGCCCTATTCTTTTCTCTATATGAACATGTAGAGTGCCTGCTGGTGCCTATGAATACGACAGTATAAGTACTCTGTAAGCTTTACAGTTGGGTTTCACAATAGGCTTTCCAGAGAAGTCAGTTAAGACCAGAGGAAGCCAACACTGTTTTGTTTTGATATAGCTGCTAAGCCTTTGGCACCTAAATAGTAGAAAGAATTCATCTCAAGAACAGGAAAAACCAATCCTATCCTAACCCCATCATCAGCCATCATGGATGGCAAACTCCTTTTTCCACATGTTCCAGTTAGAAACGACTCCAAGTAGACTGCCTTGTTTCAAGTCAGAATCTCAAATCTGTCTTTTATTTCTTTTCTTATGAATTCTATAGGTGACCAGGTAGATGCAGAGATGAGGTTTTGGAATTATTGATGAGGTCTGGTCCTGGAACAGGACCACTGAAAACATGCATGGCTGGGTGGGAATTTTAGCATGTGCCTCTGCTCCTTCTTGAGGGGTGGGAGTCCCCTGGTATATGAAATTGCCCTCACTTGCTCCTTGACTGGGCACACCCTATATATCATTTGCAGCAGCTCTGATCCTGGAATTCACTCAGGTTCTGGAAGTAATCAGGGGAACTGGAGGTGCCTGTACATGGAACTACAGGGTCTGTACATTTTCTTCTGGTAATATATCTAATTAGGACCAAATGATTATAAAATTTCTAAAGGCCAACAACATTTTCCTCATAAAATTTTTAAACATTTACAACCACAATATTCAGCAACATGATTGAATTTTTTCAAGTTTTTATATTGTTCTATTCCAAAACTTGTATTTATAAGACTTAAGTATTTCATGAATTTGCAAATTCCTACATTCTATGGATTTCCTGGAGAAAGTCAAGAAAACAGCCATTATGCAAAAAAGTATTCTAAGTCCAGTGTGAAGCCTGTCTTTCATGTCTTGAATATATTATGTGGTGGGACTGAGACATAGACGCTGAGCATGTTAAGAAGGTTCACAAAATCTTAAAAGCAAGGACTTCAGGTGATAATTCAACATTGAGGAAATCTTACTCAATCAAGTCACTCTGCAGGCTGGCGTCAAACCCATTGCCTCCTCAGGGCCTAGAGCCTAGGGTCCTATGCTTCTTATGTATCCTGTTTCTTGGAGGCATCTCACTCATGCTACTTTGCTGCATTGTCCTTGGTGGGCAAAGCTATTCCAGACTCACAATGTTTAAAAATTATAATTTTCCCAATAGTTCTGCTTCTCCTCAGTATTTTCTGTTTCAGTGAGTGGCACTACCATCCAGCTATTCAACAAAGCCAGAAAACTGGAAGTCATTCAAAAGTCCTCTTCCTTCTTCACCCCTCCTTCCACATAGAGTAACTGCCAATCCTGTTGATCCCACATCCCGCAAAACTCTTCATTCACCCCCTCTTCATACCTGCACTGGCACTACTGACATCAGATCACTGTCATCTTTAAGTGAACTGTACCAGTTGGGTTTCCCACCAACCCATTCTCCCTCCACATCAAATCAGAAGGAAATTTCCAAAGTGCCTTTTCATTTTTCTTATCATAGAGTCCAAACAAAAACAGCTTCTCCATCTGCTTCCAGCTTCCCTGCCCAGCCTCCTATTCGGTTTATATGCCAGTGATTCAGAATGTCTCTGCTATTCTAGAAGATCATGTGTTCTCATTATCTCTGACTTTCATGCTTACTGTTCCCTCTGTCTGCCGTGACTCCATGGCTATCTGCTACCTGATCTTCATATGAAGTACATGGAGGTCCTCCATAGATGAGGATGAGCATTCACTCCAGGGCCTCCCATAGCAAACCATGCCTGCTTTTCTTGTGATTATTTGGTTAACTGTCTGTTTTTGTCACCTAGAATATAAGCTTTGTCTACATTTATTCATCATTATAACCCAAGCCACCACCACACTATCTAGTCTACAGTGGAAGCTCGTGCTTTGTGAGTCAATGAAGAAGTGTTTTACTTATTTTTCTTTGAAACTGAAGGAACAAGCATAAAATAATGCCATGTAAATTTAAAGTCATTTTTAGCATTTCATTTTTTTAAAAATGGTAATATTTCCCTTAAATTATACTCCCCATTTCTTACTATGTTTCTTACTTTTCTAGGGGTATTTTGTTCAGGTTTGCTTTACAGAGTAGTCATAATGGATACTTGTTGGGATACCTACACAATCCACAATTCAACTGCTGCTTTTTCTAGAAATAGCTTTGTCTCAGAGTCTATCAAATTCCCTCCCCCAGGACTTGGGACTGAGATAAATTATAGATAGTCTCTTTAAAGTGGGCATAAATGCAGCTTGTAAGCTCTCTAGCTCTGAAGCTATAATTTCAAATACACAAGCAACTTTCAGGAAATGTGAAATGGTGATGAAAAATTAAATATTTTCCAATGAGTCTTTCTCCTTTTCCCCAGCTGAGACCACAGCCTATGGTATCATCTCCAAGTATCATCATGGTAACAATCCCACGGGCGTAACCTGGGGAGAAGAGCTGAGGGTTATTTTGCCACCTTTGTAAAGAATAAATGAAATGTCAAGGCTTAGAATAATAGGTTCTTGCCGAATGAGAAAAGTGTGTACCTGGCTGCTACAGACGTGGAAGCAGACTCACAAAGACTCTGGAGCAGTGTTTCTCAAAGTAGCGTGCCAGGCAAAACTCAAATCCCTGAGCCCCATCCCAGATTTGGCAAGTCAGAGTATCCAAAGGAATGTCATGCCATCAGCCTCTATGAACAGGCTCAATCGGTACCTGCCTGCTGTTTCAGAACCACCTGTCTAACAGACTTTTCCCTGAAACTCATCACAGGGTTAGTGTGAAGACCAGCAGCATCATGTCTCTTTACAAGCATAGACATACTTAAGAGGTATCAATTACTGACATTCAAGTTATTTTACCTTCTATTCCCTGTCCTACTCCTTTTTTTCTTGTTTTTATCCCAAAGAGATTATTACTCAACAGAAAACTTGTTTGGTGTTGGCTCATTTGGTCTTTATTTAGCCTTTTAAGGAACTGATGGACTGGCTATTTGATAGATACATCCTTTACTTCCTTGCCTTGTGGAAGGTACAGCCATTCTAAATGTCAAGGTCCCTGGTATTAAGGTGGGTAAAGGAAGCCTCTGACAACCATAATGAAGAGCAATAACTTACCAAATTAGTTGTTTATCTAAAATTGCAGTCCAGAGGTTGAATTTCATTAATCACCTTGATATATTTTGGGTAGGAGTAACACAAGGGATCTAGATTTTTTTAATTATTTAAAATTAGAATGCGTTATGCAAGAGACCGTCTCCTCCCCCAGGAAACCCTTACTAACTATCATTGACTAAACTAGCCTAATATGACTTAAGAAAATAAATTTAGCTAAATGCTCTTCAAATTGCCAAAGGTAGAATGCATTACATATAACACAATGCCAAATCCTTTCTGAGCCCAGCGTAACATCTATGTTAGTGTTGTGAGAAATTTTTGGCAAATTTGTAAAAATATGTTGTTATCCTTTTTACTTAATCCCAGAAGAGTGAAGAAATCCCAAGGATTGAAATTAGTGGTGTATATTTAGGCAGTCAGCTTATTGGACTGCTGCCCCAAACCAGAGAGAGCTGTACATATGGAAAATTCCCAGTAAGGGGAGGGGCTGGGGGAAAGAGACAAGGTTTTAATAAATAGTCAAAGCTGTGTGTTAACTATTAATGATTTCTAAGCATTTATTGAAACCATCTTAAAATAACTAACATAAAAGTGAAATATGAACCATAAAACCAAGAAGTCTAATGGGCTCTGCTAAAAACTCTTATTATTGAAATAATCCTTTAAGACAAATCCATATTTTCATATGGCATGCACAAAACATGAATTGTCTGCACTTTATGGATTTCCATGTAACCTCAATATGAACTAGGTAATCATGAATAGTTTATGATTCCTACCATGAACAATTTTTTTCTCTACTTTAAAATGATCTTTGGAAAATCCCAGAGTATGGTCGGAAAATATTTATGCTCTTAAATCATGAGCTTTATGACACAAAATGTTGAAGGTCATGCCTTGATTAACAGGAACTATGAGCTTAGAGGGAATCATAGGTTGAAATTATTGCTCTAGAAAGGTGTGTGATGCACGCTGTCTTTGTCAATGGAGACCTCATTACTGTGGGAAAGATGGGTTGAAAATTAACAAGCTTATGTCCAATGCAGCTTTTTAAGACATCTGCCTTTCCAACATTATCTGTTGACCAGAAAGGGAGAATTTGTTTTGTCTTCCTTCAAATGCTCGTGAAAGTCACTTTGGAATAATACAAAAAAAAATTTAAAAAGCCCTGTACCATGTTAAACTTCACCTTTTTTTGTGTGTGTGAGAGAGAAGTGCTTACGCATGATGCATGTTCCAGAGAATGGACTCTTGCCAAGAAGCAAGCTCTCACATGGGAAAGAAAGAAAATTTTACCTGGGTAATCATTCTTGTCTACATCTGCATCTCCTCTTAAAGAAAAGCCAAATCCAGAAGGGACAGTCTGTGAGGTCCACACTCCCTGCAGAACTTGGGAAGGTTTTCTGTGTAAGCCATTCTGGTCCCCATTGTAAATGAGCACTTTGCCTCTTTGATCCTTGCCTGCAAAGGGCACACCAATGGCGATGTCTACAAACAGAGACATAGAAACAGATTTGGAATTGAAGGAGAAGATTTTAGAAATTGTTAAGTATAATCAAAGAACAATATCCCAAAGTGCAATGGGCTTGTTATGTTTTCCTTGAGGATGCTGGAGGACTGCAGTGATCGAGAATTACTTATTGCCTTCTATTCATCTGATAAGTTTGGCTGAGTTGTACTATGTGCTGAATGTAGTAGGTACAACAGTGACAAAATCATTGTGTTAAGACAGTTTGTGAACTGAGTGTGGTGGTGCAGGCCTGTAATTCCAGCTACTAGGAGGCAGAGACAGGAGGATTACATTCCACGCCAATCTGGGCAAAGTCAGTGTAAGACTCTAGCTCAAAACCAAACTAAAAACAAAAGAACTTGGGGTATAGCTCAAGTGGTAGAGTTCTTGCCTAACGTGTGCAAGGCCCTGGCTACAATCCCCAGTGTTGTGTAAAACAAACAAACAACAGAAAGAAAGAAAAGTTGTGTTCTGGTGAAGGTAATAGACAATTCAATAAAAGAGAAAATGAAGGAAATATCAGAATCAATAAATTCTTTGTGGAGAATTGTAAAAATACTGATATGATGGAGAGTGGGGGGATTGTTGTAGGTCAGGTGGTCAGACATAGGTGGGTGGCATTGAAACTGAAATCTAGGGACAACAATGAACCAACCACGTGAAAATTAGAGGGCAGAATGTTATATAAGTAGAAGAAATCACTGAACAAAGGTGGAAAGAAGCCAGCTGATTTGAGGAGCAGCCAGAGGAGAACCTACATGGGAACTCAGTGAGTGAAGGGGAGGGACAGGTCAGATCATAGGTCACAGGGCTGGGTGGACCAGGTGAAGTATTTTGTGGGTACTTTAAAAAAACCTAATTCACAAACATTGTGTCATCTAATGGTCACCTACTTCTATGAGTAGAAAAGACCTATTTTATAGTTGAGAAACCCAGAGACAGTCCACTCAAAGGTACCATTACTGACTCCCACTCGAATTTACCATTGGCCTTCCACCTGTTTGGGTCATCAGGGTTATTTTGAACAATAAACATAAGCACTTAGTTGTATTTAAAGCAGAATTCCCCAAACACTATAATGTAAGAGTCCATAGCAGTGGGCGCTCTCATTTGTCTTTGTTTCTAGGTATGTGTGGATAAACTGATAAATTTGGACTTACTTTTCATCCACAATTACATTATAATGAAGATTATAAATACACTTTTGTT
The DNA here is from genome assembly GCF_047511655.1 of Castor canadensis. Lineage (NCBI taxonomy): Eukaryota > Metazoa > Chordata > Mammalia > Rodentia > Castoridae > Castor > Castor canadensis. The sequence goes on along the minus strand of NC_133400.1, from coordinate 80,635,287 downwards.
TTGGTAGTTGGAATAAATGTTGTAGAAAATAAGATATCGCTGTGGGGTGGTGGGAAGGGACACTTTCTTCACTCCTTCCCAGTCAGGGACTTTATATCTGTCCCCTTGCTCAGCGAATTTGGCATTATTTTGCCTGCAAAAGGCTCAGAGAATTTAATATCCTTTTAATATGGTTAAAAATGCTTCTCTTATTTCTTAAAAGCACCATAAAAGGTTTAAGAGAAAAGACAAAAGAAGAGGATATAAAGGAAAAAAGCAACTTTGATAATTTAGCGTTATTTACTTCACTTGGGTATGAAGGAATAGGACAGCCTGGGAGAGTAGCAAGTCACTTAAAGGGAAACTTGCCTTTTTAAAAATTCTCCTGGAAATAGGTATTTGATGTGGACTTATGTATTTATGGTATTCTTAAACATTATTATTAATTACTGAAAACCTTTATTTTCAAAGAAATCATAAGAATACAGTAACACTTGCCAAAAGTACCAAAAATATTGACCTGGTGTGAACACTTCTTAATTACTTTGATACAGCAAATTCCTGTTACATCCTCAACTTTAAGGAAGAAATGGCGAAGTACGATGGTGCACAACTCCCAGAACTTGGGAGGCTGAGGCAGGAGGACTATGAATTTGAGGTCAGCCTGAAATATATAGTGAAACCCTGACTCAACTCCCCCCACCAAAGAAGATGAAATGCTGTAGCTTAATTTTTCAAGATACTGAAAATGTATGCGAAATTTTGTGTGAACATGTATGCTTTTCTGAGATGTTATTTATAAGGCATTCATGAATTCCTAACTTTAAGAGCCATAAGCTTATACTAAGAAATCAACACTACTTTTATTGGAAACATTGAAATTGCCTTTAAGCTGAAGTTTACAGACCAAAATCAACTTAACCTAACAGCTTATATGTAACCCATATGGGTTAATCTCAAAGCAATATACTTGCTAATTCATTGACGTGTGTTTATTTGTCTTGAATCTATAGACACAGACAATTCTCTTGTTTCCTTCAAATCACCATTAAGAGTTGATTTAGGTCACCCTAAATCAAACATGAAAAAATTTCTATGTAACATCTCCATTAATCAAAAACACATAAATTTAAAGTTTCCTTGAGCCATTTCATAGTTCATGAAAAGCACCCCCCACTCCACTGGGAATGTGTTAAAAAGTTCATCATTTCCTTCATGCAGTGTATATGAAATTATGATGCTAACAACTTCCACATGTGGCTCAAATTACCATTGTATCCATCTTGGTTCAGGTCCCCTAAGTGCGCCACGGCAGTGCCAAATCTTCCAAAAGTCTCAGAGCCTGTGAGGACCTGTGGGTCTTGGAAGAGGAGGGAGCTCACTTGCAAATACAGGTAGACTTGCCCTACTTCCCTAGGGTTACTTTCAAATTCACGTTCCATAAAGAGAGGTGCCCCAATCAATATGTCATCCATTCTGTAGAAAACAAAGAGAGCAATCAGCAACCCAGCAAACCTGAGATTCTCTTTGGATGATTTGCAGTCAACTAGATTAGTACATTTCCATTGCTATTTTTCCTTTTCCAAGGACCATGTTTTCAATCATCAGATTTCTTTCCTTGTTTTGTTTTGTCTATGAAACAGAATGCTATAAGAAAATAAGAGTTGTTAAATTATCATGTGAAACTTTTTTAGCTATGTTAAGAATGACTACTTTAAGAAACCACAGATATTTCACCCTTTTCAGCTTTTTAGTGAATTTCTAGAAGCTGTTGTTACACAAGGAAAACTTATCAAAAGGGACTAAATAGCTTTTTTTCTAAAAGGAGGTTAGAGCTTGTCTACAATTTATATAACAATACACTAAGTTATGCAGTTTTCTCACAGTATTAAAGTTTTAAATGAATTTTGTCCTTCCCATCCTTTTGCTACTTCTAATTAAATAAAAGAGGAGAGAGGTAAATAATGTATTTCCATCCCAGACGAAAATTTATAGTCAATCTTTCTAAGATTCTATCAGAACACTAACAGATGGCTTTTAAGATTTGAAAAATGTGAGGAACAAACACTTAAATTATTTAGAGATGAAGAGAAAACCACCAGAAGAATAAGAAACAAGGTAGCTAAAGGCATTTTCTTCACAGAATCAGACAGTGTGAGAAGGAATAGAACAGGAAGCATCACTTTTATTTGCCATGAGCCTTCTAAATGATTTGATTTTCATTTTAACAAACTTAATAAAAGTCACAGCAACCAAATGTATAATTTGATCTCTACTAATTACTTGTACTAAAGTTTTTCTGAAGATAGCTCCATCTTGGCAGATGTAATAATATGAAAGACCTCTTGATGTCAAAATACAAATTTGCATTTGACTTTTATGTCTAAGTAGATTAGGTAATGCTGAAGTTTTGCCAAATAATCTAATGACTAAAATATTATCATTTGCATTTATGTGCCATTAGCATAGTGCTACTGATAGTATACTACCTATATTGCAAATATATTAATACTATATAATGTGTAATAAGATTAAGTTTTTATTAATAAGTTAATATAAATATATAATCAATATTTTTTCATTCATATAGTATGTATGAGTGTTTTTCAGAGTTGTGGGAAGGGGGATGGATGACTATGAGGACCATGGGAATTTTAGGGCAGTGGAAATATTCTGTGTGATACTGTAATGGTGGATACATGTTGGTATGCATTTGGCAAGACTCACAAGACCACATAACACAAAGAAAGAACTTTAACGTGAACTATGCTCTTTCGTTGATACTGTGTTAATATAGGTTCATCATTTGTAATGAAAGGACCACACCATACAAGATGTCAATAACGGGAAGCTGAAGGAGGAGAAGTGAGGGAGTATATGGAAACTCTCTATATTTACTGCTCAATATTTTTGCAAAACTAAAACTTCTCTAAAATGAAACCTATCATAATAGTGAAAAGGGTCATAGAAAAGGCAAGTTCAGTCCAGATAAAATGAAAAAAGCATGAATGTTGGCATTATGCTAGTTTAGATTCAAACACAGTTCTTCTTGTAACTAGGTGTGTCATATTTAATAAGTAATACTCTAAATGTGGATTTATCTCTCTTCTCTCTCTCTCTCCCTCTCTCTCTCTCTCTCTCTCTCACACACACACACACTACACAGTAGCATTTAATAAATGATAGGTATTATGACTGTACTGGGCAGGCTGCTGAAGGGAACACACAGTATTTTTACATGTAAACTAAAGAGTTCCTGTTAAAAAAGCAAAATGTATTTATTTGCCTTCTCTCCCCTTGTTGGAGCCAGAAACAATGTGAAAAGTAACTCTGGAGTGTAGAGCTACTTCTGGAATAGGCTCTTACTTATCTGTCCCAGCAGTAGACATAACATATGGAAAATCATCTTGAGTCATTTCCAATTGACCAAACTGTAACATGGAAGTGGGAGGGAGGCTGTGGCATGGATCCGAGGAATGGCTGTTATTTTGGTCTCAGATTCCAAAATATAAGCTGGATTGCTAAATTTAGATAAAACATTTTCCTTGAAATGTTCTAAATGCATTTGAGTTTTTTTAAGCCAGTGTTGCTTGTCATCAGGCTGTGCCATGCCCCTGGCTCAGAGGAGAGCACAGATTTGTGCCCTTCCAGCCCCTGGTCTGAGGCTGGGGGAACCTGGATTGCCTCTATTTTGGCCAGATTATTATTACCATGAGCATGCAGGGGCATTTGTTGACTACCTTGTTGTATGTGTAGCTGCCTCCTAGCCTCAAAGTAAAACATCCAAAGTTACTGGCTCTCTGTTTCAGACATTTAATGGGGCCATTTTTCCATTCTACTGAGAAGGAATGAACCCATGTAATTGGTCCCTGAGGCTGTGAATGTGCACAGGACTAACAATTGCTCAAAACATCTCAGTGTGAGCACTGAATTCCACAAATAGGAAATTATTAGACCAATCATTGTGAAAGACTAGCACATCCTTAGTTCTAGAAGTAATAGGACAGCATTGATTTATTTTCTTAGAAATATATTTCCCTGGATACTTAAGTATCAGTCTTATAAAATGTTCTACACCCCAAAATGAGAATGAAACATTTGTTTTCAATTTATAATTATGCTCTCATAGAATTAAGAGACAATAACTGACTCAGATTCAATTGGTACAATGTGCCTCATAGAATATTTTGTACTTAGTGTAAATATTATTTTATATTAGCAATGTCACTTAATCATGGTATATAATATTGTTTGGGCTGGTGTTTTAAAATCTTAAGTTTGCAAACAATTAGTGGATTATGAAATCAATTTAATGGTTCTGAACCAACAGATCTGTTGGTACAATAATAGAAAATAAACCAAATGCATTATATATAATAAGAATTGTTCTGTAAAGCTTTTGTTTCAGTGGGGTGTGTGTGTGTGTGTGTGTGCGCACGCGTGTGTGATTATAATGTCAAGGGAATTCTTTATCATGGACCTTAAGCAAAAATTGGTTGGGAAACGAGTGCTGGAGACTCTGTGTGCTATTAAACTATTTCGAAATTTACCTAATCCTTTTTTGAATATGTTCAATTAGGATTCCAATGTTTCAGGGGAAGAGGCGAGACTAGGTTTTGAACTCAGGGCTTTGTGCTCACAAAGGAATGTACTCAATTTAGGCTTAAAATTTTAAAACATTTGTTAGTAAAGATGGCTTTTGCTGACTTTCTAATAAGTAGTTGCATATAATAGGCTGAGTGCCATCCTAAAACTATGTATATGTATATAGATAGATGATAGGTAGGTAGATAAATAGATAGATTTTTACATACTTATACATAGACAAGGATTTTAAAATATTTTTAGTCTCAAAAATGACAGTGATAGGGAAATAATAGTAATGATATGGTTTTGCTGAAAACCATTTTCCCTGTTTGGGTCTGTTGGTGGTTTGGATGAGATCTAAGTTATCATTTAAAGGTATTTCATAAAAGTAGGATGCATGCATAATCTTCATTTTATCTGAAAGGTCAAATGTTTAATGTATAGTTTTTACTAAATGTGTAAAATTCACAAAGGCTTAGTTTTTGTCTCCTTTTATGTTAAAATCCACTCTTAGAATGTGAAACAGTGTCATTTGAGACAGAACTTTACAAATATTTCCCTCAAAAACAAAGCATAGATATATTGATAGTGTGAGAGAACCACAATGAGACCATTCAACATGAAGAGTGAATCCAAGTTTTCTGCAGTCAAGTGGAACTGATTTAACTCGTAAACGTTCCTGTCTCTTGTTTCACAGCAGTACATTTTGCATGCTAATATTCATCACTAATATTCAGAATATAGTTATTTATCAAAAGAATGTAGATTAGCAGACTGTGTAATAGCGTTGATACGTGATCTGTTTAAGATAGAGAAGAACAAATACAACTTAACCAATTATATTACAGAAATTGATTTTTTTTAGCTTACAACCTTTTTATGTTTTCGTGTTCTAGATTTTTCTGGCTAATTCAGTTGTAAGGATCTACCCTATAAGGATGAACATATTTAGATTAAATCCTGCATAAAAAGCCATACTCACTGCTTTCCTTTTATTGTTGTATTGGGTGGGATACATTGTGGCATTTACAAAAGTTCTTACAATATATCAAATATATCATACTTGAATTCACCCCTCCATCACTCTCTTTTATCTTGCCTCCCGCTATTCCTGGAATAGTTTCAGCAGGTTATCATTTTTGCATTTATATACATGTATACACATTAAGCTGATTCTTTTCAAAGAGACTTTTCTCTAAATTATTCTCAAGTTAACTAACTACTAAGACTCTATTTAAATTTATCTCTTTGAACCTGCAGAGGTTAGAAACAATAGGGATGTTGAAAATGTCCAATGGATTAAATTGTAATTCTGTGAATTTTTGAGATAGTATAAATACTATATGGTTAAAAACATTTAAGAAAGAAAAACAGATTTCCTTAAGCAATAGCATGAAAAATACTATCTCCATTTGTGGTTAGCAAGTTTGTCCAGAAATTTCTGACAATTGTCAGAGTTTATAGCACTGGCTGCTTTATGACAACTAAACTGAAGTTAATTTTCCATTTGCTTATACTATGCTTTCAAAACCATCAAGGGCTTGATAATACCCTCCACTAACCAGCATGGACAAAAATGTCTGGTCTAAACTTTTAGAGCCCACTTATAATGCTAGGAGATTTTGCTTAAAAATAGTGGGGGTAAGGGTAGGGACGTGGTTCAAGTGGTAGAATACTTGCCTGGTAAGCATGTGGCCCTGAGTTCAAACCCCACTACTGTCTACATATAAGCATGTTGGCAGAGACTTACAAGCCCAGCACTTAAGAGGCTGTGGCCAGAGGATCACGAGAAGGCCATTCCCTACTTGGTATCTTCCATGACTCACAGGATGTCTCTTTCTTGAGACAGACTCCTAGTCCATGGCAGAATCTGTTTGGCAATGCATCTAGCCTTGCAATAAATGCAGCGGCCTCTACACTTTCATACTCCAGCTCCATTCGTTACCTCTTTACACATCTTTGCTGTTTCTAGAAAATGCCAGGGGTTCCCACTGCCAGGTGCACTTTTTGCTCTTTGCTTAAGAACATTCCTCCCCTGCATGTGCTCCTGGCTTCTTTCTTCACTCCTTTAGGTCTTTTCTTTACTGTAATCTTATCATTGAGGCCTTCCTCATGTACCAATTTATAACTGCATCCCTTCTAATTCTCCCTCTCTCTCTCTCTCTCTGCCTTCTGTATTTCTTTTTAAATTTTAAGTGATAAACTTAAGTTCATAATGCAGTTTTAGATGCAAAGTAAAATTGAGAAGTATGAAGTTTTCACACTGCCTCTCCTACACAAAGGCTTTTCCCACCACCAGATCTTTACCTACATTCCTACATCATTATCAACCAAGTCCATAGAGTTCATTGCTGGTGCTGTACATTCTACAGAACTTAACAAATGTGCAGTGACAATATCTTATAGAACAGTTTCACTACTCTAAAAGTCCTTTGTGCCCCACCTATTCAAACTCCTTCCTTGCCTAGAACTCCTGGAAAACACTGATCTCCTTATGATTTGCCTTTTCCAAGAAGCCACAAAATTTAAATTATATATTATATAAGCTTTTCAGATTGGCTCCTTTCACTTAGTAATATGCATTTAAGGTTCTTCCATATCTTTATCTGACTTGATGGCTCACTTCTTCCTAGTACTGAATAAAAATTTTCTTGTCTGGATGTACCACATTTTATTTTATTCACCCACCTACTGAAGGACGTTTTGGTTGCTTTCAGCTCTTTTGTTTTTGTTTTTTTCTGCTTATACTTATCACCCTCTGACATACGTTTACTTGACTCATACCTTGCAGTGACTCCCACCTTCTCAACTCTAACATAACTTTCATGAAGTTGGGATTCTCTGCCATGTCCCACCACCTACAACCAGTGCATAGAAGATGTTCAAGAAATATATGTTCAATGAAAGACTAATAAAAAGGGATTTTCCAAAAGTTGATAAATTTATTTTCATTCATATGCTGCAACATAATATATAAAGGTACACTTCGACTCTACAAAGGTCACAGAAAATGTTTATTGAAGATCTATCCAGATCTTAGAATGTAGTAAGGATTCTTCAGATATTTGCTTTGTACAGAAATTTGAGGTCAATGGAACAGAAATACAGTCTATCTTAGTCACCTTTGTACAGTGTTTTGGGCACTGCGAATAATGTCCTTATATAGTAGGGTTGCAAGAGTACTGTTCTATGATTGATCAGTTCAGCTCCACTTAAGGATTTTCTTATCTTTTCCCCTTCCTCCCTCCTTTCCTCCCTCCTTCTTTTCCTTCCCTTCCTCCTTCCTCCCCCTTTCCCTCCTTCCCTCCCCCTTCCCTCCTTCCTTCCTTCCTTTCCTCCCTCTCTTCTTCCTTTTAAACAGTCTCACTAAATTCAATGACCTCAAATACGTGATTCTCCTGCCACAGCCTTCTAAGTGTTAGGATTACAGTCATGCAAAACTACATCTGGCTGAGGGTTTCTTACTTAGTGACTCATTAATTTACTTGTCAGATGCTTCAAGTGAAACAAAGGGGTATTTAATGATAATTTATTTTTGAAGTAATAACTTAAATACAGCCACAATTCAGCCCTGTTGCTTGGTCCAAGCTCAATTTATTACCATAAACTGAAAAATAACATTATTATTTCATCTTCCCCATGGATTTTACTGAGATGTTGGTTAAAGCAATGTCAGGAGGAAAAGTCCATTTATGATTTATGTGCAGTGTTTTATTACTGCAACACATGTTGGGAGAAACCTCTAGGAGCAAAGAGAGATAAAAGGACAAACACCTCCATGGCTATGGATTTTGAATAGTCAAGGATTATTCATTTCATGACATTAAATTAAAACCAAACAAAATAGTTCTTTTTTAGAAATGGCAGATATGGAAAATCTCAGTAAAGACATAAAATAGGATGTCAGAATTCTTTATTAGATGTATCCTCTTGTTCTCAACCCAAAAAGTTAAAAGAAGTGGGCCTCTATCTTGTTGAGGAAGTACAAAGGATGTATTTCATGAAGGAAAAATACGACATATTTATGGATGAACATAACAGACAATGAGTAAGGAAGTTCTTATAAACTTACCCATCATTGTTAATATCTGATACTGCAACAGTATATCCAAAATAAGATGCCATCTGGAAAAGAAAGCCGTAAGGGGACATATTTCATGTTCAAAAAGTCATTTTAGAGTTACATCTTAATTATTCCTGAAAGATTAATCTTATTGTGGTGCATTTTTGCATTTAAATTCATACTCTTGGATATGGTCTGTGTCTTTGAGCCATTTAGTCTCACCCCAGAACCAATGAATAATTTTCTCCTGTACCTCTGTACCAAGAGGTACAGCACCTGCATCAGAACAAGATATGCTTGACAATCAGCCCATTCAATTTGTGGACACAGCCATTAAAATGTGGTCCTTCTAAAACTTCTAATCCTTAATTCCACCTAGTTCTGCCATCTTGAATTCCACAGCATAAAACTAATTGTACCTCCATGTGACGACTCCTATGAAAATATTTTCAGGTGGTTCACCAGCCATCTCCTCTTTCTTAGAGGTACCAAATGGTGGAGCTAAAGAATAGATGCTACTTATGACTACAGTGGCAGGAGTCAAGTAGGATTTATACTTTCTACTTTGGGCTCTGTATTATTGAAGCACAAAAACAATTTTAACTGTGGGTTAATGTACATCTACATATCAATTTACATTGAACTCATAGTTAAGAAAAGCTCTTGAATCATTCTCATGAGTATAAAGCAGTATAACACACTCTCTTTACATTTTTTCTCTGACATTTTTATTTTTAATCTTTATTTTCAGGTTTTTTAGTCTTTTCAGATTTGTCTTGTCAGTTCAGCTTGTAAAGATTGTTGCCATGATTTGCCATTTGCCACTTTAGCTAACTTGGTCTCTTGTCATTTAGTAATTTAATCAACATTCAGTCCTCTAGAAAGGGTGCTCCAAGGAAAGCAGAGACTTTAGCCTATTTTTTCTCTCTTCTCTCTGCAATGACTAAACAACATGTGAACCAAAGTAAGTGCCCAACACCAAATACTCTTTGCAGGAATGAAGAGTTCTCATTGTCATGCAATCAACAAGGGCTTTTCTCTTCTCTCTATTCCAGACACATATGGTGGAATTCTTATCCCTAGATAGTGCTCTGCGGCCTTTGCTCAGAGAAATTTCATCATTTATACATTAAGCTTAAGGTTCAAGATGAGAAAAGTAGGTGGTATTGAGGACAAGAAGTGATTCAAAGACCAAATTTAGCAATGTTTAAAATGCTTCTAATGATAAAAATGCAAAAAAAAAAAAAAAAAAAAGAGAGAGAGAGAGAAACCAGGGCAAAGAAATATTGTTACATTTTCTTTTCTTTCTTTGATTTTTTGTTCTCATCAACACATATTAATTGTACATATTAATGGGGTTCAGTGTGATGTTACCATACCTGCATACACTTTGCACTGATCCAGTCCTCTTAGGAAGAGGTGTTCAAAATTTACAAACTCATCCACCTTCCCATCATCCCACCCTCATTTCTCCACACCTTCCATGAAAGTATCATGAGAGATGGAAAGTTTTGTGGCAATTTCACAGTAATAAGATATACTGAATCCCCAAATTTTGGCAGCAAGTTGTCAAAAGCATTTTCTGCTCATTAAAAAAGCCTGCTGATTAATTTTCTTGGCGTGACTCCCTTTGATGGCAGGCCCACATTCAGTGCTGAAAGAAATGTGGCAAATTTCACTGGGCTATAATACCCAGGAAAACACAAGCCTCTGACAATATTTGGCAAGGGGGTCGGTAGCATCCTCTTTTCAGGCAATTGACCCATTCACAATAGGACTTTAGCTAAGGACAGTGGCTAAGGAAGAATATCTAGTCTGTGGGTGGAGGAGACCAGGGCCAGTAATGTGTCAAGACACCATATAATGCAGGCTTGGGGAGGGTTTCAGTCACAGTGAGGAAGAGCAGCAGTAGTCGAACCCATCTACTTAGGCCAATAGGATGGAGCCTGGGGCACTCTAGAAGGAAGGAGGTACCAAGAGGTACAGCACCTGCATCAGAACAAGATGGTTCTCCCATCCCAGCAGTTGGTAGCATTTTGCTTTTGAGGAACATATCCTCCCTTGCTATGTAATCCTTCTCAGTAGCAAGCAATGAGAGAGTTTATGAGAATTCTGGATCCAACTTTTATCCTAGCCTGCTATTCTGGGATCCTTTCTTTCATAGAGCCCTGACAATACACAAGGAGAAGACAGGAAACCCTACCTGCACACTTTTGGTCTCTTTCCAAGAATTTCTACTTCTAGGTTCTTAGTGAGGTATTTGAGTCATTGCTTTCAATACACACACACACACACACACTGTGCACTGTCAGCAGGAGCATTTGTGCTCCATATTATTAAGGACTTGTAGCTAGCTGATATCACAGAGGCGCTCTGTCATCCCAGCTACTTCTTATCATGCACTGCTGGCCCTACCAGGGGCTGTCACTTATCATTGTAATTACTTAGTCACTTCATTAAGACCCTGAGTCATTCTACCCATGACCTCAATTAACTCCTAATTTTGAATTCCTCATGTAGTGGCCGAGAGATTTTTCTGAGTAGAATGTGGAATTTTCTCTCTGCCATCTCCACTAAGAGGTTTCCTAGAGTGACCACCTTTCTGTCACCTTGAAGGACAGAAACACAAAGCAGGCTGCTAATGTCAGCTACAAAGTGTGCACTGAATTTTGAATGTGATTATATCAAAAAATAACTTGAAATTAGGGAGTTACTGACTAAGGCCATAGGAGAAGCTCCTGTTCTCCCTTTAACCTTTGTAGCTATGTTTTCCTTCCTTGCTTGTGGCCATGACAGCCTTTCTTGTGCTCCCTGGAAATGTCCAGCTGGTTCCTGTTTGAAAGCTTTTGTATGAGCTGCTATTGGTTTTGTATTAGTGTCACCACTTCAGAGCCCATTCACCATCCCATCTAAGAACCCCCTCGCCACCCCACTATGTTATGTAATTCTGTTTTATTTTCTTTGTATCACTGATCACTATGTGAAATTGTCACAGGCAATTATCTGATTGTGAATTAATTGCCCCATCCTGCCCCACCCCCACCCTAATCCCAGTTGCATGAGAGCTGGGATTTCTGTCTGATGCTCTGTTGTATCCAAAGTGTGTAGAACAGTTTCCAGCACAGAGCTGGTGCTCATTAAATATTTCCTAAGTGAATGGGTAAAGGATATGAGCATTAATGTATACAATTAGTGCAGAATGACATTAATTACTTTATATTAAAATGTCTTTACCTGTTCACCAGTGAAATTCTGAATAAAAGTCATATCTGAAGAATTAATGATTGAGACCTGAAATCATAGAAATTAGATAAGCACAATGTTAGACAAAGGATGGAGGTTTTATAAGTTGTAAATTAAATCATTCAACAGTGTTGTGAAGAGTAATAACTGGTTAGCTATATATAAAACAAAAGTGCAAGTCCATAAAAACAATCTAAAACTACCAATTAAACACTTTGTTTGCAGTTGAGTCTAGAATATTTTCCAATAAACTGAATGTTACTAATCTGAAGCGGTGAAATAATAGTTGAATTTAATAACATTGAGAGCAATTAACCTGATGGTCAATTAATTTTCTTAATCAGGATTTTGGGCTAATGCTATTTCTGTTTTTATACTTTTATGAGAACTGATAATTATGGCTCTTTGCAAAAAAAAAAATTTAAAATACTAACCAGCAAAAATGTTCCTTTTGAACCCTCTTACACTGTTGGTGGGAATGTAGACTAGTACAACCACTCTGGAAAAAAATTTGGAGGCTACTTAAAAAGCTGGACATCGATCTACCATTTGATCCAGCAATACCACTCTTGGGGATATACCCAAAAGACTGTTACTACAGAGGCACCTGCACATCCATGTTTATTGCGGCACTATTCACAATAGCCAAGTTATGGAAACAGCCAAGATGCCCCACCACTGACGAATGGATTAAGAAAATGTGGTATCTATACACAATGGAATTTTATGCAGCCATGAAGAAGAACGAAATGTTATCATTCGCTGGTAAATGGATGGAATTGGAGAACATCATTCTGAGTGAGGTTAGCCTGGCTCAAAAAACCAAAAATCGTATGTTCTCCCTCATATGTGGACATTAGATCAAGGGCAAACACAACAATGGGATTGGACTATGAGCACATGATAAAAGCGAGAGCACACAAGGGAGGGGTGAGGATAGGTAAGACACCTAAAAAACTAGCTAGCATTTGTTGCCCTTAATGCAGAGAAACTAAAGCAGATACCTTAAAGCAACTGAGGCCAATAGGAAAAGGGGACCAGGTACTAGAGAAAAGGTTAGATCAAAAAGAATTAACCTAGAAGGTAACACCCACGCACAGGAAATCAATGTGAGTCAATGCCCTGTATAGCTATCTTTATCTCAACCAGCAAAACCCCTTGTTCCTTCCTATTATTGCTTATACTCTCTCTACAACAAAATTAGAGATAAGGGCAAAATAGTTTCTGCTGGGTATTGAGGGGGGGAGCGGGAGGGGGTGGAGTGGGTGGTAAGGGAGGGGGTGGGGGCAGGGGGGAGAAATAAACCAAGCCTTGTATGCACATATGAATAATAAAAGAAAAATGAAAAAAAAAAAGTTCCTTTTAATTCTATTCAGCCAAATCTATAAACATTATGTTTTAAAGCTATTTTAAAAGATAAACATTATTTAATATATGTATTTCTTTTATAATGTCTTTTCTTTTATATATTTGCTAATTTCATGGTAACCAGTTATAAAGAACTTGATTAGTATCCATCTCAAATTGGATGTAAGGGAAATCTGGCTATAACATCTGTCACCGCATTGATCACTAGGGTTGATTCAGCTGATCTGACCGGTTAGGTGGATGTTCCCTTCCTCCCTCACCACTCCGTGTGCATCCCTCCTGAAGCTGCATGCTAAGTAGAAGAGGAAGACCATCCCACATAGAGGAGGACTGTTCTTTAGTCAAGGGTATAAAAGTAGCTGCGTTCCTCTGTTGAAAACTCCAAACAAGCTCTCAAATTAATATCTACCAAGAATCTCATAACACAATCCATTGGAAAATAGGGTCTTTGTTGATGAAATTAGCTAAGGATCCTGACTTGAGATCATCTTAGGTTGGCCAATAGCTCATATCCTAATAAAAAGGGGGAGAGGATGCACATAGAGATAGAGGGATAAAATGAAGATGGAGGCAGAGGTTGGAATGATGTTGACAAAAACCAAGGAACAGCCAGGCACTGGTGAGACCCCATCTCCAAAATAACCAGACCAAAATGGACTGGGAGTGTGGTGCAAGTGGTAGAGCACCTACTTTGCAAGAGGGAAACTCCAGTCTCATCAAAAAAAAAAAAAAAAAAAAAAAGAAGCCTAGAAACACCAGGAGCCACCAGAAGCTGAAAGGGGCAAGGAGAACCCTCCTCTAGTCTATCTGGAGGGAGCTTGACTCTACCCTTGACCTTGACTTCAAACTTCTGGTCTCTAGCATTGTGGGAGAATAAATGTATGTAATTTTAATTTATTTACTTTGCAATAATTTATTATGGTCACCTTAGCAAACTCATATACTACTAAACTACCAATTGAATTTATTATTTCTACTATATAAGGCATTTTAAGGTGTTGGTGATAATAATGGCAGCCTCTACAATAATCCTAGATTTGCATATAGATAGGACTGGCTCCCTGCTGTGAGACGATAGCTCCACAAAACCCCAGGCATATGGATCTAGACAAACCTAGCCTCACTTGTTTTCCTTTCTGCTTTGTAAGCAAACAGAATGCATCAGTAGGAGGAACTCATTATTACAGGAATGTTAAAAAGAGTAAAAAGGTTGTACATTACTTTGTATAAATAAAATACTCTGGAGTGTCTTTCCAATACTCACATATCCAAAATTCTGTGCTCCTCTTGGAACTCCAGCAACCAATTCTGGGGATAAAAATAGTCATTCAGAAAGGAATTGCATATATTTAAAGCAATGTACATAGAAAATGGTAAAGATTGTGCCTTTTAAATGAGTAACCATTGTGTAGAGGGTTAGAAGTTAGAAGTCTAGGTTTTGCATTTACTTTTTCAATGGCTTTTGTTTGTTTATAGACAATAGAAAACAGAAGAACAAAAGTCCTGCTTTGAGACTTTCCAGTTTGCTTACCAGCCTGAATGCATTTCTGCCTCTAGAATATCAGCCTAGCTTCTCAGGTCTGCATGTGATTTATATTTCAAGCTGCTCACTCTGATTGCGAGCTTTTACCTTGGGAGCATCTTTTGTACTGGCATAAAAGTTCAACTCTTGTCACAGGAAAATGCTAAAACAATTTTGATAAGAGCTGGCTTCCTAAGACTATTGGCAGTAACATTGGGGCAACCTGGAAACCAAGGGTATCCTAGGAAGAAAGCATCAATAGTGTAGAAGAAAACTCTAGGAGAAAGGAAACACTGCCCAATGGACAGTGACCTGGCTTTAGATTAATAAAACAATGCCTCACATGTCACCTCAGGTCTATCATATACCTGGCATAAATGACTAGACATAATTTTCCCCAATCATTTGCAATAGTTGGGATAATAGTTGAGAGTTGGGATAACTAATTATCAAAAATCTCTCCAGCTCCCATTTCTATAAATCTCAACTATCTTTTGATTTATTAGGATTTAAAATTTATTGTAATTTTAAGAAACAGGGCATAGAAGAGGTTCTTATTCTATTGGAATTACCTGCCCTCTAATATTGCCCCTAAAGGCATAGCACAAATTCAAGCATTTAATATATCTACTGTGCTGTGCTTCAGGAGAGTTGGGTGCTTTTGGGGTTGGCATTATTAACCAGGAAGATTCGCTTAAGATGAGATGTTGAGCAATTTCAGTAGCAAATTCACTCATTTAGTCAACAAACATTATTGATGACCACTGGATACAGCACTGAGCAAAGCAGACGAAAGTCCTTTTCTCATGGGGCTTATTCTCTCATTAAAAGATGCAAATAAACTGGTATCAGGAGTACCAAAATTGGCATTGGGAAAGAGTTCAATTTATTAGAATAGTCAGGGAAGGCCTTAGTGAGAAGGTAACATTGGAGCAAAGATTGAAAAAAAGGGAGAAAGTGAGTCTATTTAGGAGAAATCTGTTGTAGTTACAGGGAAATTCAAGTGCAAGGCCCTAAGGTAGGAGTATGCTTAGAGTTATTCAAGGAATAGCAAGGAGACCAGAATTTCTTGAATAAAGGAAATAAGAGTTAAAGGAATAAGAGACAGGGTAGGTGGTAGGAAGGCAAGGGTAATAGCGGGGAGGTCAGTTCAGAAGCTATTGCCATTATACAGGTGATAGATTATGGAAGCTTGCGTAGGAGTAGAACTGTGGAGGATGTAAGAAATAGCCCGATTCTGGTTATATTTTGAGGATTTAGTGAGCAGGATTCACTTATGAATTGGATGTGGGGCACTGAAGAAATAGCACATACCAACGCTTTCTTCTAAGCTTTCTGGTTTGGCAATGCCATCAGGTGGCAAGTGGGGAATTGAAGGACATTGAAGGACAGTGCATGTTCTGATGGGAAGGCCAAGCCTGCAGTTCCTAGCATGTTGAATTTGGGATAGCTTCTCAAGTAGAGATGTTGAGTAGAGAGTTGGATCCATTAGCATGGAACTGAGTCTAAGTTGTAGGAGTAAACAAGATTGGATGAGATCACCAGGAGTGAACTGAAGAATCAATCCATGGATTCAGTCCTAAAACACTCCAGTGGGTGAGGGAATGAAAGAGCTGCCAGAGTCAGGGGGATCCAAGTGGAGAAATGAAGAGAACGGAATCTGTTCTGTCCAGTGCTCCTGACAGTCCCAGAAGATGAACAGTGTGGAGGCCTCTGGCTGGCTTGATAAGTCACTGCAATAGAGCAGGTAGGGGATCAGACCAACCTGGGGGAGCTTAAGAGAAGGGAGCTGAGATCTGCCAGCCAGAGAACATAGGCAGAGTGACATTCTTTCAAAGCAGAAAAATACAGATGGTAGCTGGAGGTGAAGGTGGGATAAAAGGATTTTTTTTGAAGATGGGAGGAATAACAGTATGGCTTGTATATTAGTAGGAATGATGCAGGAGAGGGAAAAATTGATGCTGCAAAATAGAAAGGTAAGAATTGCTGGAGTCCTGTCTCTGAGACTAAGAAGACACAGGATATAGCAGAAAGCAGCGGGCTAGCTGGGATGGGATACAGATAGTTTATCTACAGAAACAGGAGGCAAAGTGAAGCATGTTCTTGAAGAAATAAGATGAAGTATACAGAAAAAAAAAAAAAAGAAATCATCTATATAGATTCCCTAGCCAGGAAAGCTTCCAGGACTGGTATTGCACTGCCCAGATTTCCATAATCATTTTTTTGGGATGTGAATTAAATTCTTCTGACACTGAGAACAAACCACAATCAGACCTAATAGAGTTGACTGATTTCAGGGTCAGGCCTGTTGACCAGGACAGCTTTAGAGGGATTATGCCTTTTGAGATATATGGCAACCACTACTTTTTCTCATATCCTGTGGACATTCAAGTTTGTTTTAAAAAAATTCAGTCCTCATGTCAGTAACTTTGGAGTCTGAAACCTCCTATGATCACACCACTGAAGAGCTAGATATTAGTTGTAATGTTGATTAAATGTGTTCATAATCATTCATAAATGACTAGGACACTTTAATTGCCTGGAGTCTAAGGCAAATTAGAACTATAGCTCAGCTGCACAAATCTTCAGTTGGAAGGGAAAATAGAAGACTTTTCTTAGATCTTTTCCAATAACTCATGGTTATTAAGAAGTTTCTTAATATCAACAATATGTTCAGGAAAAATTTAGGTCATTGACCTGGAAATGCATGATTTGGATCTCAAACCCACTAGTGAGGAGAAAGGAGGCTAGAACTTATCAAAAAGTCTTCTACTCACTAAACAATATGCCCTGTGGTTTATTATTTTCCTTTCTTAACCCCTAAAGGAGGCCTCAATATCCCATTTTGATACACAGGGAAGCAGAGGCTTAGAAAGATTCAGTCACTGTAGAGCTCATAGTTGGTGTGTAGCAGAAACCAAGAACTGGCAGCAAAGTCAACATTCTTTCTACTACATCCAGTTACTTTCCTGGGATTGGTTAAGGCCGATCACTTTCTTGGGTCTTAGCCCAACAAATCTGATTCTAAAATGAGAATGAAAACTCTTAGCCTTTTTCAGTCATGAATACATTTGAAACTGGAAAAAAGTTATGGATCTCCTCACCAGAAAAATTAAATACATAATAACCTTGCATGTAATTAATAGGGGTTCGAATACAGTGTTGTCTACCCATGGACCAAGCCAGCTGTCCAAGAATTCCTTGTTAAGAATCCCTTATATGGTAGACATCAAGTGCTTTTTTATAGAGTTCTCACTCCTGTTACCTAATTAATAGTGAACACGGAGAGCCTTGGATTTGTAATCGTCTAATGAACTGATTGTGATGTTCTTTTATTTTAGATAGCCTTAAATCACATCAAATATGAAAGCTCTTTCTAGATATTTCTGAGATCCAATGGAAAGTCACTGCTATTTTCTATCATCATTCCCTAGACTGCACTGTTGTACATCACTACTAATTTTCTTGGGTCAGAACTGAGTGCTGTTTTGAAAAGCTTTTCAACAAGAGCTCTTATGCCAGGTTAAAAAAGAAAATCATTTGGCACATTTTATAATTTCCTTTCCTAAATTATTAAGTGAGGGAATATAAGATTTGACTTTTTTTATAAAGGTGCTAGCTTTTCAATTCTATATCTGAAAGTACTTGTAAGGATGAAATGAGTTAATCTTATATATTTATGAAACACTGCATTTGGTCTGTCACAGTGTGGCTGTTGTCTAAGTCATTTAATCATCTGTATATTTTTCATTCATAACACAGGACTAGTGCTCATATTTTAATTGCTTAACTAGATTTTATAAAGATATACTTTGATTCTTAGGAATTTCTTTGATGTTTAAAAATGTACCAAAATATTTTTTCTAAAAATATAAACATTCTGGATTCCATTTATATATGTTTTGTACAGCAAACATTTTACCTTTTCCCCATGCTTTTAAAAATGACTTAAGTCTAACATCTCTCACCTTGCTGAGAGTCTCCAGTGAATTCTCCAGCAGCAACTGAATATCCTGTTTTAAAGAAAAGATAGAAACTAATCACACTTGATGTCGTAAGGATGAGTTATACCTAGAAAAGATGAAAGAGCTACCATGGTACTCTTCTTCTATAAGGGGAACAATTAGTCATGCCAGTGTGAATATTTGCTATTTGCATACTAAATCCTAAAAGCCCTGCTACTACTGATCTTAAGTAGAAATATGTCAAAAAACAATCAGACTCTGAGGTCAATTTTCAGAGCATGAATTCCTTTAAGTGTAAATGGGAGCTGTTGCATTTTAAGAGCTATTGATTCATCATGAATAGGCATCAGGCATCGGGATATCTGGAGGACAACCATTGTACTTAGATTTTGCTATTTCTGATCATCAACATGGCCTATTTCCTCATTCCTTTAATAATGGTTTTCTACAAATTTCACTTAGTTCTATACTGACAAAATATAGCTACTACTTTCTTATTTTCAAATTTATTAAACATCAAAATGCTTAGGATACCAAGGGTAGGAAACAGCAGTGATGAAATGACAGTGTATAGTTTGCACATAATAAAACTTGAGAATATTACAGTACTTGAAAAGTCTCTTGTTGCTGCTCTAAAGAGTAGACAGGGTTATTATCATGTCATCCCCATAGTATTGGTAGTATCCCTGATAAATATTTTATGTGCAAGAACCTATTATGGATCCTACAAAAGAGTTGCTCAAAAACAAGAAAACAGATGCTCAAATTATGTAGGTTATATAGAGTGGCTGAAATAATACTTTTATGTAAAAAGAAAAGAAAGCCTAAGAGTAATATGGAAACTTTCATAAGATGCTAAATAACATCAGATAAATCAGAAATAAAATTTGCATGTTCACTTAATCTGTTTGTCTTTTAAGAAACCATAAATATCTTGTGCAGTAGGTCTCACCAAGGTAGCTATCATCGTAGGAAGCTGGAGCCACTTCTGTCTGCTTTTCTCCAGCCAGTTTCCTTAGAATATCTTTGAATGAATAATTTGCAATGATGTCTGCAATACTGGTGGTGATCACCTGACCTGTGTTTAAACAAATTAGTACATTAACTGAATGAATGCAAGAGGCAGCCCCCCATCCTGCCCCACTCGACAAATATGGAACCACACATACTCTCTTGAATGTCATCATGAAATTGCTTGCATTTTTTGATAATTAATTTTCCTGCTTGTCTACCATTAGAACTGCAAGACAGAAGTTGATTACAGCTGGGTCAAACTTTCCATACTGATGGAAGACCAGAGATGAATTAGAATATTTTATCTGTTTTCCTGCTGCTTTCAGCACACATTCTCCCTCTACCTTCAAATGACAAAATGGTCAGAGTGGAGCTAATTGCAGGTGAAATTTACATAACAGAATTTTTATTCTAGAATGTTCTGGCTGGAAGGAAATTTTGAGATCATCTTCCAATTATAGCTTCTTATATATGGGGAAAATGAGGCCCAAAGCTTGCATGCACTCTGTGAAGTCACATTGTTTTGCTAGTAGAATTTTGGCATTACAGTCAAAGTCTTTTTTGGAATTCTAATAATTTTTTTTTATTCTTGCAAAGCATAGGTGTGGTATTAAATCTAAATCACTTATACTCAATTCAGTATAGATATAGAAGTTAAGTTAAAGGATGGAGATAATAATATCTGAGCCATTTACATTTTATGCTAGAGAAAGCATAAAATTATGATAGTAGGAAGAAGTCAGAGAAAAAAGAATCTATAGACATAAATATTGGTATGATGAGAATTTTGGCTAATTTTCCCAAATAAATTCACTCTCATAAGTCTAAAAATATGACTTATATAGTCATAGACAAGTATGTGAAAGACAGTCAGCAATTTTCCCAGTGACATTTCTATGCATTCTCATATTTATTATGGACATCCAAGGCAAAAATAAAACCCAATGCTCCTTTGTAGAGAACTAAAGAAGTACTTTCAAAACTAATGTTTAACATCAACCTTAAAGCCAATTTATTCTTTGGGAACTCACAAGAATAAAACTGTTGAATCAGGCCATAAATATTTCCCAGTGACTGGACTGAAATGACTGTTCTGATATTAAGACAATGGTACTTATATATGAATTTATGAAGAATGTCATAGAATTTGTTAATTTTCTCTGTGCTATAACTCAATACTCCTATCCCTCTCCTTCATACGATGCCTTTGCTTGTTTCCTTTTGCTGGGTCTATAAATGATATGATAGTAAGTCTGTATAAAATTTAAAACTTTGTATCTCAGACATATGCTTCTACATGACTTGCCATGGCTTATTTTTAGTAGATCATTTGTACCAGATATTTTTCCCGCTTGAAGAAAA
This sequence comes from Castor canadensis, assembly GCF_047511655.1. Taxonomy (NCBI): domain Eukaryota; kingdom Metazoa; phylum Chordata; class Mammalia; order Rodentia; family Castoridae; genus Castor; species Castor canadensis. The sequence goes on along the minus strand of NC_133400.1, from coordinate 80,614,184 downwards.
GAATTATGTGAAATTAACCAAGATTAGAAGAAAATCATTTTAAACATAAATGTAATTTTTATTTCATATCCATATGTTGCATGACATTGTTTCTGTTTGTGAAATCATTTTTAAATGTCACAATGTCATTTATTTGATATTTATAATTATATGTTCATTAAGTTTAATAGCAATTTAATATGAAATTTTATCATAAATACATCTTCCTGGATCATTACCATTGCCTGTTAAATATGGTCAGAAAAAAACCCTCCCTTACCTATTCATCTGACTCACATTATTCTCCATTTTTACTCTAAGCTTTACAGTTAAGATTCAGTCTAAATTTGTACTGTGTTCCCTCTGGGGGCACCCATTTGCACCCATGTCTTCAGTTATTGTCAATATGCCAGTTGTGCAAGTTTCTATTTTACCCTAGATATCTTCCTGGAACTTAAGATTATGTTGCTAAATTATATGTGAAAACTCTTGGACATCCCAATGTTCCAGTTTCCATACTCAATGTGACCAAGAGCAAACTCATCACCCTCTTCAACCCATTCTGACCATGCTCTCTATCTCAGTTAGTGGTACCCAACTACAAACATTCAGCTGGGGAAGTCAGGAGGATGTCCTTGACATCCTCCCTTCCCTCACCACCCTTTATCCAACCTATCATTTAGGTTTGCAAATTTCTCCTCTTTTTCCATCACCGCTCTGAGAAACAAATGTCTTTACCTAAAACTTACAGCAAATTCATTTAAAAAACTTAAGAGTACTTTATAACCTTATAACAACCTTATAAGAGTTTTGCTGATGTTTCACTTTGGCCAACAATCCATTTCCCATGTTGTAGTCAAAGTGCTCATTTCACAACATGAATTTAATCATAATTTCCCAGGCTTCAAACTCTCCAGTGGTTTCCCATTCTTCTGAGGACAAATAGACCATCCTACTCTAGTTAAGCCATCCATTTAAACTCTTTAATTCTACCAGTGGTTTCTCATTGTTTGTAGGATAAAGACAAAGCATGGTCTGCAAGTTCTGCTTGTAGCCATACCACTCTGGCAGCAGTTCCCTTGCTTTGTTAACTTTAATCGCCATGACTTTCTTCCATTCTTTCCTGCACTGCATTGTTTCATGCACAACATTTGCACATAGTCCCTCCTCTCTTCACCTAGGTCACTTCTACTCAAGGTCCAGAACTCATTTCAGGGTTTCTTGCTTCTAAATAAGTTGATCTTTGGGACTCTGCAGCATCTTTGTAAGAATTAGAAGGAGCTATCCCCTTTGGGTGCATGCTGTCTTGTGCCTGGGTTCATGGCTTCTTCGGTAGAGCACAAGTTGTATTCCAACTCCTTGTCAGCCAATGGTCAGAGTGCAAAGCTCTTCTATATGCAGTCACCCTGGAGAAACCATCTGTATTCTCAAGACCCCATCATAACTACTGTTCCTTCATGGTGTGTATAATGGATAGAGATTCTTAGGTACTTATGTGACTATTCAATTGATTCTCATATCTTTCGATATTAACCTCAGTGAAGATAAACCCTGGCTGTTTTCACTTGTTATGTCCCCAGTCTGACATAGCCTCAATAAATTCTTGGTGGAGAAATGAATAAGTTGCAGGAATATTTTAAGATATCATTTATATAGAGAAGTATAAGTTGAAATGGTGCTTTATTGATGAAACCATAAATGTAAGTATAATGTTAATGAAATAAAAAGTCAACATTTGATGACTTCGCTTTATCTCCTTAGTAACAACATATGTGATTTTTTTCTCTCCTAACAGAACCTACCTTGCCAGTAAAAACTCCCAGGTCCTCCTACTATAAGGTCTCCATTCTATAAAACAGAAGCAGACACAGGAACAATTATAAAAGAAACACTAAAAATTTTAAAAGGGTGATTAATTATTGCTAATAACCACTACTCTACACAATTTTTTACTCATAAAAATTTTTTTCAAAGAGGTCCTTATATCAAGAGGTCCTAAAAGAGTCCTGCAGGCCATTTTCTTCCCCTTTTTGCTTTTAATTATTTAGTGTTTGTCACATTAAATAATTTTAATTTGACTCAGTCAGGCAAGTTGAAATTCCTTCCTTAGGAATACATAAATTCAGTTTTTTTGGCATTGCCTCTAGTAAGCAAAATATTTACATGTTTAATGCTATCAATTTAGCAGGCATGGTCTTTGTAAAAAGCCTTGGTGATAAAAAAATTCATTCCAATTTTTTCAAGACCATAATAATACCTGTTGCCCCTCCCCCATACATCTGTAAGCCCATTCTTTTCTCAGGAGAGAAAGCAAAAACTCAGACCAGCAAATATAAACAGTTTCTAATCTACCTACTGTCCCATTTTCTGTACCTTATCTGTAAATTTCAGTGGAAAAAAATTAACACAAAACTGAAATTTCTTACAATATTTTCAAAACCATAGAATCTTTGTCCTTCTTATTTGTATAGACATCTCTGTTTTTAAAGTTTTAAAAAAGTATATGAATTTTATATAAATACTAAATCAGACCAGCCAATTATAGATAAGACATAAGAAAGTTCTTCTTTTCATTGTACATCTTTCTGTAATATTTAATAAGTTGTTATGTGCATAGGTTATGTAATTGAAATAAACAGCAATCAGAAAAAAAATTGAGAGAAGTTGCCAGGTATGATGTACCTAAAGTTTCTTTGGTTATTGCTGTAGTTTGGGGAGGGGCATATGGAGTGGGAATGCAAGACAGAGTAAAAATAACAGCAACAAGAAAAAAACATATTAAATACTAGAAGATGCAAAACCAAAAGAATTCACCTTGTAAAAATCCAGACTAAATCCTGCTTGGCAGTAACCCTGGCCTTCAGGATCGGCATTGCCTGGAATGGTCAGAACATATCAATGTTATAATATCATTTCTAAGCTATATATTTTAACAACCAATTCAAGATATTCTGTTATTTTCTGTGCAGACTTCCTAAGTTTAAAATGATAAATATGTGTTTTATATTTGAAAAATTCACTCTAAGTAATTTATGAAATACATTTCTATGTGTTTTCTTATCCCAAATATCATTGTGATTCTACCCAATGATCAACAGGATTAATGTTCTTTTGGGTTATTATATTGGAATTATTGAACACATCAAGCACTAACTATTCTACATTTAGGGCTTTTATCAGAGAACAAAAGTTTATTTTGATCTTTACAACTCATATTCATTAGAAGAAATAAAATCTCCAAGTTTCAACTGTGTTCCAAATTAGACAGGTGGCAGTAATGTCTCTTTTTGTCCATCCCTTCTAATACATCGATCATTCCTACCAGGTGATGGCTTGAGACATGTCATCTATGTGCATGCTGGATGCACTGGAGGCACCGACAAAGATTTCTATTTTTATGCTCTTTAATAGCAACTTAGTCATAAGTTGTCTCATTAGGTAAGTTAGGTAAATTAGGAAATTACATTTGTGATTGTAATGACTTTCGCAGGAACATAATGTTCACAAAAGGGACATAATTATTCACAAAATAGATGGCTTATTTTTATTCTATCCAATGTAATTCACTCACTGAACGTCCAACAGAATCTCACATATATTTTTAGAAACTATACATATACATTCTAAGGTTATGTTACCAAAATCTTTAGGGCTATAGGATCAGGAATTTACTACTTACAACATATTTGAAAGAGCTCCTTTCATTTCTAAGGGCCTAAATTATAGCTAAAATGTAGTTAAGTAGGGGGAATGTCAATTGTTATATATTAGACAAGAACATGGTAATAATTACTTATTTCTTATCAAGAATATGACAAATGAAAATTAAAATGAGAGGGGAGGAAAGAAAATGAACACCATCACAGGAAATGTTTATAGGCTGAGTGGAGCCTGTTCTAGAAGCTTTTTGAAATGGATCTGGTCCTTCCAGGTCTCTCTTGCATTTTTTTTCCTTTCCTTTGGTCAGTACTTACCTAATTTTAACATTGTCATCAATTCTTTCCAGATGTTCCCTTCATTTTTAAAAATACCTTTCTACTTCATATAGTGTATTTTAACAAAATTTCATCGTTTTTTCACAACTATATATTGTGGTTTATGGTTATGAATTTTATAAAATTCCCTGAAATCTCATCTGTGTAGCTTCAAATGTCAGGATCCTAGTCGTCTAGAAGTTCATGAATGTAAATATTTATATGCAACCAGAAATATATGAGAATACATATTACTATGCAAACCTATCTGTATTACATTGAGTATATTTAATAAATGCATTTTAAGCACACCAATCTTTTTAAATCAGTGTTTTTATATTTTTAATATTTTAAATTATTTAAAAGGGAAGAAACATGACCATTCTTTGAAGTTGCTTCATTTTAAGACAGGAAACTGCAAAATTTAAGAGAGAATACTAAAAAATTCATTGAGAAAATAACCAACTTCAAATGTTTCTTTTGAGTGGCAATTATAGTAGACTGTGAGGTTATTTCCTCTACAAAGCCATTTCTTTTTTCTCATTGAATTGTAAATTATGGGAGCTAAAGAAATCTTTCTTCTTAGAACTTCAGAGCATCTCTGAACTTTATAACTATGCCCCAGAGTGAACTCAGGAACCCAGGGTTGTAGGCTGTTCATTCACTAATATTTGTTGATTTCCAGAGTAAAAATTGAAGGTGTGTGCGAAATGTCCTCACCTGAATTCTGAATGAGCATCAGAGTCAAAGACATGTCATTAATACGAATGAGCAAGTTACCTCCCACACTGATCACAGTATCCATGGAGTGGGTTTGTGCTATAGAATTAACATAAAGTGCTTTTTTAAGTTCTCTTTTGAAAATAATATCATTTGATATTCCTGTTCTGTGATAGCGACCATATGCTCATGAACAAGCTAGCTTTGTTTTACTGAACTGTGAACTTTTTAGCCATGACAGGAAGTCTGCTCTTTGGATGATTTGAAGAGGAAGAAGTACAAGTAAGAACAGGGAACCCATGAGTGTGTGGAAACTGCAGATATATGCTAGAACCAAAGCAATCCTTGGCAATTTGTTTACTATACCGCAACTCAACCTGAGCTCTATTTTGCCTTTGCTGGGCTATATTTCTACTTAGGAAAATAAATAGCAAATAAGTTAGCATCACAATGTGCCCCAGGAACCCATCATGCACATTATGGAAGATGGTTCAAACTTGTCTATATTTAATTATTTCAGTCTGAGCTCTCACATCACACAGACAGTCAGGCAAAAGGGCAGAACAAGAAGCAGTAACAAGCTTTACAAATGATCATCCACAATGTTATTTGGAGGAACACAATATGTCATTAAGGCGAAAGTCATATGAAGGATAGGCTTGTCATTTTAGTTGCACTAGTTTGCTGTTTGGGGTAAGCATCATTAGCACTCCTGTCCATCATGAAAAGTGTGATATGTGCACATATAAACATGGATGAAGCAAGTTCAATTTGTCTTTAGCATCAGAATAGTGACCTCTTCCCAAACCCAAGAGCCAAGAACTTTGGATGGATTGTGATCCAAGCTATGCCTCTCTTTAATTGATGTCTGTGTCCAAGGGCTCTCCCCTCCCCTCCCCACTCCAACTGTCATTTGCTAAAAGAATCTCTTCCTATCACCTGAACAAAGAGCTCCCTTCTTCCTGTCCCCACAGGCTCAGATCGCACATTCCTCGCTTGCATTGCTATATTTTTCTTAGCAGTATTGTCACTACCTGATATTATATTATGAACTTACTTAAGGTTTTGCCTGTCTCGCTCACCAAAATGTTAGTTCATGGGAAACAGGAGGCCCTGTTTTCTCTTGTTCTTTGTTGTGTTCCCTAAATGTAGAATAATTATTGCCAGTACAATAAACAAGTATTTAAAGAATAGGTAACTGAGTGTAATTACCTATAAAGAATCTTCATTTTAAAGGTATTTAAAATAAAGTCCTTATTTTACAGACTGTTCATTTGGCTGACACTGAGAAACTCATGAGCTTCTCTTTGCCAAAATCTCCATCAAAACCCACCAGAGGTGAAAAGTTCCATTCTCAATTCTTTGGAGCTTTAAATTTCAGCAGCTTCTTTGTTAACCTTCAAATGTCCCTGTTCCATTTTTTTGTCTTCATTATTTATTTCTGATATTTGCTCATTATCTTCCCTAAATTAATCTTGAATTTAAAATTATTTATGTAGAATGGGGGAACTTGTATTTTTAAGGATCAAACTAATTGCAGGTTGAGTTTTTTAAAAATCAATATCCTGAAATCAATATCACTAGAATGTTCTTTCTAGTGATATTTCTCCTACTACCACCATGTGTTTTTGTGAATTGTTGAGAATAAGAACGGAAATTCATTGGTTGTTTATCCACAAATCCCATTGATGTACTTGGCACTTGGAGAAGTTCATAAAAGAGCTCTGAACAAAAAAGCAATCAGCCAATTGATCAATCATTATTCCAAAGTCCTTGGGGATTCCACAAACATGAAGCAATTAAATAGCAATTCCCCAAGGATGGCACTCATAGGCTTACTTTACAGGGTGCTTTGCTGGAAGAGCACTTGAACTGTACACTTGCACCCCAAGTGTACAGAATCATTTTGGGAGAATAAGGGGTGACTCTCCATGGTAAGCAGAAAGGTATATCATGAACAACCCAAGGCGACTGCCACCAAACAAAGCAGCTGTCATTGAGAACACAGCCAGACTAAATGCTCAAGTCAGTTGTGCTCAGGTCTATGCACACTAGCTAACACCTTTCCTGCCATGAAAAAGCGAATTGGACAGTCAAAATTCATTAGAACACAGACTAATGAATTTTTTGTACATTTCAGCCACAACTGACAGTGTAAGACTATCAATTTCACTGAAGAATCTCTAAAATCCGAATTTAGAAAACATGGAAGAGGATCAGCAAAATTCTGAGTCTTGGCCCTACTATCACAGCAAGACATCCTGTAAAGCTGTCAATACCCTCAGCTCTTTTCCTCATAACTCATCAGTGGTGTTTCAAGCTCATCCATGCTTCTGTCTACAGTAGAAAAGCTCTTCAGCTAAATTCCGGTCTCAAGGAATAAAAATAACTTACTGTTCCTACAAGGAGAATACTCAGCATATGCACTGAAATTTTGAATTGCTACATAGCAAGTGCCAACTGGGTCCTTTTCTGGTGTTGGTTTTAGAGTTCTCCAGTGATACAGAGGAGCACAAGCCTATAAAACATCAAAAACAGTAAATATATTTTCAATGTAGGTTTCTCACATAATAGCTTGATTTGAATTATAGATTAGTATACTTAAAGTTATCACAAACTATGTTACATTATTAGGTGAATTAATTGGCCTCTGTAGTCAGAGTCAAACTTCTAAAAGCAATTTTTAACATTAGTACATAGTGAAACTAACAAAATTTAAACATGTTCAAAGAATGTGACCCCCTGATAATATCTGAAGTGCAATAAAAGTAACCTGGCAAAAGAAAATTACTTCCTACAAGCAAAGAACCCATATTTTCTCTCTCCCCCCCTTAAAAAAATCTATTAGACCTGCATAAAAGCAAATAAATAGTGAGTGAATCAGAGTGATGTCTTAAAATGAGAATTAGTTCCTTTATTTGCGAATTGTTCCTTTATTTATCTAATTGTTCTAAAAAGTACTTTCAAATCAAAGGATGCAGAAAAGTTTATAAACTTCCATTTTGTGGATTCCTCTAGTTTATCACTGAAGTATCTTATGAATTTTTAAATGACTTTGTGGTAAGGGGAAAAACTCATTTTCACTTTATGGTATTTGTTCATAGCAAAACCGAAGGCAAAAGAGCATTTTATGCTGGTTTTAGCAATTTTATGAGATGATCAGGAAGTCATTCCAAGAGCACGTTACTGACTCATAAGCATTTCTGAAGCATTGAGACTAGATGTGAGGCAACTCAATACTTTTACTCTCTTTGCTATGGGGAAGTTTATTCTGACACACTAAAGACCTCAGACAACCTTCCAGAGGGAAATGAGTAGCCCAAGTAACCCCACAAATATGTTTTCAATTGTAAGAGGGCAACTCCCCGAAGTGTTAAATATGAACTGTTCCATGTTTATTTCTAGCTAACCTACAGAAGGTGAAGTAATGCAGCCCTAGTCATACTATGCAACTTCTGCTCAGACTGGTGCCTCCTTTAGAACTTATTCAATTGCCAATAGCACATAATACAGACATTTGCATGTAAAATTCACTTATAAATGTGTGTTGACTTAAATGCATGCCCACGAGATAGACATTGAAACATAATTTGACAATACCAAATTGTTACACATTAGTTGTTATATCTTTGTTGTTATGATATATAATTCATCATATCAGATACTTATTTGATGCCTTGCTCACACCTTCCAATGTTATCTGGAGAAAATAAGATATACTCATTACATTCTACCTTGTGATGCCATTTCTAGGAATATCTTAATGTGTAAAGATGGAACTGCTTCTAAATAAGCTTGTCTAATATCAGGAATTTTGCCAGCAAAAATTAATTTAACCATGGGCAGGACATGGTCATACACTTCCAGCTACTTGGGAGATGGAGACAGAAAGATCTGGTTCAAAGCCAGCTGGGTAAAAAGTGTCAGTGAGAGCCTGTCTCAAAATAAGCTGGGAGTGGTATGTACGTGCCTGTAATCCCAGTTACTAGGGAGGTGAAAGGTAGGAGGATCACAGTCTGAGGCTGGCCTGGTCAAAAGTGCAGTGTGAGTTCTTATCTGAAAACAACACTAGAAGCAAAAAGGACTGAGGTGTTGCTCAAGTAGCAGTGCAAGTACAAGGCCTGGAGTTCAAGCCCCACTGCCACAAAATTATAATCATAATAACAATACCCTAATAATAACAGTAAGAAAAACATAATTTCATGACATGCTCTTGTTTCTTCTTTAGAAACTTAGATTATAACAAGAGCATGGTATTTAAAAGTTAGATATGAAATTCTATTTAAATTGAATAACATTATTTTCGTAGAGATGGTGATGATTTTTTTGGCTCCTGTTTTCTAGCTTGAAGTCTCTGTGTGTTTTACCTGGTTGTCCAAGCCATCATCTCTAGAGACACAGAACTCTGGAATCCTATACTAGCTAGCTACTAGCCTATCTTCTAATTTGATGAGAAGTAAATACAGAGCCTGACTTTAAAATCATTTTATGCTTCAGAATGTCCTTGGAAATCGAGTCCAATGTATAATGACTTTTAGTAAAGATAACCCATATCCTCAAGAAAACCACTCTACTACAACTTCAGTTTTTTTGGTTTTATCTTTCTATAGTCTTTGCCAAAGACCCAAAACACTCTCTAAGCCATCCAGATTCCTTTATCGTTGGGCCTCTTGGTGAAGTGATAAGTTACCTCACTGATGAATTCAACATCAGGGGTAAATGGTGAAGTACAAGGGGGAGTCTGGATAGTCCAACATTCACCTGTGCCCTTGATATCATCTACTGGCCTCATCTCTGTCTCACCAAATGAAATTTAATGCCAGTAACATTCTTTCCAGTGTTTTCCTTTTGTCAGCTCTAAAATGTTACCTTTTTCATATCTGCTAGTGTCATTCTGATATGAAACACACACAGATGTGATATGCTTAGGCTTTGATTCAAATCTGATATGTACACACATGATACCTGCATACTCAACATGTTATTTCTTTAGGCAGCATTTTACAGTTTTAATAACTATCTCACATAGGGTAGAATTCTTCATTCTGCTAAGTTTCAACACTCAAAAAGTACAGATTAACTTGAAATACACCTTACATTATCATATTTTCCATTATATAACTTAGAAAATCCAAGAATACTGGAAAATTTTATTACAAACATATTGCATTATTATTTTGTCAAGAGTTTTGAAGGTTTCTACAAATATTGGGTTAGTGTGTAACATAATTTTTCACAGCTTAAAAAATTAATACAGTACCCCAAAGATTTTTTGAACCTCAAAACAGTGATTAGGATGGAACTAGCTTTTGCATATATCCCACAAGCTACACCTCACTGGAGAATAAAAAAGATCTTACCAACTCTGGAATAAAACTATACTAATGCAAATATAATTCTGCAAGGAATAAATTGAAAATGCTGGGTTTCTAACTAGGGAGGGTAATCTATATTTTACATCTCACCTATTTTATATCAAAATCTCTTGGGGGTTAACCACAGACTAAGTAAAAGTAATCATCTGTGTTAGATACTTATAAATCATAGTTCAAATTGCTTTAAACAAATTAATGAACTCAGAGAATCAGAAATCTAGTAGTTTTAAAATTATTACTATGAAAGGACACTTTCCTTTTGTTCTAAAAAAATCAATGGTACTACAGTAGATTGACTGTTTAAACATCCCGAGGGTAGTAATCCTATTTTTCTTGACAAAATTTAAGCAGCCTTTTAAATCAATCTTAAGCAATAAAATATTTAACTCCTTAAGATGTAACTTTTAATTTTTCATTTTTCTTAGTCATTTTTGAAATATTGGAAAATATCTAACTGATCTAAAAAACAAGCTTCATTTCCTATAGCTTTGAACACGAAAATAGATTCTTCAGATTTTAAGCACTGAATTTCTTTAAAATGTCAATAAGCTTATCTTTGAAAATCTAGCATGTTCTTGTATAAAAGAGTTTTTCTAAATATGAGCATTAGAACATTTTAGGGTACTAGGATTCCAAAGCAGCACCACACCACACAGTTCATACTCACCACGACTTTTCCTTTGTGAGCTTTTACTGTTGCTCCAAACCATTGGTTTGATTTATACTCTATAGGTTCCTTAGTTCCATTAACTCTGATCTTCCTGTTGTCTGACAAGGAGGATATAAATTATTAATAGTCTATAAAATGTGGCAGTCAATTAAAACACATAGTAATAAACATGGACACTAAAAATACCGGAAGAACTAATAGCAATCCTTCCTAAAAAGTTGAAGAGGGTTAAATAGTTCTAAGGGTCAGTATTAACCTGATACTAAAGGCAGATAAGGACATACAAGAAAAGAAAATTACAGGCTAATATCCCTGATGAACATAGATGCAAACATCCTCGATGAAATAATAGCATCTTGAATTCAGTAGCACATTTAAGATACCCATTCACCATAACTATGCGAGATGCAAGGATGGGTTAGCACATGCAAAACAATAAACGTTGTAAATAAACATGATATCATCTCAATAGACACAGACAAAGATTTGGCAATATTCAACAACCTTTCATGATTAAAAACGCTCATCAAATAAAATATAGAAGAAACATACCTCAAAACAACAGAGGCCATATATCACAAGCTAACATCACACTTAATGGTGAAAATTTAAAACACTTTCCTCCAAGGTCAGGAATAAGACAAGGATATGCATTCTTGACACTTGTATTAAACATAACATTGGAAGTCCTAACCAGAGCAATTGGTCAAGAAAAAGAAATAAAAGGCACCTAAATCAGAAAGGAAGAAAATACATTGTCTCTCTTTACAGATGACATGGTTACCTTAGTAAGAAAGAATACTATTATAAAGGCTGAAGGAATAAGAGCTGGTGAAGAGCTGGAGGAAAAGGAGTCCTTTACACACTACTGTGGGAATGTAAATTAGTACAGCCATTATGGAAAACAGTATGGAGGTTCTTTAAAAAATAAAAAATAGAATCAACGCATGATCTGGTGATTCTAGTTCTGAGTATATATCCAAAGGAAATGAAATCAGTATGTAAAAGAGATATCCCCATGTCATGTTCATTTAATTATTCACAATAGCCAGGATATGGGATCATTTTCAGTGTCTATCAATGGATGGATGGATAAAGAAAATGTTTGATATATGCAAGAGAATAGATTTGGCCATAAAAAGGAGAGCCTGTCATTTGTGACATGAATGAACGTGAAGTACATAATACTAAGTAACAAAATACTGCCCAATCTCACTTATGTGGAATCTAGAAAAGAAAGTTCAACTCATAAAAGCAGAGAGTAGAATGATGGTTACCCGAAGCTACTGGAGAAGTGGAGATGGAGAATGTTGTTGAACAGGTAAAAAGCTTCAGTTAGGCCTGGTGCCAGTGTCTCACACCTGTAATCCCAGCTACTCAGGAGGCAGAGAGCAGGAGGATCATGGGTTTGAAGCCAGAACTAGGCAAATAGTTTATGAGACCCTATTTTGAAAAAGTCCATTACAAAAGAGGGCTGGTGGAGTGGCTCAAGAGATAAGAGCACCTGTCCAGCAAGGGTGAAGCCCTGAGTTTTAGCATGGTGACAACAGCTACTAGTAATATATTATAAACTTGAACATTACTGAGATAAGATTTTTTTTTCGGCAGTGCTGGGATCAAACCTATAACCTATGGCCTTACACTGTACCACTGAGCTACATCCTCAGTTCAGAAAGTAGACTTTAAATGTTCTCAACACAGGTAATTGTTAGGTGATAGATGTATTAATTGGCTTGATTTAATTGCTCCAAAGTGTATACATATGTCAAAAGAACCTGTCATATAACATAAATATATTTCATTTTTATTTATCAATTTAAATATACTTGAAATTAATTCTCACCCACCAGGGGATTTCTCTTTAACAAAGCCTAAGCTAAGACTTTCATTAGCTAAATAAAAAATGAAAATAGGTATGTAACATTTCACAACTTAAAATAAGAAATTTTTTATGTTTTATGTTCCAAAAATAGCAATACCCATAAACTTACTATACTATATAGTTATTGTGGATTTTGATAGTCTTGAATCTGTACTTCAGCTGTATATTTGTTCCAGATAGGAGACCAAACAACTATAATTGCTTTAAAGAATTCTGAATCTGTTCCAATAGTGATACATAGAAGTTTCTCTCTGATCCGAAAAGCACAAGGTTTCTCAGCAAGACTCCAAGGTCTTGGTTTTTAAGTGAGTAACATGTGTCCACACAGCCACTGGAGATAAAGCCCCAACATGGTGTTGCACACCCTTTGCAGATGTCAGCGCAAGAGGGGCCAGCTGGGGAGAAACTCAACCCAATTATAACACAATTCAGGTCTTAATCAGAAGCAGAGGTCTTTTCTTTCATTCTTGGTTTCCAGTCAACTTACTTCCCATCTGTCCTGTTCTAACAGGAGCTCCATCAGTAATAGCTAAAGAATTTCTAAATACTAGACTATCTTATGTATGTTTCCTTTCATATCTATTATATTTTTCTTCTTGGCTCACTAATACATTATAAAGTGACCTTTTAGCTCCTATTAGGTAAGGCCAAAATAAACATAATTAAACCTTCACTTGAGTTTACTTATGATTACAGACTTTTAAAATAATTCATTATGTATACTTAATTTGAACCTAAAATTTATATTTTGACATGTTAATAGAAAATAGTTAATTTCCTTCTTAAAAATCTTGTGCTTTTGATGTTTCTGGACTTTTTTTTAAAGTACATTATATACATGTATGAAAAGGTCACAATGCAACCCGTTATTTTGTAAAATCAATATACACTAATTTAAAAGTGCATAGAAAAAAAGGCAAGTTCTGGAAATCCTCACCCAATGTGTACACTACTGGCAAAGAATTACAGCATCTTATGGCTTACAGCCTAAAATGGAAAATATAAACATTTCTATTTACATCTAGGAAGCTTGGTTGATTATAGAATGCAAAGCTAAAGGATCTTACAATCATTAACTAGTTGATTTTGGGAGATTCATTCAATCTACTGGAGTTTTAAATTATTCTCTAAAATGAGGATGAGAACACCTTCTTCCACTCCTCCTTCACAGGAACTCATAAAAAACAGAAATCTCATAGCAATTCACTCCTTAGACAACACCCCTTAATTACAAACCTGGAAATTCAACATTATTCTGAGAACTGGAAGGGACCACACACACACACACAGACATACACACAATAGATTATTATTAGTGATTTGTGGCACTCAGGATGAAATTAGTGACATCTCATGATTATCAATATGGCTTTGATTAAGCATGGGGTGAGAGGAATCCTACAGTGGCTTTGAAATTTCTAAATTGCTAACCAACTAAAAAGTCATGGAAAGAAGAGTGGCAGCTCAAAAATTCAAACATAGTTTTAGTTAAAGGAGATCCCCCAAAGTACCTATGAAAAGCAGATTTCTGTGAGGAAGGAAATGAATTATAGGGGAGACAGATGCCAGTTCTGAGCTGGACCTTTTTGTCAGATTAAACAATGTGATAATTCTACCTGGTTGGTTCTTGAGGCATCTTTTTTGCTACTTTAGGTTGAATTATGTAGTAACTTCATTGAGAGAACAAAATATGGTTGCTTTTCAGCAATTTTCTGGATGAATACTACAAATGAATGGAATTCATTAATTCTATACCTAGTCCAAAGCACATAATTGAGAATTTCACTGTCCCAGGCTGCAATTCACTAAAATCCGTTTGGATCTAGGTGTATCATTCTTTCATTGAAATCCATTATCACCTTTTTAAAATTCTGCTTTATTATTTTCTGGCTTTTAATCTAACACTGTAGTTTTGTAGTATTTCAGATAAGTAAGATAGATTTGGCTTGATGGTGAAAGTGAGCTTCCTCTATTTTCTCCCCTTCCTTTTCTGAATGAGATTCTTCCATACCAACTAACCCACAGGGTGTTCTACTCTCTGTGGGTTAATGGGGCTCAATAAATTTTTGAGGCATGGAGGATGCTTGTGATTTACTTTGATGTGACCTTTACCAAACTAACTCCCAGACTGTATCTATCAATACTCAGCACTGTATCTCGCCCTCTAAGCTCTCCTCTGTATGGTAGAAGCTGAAAGCCAAGAAAATACATTTCCAGGACTCTCTTGTAAGCAGGATTGTGGATGAATGAGACGCTCAAGGGAACTTTGGTTCCAGGGCAGAAGAGAGAAGTTGCTAATTTCTGGTGGGAGCTATAGACAGGCACATGGGCCTTAGTGGTGACAGAATTGATGCTCTCTCATCAGTTCCCAAACATCTTCCTGCAAATCATGTCTTTGGTGTTCCTTGGGCAGCTAAGATCATGTCCTGTGATCCTAAACTGCCAAATTCCTTGATCTGTAGAGACTTCCTGACCTTCACACTTTACCCTTTCCCAAGTCCTTGTGAGTGTCAATCTCTATGAAATTCCTCCTTAGTGATGACAATCAAAGTGGGTTCTATTGTCCTAAACAAACCCAAACCCTAGTAGGTGCACTGATGACATGGGATAAAGCATTTAGGGCAAGCTACATGTCCTCTTGCAGCAGAAGAAAGGCATCTGGCTACCCCAGGGTATTGTCAAGTCCACCAAACTCCTGAGAAAGAACAGTGGCTCTGAGAGATGGTGGGGACAGTTGGGAGCCTAAGAAAATATCTAGTTAGTATATCGCAAACTACAGAGGAAGCTAAGTCCAAAGTTACAAAAAGCTTTTGAAGTGTCTGCATGCAATTTAAAGTTTTCTAAGTGCCAGAACACTATTTATAAAGTTAATAAATAAGTGAAAATCCCAGTGAATTTTTTTTCAAGTAAAGGATCAAGTCTGGGCATGGTGGTACTGTTGCAATCACAGCTACTTGGGAGGTAGAGGTAGAAGAATCACATTCCAAGGCTAGCCCAGGCAAAAGTAAGACCCTACCTATATGATAAACAAAAAGAAAAAGGATTGGAGGCATGGCTCAAGTGGCAGGGTCCTAAGTTCAAACTCTAGTTACCCCACAAAAAGGAAAGAAAAAGATGAGAAAATATCAATATATTTAATATATAAAGAGCTCCCAAATCAGTTCAAAACATTCAATAGAAAAAAATGTGTTAAGGACCTGAACAGTCTTTGCAGGGAAAAATAAATCAGTAGCCTGTAAATTCATGGGAAATTTTGAACTTCAAATGAAAACAGTAATAGCTTAACACTTGCCACCTACTAGTATAGCAAAAAGAAAATTATAACATTCACTCCATTCTCAAGATAACAGATGTGACATTTTGAAATGGATGTTGGACAACAAATTTTAAGTGAATTTTTCTAATGACTCAGAAATTCTACTTTCAGAATTTTATTCAATAGAAATAACTCCAATGCTGGAAGAGACAATATGAAGATGATACTGTTGTATTTGTGATAGAAAAACTGTAAGTTAATGTACATAAATAAAGAACTCTGAAAAACATCTCGATCATCTATAAGTAAGACTGCTGCCTGGCTGTTAAAACATATATGACACAATATGATAGAAGTGTATGCAGTGGTGCAGAATAATGTCCACAAAATATATTTTTCTTTTGAACTGTTTTGAGACTCATAAGTACAGAAAAGCATGAGGACTTGGTATAACAAATTCTTGTATTTCTGTTGGGCAGAGCTAACAATTGTGGAGTTTTTTCATATTCACAGACATGGTAGTCCCTTCTTACACCATTCCACTTCCATTTCCCTTACCTCTCTTCCAGAGGCTGTACCATTATGAATTGGTGCAGACATTTAAAAAGTAATTTCATGAATAATATAGAGCAGAGGGTTACAAATTATTTCTGTCAAGGTCCAGATAATAAATGCTTTAGACTTTGCAATCTCTTGTAGTCTTTGTCACAACTGCTCAATTCTGTCCTCATAGCAATGGCAACCCATAGGCGATATGCAAAATAATGCTGTGTTCCAGTAAGATTTTATTTATGGGCACAGAAATTTGAATTCCATATAATTTTCATGTGTCATGAGATGTTATTCTTTAAAATGTTTTCCAGTCATTTAAAATATAAAAACTATGGTTAACTTATAAGCAATACAAAAACAGATGGTGGGCAAGGTTTAGTTGTAGTTTGCCAACAATTGATAAAGTATTCTTTTGTCTGTTCTTTTTTACTGAATTAAAGGCATTAGATTATTTTATTTGCATGTAGCAGTCTGTATTTGTGTTTTACAATCCATTTTATGTCTGTGAAAGTTGTCCATAAATAGTTTGCTTGCTAGTTAGATATGTAAATACAAAGATATATAGAAACATAGATGGGTGGGTATATGATGGATTTATTTATCTCATGCTTTTTAATTCCTATATAGTATTGTTTCCCACTGGAAAATCATCTAAATTTTATTTACCCATTTCACTTATGTATAAAACTTTAGAGTATTTTTAGTTTGCTATTACTACAATCATGAATGTCCTTACATACATCTTCATCTACTATCCATTCACTCTGGTACCAGACCAGAAGTGACATTGCTGGGTCATAGAAAAGTATCACTTCCATTTTATCAGGTATGCCAACTAATCTCCAAAGAACTTCCATTTCCAGATCGAGTAGCAGTGCAGGAGAGAGAAGGGGTATATTTCACTCTTGCTATTATAGGACATTTTCTCAATCTAGTTGACATGAAATGGTATCTCACTTCATTTTCATTTACGCTTCCCTCATTGTTAGTAAGTAAGTGAGTGTGGCCCACTCACTTTTTTCTGTGAATTACTCATTTGTATTCTTTGTTCATTTCCTCTTTGGTTATTGGTTTTATTGATTAGTAAGAGTTCATCACACATTGTGGGAATTGATTCTTTTTTCTTTATATAGATTGCAAATATCTACTCCCAATTTTTTCTAGTCTTTTAACTGTATGGGGATCATTATCTATCTGGAATTTATTCTTTGAAGGAACATGGCAGAGATATCTTGCTTATTTAACATGAAAAGCCAGTTGCCCCAGTGCCATTTATCAAACAATCTCTTTGTGCAGTGATTTGTATCCCAATCTATAATAGTAACTCCTGACATTGCATAGAAGACCAGCATGTCCTGGACCTTCTCTGCCTCAACCTTCCCTACTTTGCCATGTTCATTAAGCTGTAGCCACACTGACTTTCTGTACTTTGAGCACACTAAGGCAGTTACTCTTTCAGCTGCCTGGACTGTCCCTCCCATGGCATTCTACATGGCTTCCTCCTCCTCACTACTTTCCCATATGCACATTTCCCAAGGCATCAACTTAGTCTATTCTTTGTCATTTACTCTCCCTTTTTAATAGCATTTACTGCTGTCTGTGATGATTGTATTTGTTAGTGTGCACATGTGTTTACTGTCCCCTGAGAATGCATATAAATTCCATGAACAGAGACATACTCTGCTTCTCTGTATTTCCCACTTCAAGAACAGTGCCTGGCTCATAGTAGGCCTTCAATAAGTGTTTGTTGAATGAATGGCCAAGCTCCCAACTATTCATTCAGAAGTCTGTCCATGATACAGCATTCAGCATGATCTCACTCTTGTTTAAACATTGTGTTGTGTGTGGAAATTAAATTAAATAATGGTTATCTTGAAGACAAGGAGTATACATAGTTCAACATCCTTTACATTTCTGTTTAATATGTTTCTTATTGTTTAAGCATTTACAGTGAGTATTATTACATTAATGACATAAAACAGAAAGAAAGAAAGAAAACAAGAAATCAAAAAGGGAGGAAGGAAGGAAGAAAGGAAGAAAGGAAGGAAGGAAGGAAGGAAGAAAGGAGAAAGGAAAACCTGGAGATACAATGAAAAGACCTTTAGGCCAACATGAGAAATTTAGATGGGTGTTAGCAATAAAATTGATTTGGCTCTTTCTATGTTTCTGGGCTTTGAAGTAACCTCCCTTAAATTGGCAGCTTTGGTAATCTGGGTACAAATCCCAGTGGGTGGCAGACTTAGTAGATTTTGGTTCTTTGATTCCTGAGAATCAGGGATTCAGAGCAGGAGTGAGGGGCTGTAGAATGTGGTACACACATGGGCTACAGCAGATTTTTCTAATCTTTTAGTTTAGAAAAATGGGAGACATTATAAAAAGTGAAAATAGATCACCACTGGAGAGGGAAGGGACGAGCTGAAACTGACACAGGTATGACCAAACATTTTGGCAGGCAGAGTAATTTTGGAAAACTGTTTATAAAGCTCTCGACCTTGTACTGGAGAAACAGTAAGTTTTCCTATAACCTTCAGTCATCACTTCCAAGTCTGTCCCCCTAGGGACCTTCTTAAAGCCGTTGCAGGAGCTGTCCAGACAGTTTTAATCAGGAAAGGGGAAAAGAAATCTCTAAGTGTTTGCTTTTCTGCAAATGCACACTATAGAAATTTCATTTAAATTGAAACTATGCTATACAAATAAAAACATTAAAAAAGAAACTATGTATATGAGAATAAAGAATACTCATATGTGAAACTCATAGTAAAATCGCTGTGACCAGGCAACCCCTTGTCTAAAAGAACCGAATCCAAGAAAAGACTGTAAGTTGATTTTTGGGTCACAGAAAATTAAACTTCCAAATGTATGACTCTCAACACTCCAAAACCACTATTCTAAGCTATTAAAGAATCTCAATAGTCTTCATTCTCTTAGTTATCCTACTGAGAATTTTCAAGTATTTGAGTAAACATCATACTAATTTATTTTCCCATAAGATGTTCAAGAAATGTGTTACTCTGATCAAATGGTACTCTGTATCTAAGATTAATGATTTATATCGTATATACATACTACATACAAATATGTACATATGGCCATGTGTGGAAACACATACATAACCTAAATAATTTTCTTATCTTTACCTAATAGTGTAAGTCTAAATACCACCCTCTCAATAGCTGAGGTTCCTGACTCCCGATGATCTTTAGCTATGAGACTTTCTTTCCGTTCAGGTTAATTCTCCACTGTTCTTTGTTGAGTCTCACTGCATTTCAGACATTTTTCTTCCTCCTTTTTACCAATTTGCTCAACTCATTTTCCTAAAAACTTGTTTTAAAATGCAGGGCCCCAAACACACTCTTTTTTTCAGATTATTTTAATTTTTTCAAATAATACAGAGTAACACAAATTTATATAAAGAATTATTTAAAGTAGCAAGTGCAAGATTACTAGAATCCAATTTCCTAGACATAGTTGTTAAATTTGATAAACTCATCCAGTCGTTCAGAGTTCAACAACAGAGAAATAAACTATTCTCTTCTGGAAATTATGAGACTTACAAATTCATCTGTTCATTTCACTACAATGTTTGAATGTTTAATTTCATACATTACCAAAGAGCAGTAAAGTTACGTGACAAATTGTGTGCTTTTAGACTTCTAATAATAAATGTTCCTATGAATTTGGGATAGCAATAGTACAGACTTTAATACAATCTTCCTATTATATACTTTTCTGCTTTGAATAAGAATATAAGTTTTCTGCTATAATTATTTCCATATCTAGATCATCTTTCCTAAAATAAAGTTCACATTTTCAACTTCTTGTTTTGAACAACCAGTAGTAGTGAGCCAGTGTTCTTTAGTATTTTATTTAACAATAAAAATGAAGTAGTTTTCTACATCACATCATATTATTTGAAATGTTTTTCATATGTAAATTGACTAAGGTCTTATGTAAAGTCTGTTCTGGGAATACATATGGAGTTTTTTTGGTACAATGGAAGCAATTTTTGGGGGTAGAAATTCTAATTTATGTGAGGCAGCTAAAGGAGCAAAAAATTAGAAGTAAAGAAATGAATCAATTATCTCTCCAGAGGAAAATTAGGAACCATCTG
This sequence comes from Castor canadensis, assembly GCF_047511655.1. NCBI lineage: Eukaryota > Metazoa > Chordata > Mammalia > Rodentia > Castoridae > Castor > Castor canadensis. The sequence continues at coordinate 80,593,665 of NC_133400.1, read as the reverse complement.
TAGCAGATCAGATTAAAAGTAAACAAACAAACAAAACACCAAAAGCAACTCCCAAGTGTGACATAACAATCAGAAAAGCAGAGCTGACTGCACTTGGATTGTGACTGAAACATCAGCTCACTTCACTGTTTCTGTATTGGCTTAAACAATTTTTTCTATTTGCCAGTCCCAGAGATGGACATAGGCACGTGCACACATACTCATGTACACACACACACACACACACACACACACCTGACTTTTGCAGTGTTTTCTTGGTACAATGAAAAGCCTTCCCCGACACACCAAAACATGCCCTCACTTAAGGATGGAATCTTTTTGTATGCCTGAAGGCATCTTCACTTTCTGCTAAAATAGCACTTATACCAGGCTTACAACTGACATTGCCAGGTCAGAGAGTGTGTCTGCCTTGTTCATTAGTTTTACCCAACATAATGGTAAGTAACCCCTCTAACCAAGCCAGAAACCTGAAGCACATCTTTGACAATTACCAGTTCTATGCTCCAAAATAGCATTCAGTCATCACTTCCTGTTTATTCTGCCTTTTAAATATCTGAAGTCCATCTACTTTCTTCTATCCCTGTTGTCACTTCTGTTGTGGTGACTGCCATTTCCTTTAGCCTCAGTTCCTGCTGTGACTTTCTGGCTGGTCTCCATTGCTCCAGGCTTTCTGCCTTCAAATCTGTTCTCTACTCGGAGCCAGAGATCTTTTTCCAATGTAAAACCAAGCATATAAAGCCTTATCTTGCCAGGATCATTCTTGTCTTCCCCAACTATAGTGAATAAGTATGAATTTTTCATACTTTCTCTCATTTCAAGATTTTCTCACAAGATTCAAGATTACCTGGGATTATGTCTTAGTTGTAGGTACAGCTAAGAAATGAAAGCTTCAATATGGCTCTCAATGTGGCTTAGATGTCACCTTTGGATTGTCAGAGGCACAGCATGCTTTTATTTACTGTCTACTCATTTATTTAAAGCCAACTAACTGATAGGAATGTCTTCAATATGACCTCAAAGGAATGTTTTTTTTTTTTACAGTACTGGGGCTTGAACTCAGGACCTACACCTTGAGTCACTCCACCAGCCCTTTTTTTTGAAGGTTTTTTTTTTGAGATAGGGTCTCACGGAACTACTTGCCCAGGCTGGCTTCAAACCACAATCCTCCAGATCTCTGCCTCCTGAGAAGTTAGGACCACAGGCATGAGCCATTAGCACCCAACTAGGAATGTTTTTAAATACAAGATATGAGTGGGTTTTAGGATGTAGACTATATAAACTTGCTTCCAAGTAGTTATACCATCTCCTGTTGCATGGTTGTATATTCCTTAGGGTTTCATCCCTGATGCTAGATGTTGTAGTAAAAATTCATCTAACAAAACTGGTCATATTATTGTTTTTAAAAATTCCTAATATTGCATAAAATAGGAACTGCATAATTTAAACCTTCTATTCCTGCAATTTTTCCTTTTAGAAGATTAGCATCCAATATGGAATGGTTCTCTGAGATATCTTGTTCAATCCTACTCCAAACAAGTAGACCCATACTACTGGGTGAGAGAGTCAAAAATGTCTTCATTCAATGAATAAAGTCAGACTCTGAGGTCTGTGCACTGCTTGGTTATCCTAACAATTTACTACTCAATGCATTCTGACATTCTGTTACTACCATTTACAAATTCTTCATCTGCCCACCTTCTCCTCTGCCTCCTAATTTAGCTGATGACCTTGCTTCTTATTTTACTGAGAAAATGCAAGAATTTCTTTTACTGAGAAAAGATCATTTTCTTCCTCCAACTACAAAATCCATCAATCTGCTTTTGGTTACTCTTCCTTTCCTTTCCTCCCATGGATGCTCTAAGCCAGTCCCTCCATTTGTGTAAGAATCCTATACATGCTTATCCACCCTGGACTGCATTCCTATACAAGTCTCCTCTTTTAGTCATCATTGTTCCCTTTGCCTTGTATTTCCTCTAGATAATTTACATTAAAATACAATCACGTTATGATATCTTCTTGACTATTATATTATACTGGTCCCATTTATAGCAAAACATCTTTAAAAGATGGCCATACATGCTTACTGGGTCCTGCTGTTCTTTTTCATTCCCTTTTGACATATTCCTTTGTAATTGCCTTTTTTTTTTTTAGCCATCAATAATCTTCATTTGCTAAATCAAATGTTCAAATTTCAGTTCTCTTTTCACTCCACCTCCCAAAGTGTTCCTCACTGGCTTCATGATTTTTGCCCCATGAGATACCTCTTTTATTTTTCATACACCCTCCCAATATTTCTCTAGATTTCAGGAGTTCCAGGACTTAGTGTCAACTTGAGTTCATCTCTTTTCTGCTCTTTCCCCTTTGCTTTTCTCTTCTTCATCCACACTTATTTCTCAAGTCATGATCTTAAATATCCTCACACATATGACTTTCAAATTTTAAATCTCAGAAATCTTGTGGGAGGTCTGGGTTTATTTATCCAACTGTCCATTTGACATCTACTTGGATATCTAATAAGCATCTCGGATTTCATGTATCTGGACTCAACTCACGATATTTCCTCTAGGACACGTTCTACATCCATCCCATTCCTCCAGTAACTCGGATCAAAATTTCCTTTTTCTTTTGTCATCTGATCCATAATGTAATTCTACTAACTGAACTTACAAAGAAGTCCAACTCCAATCATTTCTAAGCCTTAACTGCTACCACTCACGGCAGGCCATACCGCTTTCATTGTACAATTGTAACAGGCTCCTACCTCAGCTCCTTGCTTCTGTCTGCCATGCTTATAATCCATTCTTCACCCAGAGGCTACACTGGTCCTTTTAAAAATAATTAAAACCATTTTTCCTTGCCTACTCAAACTCACCAGTAGCTGCTCATCCCTCTTAGAATAAAATCCTGATCCTGGTTATTAAAGTATCATGTAATTTGGTGCTGATCATAATCCTGAAAGATGCAGTACCAAATACCATAATGCTGAACGTTGAAATTCCAAAAGATCAAAATCTCTAAGGTCTACAATGCCCAAAATCTAAGATCTCACAAATCATAATCCCAAAAGCTTAAAATACCAAATGCTGAAATCCTGAAAGCTAAAATTCTCCAAACCACAATTCCCTCTGAAAAAGGCTATGTAAGAGGAAAAGAAAGTCAAATTCTGGAAAAAGGATTAGTGTGCCTTTGGTTGTATGCAGGATAGTTGCTTCATGTTAGGTGGAACATATACATAGAAGCCTGCTAAGGCATTACTTAGGGTGTGTCTCCAGGGAAGATTAGTGTATACAATTGGCCAGAGGCTTTTAGAGAGATTTTAGAGGTTTCTAATTTACTTTATGTGTCTTTTGCAAATTTGACTCCATGAAATTGTATTATCAGAATGTTGACTTAGTTTGTAAGCATTGTGCATAAACATAACATTAAAATTTCCTCAGTATATAGAGATGCTCTTCTGGTACATTTGCTTTTATGAAAGACAAAATGTCTTGAGCTCTTTGCTCTTTGGGCAACTGTATATTCAGTGGTGACCTGTAGGGGTTTTTGGAATGACCTTGTTAAAAGCTTAGGTTGTCCATCACAATATTTCAGATGACCACAGTTATAAAGCTGAGTGCACACAATGTCTAGCCATAGTGAGACACATTTATGTATTTCATTTTTGAATTATTTTTAGTGAATATGCTTCACCTGCTTATCAATGTAAATATATCTGTGCAACTATCAATGGAGCATTTATTCTTCCAAAAATATATATGCTATTATTGCCTATTTTATTATGTGAAGGTGCTTATGACATATTTGGTCATAATTTTCTTATTTCTCAAATAAATTCCCCTTTTAAAATGTATATAAAGTTCTTTTAAGTTGTTTTGCAAGTTATGTTTTCCAGAAATATATTTTTAAAATTCTGATCTTTTGGAATTTCAGACTTTAAGAATTTTAGAATTTACAGATAGGGTTTATTGTGTTTGGGATTGTGTCTTTCAGGGTTATGGTTCCAAACCAATATAATCTTGGTTACACCTGTCTCTCTGGCTTAATTTTCTATCTCTCTTTCCCTAACTGGCTTCTTTCTGGTCCAGAGGCCTCTCTCCATTTTCCAAGCACACTGGTCTCCAGACGTTAACACTACCTTCTTATAAAATGATGAATTCCACCCTTGGAGGCCTTGCTTAAATTAATCCCTTGCTTAAATATAACCTCCTCAATGAAATTTTTTTTTGACAACCTGTGATAAGTTAAATAGCAGTTCCCAAGAGGTCTAGACTTAATTCACCAAACCTGTAAATATGTTAGGTTACATGAAAAAGGGGAGTTGAGGTACCTTAAAGTGGAAGAAGGCAAGAGCAAAGGAGATCCAGAGAGAGGACAGTGGAGAAGGATTCAGGCTGATATTGTTAGCCTTAAAAACAGAAAAGGGCCATCAAAGCCAAAGAATGTGGTCAGCCTGTATTTCCAGCATTTGCTGAAAAAGGCAGGGAAACAGATTTTCCCAGGAGCACAGCTCTGCCAAGACCTTGATTTTAGCCCAAAGGAGACCGACCTATTTTAGACTTTGGCTTCTAAAACTGTAAGATAATCAATTTGTGTTGTTTAAATCCACTAAGTGTGTGGTTGTTTGTTATAGCAGCAATAGAAAAATAATGTTCCATCCAACATAAAATAATGTGCACACACACACACGCACACACTCCTCTTGCTCCATGCTCTCAGACTTACCCTACTTTTTCTTAGCTGTCACCGATTCCCTATAAGGGCAAGGCTTTGGACTCTATGGCCATGCTCCAGGGTCTAAAGGAAGGTCTGCTTGTGCAATATTGCTAAGTTTTATTTTCAACTCTGCTGTTTAATAAATCCAAATGTGTTGAAGTTAAAGGATGACTTGAGGGGAAAAGACATTGTGACTAATAACATGCCAGCTGAAGAGTCTGAATGAGAAGAGAATTCTCAGGTGATGTGTGGCAGAGAATGGGATATGAGTGAAGCAGTTTAAGGACAGATGGATGGCTTGAAGTCATATTCAAATCTTCAAAACTACTGGTAGAAACACATTCTTTTCCTTGCCATGTGTCTTCCTCCCTACAACAAGTATAGGGCTTGGAATGAAAGCCTCAAAGAATTGTGCCATTAAGTATCCCCAAAACACGTCCTGGAAAAAAAATCTTCATTAGGAAAATAGTTTGTAATCACATTTCCTAAAGACAACCTCTTTAGTTGCATTTCCTTTCTCATGCTCTTTTAAAGGATCCTGATACCATCTTGACAGGTACAGATAAATGTAACTTTTAAAGAAGTTGGCATGGCAACACCTCTGCATGCTTTTTTCAACAAAATGTGAAAATAATGACTGTCAATTCCAGGTGGGAACATTAACAGAGAGTGTACAATTTGCCACACCCCCTTTCCAGTTCCTTGCTAGCCAGGACACATGTGTTGATAAGAAAGCTTCATGGTGGCTTGACCAAGCAGAGCCTGGCTATGAACTCACATTAAACACAGGATGTGTTCAGAAAATGAAGGCAGAGTTTTGGAGCCACTCATTTCTACAGCCTTATCTGGGCAATTGTTGTCCTAACAGTTCACATGAGGAGAAGTAATGAATGACAGTTAATGTCCTGACTGATGAACTAAGTGGTTTTTGTTTTACTTTGTTTTTGCTCATCAATTCTTAGCGCCTTTTCTCAGACAATATGCATTGTGAGTCTCATGGAGAGGAAGTGAATTCAGCCATTTCCAAACTTATTTGACATGAACCATTTATTTCATATTCACTGAGAAGATTCATGAAGAGATTTAGGGAAATACTGCTTTGGGTTACCTCACATCTACCAACAACTTCTCACTCTTCTCTGTGCAACCCATATTGCTGACATGAGTATGTTGACATACTGTTCATTTATGGAAACAGACAGATCTTTACAGAATAAATTATAAATCTTACTTGGGTCTGAGTAGAATAGTATAACCCTAAAGAAATTCTCTAAGTAGGTTTTATAACTCATCTTTGGCACATCTATAAGATTTTAAAGGAATTGAACCTCATACAGAATGTAACATATCAAGAACTAACCACAATTCATGTTGTGAAATCTACTACCACTTCATGAGTTTACCTGACTGGTTTAACTCTGTCTGTTGTATTCTATGTTCTAAGGCCAACAGGATGATCTGGGCCTGTGATCACTCTGGTTTCTTCCAGGGGCCTCTTAAAACAAGTTCTAGTAACTGACTGCAGTATAAACAGATTGTGAATGAACTTTCCTGGCATGATCATCTTATTCCGGGGCTCTTCAACCAGTTCTACTCATCATTTTCTCACCCTAAAAGGCTGTACAAACTACCATGTCATACCATCAACACTTCTATTGATTTAGAGGTAACTCAGAATAAAAGCAGGTGGGACACACTGTATCTTTTTACTTTTACATTTTGTTTGTCATGTTTGAGAGAGAAGTCGTACTACCCCATGATGTACTGTGATAGGAGATAGGTTGTGTAAGCAATGTGGCAAAAGGTTGGATTAGGCTAGAGACAGCAGGGCAAATCATAGGAAGTGACGATGGAGCCAGCTGAAATGGTGTCATAACCAGGCTATTGGGAGTTGATTTCCATCACTAGACCTGGGATGAGATGTGGTGTGCAATGTGAGGTCCTTCAATAAACCTTTCCCTCAGCACTTCTTGCTGGTCTTGGAGTGCCCTGGAAACCAGAGCAGATTGATACAGAAGGTCTTGTAATACCTTATTCAAATATGTGTCTATATATCAAATAATAGAACTAAAGAAAAAATTGACATAGCATTAATAAATAACTGCCTCAGTGCAGTTATACTAATTTTGATAACTATAATTGCATGTTTGAAGTAAGACATCCTTTGATTAGTGACTATCAATGAGGTCTTCCCTGACTAAATTTTATAAGCATTGAAGAATTATATTTTGATGCACGGAAGTATTCTTAGTCAACATGTTTTCATTTACAGAATATTTTTTGTTGTTTTTTGCCAAATACATTTTGAATATATTATCATTTACTTAAAGAATGATAAAGAAGGTCCTATATGAAGAGCTAATTGTTCACTCTTTTAAGGGCATGGCCTATGATCTTCAGTATCTATGTGTTCTTATACTTCTAATTACTGTTATACCGGAATGTCCCATAATTTGAAGACCTTAATGCTCACGTGCTCATAGCAATGGCCAAAAAATCAAATTTGATCACATCAAATATATAATTTTCTTGTATTTTCCATATAGGTTTTGTCTCCCTTTTTGTTTTGGTTTTACTACTTTTATACAACAAAATTCATTCATAGTTTTCCATACAACTGCTTTTGGTCATGAACCCATCAAAATAATCAAGATACCACCAATCTCCTTTGTGCCCCTTGAAGTCAGCTCTTCCCCCTTCTTAAGGCCTGGAAGTCATTTTTATGAAGACTTATTTTTGTAATTTCTATAAACTTACCATTACTATAACAATCAAATGGTAAATGACCACTTTCACCAATGTTTATGGATCTAGAAATTTTTCTCAGTTTGGCAGACTTTTGGAGTTCTGCACTAAACACCAGAGATCCTACTTCTTGGGTGAGGCTAAGCTTCATTCCTTCTAGACTGTCTGGTGACATTCATCTGAGAGCTGCCTGTCTGACTTTTATAATAGCTCATAATAGGTAGAATGTTTTGAGTATAAATCTCTTATCAGTGAATCACAATTTGCTTGCATATCTTAAATCTTCTTACAAAATAGCCTAGAATTGACATTAATTTTAATTTATTTTAGGATTCATTATGCAGGTACACCTTGCTTTATGCAATATATATGTTTTAGTAAGCTTGTATTGATTTGAATTTTGAAAAATTCAGTATTATTTTTAAATGTTCTAAGCACCTTGCTGGTTAAAACATGAATACTTTCAATATTTAGTTTTTTAAAAAATCTATCTTCCTCAAAAATCCATATTTGTGTATCTTGATGGTGTCAATCAGGGTATTAATCATTACTGAGACCTGAGTGGAGGTCTTAATAATGCTGGCAACTCTATTCACCAACACAACTCACAGATACGTGCCTCTCTGTACACAGTGGGTAGAGTTTGCACACGTCCACCTCAATCAATCAGTTTAAGTGTCAAAGCCCATTTTGCTTCTTTCAGAATAATTTCAAGATTATTTTCTTGAAATTCTCCCAGAATTCTGCTGCAGCTGCCACACAGAGTATTCCTGCCAAAACCTGGAAGCCTGTTCCCTCATACAGACTTCCAGCTTCTTGAAAGAATTTTGCAGATTAAGCAACAGGCGCCTAATGTTCATACTACTCAACTGGTCATAGAGCAGATCTGTTTCCCATTTTTAGTTGGAGTTTCAAGGACTTCCTTTTTCTAATTGCTTCCTCAGTTACTATGTGCTGTAGGGACCACTGCCTCCTCCCTTCTCATACCAGGACTCAATTGTGTTCTGTTGCATGGAAGTCCAAGCCAATCGACATTCGTTTAGGGATAGATGGTGGGTGCCTCTATTAGGCCAGCACATTCAGGCATGGTAAGCCATTATTGATTGCTTGCAGAAAAAGTAAGACATTTAGCTACAACCCTTGATCATTCAGGAGCAGCATGCAGCAGAGGAAGATTTCTACATATGTATGCCTATACATATTTGTACATTTATATGTATACATATAAATTTCTGAGTAGCAAAACTTCCTTTACTCGTGGTAAAGGAAGTGGTACTGGAGATCGAATCCAGAGCCTCGCACATACCAGGCAAGTGTTCTTCATTGAGTTACATTTCCAGCCCCGTTATTAGTTCTCAAAAAGAGTAGGTTATTTTTTGACTCCCCCTTATTTTGTTTTATACCTTCCAATTGAAGGTATAGCCCAGATTGTTGCTATTCCTCAACCCTATCCATTTGTTATTTCCTCTGTCATGTACTTGGGTAGGTCTGACCTACATTTTCTTTGTTCCTGAACAAAAACTGATTTCTTTCTGCAGAAGCTGGAAAAGCAAGTCTTATGTGACCAATGTGTTTTCCACCCCTCACATGAGGAAAAGGGCACAGCCCTTACTATCAAAAAATAATTCTGTACCAGTCACACAGCCAGATGCTTTGAGCTGCTCCTTGTTATAGGCTCACTCAACACAAAATAAAACAGACTCCCTAACACAAAGGGTTCTGGTCTCCAAACTAAAACACAATTTCATCAAAATCTTACCATTCTGGAACTTTGAAAGGTCCTAACCAATACATCTTCCATTTTAAATCTTTTTTAAGTACACAGATACTAAATTAAGGCCAGGCAAATTCTAGTAGTCTTTTTCAGATAACTTCTAAATCTCAATGGTACCTCCCACCTCTTCCTGTTCCCTTTTTATGTGGGTGCCTAAATCCGAGTGGTTCCCAGCTGTAATTGTCTCTGCTGTTATTAATGCTGCGAGATTATCATCATTTATTAGATTGAAATTATCTTTCTCCTCCAAACATGTATTTTGAGCACTGAAAACAATAAAATACTTTGTGTACTATGCTTTTATTACTGTTGTTACAACTTACCCTTTTATTATTCCAAAGATGAGGTGTCTATTTCATTGTTTTGTTTATTCCTCTTTTTAGCAGAAGAGTTACAATCTAGTGATACTAATTTAATCTGCACATTGGTTTGGAAAGTGTAGGAAGAAGAAATAAACATTGGAGCAGGCTTGGCAATGTGAGGCATGAATTTGGCAGATGTGATGTTTTAAGTTGTTTAGGACATAGGGCATAGTTTAGAGAGCTCCTGAGGCAAAGTAAAAGAAATCAATTTGGTGATGGGAGGAATTTCATTCTACTGAAGTAAGAGGGAAAGACAGAAAGGAGATGAGAGAAGTGCTGTTTGGGAAGCACTTGATTTTGTACAGAGCAGGAAAATTATCTGCTCTTTGCACCACCCCCTCCACCATCTGCTTCCTTAAAATTCCCTTTTTCTGTACTTGAAAGGAACAGAGTTTAATAGTATTCATGCATTTGAAGTGCTAGGCTAGTCCACACTTCCTCTGCTTTTGCATTTATCATGAGAAGTAGTAAAAAAAAGTTATATGATAATATAAAAATAAAATAATGATTACTTAATGAAAAAAGTAAACAAACAGTTAATTTTAAACAAGGATATGTGACTTCAAATAAATTAAGGAACAGGATCACAGGCATATTCGGGGACTAAATTACAAGTTAGTTCACCTCAGTGTCTAGACTGAGACAGTGTAGTAGGTTACCTCAGCAAAGCACTAAATTGTAGACACTCTTGGACCTGAACAAGTTGACAAAACTTCATTGACAGATCAAATTTACTATGATATCTTGAATTCAGACATAATAGTAAAAGCAGGTGGAGGAAAGTCACAGATAGCTTTATAGAGGAATAATGACAGGGTAATATATGTTTATGCTTAACACATCCCACACTGTCACATGGATATCAGTTTGTAGGTGTCCATCAGTCACAACCACTACTTTGTCAAGAAGAGACATTTTCTTCCTTTGTGTGGAAACATTGTATTGTTGGCAGCAGGCAGAGAGCAACTCAGGAGATAGCTAACTGGGGATACTGAGGGAAGATTCTATGGATGCTGAGCAAACAAGGGACATATACAACCCATAATTTCCACCAAGACAAAGCCTGCTTCTAAATTTCTGGTTTCTACAATCCTCTTACCCAAACTGCTTCTTACTTTCAGCTCTTCTCTGAAGGACCACTGACACTGGGATTTGGGGAACCAATGTGCTTGGAGGGGAGTTGGAATGAAGAAGGTGAACACTGCTGCTAGGCTTTCATGGAACCCAGTCATGATCCTGACCTTGTATTCTAAGAGGATCTGTCCTTTCCCTGTGCAGGGTGAAGAGGCAAGTTTTGCAGTAGGCAGACCTATCTCAATTCTGCCATAGGGTAGTCTTGGCCACACTTTTGATGTCTGTTTCTTTGTTCATAAAAATGGGTTTTATATAGTTTCTCTGTGTTACAAATTAAATTATGTATGCAAAGTGACTGGATACAGTAGTATCTATAAATATAGTGTATTTGGCAAAAAATTATGGTAAGACTGAGTCAGCAATGCCTGTCTCCACCTTTCAGCTTTGGTTCCAATATCCCACTCTGCCCACAAAACTCATGTTCAAGTTAGAACTAGCTCTGCTGGCTTCTGCTGTCCCTGCTTCACCTTCACAGCTTTGCATCAAATGTCAGCCACTGCCAGTTCCATAGTCTTGGGACATCATGATAAAGTAACCAATAGAGATGAGACATGGTGTGTGGTCACTCACTTAGTAGCACACCTCTTCCCCCCCACCCCATTTCCAGGACATTACCAACAGTAACCAAGGTTTCTGGGCTCACAGTACCCCCTGATGGCTGACATGGGGAATTTTCTCCTCCCAATGATGCCTATCTTCTCTTGGTGAGACTCCCCTCTCTTACAGATCATTGAGCTGTTCATTCCATGGTGAACCATTCCTTTCCCACAAACTGTGTGCAGCCTTTTCTACTTTGGTTTTAGTAAAATAAATTCCTGTGCAATTATTTCAGGAACATCTACTTCTTCCTCCCTTTCATTCCGTCACTTTATTCTATTTATGAATCCTCAGATTACTACTATAAAGGTGAATAGCTGCAATGGTAGCATGCATCAAGAAAACACTCTATACATTTAGAAGTAAGACGTAGTGTAGAACCAGCTACATTAATCCAAAAGCTCTGTGAGACACCCAGCTGTGTTCTTCAGAACCTGAAAAAGAGGCCACCTACCCCCCACACCTTTTTTCAAGTAACACTATTCTTTTCTTTACATTACTTTCCTATTCATTTAATTTCTGAAATTGTACTAGCTTGTCTCCTATTGATTCTTTGCAAATATAATTCAGCTACAATAAGGGTTAAGTGCATTCCTGTGGCTATTCTGGAAAACAAAGTACAATCTTTCAGCATTAGTTCTGTATGAAAAAGGGAACTCAAAGCTCCAAACAATTGCTTTATAACAAATCTTTAAAAATGTTGCCTGTTGTGATTTAACATTGGAAAATTGTGGTTAGGAGTGGTCAGTTTTTAAAAATTCATATTGAAGTCTGGATTCTCTGGTTTTTATCTATCAAAGAATGACATCTCCTGGGATTACTGCTTACAAAGGTATTCAGGTATAATTTATCTGGGCAGACATTGATCCTTCCTTTATTAAAAGGATAATATAGTAAGTGATTTGCTGTGCTATAGGATGTCCTAGAAAGTTATTGAATTCACTTCCATGACTATGGAATTGCTTCCTGGTGAAAACACATCAAACATGTCTCAAAATATACCTGCTCCTTTTACTCAGTGTAAATTCAAATAATACCAATGATTTATGTCTTTATGCATCAAGGTTTGAATTTAAATTGATTTATATATTTATGCATCAAGGTTTGAGTTTAAATTACTTTTCAGAATACAATTATTTGGGCAAGAATGATTAAAACAGCATTAACTTCATGCTAACATGATTAATTCTTCTGTTTGGGAAGCTGATTCTTAAATAGACATCAGTAACTAGATAAAACTTGACTATGATAAAAATGATTATTTAAAAGATTTCTGTCATAAAAGAACAGCAAAAGGCAGTTTTTAGTTTCCATATTTAAATTAAAAGCTAAAACCTTTTATAAAAGTTATTAAATAACCGAATTATTTAATGAAATGACAAATTAGCTATTATTTATATTGACCATATATAGACAGGTATGGAAAACACAATTTGAAAATGTTTTTGTAAGAGACTTTCCTAATTTGGTCACAATTCAAGGTAATGCTTGCATAGAACTTTTTTCTTTGAAATGAGTTCCATATTCCTAGCACTGAAACTACTTTCTCCTTCAACAGAAAAATACAAATTAAAGTAACAAGTAAATACCACTAAATCATTAAAATTCTGTGAAAACAGACATTCTACATAAATTGTAAATGTACATTTAAGATAACAAAAATGTAAAGAAATCATAATGATGTCATGAAATAGTTATGTAGTGCACAAAGTATTTCAATGACTGTTCATCAAAGACTTATTTGAACTGACACATTCACAATTTTTGAAAAGAGATACCTGCTTTCCAATAATATATATCATTTGAATTCATAGCGTTTTTGGTGGTACAAATTAAAACATTCAGTGTTGATGTTTTCGAAAGCATTACATTTAAATTATTTTCTCAGGACCCGAAGAGAAAACACCAGAGGAAACATAACCAGACTGAATTGTTTAAAATGTATTTTCCCTTTAATTAAATAAGAAACATCTGTCTAGGGATTTTGGAAATGAATGTAATCCATCCACACTCTGCCTGTACTAGTTTGCATCCAACGTCCAATATTTTGAAAGAAAATTCTTTCTTTCTGTAAAGAATTAAACGGCATCAGAGAGTGTTGTCTGGGTCTACTGCAGCTAAATCTTGCCTCCGGAGTTGGGGGAGTGGAAATGCTAAGATTCCAACTTTTCCCAGGTTTGTCTTTGGGAAACCACCAGATTCGCTCCATAGTCAAGGTTAGGACGTAACTTTTCTATTTCTCCAAAATATTCACTCACCCTAAAAATGCTCACCTCTGGACAGTAAGGAAACTAGATGCATCCAATCAAAGTTGAAATAGGATTCCCTCAGATGTTTTCCCTCAGGGTTGAAACAGCTGATTTCTCTAGGGACCTGTACAGTTCCCCCCCAACACGGATATAGCAGACAGTCCAAAGGAATACAAAAAGAATGGTAAAATGACTCCAGGGTGGTTCTTGTTCTTTCAAACCCCAGTTCAGAATAACAAACATCACTTACTGGTGGTGTCAAATGGTATCTGCTTGCACTGTGCGGACCCCTCCGCCGGCCAGGGACAGTAATAGACGGCCCCCCCTTCCACGATGTCCGGTTGGCTGGTGTTGGCTTTGGGCGCCCCCACCAAGACACTCGCTCTGCAAAAGGGTTGGAGAAGGTCACTTTTGGGGATCATAAAAGTGTGCGCACGCAGTTCAGTCTGTAGCCACAAGCCCACTGGATTGGAGTAGGTGTGGAGGGAGACAACATATTTAAGATGAGGAGACTGTCAAACTTGATTTCCTCTTGAAACCTATGGGCGCCAGACACCTGGTTTGCAAGAAGGTGCAAATGGCCCTAGCTCTTCTCTAGGTGGAGCTATGTGGATACAGTGAGGTGAGAGTAGAGGGGGAGCCGAGGACAGAACCCAGTTGCGTGTAGCCAAACGAACTTGTACCCGGACACTTAAGTTGTTACAGACTATGGATAAAGAGTGTGTGGGGTGGTCGTTGTTTTAACTGGCTTGAGTCTGTTCGGTCCCGTCTTCTCCTTTGTAGGATGCAAAGGAATTCTAGGCAAATGGCATGTCTCATAAGTTCAAAGTGCTCAAGACACTCGCTCTGTAAAAGGGTTGGAGAAGGTCACTTTTGGGGGATCACAAAAGTGTGCGCACACGTAACGCGCACGGACAGAGAAGAGAGAAGAGGCTGGTGGCTGGCGGGCAGCGGAACCGGACCCCAAGTGGGCAGCGGGATGGGGGATCTCAGCATCACCTTCCTCCAGGCTGCGGGGACCGGACGCGGGTTCGTCCCCCGCGCCCCCCCCCACCTCCCCTGGGTGAGCGACTTACGTGCCAGCGTCAGGTACGTGGAAATCCACCGCGTAGCCAAAGTAGCTGCCCTCCGGGCCGCTGTACACCGTGAGCTTGTCCGTGTCCAAGTTGAACGCCAGCGAGGGAGGGGACCACAGCATCCCCAGCACCGCCGAGAAGCACCAGAGGGGTGCGAGCCTACGTGCCCGGCTCCCCGGGGGTCCGCAGGGGACCCCGGCAGACATCGCCTTCTGTGCCGGCGTCTGCTCACCCTGGCGGGGGCAAAAGCGGGGGTGGCCCTGGCGGTCCCCAGATGCCCGTGTCCCGGGTCGGCGCGCCAGCGGTGACAGTCCCCGCGTCTGGTCCCGCCTGCCTGCCCCGCGGCTCGGGGTTGGCCCAGGAATCCTGCGCGCTCGCCCCCTCCCGCGGCGGGCGGGCGCCGTGCTCTCGCGGCGCCTCCTAGCGGCCTGCCGGGGGACTGCGGGCCGGAGCCTGCAATCCTGGGGTCACTTGATGCGCAGCGCATTTCCATACCAGTAGCATCTCAAGGACCATCCAAGCCACTTCGTCACTGTTTTAAGAAGCCATGCCCCCCATGGGGCAAGAGTTTGCTCGTTTCTCCCTATTGCGCGGCTAGGATGGAAAAATGGAAACGTGCACCCCACCAACAAGCCGGGCAAGGTGTTTGTCTTTGCGTCAGCCCTACAGCCTGAGGACCCCTCAAGTGTCTGCGTTTCTTCCTCTGTGACTGAGAGCTGAAGTTGAAATGCGACAGTCCTCTCTTCCCTCAGCTCTGCCCCATTGCTCAGCAGAGGTAGCTAATAAAGAAAGCAAGCCTGGAGATTTTACTTAAGTCGTCCTCAGATGCATCTCAGACATATTAAATGACTTGATAATGAACCTTCGGACCCTGTGTGATTAGGGCAAGGACTGGCAAAGTCAGGGATGCTAAGTTACAGTTTATTTAAAGCAGGGGAAGAAGATGTAGGTTGAAAGCAACAGCAGTTCAAACTTCAGTTCCAACCCACTAGTATTACTTATTGATCTCTTAATGGCTCCTGCGTGGAGAGGAAGTGAGGAACCAGTAAGGTGGAGATGGAGGAAGGAGCGGAGAAGTACAGTACAGATTTCCCTACATAACATGTGGTCTTCGAGGGGCACAGGTCTAGTGCTAAGACAGCAAAGGCTGAGGTTAAATAGAAAGGAAGAGTTGAAACTAAAGAGGTAAGTAGTTCCTGAGGAGTTTTGAGGACATTTGGTTGCAAGATTCTAAGTATAAGGCTTATATTTGGGCATCATGGGAGACAGATACATTGAGGAAAAATATTGAAGACAAGAAGGCTGGGGTTAAGTGGATGTGCACAGGATTGGGATAAAAGGAGTGGGTTTCCAGGTGGTGGGTAGTAGGACTGGATAGATCTCCTGAGGCCAAGTGTCTTAATAACAAGAACATGTATTAGGTGAAGGGAACCAGTTTTAGAGCAGCCCACGGAATTCAAAACCTTTAGTGGCCTGTGTGTGTGTGTGTGTGTGTGTGTGTGTGTGTGTGTGTGTGTTGGAAGGAAGAGAAAGCAAAGAAAATATCGCATAGATGCATCAGGAGATGAAGACCCTAACCTGATTAACAGATAGAAAGAAGGAAAGGCTACAAATGTTAAGAGAAAGGAAAATGGTGAGGGGCGGGATGGCAGAAGGAAAGTGTTCAAGGCGAGTCTGAAGGTATCTAGTTAGAAGGTAAGAATGAGAAACGGTAGCAAAGAGGCAGGGTGAACGACAGGTGTGGAAGCAGATGGTGAGTTAGATGCTGGACCGGTTGAAAGAGCTACCAGTATGATATTCCTAGCATTGATTACAGTCTGCAGCGCATCATTGCATTGGTGCAGATCAAGAACATTATCTGAGTTTTCTCAACTCCCTTCCACCAGAACCCACTTGGTAGACTGATAGGAATTTTATGTCTTATCCCTCATAAGAATACTAAAAATAAATAAACTTTCAAAAGAATCTCTGCAAATATCAGATCTGGATCATTTCTAACTGGATTGTCCTTTCCCAGATGAGGACTTCAGAGTAGATGGTAAAAGTTTTTCCTTCATCCAAAAGTGCATTTGTGCTGGGCACAGAGCCTGCTACTTTGGTCAAATTACTATTGTTAATGAAAGTGATGTTCCCCTTAGCAGATTTCAATGAGAATTCACATGCTGCCCACACATGGGAATGTTCAGAGCTGTTGTGGTCTCTGAGGCGAGGGAATAATCACAACTCTGTCATTTCCTGACACTGGTATGCGGAAAATTGGAAATTTGTCATATTGTAGGCAAGGCTGCAATGTGATGTGAAAAACGTAAGTAGGTGGAAAGCGATAGCATGATTCTGGGTACACCTGATGAGGTACTGACTTACTGGGCAGAACTAGACTTATTGCACATGACACCCTGATTTACACAGAACAATACATCAGCACAGCACCCCTGTTGTGCCTATTTGCTTATTTTTTCAACATATTTTTACCTTTCTATTCTTTTTGTTTAAGATGGGTAGATAACTGTATAGCTATCCTATCTCAACCAGCAAAACCCCTTGTTCCTTCCTATTATTGCTATACTCTCTCTACAACAAAATTAGAGATAAGGGCAAAATAGTTTCTGCTGGGTATTAAGGGGGGAGCGGGAGGGGGTGGAGTGGGTGGCAAGGGAGGGGGTGGGGGCAGGGGGGAGAAATGAACCAAGCCTTGTATGCACATATGAATAATAAAAGAAAAATGAAAAAAAAAAAGATGGGTAGATAAAGGAAAATTTCTTATTGCCACATAAGTGGATGTGTTCTTGTTCCTTTCTCCTAAAACACACTTGCTCTTGGCATACACAAGTCTATATTCTTCATACCGTCACTCACCACTTTAGAGTGAGGACCAAGATTAAGACCGTGGAAGCTACAATGACAGGCAGGTACACAAAGGAAGCAAATGACACAATCTGAGCCAAGGTCTATCAGAGGCCTTAGTCAGCCTCTAAGGAATAATATCTTACAGCTGTGCTAATCATGAGACATCTCCTTTCTAAAGTCAGTAAGCTACATGGAACTGGTCTTTGGGGCATGACTGTGAGAAACTCTTGTCAGATGGCATAAAACAGCTGTGGACTTTTCCAGGCAAACTTAGAAAAAGTTTTGGTGGCACCTTGGTATTCAAAGAGTGGAGGGAAAACAAATGAACTCAAAGCTCTTTGGCCTTCTTAGAAAGAGAAAAGCCTGAGAAAATACCAAATCTTACAAGAAGCTGGAAAAAGAAACAAGAAACTTCCATAATTGCAAGGAAGGCATAAGTCTGAATAGGCGTCTTATACATTTCAGCCTTCTGACACTTGGAACAGTGCCAATCAGTAAGGTCTGGAGTACTGTCAACGAAACACATGGACAGTGACAGGTCTCATGCTGAATGAGAAGTTTGACATTTTAAAGGTCGACTGGCACTGACTTAGTCATCAGAAAAGCAAGTCTGGGAATTGTTTATGGTTCATGTGAGTATATGTGTATGTTTAATACTGAGAAAGGTATACATAGTTGTTTCCCTAAAAAGAAAAGAACTCAAAGGTCAAAGATGGAATAGATTTGGCCCAAACATTCCAAAAATAAACAAGTAAAAAAGTACCAGAGGAAAAAATGGAGTGCTTAAAAATAGAGATGTTGTAACATTTAACCAGTTATTGCAAACTTTTAATCACACATATTCATAATTTAATGACCAACTATTATTTCTGGTAAGTCTATTTATTTATGTGATGAAATGTGACAATGCCTTATAATCAAGAGGTCTGAAGTCTTGACATGATTATTTCATGAAGACCAACACACGATCAATATGTTAACAAAAGTGTTCACGAAGGCTCCATCAGCTTTAAAAAACAAATGCACCAGAAATGGAACATGGATTTCTAATCTCTTCTTTATAATTTGGGCAACTGGGCAATTACAGATTTTACTTTCACTTAATAGTTTTCTGTTTTCTTGTAACATTCTAAACAATGGATCAGTAGGAACTGGTTAGTAAAACCTACTCCAAAGAAATAACTTTTAAATCTGTCAACTCTCTCTGCCGACATAAACTGATGTTTGCTTGTTTTCTATTCTGGTGTTTGAAGGGTAAATTTCATCATCGTCAAATCATTTTTCTCTTTTCGATGATGTTTGTAATTCTCTTTTATAATTTTCCTTCATGATTTTATTAGCCACTTTTAAGTTACAAGTGCTGGAGTGGTGTCCCCTGTTGGCAGAAATCCAAGCACAGCCAATAGTTGGTTTAGCTGAAGCAAATTTTCTACTAGTCAGAATCACACTCCAACTTGATATCTTCTAGGACAAGCCTTTAAAAACAGCCCTGCTTGAGGCAAAAATAAAAATTAATAAAGCAATTCTTTCTATAAAGGGATGTGTAAGAAAATATTCAAGGGTTTTTTGTTTTTTATAAACCTCTAAATCTCCTTGATATACTAAGGCTGAGAGAAGTGCCACTCTGTTGAGAAGGAAGATACTTGAACTGGGAAGCCAATCATTCTCCCCAGCCCTGCCCAGACCAGAGCTATAAAATTGTCCTCAAGTACAGTGTTGCAGGTGTCTTCATGGATCCCAGACAATGGCAGCAGCAATAAGTGTGGTTCCTGGGGGAGTAGTAGCCAGATGTCCTCTGTTGCTTTATTCAGCTCTTGGGGAGGCTATAGAACTTGAGTGAGATATGAAAGTCTCCTGAAAATAGTCAGGGAAGTCCTCCAATCATTACAGGAGTGAACCTGGAGCATCTGATATATTGATCTGAGTGGGTTGAAACAGCTGGCTAGGTTGATGCATTTATTCTGCCTTTAGGAAATCCCACTAGAGTGTCTAGGACTGCCCTCTAGTGTCTGTGATCCTATTCAAGTGCATGGGATTTTCCATGAATAACAACTTCCTTGTGAAAACTGACTTAACCTCATAACATTTGAGATGACTCTCATAGATAGATTTTTTAAATAGATATAATTAAAAAGTTTCCAAATACTGAGGTGATCTTTCACACACATTTATTAGAATTTCTATTCCTTTGATATAGCTTTGCAAATCATTAGGTGGAAAAAACAAAAAAGAAGGAAGAGACAGAGGATAATAGGAAGGAAGGAAGGATGGGAGGGAAGAAGAGGGAGTTGTCTATAAAAACTACTTACCATTTTCCAAACTAATGGCAAAATCCAAATCAGATTTCCCTGTCAAGCGTGCAAAGCATGAGTCCAACTCAGCCTCACTTGTCTTCTTGATTTTGTGGGGCTTTTTATTCATGGTTTTTATCCTTTCAACAAATATGAGCACTAACTATGTATTAGACACCATGCCAGCAATGGAGATGGTGAGCTAAAGAAGTATACAGCTGGCTCTCCATATCAACAGGTCTCACAATCCACAGACTCAACCAATCATGGACAGAAGTAGTCAGGAAAAAAGTTGCATCTGTACTGGACATGTATAGACTTTCCTTTTTTTGTCATATTCTAAACAATACAGTACAGTAGCTACTTACATAGCATTTACATTGTATTAGGTATAAGTAATGCAGAGATTATTTAAAGTATAAAGGGAGGATATGCATAGGTTATATGCAATAATACATCATTATTCATGAGACTTGAGCATCTCTGGATTTTGGCATTCATGGGGTGTGGGGAGGGTAGTCTTGGAAACAATCCTGTACAGATACTGAGGGATGACTGTAGATATCCATGGAGATTACAATACAGAGATGGTATAGTGTCCAACAAGCAAGAGAAGTGATAAGAATATAATCAAATGGATAAATACCAGGAGTGGAACTAATGGGGTGTAGTATTAGAAAATAATAGCGTGGAGGTAAGTGGAGAAACTTTTATGACATAATTCTCATTAAAATCATGTGACAAGCCAAAGAATAAAATGTTCATGACATAACTGAAATAAGGATAGTTGTCTTAGTCAACCATTTTTGGAAAACATAGAAGTCTATGGCTTATCTGGGGCCACTGACTTAGAAAAGTCTAATATTCGCAGACTTCATCTGTGCACACCAAACTGAGTTGAGGTACTTGGTGCTCCTATGAAATGCCATATGTCTCCCATGGTATCAGGGCATTTGGTTTCTATGTATCTTACATAAAAGGTCACTTGAGTATCACCTAATCATGATGTCATCTGCCTGAGTTATCTATGCCTATGGCCTTGGTCAATATATAATTCCCTCTGTAAAGGAAGGCCTTACCCAGTTTCCAGAGTCATTAATCTTTGAAAGAATAACTTGAAAAGTGGAAGTGAATTTTACATCTTCTACTTAGGTAACCTAAAATGTGACTAATTGACTTAAATTGATCTTTCTGGTTTTTATTGTACTAACTTATTAAAAAGTGTGTCCTTTCCCTGAAGGCCTCTGGGCACATGCACAAAAAAACAGAAATATGACAAGTTAAATTAAAACCATCAGATGAAAGTTAAAAATCCTCTTGCAAAGGGAAAAAGAAAAAATGCCAAGTAGTATTACTGGCAGAAGAAAAAAATAAGTCAAATGGATTAAAATTAGCCCATTTTTCAACTAGCTTACAAGAAGGAATTATTCACAGTAGATTTTATAAGGACACCCTACAAAATCCCTGAAAAACTATTTGCCACTGTTTATAATGTCATTCCAAGTCAGGGAAATAATGCTAATCTTAGCAGGAAAAGAATCTAAATTACAGTTCATTTTATCTATTGTTTGTCTAGCACTCAGTCACTGTGAGATCTCACTCACTTGTGTCTCATAGGAGATGAGAGATGAACTCTAAACACAATGTTAACATCTCTCCTGAGCTCTAAAATTTGCAGTCAGTTTAGTCACTGGATGATTCTATTTCGAAACCAGTGCTGTCCAGATGTAGAGAGGGAACAAGTGCAAGGATCAAGACAGTGGATTCTGGGACCAAATACAACGGTGTGTAGCCCAGTTTTATCATCTACTTGTAGGACTCTGAGCAAGTTGCCTTTTTCTGCCTCAAGTTTCCCATTTGTAAAATGCACATACCAACAGTACATCACATGGACTTATGAGGGCTAAATGAATCAAAATGTATAACCTATCTAAGAATTCATATGAAAAGCAATATAAATATTAGTCATTATTACTTCTCACACACTTAACTGGGTATGGACTGATCATGGAATGATGCTGTCTTTTGTTTTCAATACCCATATATGCCTGTCCCTCACTAATGACCTTGGGTACTCGTTATTTGCTGTACATTAGACTGGGAATTATCATCCTCTTGGGCACAGTGTCTTGTGTCTTGCTTGAGTATTCTTGGTTAACACCTCTTTAGCTGATTGTGGACTGTAGAGAGCTTAACAAATTATTTTGAGTTTTCTTATCTTTTAGCTATATTAACTTGACCATTGTGTGAATAAAAGAAGAGACCAGAGAGTACACACTTAAATTAGTGTGTATATGTAAAAAAAAAGAAGGTCAGAATTAGAATGTTGCAGTGTATCAGGGATGGGCAGCTGTGATAAAAGTGAAGGAAAGCCAAGAAAACTTTGTGGCTGGCTGGCTGGAAAGAGAGGCAAGAATCATCAAGAAGACTCTTGGTTATCTTTTTTTTTTTTTTTTTTTGCTAGGGGTGTGACTCAAGTAGTAGAGCACTCACATGTTCAGCAAATGCAAGAACCTGAGTTCAAATCCCAGTACCACCAAAAAACATACAAAGACAAACAAAAAAAGATTATTTAAAAAATTAACTTAAAAATTGAAGTATAACAAATACAAAACTCACAAAATATAAATATAAGGCATAGTAGATTATCACAAAACAAAATGCCCTGTAACTATCACCCAAGTCAAGAAAATAGAATATTATCACATCCCCAAAACTCCCCATGCTGTTTCCAGTCACTACCCCCTCTCTCTTCCTCCAAGCTAACTGCTATCCAAACTGAAAAAGCATGGCTCAGTTTTGTATGAACTTCATATCAATGGAATCATATAGTTATGTTGTTATTTGTATCTGCTTCATCTGCTTAACATACATTTGAAGTCCATGTTATTGTTAGTGTCTGGTTCTTTATTTTGTATCAGTATTATTGTTAGTGTCAGTGGTTCTTTATTTTGTATCAGTGATTGGTATTTCATTGTGTAAGTACACTATGACTTATTTATACATTTCCCTATCGATAAACATTTGACTGTTTCCATTTTTGTGTTTTTGAAAATAATATTGCTATGATCATTTATACATATGTCTCACAGTACATATCTGCATGGATTTGGGGTGGGCACACACCTAAGCATGGAATTGCTAGTTCATAGAATATAATTGACTGCTGTTGCTATTCAATCCTTTGAATTTGGATGTGACTATACATAACACATAGATTGATTTTGTAGCTTTACCCAGTCTATTAGTCTTTGTCTTTTAATTGTACCATCTGGTGAATTTACATTTAATATAGTTATTAATAGATTTGAATTTAAATCTACTATCTTAATATTTGCTTCAATTTGTTCTAACTATTCCATTTTCTTTTTGCTTTCTTTTCTTGCCAGCTTTTAAAGTGATTAAGTATTTTAATTATTTAATTTTCCTTTTGTTTGTTTTATAATTTCATAATATTTTAGGTTTGCATTCTTTTTATATTAAGTTCTGGTATAAATTGACATTTTTTACCTCTTCCCAGAAAATTTCAGAAACTTTAGAATAGTGTAATCCCCTCCTAACCTATATGATATTTTTGTATTTTATTTCTGAAAAAGCTACCATAAACATTATTATGACCTTACACAAGCAATGTTTAATTATATGTTCCCATATATTTACACTTCTGTTGTTCTTCACTCTTTCCTGAACTTCTGGGTATCTATTTATAGTCATTTACCCCCTGGCTTGAAAATACCCTTTAGTATTTTTGTAGAGTTTATTTATGATGAACTTGGCTTTGGTTTGTCAGAAAATGGCTTTATTTCACTTTCATCCTTAAAGGATATTTTCACTTATGTATAAAATTTGGGGTTGACTTTTTTCTATATAATTAATTAATTAATTTGTTTATTTATTTATTTGTGGTGCCTGAAACTATTACTCCATTGCCTTCTAGTTTTTATTTTTCTATTAAGAAATTACCTGTCAGTGTAATTGTTGCTCCTCTAAAGGTGATATGCTATTTTTAAAAACTCGGCCTGCTTTTAAGATTTCCCTTTGTCTCTGAATTTTAGTGGCTTTAATTATGATATATGTGGTTGTGATTTTCTTTTTATTTGTACTTCTTGTGATAAGGCACTTCTTGAAACTATGAGTTAATATCTTTTATAATTTAAAACAAATTCTCAGCTATTAAGAGTAGTTTCAAATGTTGTTTTTCTTACATTATCTCTGTCATCTTTTGAGATTCTAATTTATATATGTTATACTGCCTCATACTGCAGCATTGTTATGGTTTGGATAGAAAATGTCCCCAAAACTCATGCGTGGGAAGCTTGGTCCCAAACTGGTGGTGTATTGAGAGGTGATTGGATCGCAAAGGCATTAACTTCATAAATGGATTAGTCCATTGATAAGTTCATAGCTGCATGGGCTGATAAGGTGTGTGGCCTAGTTGGAGGAAGTAGGTCATTGAGGGTGTGCCTCTCTTTCCCTCCAACCCTTCTTTTTACTCTCTCTTTTTCCTGGCCATTATGTGGTGAACAGCTTTGCTCTACCATGCCTTTCCACCAGATGTTTCTGCCTTACTGTAGGCCCCTGAAACTGTGAGCTAAAAAATTGTTGTTCTTTCTTTAAATTGTTCTCAGGTATTTTGTTACAGCAAAGAAAATATAATTAACTCAAGTCTATTTTAATTTTATTTTTATATTTTTCATCTTTTAAATTCTATGTGATTGATCTCAATATTTTCTTCTGAATTACCTTCCAGTTCACTGATTATAATTGTGACTAACCTGTTTCTAAATCAGTCCATCAAGTTCTCAAATTTGGCTGGCATATCTCTAAACTATAGAATCTCTGTAGGTTATTTTGTTTTTATAGTTTCCTGTTTTTTGTAAAAAAGTCAATTTTTTAATTCACTTGACACTTTATTATACCTATATGTGCATCTTAGTTCAGGAGTATTTTTGTACTTTGTACTTTTTCCTTTTAGATTTCACATCTATTACTTGGTCTCTTTGTGTGGCTCTCACACAAGAACATTTAAAAATCAAATGATAGATTTCACATATGACTCATGCTATCTTCATCCATTATTTAACACTTACTTCTGACAGGCTGGATGGAGGTGATTTGAACTTGGCCTCAGTTGATATAAATGTGACTTTATAGTCCATTCATTTTTTATTTTAGAGTACATACCTTTGAGGTGTCAAATCTAAGTGTGAGGTTTTTACAATTTAATCCTTTCAGCAATATGAGATATAATTTTTCTACCTTCAGTCCCATGAACCCTTCTTATTGCCACCTGCAACTATTCCATTTCATCATGGCAGATTCTCATGGGAATAAATAGCTCCAAATATTGGCTTCAACTCTCAGTTTCCCTCTTCTTTTGAATATTGGCCCTATAATTTTTTCAGTGCTTTTAAAATGCTTCAGTGCCTGTAAAAATATCAACATTTCCCAGTTGACTGTTAGTCTTTACCCATTTTGACACTGATAGAAGCTAGAGTTTGCATCTACATAAGAAATGGAAATTTTAATTTGGGATTTGGTTTAAGGAATATAATTTAGTTTCAGATATTTTAAATTGGAAATAATATAATACACCCATGTGGGTTTTTTTAGTAGTTGGTTTGGGCAGGACAGAATCTCAACAAGTAAGTTGTATTTTGCAATTTGAAGGAAAATATTTATGAAATAATTTCTTTCTTTATTAAGAGGCCCAAAAAGCAGAAAGAATGAGTGACTCTTCTATGTTAAGAGACTACTAATATTTTCAGTCATGAACTTGTGTTTTATTTTACCCTATATAAACATAATATCTTTTAATATTGTTTTAATTATTCACATTTCAAAAATGATAGGAACTTGATGGACTTAATTAACTTATGAAAGATTACATATGTGGTAAGTAACAAAACCTGAGTGCAAATTATGGAATATCTGCCATTACTCCATTCCTGTTTTCCTGGTTTGAGACAAGGCATTACCATGAGAGTCTTTTTTTCTTTCTTTATTTTTGAAATCAAGTCTCACTATTTTGCCCAGGCTGGTCTCAAACTAACCTCCCAAGTAGCTAGGGCTTCAGGCATATGCCTCTGTGCCTAGTTTAACCTTTGAGAAGTCAAAATAAGGAGTGTTGAAATGTGCCACCACTGAGAGAGCCTAAAAGCCATAAGCCCGGCCCAGACCCAGATCATGGTCTCTAACACAATTCTCTAACAAAAGGCACCAGACCCCTGCGAGAAATGGCCTATTCTAGAGTTGGGGCTATTAATCTGGTGCATGCTTTGTTGCAGAACATAAGAAATGGCTCAGAAAACAAAGTGATAAGTAGTCAAAGGGACACAGGTGTCAACTGAAAGAGCGTCCAATGGCCAAAGCTGGAACAACGTGAACAACAAAATAAATAATGTGATAATGGACATAACCCCAAGTAGACAACAAATATACATGATTCCATACTGATACAAATAATTTACTGGGGCTGAGGGTATAGCTTGTTAGTACAGTACTTGCTTACCATGTTTGAGGTCCTAGGTCCAATCCCCAGTACCACAAAATAAATAAGCCATCAAATAAATAAATAAATAGGGAAATAAGGCAAATTCCTAAACAGAAGGACTTTAAAAATTTATACAGATACTTCACCATTATTCTCACTTCAGCAGCACACAAATACTAAAATTATACACTTCTCTATCAAGGAGATGGGAACTCCCAATCCTTTAAGAGTGGGCTGTCATCATGACTTCTTTCCAAGGAGTAGAGTATGCAAAATGGGTAATGTGATGAAGATTAGCTTCCTTAGGGATGAGTCGTGTTGATAGTGTACTTTTGATATAATGTGATGAGAATGTCACTTTACCTCTGTGATTCTTCCTCCCCCCAAGCTATAACTGCAGTCTCATAGAGAAAACATCAGGCAAACACAAATTGAAAGACATTCTGCAAGTGTCAAGGTCATCCAAAAGAAGCAAAGCCTGAAAAACTGTCATAGTCTAGAAGAAGCTAAGGACACATGTTGATTAGATGTAATATGGTATTCCAGATGGGATCCTGCAACAGACAAAGGACAAAAAGACATCTGAGTAAGGCATCAACTTTGGCTAATAATAATATGTTAGCTAATAATAATAAAAATGTGCATTATTTGTAACAAATGTATCATACTCATGTAAGGTGTTAACAACAGGTGATACAGGGAGCAGAATCTACATGGAAACTACATGGACAGTTGTCCCTCAATCTATGTGGGATTGGTTGGGTTGCAGGACTGTCACACTGAAAATACCAAAAACCCATGGACACTTAAGTCCTTAATATAAAATAGTGTAGTGTTTGCATAGAACCTATATACATTCTCCTGCATACCTTAAATCATTTCTAGATTACATTACAATGTAAATGCTAGATATTATACCATTATTGTTTATGGAATTACAAGAAAAAAAATCTATGCACATTTGATACAGATGTAATTTTATTTATATATTTATTGATTGTTCAAACAAGGCCCAGACTAATCTCAAACTAGCCATCTTTCTGCCTAAGCCACCTGAGTGCTGGGATGACAGGCATGTACCACCACACATGGCACAACTTTATTTTTAGAATATTTTCTGTCCCCAGTTGGTTGAATTGATGGATGCAGAACCTGAGGATAGAGATGGCCAACAGTATATGCTATGTTTGCAAGTTTTTTGTAAATCTGAAACTGTTTTAAAGTAAAGTGTTTAAAGCAAAATGTGAAATTGTGCATTTACTACTTCTGTATGATTTTTTTCTTTTATATTGTTTTTCTGAATATTCTGAGTATTCAAAGAGATTATTCATAGCTTTATTTTGGGAACAAAATTTTTGTTTATTTTTTTCTCACTAAGCAGGACCCATTCTTGTAGTTGATATTCTGCCACATGTTGGCAGAAGCCCAGGAGACAAAGAGGGCTTGAGAGAGGGCCTGCTCGTTTGTATGACTGAGGAAACCCCATAGGCTACTGTAAAGATGCACAGGCTGTCCCTATAGTTAGGACCTCTCCAAAGTTTGCCCCTCTCCCTTAGTGGTCAGTCTCTCCCTTCATGGAAGCTCTGAAAATCCCTGAAAACAATATTTTCCTTTAGATGTTTTGGATTAAATCTTCTATTGTCTTTTTCCTTTGAATCCTTTTCTTTCTTTTCCCACAGAGAAACTCCCAGATTCTTCATTTTAAGATTATGTGACTGAACCAGATGATCCATCTTGATCCTTTTCTTCTCAGCCTGAAAAATAAAACACAAAAACAAAAAAGCAACTGCCAGTGCTGTGGGATGTAACAAACACTTCTACCTCTCCTTTCCCAGACCTTGTCAGCTGGATTGTTCCAGCAGCACTCAAAGTAGATCCACAACTCCAAATCCCATTCCTCCTGAATTTCAGTGTTGGCCTTCAACCAAGAACTTGCTCCAGCTGTGCTGGTCCTTGGGCTACTTAACTCTTTCCTCTCCTTATACAACTTTTGAGAGCTAGAAGTGGAGGAGAGGAGACACTTATTCTTCCCACAAGCATTTATTATATATGCCAGGCTCTGGGTTCATAGGAATGGATAAAGCAGATGATCTTCTTGCCAACAGAGAGGTTGCATTCTAATGGCTGGTTAACAACCATTACAAGATTTATTTGCATGTATGGTTTAATGGTCTTTATGATATGGGCACTATGTTTTTCCTCATTTACAAAGACACAGTGACACTATTACTGACTTACCTAATAGCATGCAATTACTAAGTGATAAAGATACAAGTCCAAGAACTTCCAGAACATCAGATTTCTAACTACTGTAATATTGATAAAATTGTTCTTTTGGATAGGTAAATACTATTCTATTATAATCTTTCTTCTTCCCTCTAAAGAGCCATATGATGCTTTAAAAATATCTGTATTGTAACCTATTAAAATTCTAAAACGAGAAAGTAGTTCTTTTTCAAGTAAAATGGCGCAGTTGGTATTCACTAGTTGCTTATGTAGGACTGCTAACTTGTCTTCCTCATTTCTTCGGTGAAGTTCTCCCTTCCCTCTTTTCTCTATCCCCCATCACAGGCTATCATGTGGGACAGACTCACTATTAAGTTTATGGGTAGGCTCTGATTGGCATAAGCCAAACAATAGGTGCTGTCCTTCTGCCCACAATGATTGGTTAGTGCCCTGGGCAAAGCCAATGAATGCCTGGCACCCAAATAGCTAAAGGATTTGTTTAGGCTCAAATATCCATAAAACTAGCCATGGCGGGAATTACTTTTTCTCCCACTGGCTAGGTAAGAGGAAACATACAACCCTAATTGCTGCTAGCAGCTATCAGAGAGAAGCACAGAGAAATGGAGCAAGAGTTCTAATTGAATCATGCCTAACGTCTTCATCAGTTACTTCTGGACATTGTGGTTATGTCAGTCTTAAATACTCTTTATTGTATCAAAGTCCCTTTGAATTGGAGTTTCATCTGCTTTCATCCCAAATCATGCCATCTGATACAAATAATTTGTTGTATTTTCAGCATATAAACCCTAAATATTTAAGTAGGTTCTTAAAGAACCAATTTTACAAGAAACTAAAACAAAAACAAAAAAATTCAAATTATCCAGACAGTTTCAAATATCCAGAGAACATTTGCAAACAAATTTAAATTTCTAACTTGGGAAAAACAGATAAAGCAAAAATAAATTACACATAGCCTGTGTGATTTCTTTGCTTCACATATGAAGACAATCAAAATTGTGAGTAGTTCAGGGCCAGATGTAACAGATGCTCACTTAATTGGCTGATGCTATGCTGGTTTCAGATTGTAGCATACAATTGTCTTGGATTTTGTTGCTGAAAACACTCCTGTTTTTGCCAAACAACCCTGTTTTGGAGGCCAGCCACCACAAACACAGAGTGCTTACTGTGATGAAGATTTGTCCTTTTAGTAGAACTACAGGACATTACTATTAGAATATGAGAGGGAAGACATCAGCTGACATATGTTCAATTTATCACACATTACTCACTAGATTTAAAAGCACAGCTTCCTTCTTGATAATCAGAAACTAAGTTGGGGGGTGGGAGGGTAAGTGCTGATGTAATTAGAACTTGAAAATGCATGAGAAGTTACACTCTAAGAGCATGTCCACATCCAAGGCATTCCTTCCATGTCCAATCTAATGTTCCATGGACATCTTGGCCTCTGCAAGACAGAAAGGCAGAGCTAATCAAGAACCATTTCAGACATAGCACATGAAGGCTCAACTTTTACAAACTAGGAAGATACAGTCTGGAGAGGAGCTACTTTCTAATCTGAGATAGCCCCATTGTGTTTTCACATCTTCTTGGCCCAAGACAGCTCTGTGGAAGGACACAGTGAAAATGACAGCCTTCTATGCTGTTCTTAGGACAAACTGTTAAGAGAATAGAGGTCTGTCTGTCACTGGAAAAAAAAAAAAACAGAGGTGTCTAGAAGACTTTACTTTATGTATTTGTTTCTTTTAGCATTAACTACTGCATCTGACATGGATATACATAAGCCATAAATATTCCCCTTAGGAATAAAATACATCTGGTTCTGTGCTCTTTTCTACTAAAATGAATGAAGCTCATATTATACTGTCAGTTATAACATCCCAGGCTCTGGACAGATTGTGTTCTGGAAATTGGAACACCTTTGACAGGAACAAATATGATTGTCTAGAAGTTAGCCTACCTGGTTAACTCACAAGTAGCCTCAGTAATGGAACAGTATGGCACAAGGCCCAACCATAGTGTGTTCAGATGTTGCTGACAGAAATGGTTCCCCCTTGGTTTGCTGTCCTCCTTCCTGGCTACAGTGGGATTGGGTGTTCCTTGGCAGTTCCACAGAGCAGTGTGGTAAAGGTTGTCCACCACTGGGAATGGGCCAGGATGCTGGTATGGAAGAGAAAAAGAGTCAGGGTATCAGAAGTATTAGCAAGCCAGGATAAATGAGTCTACTGCTTCTATCAGCATAAGCCTTAAAGTCTTTGTGTATGAGTCAACTCCTTTAACATAAAATTCTTTTTGGCAGTACTGGGGTTTGAATTCAGGGTCTCGCACTTGCTAGGCAGGTACTCTACCACTTGAGCCAAGTCCCCAACCCTTTTTTGCTTTAGTATTTTTCGATAAGGTCTAGTGTTTTTGCCTTGGCTGGCCTGAACCACAATCCTCTGAATCCCATGGAATGTCATGGCGGCATTGGGGAGGGGGTAGTCAGATGTACATGAACCTGGACTCTTCTAACACTGAGCTACAGAATTGATTCTATTGACAGTCATAGAATTTGATGTATTGGAAGTTTTAGCAGTCATGGTTATCTGAAAGGAAAGCCAAAATTGAGTAAATATTGGGGGCTGAAAGTATGATGTAATGGTAGAGTGCCTAACATGCAGGGGCCTGGGTTTGACACCCAGCACCAAAAAAGGAAGTAAGTAAGAAAGGAAAGAAGGAAGGAAGGAAGGAAGAGAGAAAGAACATATGTCAAACATTATTCTGACACAGAAGTCACTGCGGGAAGTCTTCACTATAATTTCATTTTTTATTCAAGGCAAACAAAATTCAACTTCCTATCAAAATGCAAGAAGAATTAAAATTTTCCATTTCTTATTTTTTCTCATGACTTAATCAATTTTTATTTTAGGAAGTATGAATTATTTTTCCACGAAAACCCCACACATGTATCTTTTGTATATTCTGTGTATATAAAAATCCCATCTACAATTACTCCTCTTCTAAGAAGCTTTCATCAGTTCCTCAAAGCATTCATGTCCCCAGAAAGGTTAAGAGTCACTGTTCTACAAAGAATGAGAGTGTAGTGATTAACTGTGAGCTCATAAATACTTATGGTGTGATGAATGTTTTACAAAAAGAACTGGAGTTTGTTCAGCAGCATCCAACATGATGATTTTAGGACTTACTCATCTGAAAGTGCCAACTAGCTCAAATCCTGTTTTAAGATGATAAAAGCAAAATTTAAATATACTCATGAGTCTTAAATTTGTGACTTTATTAAAGGAAAATATAGTTGTAAAGATATAATATTCATATAATTGTTATTATTTAAAGGTACACAGATATATGAATCATCAGAGCTGATAATATTTGATCATTCAAATGGTTATTTCTTGCTATGGCACTTGCTCCAGGGTGTCATTAATGAAAATGTGTATAGGGTGTCAGCTCCTTTGAGATTAGGGGTTCTACCTTCCATGTTCTCTGAATTCCCCTTAATACCCAATTGCTTGTTCATCTTTTTCATATATAATGATCTTTCACACATGTAAGTAAGACAGGTTCTTTCTGCTGGTCTAGTTGTCTTTCTTGCCCTTTGCCTTTTTATTCCCTCCATCTGCTCAACTTTCTAGTGATTCTCTTTAGATGTTATTCCCTTTGCCAAAATCCTCTGCTATTCTTCTAAATTTTTCCCTGAATTCTGTGATATTCCAGTGTAGTCTCTACCTATGTAACCAGCCTCCTGGTAAGTAATTTCAGGCTTCCTTAGATTCTCTACATCCCAGGCTTCTTTGCTTGGCAAGAAAGAAGAGAGAGCACAGTTATTTGATAAAGCATCCACTGAGCATGCTCTGTTGATATCAATCAGGCAATACACAGCCTCTTCCTTCAAGGACTTAAAATTCAGGTAGTTTAAGCAGTTTGGCAAGACCCCTGTGATCTCCTAATATTCAGACAGGAAGGGAAAGGGCTGTTGAGAATAGTTTGAATGCTACTCACTCATATGGGTCCCTGAGCAGTATATGAAGGTTAAGTAAGTATGCTATTCTCCAGTCTCATTTTATAGAGGGGAAAGTAGACATACAGAGATGATAACCATTTTATAAATAAATTCATGTAAAAATTAATCACTGAGAATATTCCAATTATCCTACCAGAAAATTCTTATTTCTTTTCAATTGCTGTGATTATGTATCAATACTTTAAGATTCCTGTGGACTTAGTCAGTCAATAAATGTTTACTGAACACAGGCTGTTAAGAGCTAGGTACTGGGGACACAACAAAGAGACAAAGCCTTTGCTCTGAGGAATTTGGAATCTGCTGGGAAAAAGAACAGATGGGGGGACCTATTGTATTGTCTTTTGCCAGGTTTCTCTTAGGTCTGGTCTACTTTCATTCAAGTCATCTAAGTCCTGTAAAATAGCCGACTTTATCTGCAAAGTGGAACCGATTTCAAAAGTCCTAACTTCCAAGCCACTAAGGTATGGCAGGGCCCCTTAATGTGCCTTACTCGGTAGCAGTAACAATGACCTGTCTGGTTTAAGACTGGCTTTATTGGCTGTATGGGATCACTTTTCTGTAGAGAGACAAAACTGTAATCTTAGCTACACTGAGTTGAGTCACAGTAATATCCTTTTGCCAAATTCTCCCACAAGACAGACTGTCTCCCATTTTGTGTGTCTACTTCTGTGAAACTCATAAAGGTGGATATGGTCCATAATATCACAAAGGGTTTTTCCAGATACATTAAAATCTGATATTGGAAAAAATAAATGGCAAGCTTTCCCTCTCAAAAGCCTGTGACAAAAGTTTCACAGTACTTCAGATTTTCCATCAGAGTGGAGTTTTCACTGTGTCAGATTTTTCACTTTCTTCTGCCCCTATTATAGCCTTTAACACTGCTCCAATGTATTAAGACATGACACATTTCTCTATACTCATTCAGTAGTCAGTGCAAACATACTTTGGAAACAAAGGCTTTCTGTAAATAACAAGATTGGTCTTTCCAACACTGTGATTCTCAGAAGGAATGAACACCACACCTGCCAGATTGGTGCTGTCTCAGGTAATTTTTTTCCTGCTAGAACAGAAATTTATTTTTCGAAGTTCTGCAGAACAAGAAGTCTGAAGTCAAGGGGCTAGAATCGAGTGAGGGCTTTCTTGCTGATCATGCCATGGTGCAATATGCAAGACCACACGCACATGAGACAGTAGGGAAGAGGGCCAGTTCCATCTTTTTATTAGGAATCAACTCCCAAGATAACTAAGTCTCTCCCATGATAACTGCACTTCAGAGAGAAGACCCCTTGTGACTTAACAACCTCTTCTTAAAGGGCCTGTTTTTCAACACTGTTGCATTGGGGATTAAGTGTCCAGCATATGAATTTGAGGGAGCACATTGAAACCATAGAATTGTTCTTACAGGTTTTGAGCCTATCTACATCAAGTTCTTTTAGTCACCCT
Organism: Castor canadensis; assembly: GCF_047511655.1. Lineage (NCBI taxonomy): Eukaryota > Metazoa > Chordata > Mammalia > Rodentia > Castoridae > Castor > Castor canadensis. Next base: position 80,559,676 of record NC_133400.1, on the reverse strand, counting down.
GCTACAACCTTGATGAAAGACAACTATCACTGACTATGTGATCACTGACTACTTGTGCCTCTTCATTATTCTCTGCTTCTTGATGTGGTTTTCTAGGCTGACTAGGGTGACCACTCAGCAACAGGTGTCTGAGCCACCAAGGTCCCCTCACACAGAGTCTTTGGCTCCAAACTTTGTGGTGGTGTAACTCTGGTTAACAGAGGCATAGTTTTTGTATAATGACCCTTCTTTGAAATGAGGTAGCCATTGTCGAAGGTAGAGAGTAAGAGCAGAGGATATGGGGAGACAGCAGCCATGTACCCTCCAATGGGGCCTAAGCCCATGTACTTTGTGCATGGCACCACCTAGCTGACCACTGGTACCATTCGAAACATTAAATGTGATCCAAAGAGACTTTTGATGACCTTGTAACTGCCATGACATTTCAATATGCTGCAAACTAATGGACGTGTCTGTGGAGTAACTGACTAATTTAATTAGAATAGTTTGGACCATTGAAACCCATCCTTATCTTGATGAAACTGAACATTCAATACCAGAACTTCCAAATGAAATGTGGCCTTATTGGAAATTATGGTAAGAGAAGGAAGTGATGGCAACAATGGAGAATCTACTATCTATCCTTCCTCCTAAGTTCCCAGGGAGGATATTTTCATGGGCGTGATTTGTGTAGCTGCCAAAGGATGATGTAATAATTCTCTTGTACCCTGGCTTACTTACTTGTAGGATAAATATTTTCCTTGCTTTCCCTATGGGAAAATCATGGAGAAAAAGTTGAGCTTCTCTATCAACATGTTCCTTGCAGTGGTCCCACTTCTCAAGAAAGCTTTCCACCTTCCCTCCCACTATCAGAGTAGAGCCTTGTTTCCACTGGTTACTCTTCTTGTTCCAATAGAAAGTGTTTATGAGTCATGGCTTAGTTACTAAAATCCAATCAGAAGAGTAATGATTCAAATCCTATTATTAATATAACCTATTTAACATACTGAATTAAACACAGATGCTCCTTGTCTTATGGTGAGGTTAGATCCTAATAAACCCATTACAAGTTGAAAATGTCAGTTGAAGATAGAATCAATACCCCTAACCTACTGACCATCAAAGCTTACTTAGCCTAGCCTACCTTAAGTGTACTTAGAACATTTACATTATCCTATGGTTGGAAAAAATCATCTAACACAAAGCCTATTTTACAATAAAGTTTTGAATGCCTCATGTATATATGGAGGCATTTTATAGACAGGACAAGGTGTGAAAAAGAAAATCAATATGGTAGAACATGGGTAATCTACCCTTATAATTATGGGCCTGTGTCTAACTCCCACTGCTTAGTGTCACAAGAAAGGACCAAATCCCATGTCACTAGCCCAGGAAAAGATAAAAATTCAACACTCCAAGTAAGTTTTGACTAAACACATATATCACTGTAATTTTAACTCCACAAATGAATCTGCCTTCAGACCAAATAGTAGGCTGTTCTAGACCTTCCAGATCTGGTTGCATATGTTCACTGCTTGCTGCAATCAGACTATTAGCATGTGGATTGTATCCATTCATACTCAGATCATAACTATGGAGTAATAAGTCTTCCTCAAAACAGGCAAATGCTCTATGTATGCACAGCAGAATTCAATTGTAGTGACTCACCATTGTTTCCCGGCCATAACACTCTCTTTGGTATCAATCACTGTTCTGCTCCTGCTGGTCTGCTGCCATCTCTGGCACCACTGTTACTCTAACAGCTGGCCAGGATTAAGGAAGCTGTCACCATATACATATAAGGAGTTCATGATTAGTGTTGGGTTCTGGCAGGGTGGGGACATTGAGGGGGATTTGTGAGTCTGGGCTTGCCTCCAAACACAATGTACATTTTTCCCATGCCAGCTGCTGGAAGGCCACAACTTCTGAATCTCTAAGGTCATAACAGATTGCTATCTTCAATGTCCTCACACTCCAGTTTCTGTTAATTTTCATCCAAGACTCAAGATTCCTTTCTCTACTTTGAACCCTAAGTGTGTGTTGAAAGAGGTTCTGGAACCCTATGGTATTAACATCAGTTAGTGGGAAGTGTGTAGGTCTCAGAGGTAGGTGAGGGAATCCTTCTTCCACAGCAGAAATGTTCTAGGAACATTAGGACATGGCCTGGTAAACCTAGGAAGTACCATCTGTCCCTTCCTGGTAAGAGTCTGGCCTAGTGGGAGGTAGCTTCTAAGTCCAGTGAACCCTTTCATGATTCATTTTGCTAAAATACAAGGCTGCAATTCTCTTTAATAAAAGCTGCTGGGGCTATTTTATTTGACTCAAGAAATGGTCCAAACTCTGCCCACACCCTGGTTCAGACCTTTTACTTATCTGGGCTTCCTTAGCTTCTAGCTGGTGACCTTTCTTGTACCTATATTCTCTCTGTATTTCTTATCTCCCTTTCTCCAACCCTAGCCAAGAAGGCTAAGTGGATTGGATTTCTATTAGTTCTTCTACAGGATTTTTATTTAAATTCCTCTAAAAATGTAGCTTCCTGATAAAAGCGAGAGCACACAAGGGAGGGGTGAGGATAGGTAAGACACCTAAAAAATTAGCTAGCATTTGTTGCCCTTAATGCAGAGAAACTAAAGCAGATACCTTAAATGCAACTGAGGCCAATAGGAAAAGGGGAACAGGAACTAGAGAAAAGGTTAGATCAAAAAGAATTAACCTAGAAGGTAACACCCACCCACAGGAAATCAATGTGAGTCAATGCCCTGTATAGCTATCCTTATCTCAACCAGCAAAAACCCTTGTTCCTTCCTATTATTGCTTATACTCTCTCTACAACAAAATTAGAAATAAGGGCAAAATAGCTTCTGCTGGGTATTGGGGGGGGGGAGAGGGGGGGGTGGAGTGGGTGGTAAGGGAGGGGGTGGGGGCAGGGGGGAGAAATGACCCAAGCCTTGTATGCACATATGAATAATAAAAGAAAAAAAATGTAGCTTCTTGAGGGTCTAGTAGTCAAGCAATTTATTTTAAATTGCTGAATCATTATTTAATTCATGACTTTTTGTCCTATTTCTTTTATCTTACTGGATTGTTAGCTCATACTCTAAAATGAGAATTATATGCAGGTTACTATAGATTTTTCCAGATTCCTCCCTCAGAGCTTTATGGAGCATATAGTGGGTTGTGATAATCATCTTCAGTCTTCTTCATTCATGGAGTACGATAGTTTTAAACAGTGTGGGTGTGAGAATCTTGTCTGGAATCTTCTTTTTCCAGGCTTTGGGCTTTGTTCTGCCCCAGCTCTGCTATGGCATCCTTTTTTTTCTCCTTTTTCTGCCTCTTTTTCAAAGTTGGAATAATTAAGCACAGGAAGTAACTAGTCTTTGCTTATGTAATTGCCCCCAATTCAGTAATCTTTTTGTTTATTTTTGAGACAGTGTCTAGCTCAGACTGACCTCAAATTCACTGTGTAGCCTAGGCTGACCTTGAACTCATGATCCTCCTGCCTCAGCCCCCCCCAGTGCTCTCAATATTTTCTACAAAATGCTAGCTAGATGCTTTTTAAAATAACGTTACACCTTTTTGCTTTGTGTTGCAGTTGTGCTTCGGGGCTCTTCGCAGGCTTCATTCTCTGTGTGCAATGAGAATCTTTTTGTCCAGCTAACTAATTCTGAGCAGTCGTTTTAAACAGCTCTGGTGGAAGATTTACTTTCTGAGTTGAACAGGGATCTACCTCTATGCTGCCATGGCATTCCATAGAGCACAGAATGAAACAGCTCAGGGGCACCATCACCATCCTTTCACTTTGGCTCAGTAGCAGTCCTGTGAGAGGCACGATAGATGCAGGGATAAGAAGGGGAGTTACAGATGCTATTTGTAGTTGGAGAGGAAGGTTTTTGATCCTAGTCTGGTCAGAGAATGCAGGGCAAAGAATCTCTACTGCATAATTAGTTTGACTTGGTGAAAACAAGTATAATTTCATCATTTAGAGGCAGTAACCAATTCTGAGGGATGGGAGGCAGGTATGAAATGACATGGAAGATGCAGAGGCAGGGAGATGGGGAGGAGCTCATTACGAGAGGGAGTTAGGTCCCGTGGCTGCATAATTTAAGAGAAAGGAAATACGTAGAACTGCTTAATGGACTGGAGGAGTGAGGGAAGAAAGGTTGTGTACCTGGACACTTCAAAAGAATCCTGGCGCTACTGCTGACACTTGGGAAACATGAGCAGGTGGAAGTTGGTTCTGAGTTAATGAGCTGGATGGATGACCGTCTTTTTAACAAGAGGTCAACTGCCCACATTTTCTGGTTCATGTATTACCGTGCCTTGGGTTCCTGGATTTGCATGAGCCCCAGGACTTCATTGAGGATGTAGGTCTTATGGACTCATTGGTCCTCAGTGTCTGCTAATTTCCACTCAGATTTTCTAACAGCAGTTCATAGAACTTTGCTAGCTGTTAGCTTCGGTATAGCTTCAAGTACTTGCTCGACTTTCTTCCCGCTGTGGTTATTATTACCATGAAGCTGTATGTTCTTTTTAAAAATTTTTAAAATTTTATTTTGGATTAGCATACATTAATAATATGTGGGAATTTCATTATGATAATTTCATATATACATACAGTATACATTAAACAAGCTCACCCCCTTCATTATATTTTCATTCCCCTCCTCTTTTCCCTCCTTTTTAAAATGGTGTTTGGTGGGTTTCATTATGCTGTCTCCATATATATATATATATATATATATATATATGCAGTGTATTTCCATCTTCTACACCCCTCAATATTCTTTCCTTACTCTCTTTCCCCTCCCCCTGATCCTCCTCCATTTATATTCATGCCCTGTCATCATCATCGTCATCATTTTAGGTCTAGGTTCCATAAATGAGCAAGAATATGCAATATTTGGCATTTGAGTATGGCTCATCTCACTTAAGACTGCATCTTCTTTACAGTGATATTCCATATACACTTCATGTAGCTTCTAGAAAAATCCTGGTACTAGATATAAAGTAAGTGTTTCATGAATTCTTCCCCCCAAAAAAATCTACCTGGTGCCATTCTCTTTCATTTTGCAGATGCAGAGTTGGAGCAGGGGGGCTGGGCAAGGGAGAGGGAAAGGAGGGACAACTGAGAGATGCAGTTTTGGGATTAGAGGAGGAGTATCCTCTGGTGCACTGCTTGGCTTTTGTTTTGTTTTTGAAAGAAATAAAGCCAAAAGCTCAATTTGTTTTTGATTAGCCACAATTGCTGTAAAGAGACCCTTGTCTCTGGCAAAGGCAGAGAGGAGTTTAAATAGCAGTAATGCAATCCCAGTATTTGATTTGGGCTCTGTAATGAAGGCCAACAATGATAAGCACAGACGATTCTCTAAGGGGGGTTGGGGCGATAATGTGTAAAAGGCTGAACATGTCCTAGATTCAGAAGATGGAATTTCAAATGCATCTGGAATTGTGGCTACATTTGCTCTTGTAAGGTAGGTGAGTTGTTAAATCAGAAGGTCCAGATTTCTGAGAAGTGCTGAGTTACATCTTAGTTCTCCTGAGGTCTCGGTCAGTAGCCATGTGCCTCTGTGTGTGTGTGTGTGTGTGTGTGTGTGTGTGTGTGTGTGTGTGTGTGTGTGTTGGGCTTCACTCTAAGAAACAGGGTTAGGATATGGAAGGCTGTCTTGTGTTCTATCAGTGTTCAAATACATTTTTTTTCTCTTTACAACTCAGACATTCTAAATCTCATGTGGAAGCATTCAAAAATATGGTAACTGGAAAGACTTTAGTGAGCCATTAACAGCTTGCTAGCACAGAATAAGGAAATGCAAGATGATCCCTGGTGCTGATGAACCTTTGTGTGGATTGCAATGCTTTTCTTGGTCACAAGACAAGGCTGGCTGCAGCCATTTGTCCTCCTCTGCCACATCTGTCATCCATGTAACTCACAGTTCCCATGAGACCTGAGTATTGAAAGAATCATGGAACATCCTTTTAGTTCTCACCAAAGTTCTTAGACCCCAAACATGCACACACCCACGCACACCCACCCACACACACACACACACACCCCCACACACACTCAGACTTCAATATACACATTTAAATTAGGAATACTTTAAATTTTGAGGAAATTAAATAAAAATTTCAATTTCAATTTGAGCATAAATTCACAAAATCTATTGTTCTATTGACAACTTCAGCACAGAATCCTAGCAAATCAATGGACACACTTTGAATATATGAGTTAGTCTTTAAAATTAGAACATCACAAACGTCATCATATTAAATTGATCAGATACAGGGAGAATCTCCAATTTTTACTGATAGCACTAAAAATTATTGCATGCTACTACAATTATGTAACTTGCCTTGTATTAAAACACTTTGTATTTCCTGTGCCAATTGTCAAGACATAAAAATAGCAACAGACAGAATTTCTTTAGTGCTAGAATATTCCCTCATGTCTGGTATATTTTTTATATTATGTGAATTACTAATATTTGACACAGTCTAAATTTTGGAAAAATGTCCATAGATACTAATATTCTAGAGCTTCATGTGATTTTTTTTTAAATCATAAAACTGGAATACATATATTTCTTTTTCTTATAAAAATAATATATTATTTACAGAAAAAAATATGACAGCTAAGGATAAAAATGAAAATAAAGGGAATCTATATCTCTTCTTTCCAGGATTAAATAGCATTAGGGCCTGGGGTCCATTCTTTCAAGTCCTTTGCTATGTATGTATATAGTAGTGTGGCCCAACCACCCAAGCTTGCCCAGGACAGAGGCATCTCCTGGTGTATGGGGCTTCTAGTACTAGGGAGAGTTGTTTGCATAGATGCGCTGTGCGAACACATACACACATGCACACACATACACAGGGTAATATCTATAATCATTCTTATTGAAGTCTTCACATATAGGTCAACACTAAGCTCTTTATGTGCATTATCATTATTCCCATTTTTTCAAGAGGGAAACCTGGCTTAGAGATGTGTTTTTATTAATGAACATCCTATTATAGCCTAAGTCTATTTTCCTAATGGAGTAGAGTAGTAATAAAAGCTTTTAGTCAGCCACATACATGTATTTTTTTGTACTTTGGCATTTCCTTTTAATTTTACTTATGATTTTCTTTATCCAGAAAATTTTATATGTCAGTGTTATCATTTTCCCATATAAGAGAAACATAGAGCTTCTATCAGTATTCATATGGCATCAAATCCATTTGTCATATATTTTATTAGAAAGTGTGAGGTAGGGATATAATTTTCCTTCTTATATGGGCAAAAGAAGACACAGAATTAAATAATCCATCTTTTTCACCTTTGAAAATCCACATATTAAACACACATATACACAAATGCATGTCTATGGGGTCATTTCTAGACCTAGATCTTCCATTGATCTCTCTATCTATTCCTGGGACTGTATCTACCTTAGTGGCTAACTTACTGGCTCTAGGACAGAATGACTGATTATTAATTATATCCTTAATTTAAGATGATCCTACAGATAATAATGTAGTCATGAAAGGCTTCCTCCAACTCAATCATACTCTAAATAGTTGGTTATGTTCAGTGGAGGGAAAAGTCTGTTTCAAAGTCATATGCTGGTGTTTTGCAGTTCCCATAGAAACAAGCCAAAGAGACCTACAATGATATTCAACCCTGTATAGTTCTTAATGACAGTAACAGACAGATCTTTGCCTTAGCCTCTTACCTGTTTTGTTGCTATGCAGACCACAGACCAAATTTTGACTGTTCTTTCACATTGAAGATCCTGAGCTCATCATTCTTTTGTTAGAGGTGGGGGTTCTTTTTACTGTCTGGACAGACATGGAAGCTTGAAGAGATGATGAGGGCAATGATAATGAAGATGCAGAAAGGAAATAGTTGATATTGGAAAATTATCAAAAATATGGAATTCTGGTCACATTCCCAAGTAGTTCAATGGAGTATTCTAGCTTTCCCCTTTTTATCCTTGCCATGATGTTAACCATAAAATCAAAGATTAAAATGAAAATATCAGTGGCGTTGCTTAATGGCAGTGACAAATGTGTTTTTCCTTGTTTAGTGGTATTGCTAAAAGCCTTAAGCTGGTTTGATCTGTTTGCTTAGTAAATGTAATTTATTTCACGTTTTTTAATGCATTAAGAAAAAAGACAAGTCATTTCTCATTTTGCTTATAATATCTTAGTGGTAGCAAATTGATTTCTTACCAAAAACATGCTTGGACTGTCTACAAATTGATTTCTTACCAAAAACATGCTTGGATTGTTTACAATTTGCTTTGGCTATAAACTGGTGAAAAAAGTAGTTTGAAAAGTTTATCAAGCTTTGATAAACGTGGCCATTGCTTTGTAGTTGAGTCCTTGAAAGTATGTAGACTTTATGTCTTTCAGACTCCATGTTGCAGTGAGCAAGCAAAGGCATAGGTGACTGAAAGACAGAAAGCTTCCACAACTCAGGCTTTCTTGGAGTTTATAATCAAATCCATGCATTCTAAAAAGCTTAATTTAGTTCATAAAGATTTCATTAAACAAGTGAGCCTTAAAAGTCAAATATAAATCAGAGAGATAAAGCATACATCAGGTTGGTCAGTTAGTGCACAATAATTAAAAGAGGCAGGAATTTTCTTGATCAATAAATGGTAGAATGTGCCATTTGTTTTAAAAGTTTGAGGTGAAGCTGTACTAGAGACATGCTAGCAGCCTGAGTCTCTCACTTTTCAATTTCCTTTTCATGTCCACCTTTAAAAATTGAGAATTTATTCTATTAACATATTAATAAACATACTCAATAATTTTCAAGTGTCTGGGGTTGTGATAGATACTAAGTGCTGAGGATAGAGCACTGAACAGGAAATAGTTCCTGCCCTGGTGAGGCTTAACCTCTACAGAAGAAAGGAAGGCAATAAAGTGATGAACCAGTATAGATGTCAAATGCCAAATAGTAGACAGTACTAAGGAGAAATATAACACAAGGTAGGGATATTGCAAACCCTTGCCTGGTGGTGATGGAGCTGTTGCTATTTGTATTTAGTCAGACTTTTCATTACCATGACAAATACCTGAGAAGAGTCATTTAAAGAGAGAAAGAATTTATTTTGGCTCACGGTTTCAGAGATTTCAGTCCATTGTGGAAAATCATGGCAGCAGAAATGTGTGGCAGAGGCTGCTCAACTCATGGTGGTTGGGAAGCAGAGAGCAAAAATGCAGAGCTAGAGGATCTCCTTCTCCTTCCCCTTTTATTCCATCTGGGTCCCCAGTCTATGGGATGGTGCTGCCCACAAGCAGGGTGGGTCTCCCCACTGAGTTAATTGTCTCAGAAGGCCCTCACAGACACACATTACTAACTCCTTAAGTGTGTTCTGCTAATCTCTGAAGTGTTTCTCAATCCAATCAAATTGACAGTCAAGATTAACCATCCCATTATTTTATTTGAAAGAGACTGGATTGGTAAAAAGGCTTTGCCAGGAAGGCATCATGATATAAAGATCTGGAAAACATGAGGGAGTGGACCACGTGGAATCCTTGTGAAGAGCATTCCAGGCAGAAAGAGCCAGAAGCCTAGAGACCATTCTCCATGAACTGCTGGTGGAGCAAGGAGGTGGCATGGTTGGTATTCAGGCACAGTCATGATGAGATGAGATACTGACAAGGACAGTCAGAGAGGGGGTGACACAATGGGGGTCCTTTCGCCATGTGAAAATGTTGGTTTTATTCTAAGACAAAAGCCTTTGTGGGATTTTGAGAGGGGTCATGACTTTTGGTAGGACTTCACTTAGGTTTTAATAGACATGCTCAGCTCCTATATTGAGAATAGACCCCAGGGACTCAATGAGGGCTTGTGTTGTCTTTTGAAGCTGTTTTCATGAGCGTGGAAAATGAGGGGGCTGAAGCATGAAGATGGGGAGTGGTGATCAGATTCTATATTTTGAAGATACAGCAAATAGTATTTGCTGATGGATTAGATGAGAGGTGTGAGAGAAGGAGGGGACTGAAGACAGCACCGTGGGTTTTGGCCTGGGCAACTGGAAAACTGGAGATTAGCTAACAAATAGGGACTACTATTATAATATCACACATTGCTTTAGCTATGGTTCTGGGTCTCCTTCCTTCTACCTCAGCCTTACCACTCTAACCATTTTGTTTTTTCAGTCAATAAAATGTATCTTGTTTTTGGTTTATCAAAAAATTGAGTGGAAAGCATAAAAGTTCCCATACAATACCTGGTCCCCATCCATTCACAACCTCTCCTGCTATAAACACTCCCCACCAGAGTGGTGCCCTTATTATAGTTGATGAGCCTACATGGACTCGTTATATCCAGAGTCCACGGTTAACATAAAGTTTACTCTTGGTGTTGCAATTTTTATGACTTTGAACAAACATATTTTGACATGTATCCATTTAGAATAGTTTCATTGTCCCTATAATATCTTCTGTGAGCCTATTCACCCCTTCATACTCCCTCCCCCCAGCCACTGACCTTTTTTCCTGTCTCTATAGTTCTGTCTTATCTAGAATGTCATATAGACTGGCTTCTTTCACTTAATAGTATACATCTAAGTTCCCTCATGTCTTTTCATGATTTCTTAGTTTTTCTTAAGGTAATGAATAATATTCCATTATCTGGATATGCCAGAGCTTATTTATTCATCACCTACTGAAGGACATGTTGATTTTATTTAAGTTTTAATGATCATGAATAAAGCTGCCATAAATATCCATGTGCAGGTTTTCCATTTACCTGGGTGAATACAAAGAGGTATAACTGCTTGATCATAGGGTAAGACTATGTTTTGTTTTATAAGAGACCATCAAATTATCTTCCAAAGTGGCTGTACATTTGCATTTCCACCAGTAATGAATGAGAGTCCCTGTTGCTCCACTGGGTGTAGAGTTGTATCTCATTAACTGATTCCATCTTCACTGGTTCCCAAGAGTTCCTTTTGAAAGTTATTTGGCTCTAAGCCTTCACCCTCTATGCCGCTAAAGCATCTGGAACTTCCTTTGTTTTCAGAAATTCTCTCTTGGGTCTCATATTAGACAAATCAACAAACAAGGCTCTCCCCCAGTCATGGTGTCTGTCTTCAGGCCACTTGAGTCCTCACAGTATTTGGCTCTGCAAATGGCTCCTGGTTCTCTGTCCTGCTAGTTGCTAAATCAGAATATTATCCTTTGCATGTCTTGCTGTTCCCATTCTGTGTTTAGCCTGTTAGTGTGTGTGAACATTTCATCCACCATATTTAGGTTCATACTGAGGTTGATACGTCTTAAAGTTAAGATCTCCAACTTTAACCTTTCACCTAAATTCTAGCTGTACATTTCTAGATATTTTAATACCTAGAATGCTCTTATTTTAAATATCCTGCTGTTCTTCCTCTTGCTGTCTCCCCAATCTGTGTGCACGTCTCTCTACCTCCCAGTGTCTCTCACTTTCTCTCTCTGGGGACTGCAGGTGCCAGTCTTGCATGATTACTCTCTTTTCCTCATATCCTACCTTGACTCCATCAGCAGGTGCTGTTGGGTCTTCCATCAAAGTGTATCTGCTTAGATAGTTCTCTGCTCCTCTGAGACCAGCACCTAGTCCAGGCCAATAACCCTTGCTTGGCGTTCTAACATAGTCTCCTAATTGTCTCTCACCTCCACTTTTGCTCCTTTATTATACAGCCACCATAAAGCAGGCACAGGGATTGTTTACAACAGATCCTAAGACTTATTTAATGTGTTCCAGTGGGGTGCCATCACTGTAAGAATAAAACACAACCTATCACAATGGCCTAACACTCGTGTTTTCACTGACGTCTTCCTACCATCCCCAAACTAATCTCAGTTCCTATATTCCTCATTTCCAGTTTTCAATCATGCAAACCTGGCTCTTTCCTCTATACCTGTTCCTTACACCTGGAATAGGCTTCCCCCAAGACACTGTCTGAGGTGACTCATCCTTGTCATTCAGGTCTCACGGTCTCCCTGCCCCCGTCACTAGAGATGATGTAGTTTCTACCTACCTTATCAGTACCATCTATTCTCTATCCTGCTTCCTCTTTCTATTTTCTTATAACCTTTATGTTATTATTGGAAATTACCTTATCTGCTTATATGCTTATAATTTGCCTCTTTCTAGTAGAATGTAAGATCCCCAAGGGCAGAAACCTAGTCTTATTTCCCACTGGATCTTAGAGCCTAGCACTGTGTCTAAGAGAGGCACATAATAAAAGCTTAAACAAGTCTGTTAAATATTTTTAAGTCAACATGTCCCCAAAATATCATCACTCTATCTCCTCCATTGATTCAAAATGATTTTCTTTCTTGAGTTCTGTTTCTTAACACCCCCAAATAAAAAATTTTAAATCATCTTTATTTCCTCCTTCTTTTTGTATACCTTACTCTCAAACCAATTCCAGTTCATCTTTCTGTCCTAAGCTTTATCAAATTATTTGTCCCCTTCCATAGTCATGGTCCTCATAATTGATCTATTTTTCTATCTTTGGACTTTCTATGCATTCCTAACATTGGTACAAGTGATGCCAGGCTGATGTTTCTAAACATTTATTTGCAAGTTTTATTATGCCCATTTAGAGTATGCTCCTTTGAGGAATTAAAGGAATGTGCAAAAATACAATAACTCTCTACAACTGATGCTAAGGAGAAACATCAAGCAGTGAACGTGATTGCCTATTCAAGTAACCAATCAACCATAACATGTTCTGTATATATTAACTGTTGAAACCAGTATCCTTGAATTTCATCCAGAAACTACAAATTTAAATTTAAATTAGTAGAAGATGTGTGGTAATCTGGTGATTTTAATTCTGAAATAGCAATTTCACAGGCTCATATTAAGTTTTTAAAGAAGAAATTCTGAGGGCAAAGTGTAGTTTCTCTGTCTAGCATTGTCCTGGGGGCTCATTATGTTGATAGTAATGGCCAGTTCTAGTGACTGAGATGAAACATTCTTTCACCTGGAGAATGATAACACACTAGGTCATTAGCACACTGTAAATGTCCTTTTGACAACGTGGGCTTTCCTTTTTTTGATTGCTGAGCAAGAAATCTGCAATTTGGTTTTCTACTGACCCTCCCCACCCTGATGACCTATTGTCTGTATATATACGGCACTGAATTTTGATAGAGGTATATTTCCAAATAAATATATCAAACATCAGCATATATGAAACATCAGCATTTTCATTTATAAATCAGACTTTTGTTAAGTTGGTTGGTGTGAAATTTTCTCCCAAATTAATTCATATTTTATAAGTGTGAGATTTTGGATGTTGCATCCAAAATCTGCCTTGGTGCAGATGCTTCCTGAGATGGCTATGGTAGACTATGACCTTTGTCATCCCCGGTGATCTGTTTTTCCTAGTGCTCATATCCTGAGGTAGCCACCTCCCTGCTGATTCTGATCTTGGCCAACATGTCTAACATTCACCAAACGAGTCCAGCAAATGTGATTTAAGTGGAGGCTGCCTGGCTATTACACTTTGGGTTGTCCTCTTGTAACACTCCTTTCTAGAATCCAGCTTCTGTGCTGCAAGGAAGTCCAACAACCTATGCAGAAGTGTACACAGAGAAGAACCAAAGATCTGGGGGGTAAATCCCAACTGAACTCTCAGCTAGCAGCCTGGATGCACTGTCAGCTGCACAAGCAAGGCTGTTTGGAACGTTCCATCTTCCCAGTAACTCAGCCCTAACAGAGAGTTCTCCATTCTCAAAATACCTCATTGTCATACCATAATTTCGCTTCCTTATATTCTTTGCAACAAATAATGATGATAGGCACAATAGCAATGTATGCAGTACTTTTATACACCAAATCCATAGTTAATTAACTGTATGATTGTGTGATGACTACTCTGTGATGGTGTATGAAACATTTTTGTTTTCTCAGGCATCGACTTAAACCATTCTTTGTCAAATTTCTCATTCCTATGTTTTGAAAAATTCCTGGCTAGAAAAATTCATTCAACAAACATCTTATTGATTTCTCACTGTGTATTAAACACTGGAGATAAAGTAGTAGACAAAACAAGCAAAAAAAATCCTTGTGTTCATTGGGCCTACATTGTAGTACAAAATATAGATAATAAAATAATAAGAGTATCATTTAGCTTTAAATGATGTCAATCTGAGAAAAAAATGATAGGGTTGAGGTTATATGACATTTGTAGGTTGCCTGCTGTCATCACTGTATCTCCTTCAGGGTTGAGGAGAAACCCCTCCCTGGGATAGGCTGAACCCATGGAAGACGGAAAACGGAACCATACTATGGTTCCTAAGTACAGGCTTAGCTTACAACTTCTCACACCTTACTGGTCAAAGCAAAGCATATGAACACTCCTGATTGGGCAGGAAATCAAGGAATTCAGGACATCGATATATACTCTATCACAATTAGTAGAATATGTTGAATATAGATAAGGGGCTGAGTCAAAAATAAAGAAGAAAATGGGAAAAGGAAGTGCTGGGGATCTGAGTAGGAGTTAAAATTTAAATAGCATAGGAAAGGGTGGACTTCTTTGGAAGGTGACATTTAAGAAAGATCCAAAAGAGGTAAGGGGACATATTTTTCAATTTTCCGTAGCTATGGAAAAATATCTAAGGTGGGTAATGTATGAAGAAGAGATTTATTTAACTCGCAGTTCAAGGAGTGGCACTAGCATTAACTTGGATCTTGTGCAGATCTTGTGCAGACCTTATGGTGGATTCTATCACAATGGCGAGAAACCAGAGTGGAGAGGGGCCATGTTGCTCTTTTATAACACTCCCACATTATGTAGTTCTCCTGAGAACCACATTAATTTCTCCCAAGGGTGGTGCCCCCAGTGACTTAATCACCTTGCACAAGACTCCACATCTTAGGGACCCTACCATCTCTCAATATCACACCACTCTGAGAACCACACTTTCAACGCATAAACCCTTAGAGGACAAATCACATTGGAACCATTACAGGGGGTGAGTTTGAAGAAGCAGGACAGCAGGCCCAAAGGTCCTAGGTCAGGAGTTGCCTGGTGAACTGAAGACCAGCAAAGAGGCCAGTTCCCTCTGGAAAACATAAATGCTTTTGTGGGTTATTTACCAACAATAAGATGAGAGAAAATGGGAGTGGGTGAGTGGAGGTAGACCATGCATAAGACAACCTTGGGAGGGTTTTGAATAAGAGAGGTCCATGTTCTAACTTGCATTTTAATAGGATCATTCTGCTGCTGAGTGACAAATAGCTTGTGATGGGTTTATGCAATAACCCAGGTGAGAAAGGATGGTGACAGAACAGAAGCAGCAAGATGGTGGGAAATGGTTGGATTGTGGGTACATTTTTATTAGCTTATTTTAATTTTACAAATGGCTTTCAGTGTGATATTTTCATTATACATGTATTCTACTTTGATTATATTCACTCTATTACTTTCTTATTACCCCACCCCTTTTAAAAACAATTTTAATGGGTTTCATTATTTTATATTCATACATGCATATAATGTACTTTGGTCATATTGTGGATATATTTTGAAGGTAGAGTTGACAGGCACTTGTGATGGTTTAATTATGGGATGAAGACAGAGAAAGGAGAGAGACAGAGAGAGAGAGAGAGAGAGAGAGAGAGAGAGAGAGAGAGAGAGAGATATTAAGAATGACTTTAAAGTTCCTTAACTTTCAGTTTAGTTATAGTTATTATTATCAATTTAGTCTGAAGCTTCAGTTTCAAACTCAATGTCAAACTTTCCTGCCTCCATTTCTCACTCTCCCTGAACTAGTACATCTTCAATGGGATCTTGACTACTAGGACTGGCATGATGGAAGTGCTTGGAATGTGTCCAAGAAACCTTCTCCATATCCTACTGCATCTTGGCCTCCAGTGTGCTGGGGTGAGAAGAGAGGAAGGAAAAGTCACAGATGTGCCCTTGTTTCTGTGACTGGCAAGTCTTGCAGTCCTATCCTGGATGGTTGTCTTGTCTATCCTGGCCGATAGGGAGTTATTATGGATTGTTGACTGAATCCAAAATGCTTTTCTCTCCAGGGTATACCTGAGAGAGATCTTTACACTTCTACACAGCTTGCCTCCTGCACAGTTGCCTAGTGCATGAACTCCTGCTGGGCTGCTGTCCTAGCTGAGCCACCTAGAGAGAGCTCAGGTGTGGCTACTCCCCCTCATGACCATGAAAGTAGAAACAGAGCTGCTTCACTGCCTGCTGCTCTGGCTCTAGTTCTCTTCCTTCTTGTTCAGTAGGGTAGATCAATATATCCCCGTGTTTGTTGTGTGAGGGTCTCTCTCACTGAGAAAGCGTGGGAGGAATGGTAATAATATTAGTCCCTCCGCCACCCAAGGCCTGTTAGTGTAGCCTTGGTCTAGGCTCAGAGATAGGCAGGTGCTTCCTGAAGGCTTCTCTTGGAGTCCCTACTCTGCTACTCACTAGTGTGTGACCTTGATTCTTAAGCTCCAGTTTTTACTTTTTCATTTGTGCAGCAAGGGAATAACATGAATTCTACCAAGTGCCCTGTGACTCTTTCTGGATGACCCTCCCTTGCCTTCTGTTTGGAAACTCCCCCATCTTAAATTTTTTCCATTTGGGACTGTCTGATTTTGGCTCTTAACTACCCTCCCTCTTGCCTGTTCTGGATATGATACATGTTCCTTTTAAAAATATGAATAGGGTGTTTGCATTTGACCTCCTCCCACTCTTGTTCCACAGCCTTTTCCTGAAACAGGTAGGCACCAGACACACTCATTCTGATCTCAGCTCCTAAATGCAAGAGACCATGCTCAGCCCCACACATACTCCTGTGCAAAATTCTAAAACCCCTCTGCAATCAAACCAAAGTTTTGATCCCTCAAGGTTGGATTCGCTATTAGGAGAGAGACAGCCCCCTTTTCACCTAAAGCCATCTTTCTTCTCTCATTGTCAGAAATTTTGACCTAATTTTGCAACCTATCCTGCCTCAGATTTCACTAATGAAGATTAATCTGGGTCACTCAATATCATTGTTTTTTGGAGTATGGGACACTAGCCAGTTGAATCTTTGTATGTTACCTCCTTTTATATTATGCTTTCATCCAGGGTTATACTAGACACTGCATTTCCTGAAGACAAATGGGGAAAACTCTTACAACTCCAGAGTTTGAGAAAAAAAGACTCAATTCAATTTCCCTTACTCAGTGTGTGAAGATTATAACTGATGACAAATGGGTTTTATATTGAATAACAGTTCAGTACACCACTACTGAGTCACAATTTTGTCTCATAAACTGTTACCAGAACTACAGCTATAAATAAGATCTGGTTGTTGCTCTTGAAAACTCCAAACTTACTGCAGTGATATTAGCACTGCCAGTGAGGTAGTCACAAACTGGAGTCCAAGCATCTGCTGAAAACTGTTGTCCTATCGGCCCTGTTCCCTAAAAAGTTGGATTATTTGAGAGCTTGAATATTATAATATAGTAATTATTTTTGGCTAATATAAAATATATTTGTTTGTATACCATCTCATTTAGAGAGGTAGCATTTTTCCCCTACACCTTATAGTTGGGATGAGAGGTCTCATAGTTCTGATGAGAGGTATTAAATGTTTCATTGACTAGAATAAGATGATTTGATAATGATTGTAACACTCACTACTGCTTACTTTGAGCCAGAAAATTCAAGCATAATATTTAGAAAGCTCTCAACTCATTTTTGCAGGTGAAGAGAACAAACAGAAACCAAGTAACTTGTCCAAGGATATGAGGCTGGTGAGTGTAGGTCCCCTGCCTCAGACATTTTCGCAATACTAATTGCTGGCTCCAACCTCTCGTGAAAAAATGCTGCTCAGTTCACTGGATTTGGGGGCTGCCATAGGGGAAAAAAGAGTACTTGCTTTCTTAGAACTATAAAAATGAATAGATCAAAAGTGTGACAGTAAGTAAATGAGACCATAGACGAAATAAAGCAAATAAAAGAAACACTATTTTCTTTTCCTTTCTCAGAGTGCTATGGTTTTGACATGACATTTCCCCTATTAAAATATATGCATTTATAGTCAAAATGTTTTAATTCCATGAGACAGCTGGAAATTGTTCACATTTTCTTTTTCACTCAAAGTACTTGTTTAGAATTAGTCAGTTGATTTAATATGTGACATCAGTTAGTGCAAACAAGAAAAAGAGGGCAATTGACAGGGAACAAAATATCATTGCATAACGTAAGCACTGTGTTAACAGAATGAGCCAGTGCAATTCATGAGAAATGGTTAGTTTTAGCTTGATTCGGAACTCAGTAAAAAAATATATGTACCACCAATCTTACACACACAGAAACTCCTTTTCATGCTTACAAAATTTCTGAGAATTATATAATCTGACATGACAAATTCTATCATACATGGCAGTACACTATGTTGGTACTTTTTCTTCAATTAAATTGCTGCTGTAAACTGCATACTGCAGTTACAAATTGTATCTTATGTATCTTAGGTAGGTCTAAGTACCAGCAAAATCATATTCAAGTCAAACTCTACATTATAAATTTTGCATGTGGATAAAATAAGAAAAAAATCATCATGAACAAAATGACAAAAAAATAATACTTATTGTTATACTCTTGAGCTGGTGCAAATTTGGTGTGCAGTTAGAAGTGTCTTTTACCTACATATGGCAGGCCCTGTGTTTTCTCCATTTTATCTTCCTCATGAGGAAAAGGCAAGTAGAGAGAACGGACATTTGTTGTTCATTTAATGTTAGAATGCTTTATGTTTAATATCTTATTTAGTACATACAGAAATGTTCAACAAATTCTTGTGGATTAGCATACTGTTTTAAAGGACTTGGAATTTATTATTATTTTTTTTTGGGGGCAAGAAAAAAGATGTATTTGGAAAACTAGCAAATTAAAGAAGATAGAGGTTTTTGGCGGGCACCAAGGTAGTTACAAATCTCGGCGCTCTGTTTTTCTAAGACACAGGCTGCTGTTAGCTGCAGGTCACTGGATGTTCTGGGTTCTGTAAATCGAAAGAAAAGTTACAGAAAGTTATATGACTCATGTCTTTTTTGTTCCTCTTCTCAGGAGTAGTTAATTCTGCAGTTAATTATTAGGATACAAAAAGGCATGTTTTCCCTGGAGAACAGGAGATAGCAAACAGCTACTTTTCCCTGGTGAACTAAGAGAGAGAGAGAAAAGCAACTTTCCTCCAGAGGAAGGGGGTGATAAACTCACTGGAGAACAGTCTTTAAGTGGCTTCAGTTGGGGGGTGTCTTCTACAGCAAAACCAGTGGGAATAAACTCCAAGCAAGTGGAGCTGGCGGGGTTAGGGTTTACTTATCTCATCCCCTGGTACTACTACCATCAAAAACTACATGTTTCCACAGCTTCACCATGAAGGCGACCTTCTCAAATGCCATCGTTGTTCTTCTTGCCATCTTCATGTGGACTGCTTTTGCAATTGGTGAGTTACAAATCTTTCCTGTACCCATATATTCTGCAGTAGATTCAGATTATGTGAAAGGACTTGGAATTTAAATTGACCAAATGAATACTGGGAGCAAGTAGTCAGGGGTGAGACCAGTCCTTGCCTTCATCATGCTGTGTTGTGCCAAGTTGTCAGTTCTTTGATGGTGTGTGTAACACTAACTGCTCTCAGGACTTGTCACTAACATGGTTCATAGGTGTTCAGAGGACAACTATAAGAGCTGCTTCAAGTCTCTTGCCCATTTTCAAATCTGGTTGTCCTTTTGTTTTTGATTGGCAGTAGTTCTTTATATATTCTGAATAGGGTGTATATTATGCATATATACACACATAGATCTGTATCACACGTTTATATGTGATGCGGGTATCTTTTTCTAGTTTTTGTATTACCTTTGTGCATCCCCCTCTTCCACCTTGAGACAAGGTCTCAAGGCTGTCCAGGCTGTCCTGGAACTCAAGATCCTCCCCTGTGCTAAGATTACAAGTATGTGCCACCATGCCCAGCTGCATTCTCTTAACTGCTTTTTGATGAACCCAAGTTTTATTAAAAAATGTCCAATTTATCAATCTTATGATTAATGTTTTGGTATTTGCTTTTCAAGAAATATTTTACTATTATAAGTCACAAAACTATGGCCCCATTCTTACCTCTAGAAGGGCATAGTTTTACGTTTCACATTAGGTCTGTTGTTCATTTCAAATTAATTTTTGCATATGAAGTGAGATACGATTTAAGGCTCATGTTCAAAAACATACTGATTGATAAGCACTAAACTATCCTTCTATTTAAATACAATTAAGTAGTAGAGCCTTTATTGTCAGTCAGACGTGTTTGTGAGCCTGTTTTCAACCTAAAGGTTGAGCACCTGAAATCTAAACTACTCCAAATTCCAAACTTTTGAACATCATGATACAAGTAGAAAATTGCATACCGTGGAAATTTCTTTCCAATTGTTTACATATTTTTGTCACAAATGATAAAGAATATCAAAATTATTGAAAATATTGTACAAAATTACCTTCAGCTTTGAATGCAAATTATGTATGAACATAAATGCATTTGTTCAGACTTGGGTGTCATCCCAAGTCTGAATATGCAAATATTCCCAAATCTGAAACACATCTGGTCCCAATCATTTCAGACAAGACATGATCAATTTGTATTTTGTTCTATTAGTCTATCCTTACACTTAATACCAAATTTAATTATTGTAGCTTCAGAAAATATTTTGAAATCTGGACACATAAAATTTGTTTTTCTACTTCAGTGTTATCTTGGCTACTATTACTTCCATTTTTAAGGAAAAAAAAGTTTGGGCTATTTTTGAGATGAAACCTAGATTTCTAATTTCTGAATTCTCTACTTTTCTAATTATTTAAAGCTATACGTTTCTTTTCAAGTACTGCTTTAATATAAATTGTAATTTTTGCTATGTCGCATTTTCATTATCATTCGGTGAAAAGTATGTTTTAATTCTCATTGCAATTCCTGTGTGTCAATTTCTAAACTTTTGGAATGTTCTAGACTTGCTTTATCCTCCATCATATAATCTATTGCACATATTATAATCTAAGTGTCCCACATGCATGTGAAAACATGTATCTGTAGTTTTTGGTGTAGTGTCTACACTTGGCAACAAGATCAAGCTAAGGTTCCAGTCATGCCTGTCAGTCACATGGGTAAGATGATTCCAGCCCTGGCCTGAGTGTCTCAGCTGGGCCTCCAGACCAAGAAGCATGCAAGCCATCACCCCACTGTGCCACTTAAACATCTGTGAAGACATTATTTTCACAAGAATATATTAAAAATATAAAGACCACTTTATGCCATGAAGTCTTGGGCTGGTTTGTTGTAATAGTAACAGGTCCTACAATAGTAAGAGGACCATACTATTTTGTAGGGTAAGTGATTACAAGATCTACGCTTTTTCACAATTCCTATGGAATTTAGGACTAGAGTTCTTTGAGAAATTAATTATTGCATAATGGGTCTCACAGACATTTGAAGGCAGCTAAAATTAGGCCAAAAAATTCTGACATTGTACAGCTGGAACACTAGCAATATCATATGCTTAGAACAGGGTATCACCAAAAGTTACACAGAAAATCTTGTGCCACTTTCTTCCTATGTTCAGATCTACTTTACTGTATTTTAACTGTGTGTTTGTGCAAGAATGAAACAGAAATAAAAATCCAATGATTCACAGGAAATACACTATAGAAGGAAAAGTTCACTTCTGAAATGTATAATTACTTCACAGGTAAAGGAAAGAAACTACTTCTGCTTATTCATATTCCAAGTTGCTGGGCAGCAAAGTAATTGGAATAAAGTAAATACCTTCTTAGAGTGAACAGAATGAGGCTTCCGTGGCTTTAGCCTCACAGGTCCTTGCACTTCTGGCTGTGTGAATTAGCAGAGGTCTCATGTAAGCCTCTGGTTTGGTCTCTTAGTCAAGGTTGTCTCTGAGTCCATTAGGAATTTTTCTAGTCTGTTCTGTTTAAGAGCATTTGTTTGAGTCACTGATGTAAAAATGCAAGGACAGTGTTAAAGAAAAAAGAGACTTTATTTAGGCTATCAACTAGAATCATAATAAATAATGCAATATACTAATGTAATAACAGATGTTCCCATGCATTTATCACATTTATAAATATACAAGAAAGCTGGCTTGCAGGGCTGTTGGAGCAAATTTGGAAAAGTGTTTTTGGCAATATGGTGAAAGTTAACAGTGTTAAGACTATCAAACAGATTCTCTTTTCTATTATTTTAAAAAATACATCCCCTATATAGTTATTAATAAATGGGAAGTTTCCATATAGGTTCACTTTTTTGTAAACATGCTGGGGTGGATCAAAGAACGGGGATGGATAATTTATTATTTACCAGTATTTCTAATGGAAAACAAATTTTAGAAAAGAAATAACAAAAATATGGAATCTCATTTATTGTAAGTTAGAATCACTCAAATAGTATGGGCCCAAATGAAATAAAACCCCCAAACAGAAGTTTATAAATAGTGACTTTAATTCTTTTCTAAAAATGCTACATACTATTATGATGCTTGTAATTTGATAAATGGCCAATTATCTGTCTGTTAAGTAACAAACTTTGATTAAAGCTTAATTTTGCTAGTTAATTTCACATAAGGGTTAAAATAGGGTAACCTTTAACATAAAGCTTTAAAACAAATAACTTAAACATATCTTAAACACTAATGTGTTTTTAATTGTTATTTACAGCTTATCAGTGGTGCCAGTGTTTAGCTTAATTTAGCCATTTGCCAGTCATGAATTCCCCTTTCAACATCTGTTACTACAATCTTCCTTATAAACAGTAGGCAAATCAATTTAGTGAAGGAGAGCGATCTGTGGTCCAGAGTAATTCAATACATGGCCATTTGGTTTGGAGACAGCGTTTAATGGGAGTGTCATCCGTCTGTAGCATAGTATCTTCAAAACCCATAACCACTGCAGTCCCTTCCACGTACATTACCTGTTGGGAAAGAAAAAGTCACTAAAGTCAATTAATATTCTTATAGGCTAGCAAATAAGGAATTACATGTGATTTCATGTGGAGCTTCACATGTAAATTTGTTTTGACAGAAATTATGAAGAATATCTGTTTACAGACAAAACAATCATACAAATTTTAATTGCTAGCTAACCAGTGAGTACATGTGAATCACAAAACAGAAACTGTTTCTGATAAAAAGAAAGTCAGTCTTTGGATGATACATACCCTTCAAGGAAGCTAATTACTGGATATATATAATTGATGTAATTCCTACTACTGTGATACTATGGCATCCACATGACCCCTCATGAGATGGAAGCCACAGGACAAATACAGTAATATGCTATGAATTTATGGACTGACTTTCCAGACTTGAAGACAATTTGCTGTCATATATTAAATATTTCTGAAATGCAGTTCATGAGTATATGTTATACAGCATGAAAAATGGAGAAAAATAAATCAAAAGGATGCAAAGACAGAAACAAAAATCAAGTAGTAGAAAGAGGTTGATAAACCAACCTAACCAATACTTTATATGCAGGGGCAATTACCATATTAAATATGAACTGGCAGTTAGATACTGGAAAATATTTACTTTGGTTTCATTGATTTAAAAGCAAATACTTAGAAGGATTTATGACAGAACATACCAACAAAAGCCCTTACTCATTACCAAGGGCTCACACTGTGTACATTAAATAACTTTTTTTTTTTTTTTGCACTGAGAGATTCCAACTCTATATAATTTAAAAGGAATGGATATAGACTGCCTTCTTCCAATGTATGTATAATTACCTTTTACACATTCAATGGCTGACAAACATATGATTTAATTATATTCTTCCAATATAAAAACCATAAGCTATTTGAGTGAGGAGTCAAAACAATCAACATTTAGATATAGCAACAGAGCATGTTTTATTACTAGGTCAGAAAATTTGGTTTCATAAATCTTATTTTTTAGAAAGGTCTAAAGACATTCTTTAATGTGAAATAAGTTGATAATGAAATAAACTTACTATTACAACTATGACTCCCACTTTTCACTTACTCAAAGCAAAAGTGCTTCTCTTTGAAAAGTTGTCTACAAGGACTGTAACTCAAGTTATTTTGCTTGAGAAGACAGGTCCTAGAACTTCAGTAGCTCCCAGCATTAAAGCAGAAGTGCCAGCACAGTCCTGAGCTGTCTCTGGTGCCTCGGACGGCTTTTTGCCGCCTGGCTCAGGCTCAGCTCTGCTTCTTTGGATGTTCTCAACAGTCCTGTACTATGCCCTCTATCACATTTCTAGCTCCTTAGTGACTTCACCACATTATACTTCTGCAACTTAATGACACACAAGCGTTGCTTTACAGTTGTTATATACTACTGCCATGTTAACAGTCCATCTGTTTTGATTTCTGATCTTTGTGTTAGTAGGTCAGACACCTGTCACAAGCATGATTCGAAAACTTACTATAGCGTGGCCAAGCAGACCAAGGACAGGATTGGGAATCAGGAACTCAGTTCCAATCCCTGCTCTGTCAATGACTTGCTGTGTGACTCTGGATAAGTCACTTAATCTCCCTGTCTCAGAGGCCTCATCTGTAAAATATGGATAATATTTGACTGACTACCTTGCAGGGATTGTGTAACTATTTAGTGACTATAAAGTACCTATTACAAAGCTCTGCAAAACCTCAAAGTCTAGATGAAGCACTCATCAACACACATTAAGAAATAGCATCCAAGTGTTCTTATTGATAATTTATGTTCTCTCCTTCTCTCTCTCTCTCTCTATATATATCAATAAATTATTGGACCTAATAAATTTTCTCATTTATATTTTGTTATGAAAATAAAAGTAAATTTTATTCTTTTAGTTTTGACTTAACTAAAACTATGTATCTAATTTCATAATGTTCTATTTTCTGGAGCCTTTCTCCAATTTAGACACTTATGAAACCAGCATGTACAGATCAAATGAAACAGGAATGGTAAGCACTATTCCTTCTAATGTTAGTTATAGCTACTATGACTGTTACTTGAATAAATGCAAACATAATAGACATACCACATGTCTTACTTCATAAGATGGTGTGAAACTTGAGATAAAGCAGAGTATTTACTCCAATTCCAAGTAAATTTTCAGTAAAAACTAGTCATCATGGTTATTTTAATCCTTTAAAATATTTTTTCTCAAAAATCTCACTGTGACCTCTTTCTGCATTTAAATGGATCAGTAAAAATTTTCAATGGGTTAACCATAAATGCTGATTTGGAAATACATACACAGCCCAAGGTAACACTATAGATGCAGATGTAGTTGTTTTGTTACAGTGAAACTATTGCTCCATAATCTAATGTAGGCAGAGTACTACATATTAGTCAAACTGAATATGACCAATACTAAAACATGTTGTGGTAGAAAAGAGATTCCTGAGATAACCTTGGTAGGTAGCAACTGTAGGGGAATCCGACATTGTTATATACTTGTATATGTATTTAAAGACAGACTAATATGTGAATTCTCATACCTTTTCATTGTAATTTGATTGCTTCAGTCCATTGTAGTGGTAGACAGTAAATGATTCTGGACCACTGGAGCCCTATTATAAATAGATTACTATTAAAACTGTGTATCTTTATATAAGGCAATTTCTAATTAGCAGTGAAAATGAAATCCAAGTTTCTTAAATCCTCATCCTTTCATTAGGAATCATTTGAAAAAGCAAAATACTTGTATAAAGTTAACAACCAGAAAACCCAAAAGCTGAAAGTTGCTTCTGGAGAAGAGACTAGAAATAAGGACCTGCTGATAAGATCTCTGAATTCATTATATACTTAACTATATGTATGTACTACTTTCAGGTTTTAAAGGACAAGTTTCTAAAACACAAAAAATATTTCCTAAAACACATTTCTGCCTTCTCTTTTTGTAAATAATTTGTTCCTAATAAATATGGAAGAACAGAAGTACCACTTTTACTCAGATCACAAATATATATGAATTTGGTCTACACTATTGAATTAGGAGTTTCCATGAAAAATATTGTCAACTGTTAATCGGTGAAAAGAGCAAAGTGAAAACATATAGTGCTTAAAGAAACCTTAATAACACTCAATAAAGGATAGATGAAAAATCACTATCAGAGTAAATTTGCAGAAAAGACTATGCCATTCTCACTATCTTAACCTTGGTTTTCAATTTCTTAACCATCCAAGTTCTATTCTCCTAACCTAGCATTCAAGGACACTGACTGTACAGCCCCACTGAAGGTTCCTGGATCCCAGGAATTACAGAAAGTCTTCTGTATCTAACCTCTTTTTCTTCCTGGCCATTTCTGATGTACTCAAGGATGGACATGAGACCAGGCTGAGCCAGAGTCCCTCATTAGGAATTGTTCCAGTTGGAACTAAGGGCAGCAAGCTCCTAGAGAACGATGGAGAGAATGTAGCCACTTTACAGAGGAGGGAGATGAAGTCTCCAGGCAGCGCTCAAGGCCTCTGTTCAGTCTTTGAGGCTCCTAGAGCCACCTCCCCTTCTTGGTGCTTGCTTCTGCAATTCCTTTGAGTTGTGCCTTCTCATTTATGTGTTTTCCCCTAAGTGGGAATTCAGGCTGGTATTCGGTGATGTTCAGTGATTTGCAATCAAGAATTCTAAAATAATATGGGACTTAATCTACCTTTTCATTCTTATCTACTACTACTCAACTTTCTGAATTCTCTGCTTTAGTCAAGTATACGTCTCATTTTCATAGGAAAAGATCTTTTTTTGGCCTTTTGTACAGCCATGATCTTTTTACTCCTTTCTAAAATACCTCTTCTTCTTCCTCCTTTCTCATTTGCAAGACCTGGTTCAAATCTTACTTTCTCTGTAAAGCTTTTCCTGAACATATTTAGTTGGTTTATTTCTTTGGAAGCTTTATAAATAAAAGTTGTATGAATAATTAAAGAATAAATCATATACTACTTTGTATCATCTAGTCTATTATTTTGAAAGACTTTAAATTTTTAACTTTTCAACTTTTGTGCTCCCAACTAAAATCTAAGCTCTTTTATATTCTTGTAAACCACTCAAAATACACCAAATAGAAAAGTTTCATCTTTTCCTTAATTGTATACATAAGCCAATGCAATTTGTTACTCAGAAGAGTTATTTGGGTCTTGGTTCTCAGAACTTAAGTTAAAAATAAGCAATTTATGATAATTTAATATAATTTATATTCTCTAGCTCCAGTAAAATTGACATAAAATATAGAAACATCTATAAAAGGCAGTGTTTAGACTCTGGGATTACACAGACCTATGTCAGGCTCTTAGACAAACTACTTAATAGTTGTATGACTAAGCAGTTTTCTTAAATTCTCTAATCCCCCTTTTCCTCATTGCCAAAAATGGGGAAATAATAGCACTTAATTTATAAGGCACATAGTGCCCTGTACATAGTATGTATTTAATAAATCACAGCTTCTTCTATTATTATAAATAAATTGCCTTGAAAAGTTTATGAATATTCCCACTTCCCTGATCAGCTTCTGCTCATAGTAAGGAAATGCTCTTCTGTTTGAACTATTTGAAGCATTTGTAAAGATTACTGAAGTTAGATAAATATTTTCCTAGCTGGTTGTCTTTCTTGACTCCAGTTTTGCAACTTTATTCCATTTATTCCTTGCTAATTAAATAAATGTTTACTGAGTAACCATTATGTTGATCTGTTAGGTACAAAGTAGTACTATGAATAACAGCGAAAATGAGTGACAAAGTCACTATACATGGTTTGATAACAGAGATGGAGGTCATTAGTACTGCAGGCCACAATCATAAATGATCTGTGTCACAGGGGATCTGAGCTCTTGCAAGATGTGAAGAAGTAAGGATGGGACAGGTTCTCCCTTGAGGCAGTTGTTCCCAAACTTATATTCCATCAGAATCATTTGGAGGGCTTTTAAACCAGACTTGCTAAGCCCCACCGCCTAAGTTCTTAATTCACTAGATCTGGGGAGAAACTTAAGAATTTGCATATCAAACAAATTCTTAGAGACCACACTTTGAGAACCCTTTGCTCTACAGGAGATGCATAATAGGGTTACAGGCTCTAAGTAAGGAAAGAGCATGAACCATACTGGAGCAATGAAACAAACTAGGCTCAGATGGAGAGTCTGTTCAGAATAGCAGGGAAATAAACCAACAGTAAGAGAAACTAAAAGGGAATAAGCAGTACAACCAAATGAAAAGTCTGCTTTATGCAAAAAACAGAAAGGAAATGGAGCCCTCTTTTATTACCTCAAGGAATGCTACAATTAAAGTATCAATTTCTTAAACTAATAAGTTGTTATAATAATTATAAGCATCATTAACTTACACTAAATTAACTAAATATAAAATATGTACTTCCAAAAGAATTGTCTCAGTTTGTACAAGCCCCTTTCAAAATATTCCCAAAATTTAAAAAAAAGAAAAACCCTCAGGACTATTATTCCATTTAAAATTAAGAAATCAATTATTTCTATCAAATGTTCTGATAGAAGACTTCTTGGAATAAAATTAAGAGTAAAATTAATATTATTGCTTCCTAAAGCACCACATTAGATTCAAAGAACTTTAAAAAAAACCCCTAATAGTTGGAATGTGGACAAATAGGATACTATAATCCAAGAGTATCCTTCCAATAATGCCAGAAAATAAAATGAACTTATATTTTTCATGAGGCATTTACCAACATTTAAAGAAGTGCAACTGCTTACTGTGATATCCTCAGCTGCTTTTTGAGTTTTACCTTTTTACTCTTTACTCATAATAACTGTAAAGTCTAGATAAAGGTTTAGGAAATATGTGCCCCTTTTTAACTCGTGAGACTGAATGCCAATAATACTGTCTACTCTGTTGAAGATAATTTCAATCAGATATCAAATTAACAATTATATCTTGAAATTAAATAAATATATCTTAAGATTTTTCCCCTTATCTTTTTAAAAACAATTTTTCTATTTGTCATTTCTTTCATAATAGAGGAACAGAAACTGACATTTTTATAGGATCAAGGATTTTAAACTATGCTTATATCTGATGAAATGACCACAAAATATCTATCCAAATAATTCAGTTCAGTGACAAAACACTTAGATAAGAAACAAAGAAGAAAAGAGGCATAGGATACAGAAAATACAGACATAACACAAGAGTTTTAGGACTAGCATAGATTCCCAATAACCAAGTGATCAAAGCCCAATAGAAGACATGTCCCAGTAGGAAACAGTGCAGCTTTGTCTACTTCAAAACAGAAACAAAACAAAAGTTTTTATTCTACTCAACTGAAATTCTCCTGGAACTTTGGTTCATTGGTAGGAGCACTTACTACCACTTATAGGCACCTCGACCTTCTTTCCAGGTATTAACAATAGTTACCTAAGAGAATGAACATGGATGGCAGGGAGTAGAGAAGGAGAATCTCTTTATTCTACAAAGTTGTAATTTTATCCCTCCTTTAGGAAAGTAACATCATTATGTGTAAATGGTGTACACATTGCCCTCTACCACTCAGTGCACTGCATCAATGCACTACTTCAGAGCACTGCATAGCTGTACTGGCAAACATACACCCTTGCAACCTCTGCACGGCAAAGTTGTTACATAACAGTTTTTCAGTCTCATATTTGCACATTAGGTCATTTTAAAGAAGTAGGAAAAATGGCAAAATAATCACAGATAATCATACCAACAGAAGAAAATAATATATTTCCTCAGTTATGTTACCTGATCAGGAAAAAATTCTTGAAGAAATGGACCCAATAATATGATTCCCAATCCTTCTGGATCTAATTTATTCTTCATGAGAGTTATACTATGGGGAGAAAAAAAAAAAAACAATGGCTACTAAAGAGGAAAAAAGCTTATTTTTTTCTTTCATGATTAAATTACTGGTAGTATAATACATTTGACCGCCAAAAAGCTTAAGAGATGTTCTTTTTAGAACCTTAATGACAAATACACAGGAATGACATTTAATTTGCCAATGCTTGGTTATTTTTAAACCAGAGTAATCTGTTACTATTTAAAATTTAAGTTATGACGATGACTTCGGAATATTGTTCCTTATTAGGTAAAGTAATTTAAAAAACCAAGGCTTATGAACTCAGGCTTATAACTTCCCAAAGGCAAATTCTCTTTGCTTCATAGGTAAGTCTGAACTTAACAATCAAATGAAGCATTTAACTTGAAAAAATGTTTATTTTTAAGTCCAAGGAGAAAAAAGAAACATGTCAAAGGCAATGGTACATTACATAATCAAAAACATTTCTTAAAAAGCTAAACTTCAAGAACTAAATGAAATACAGGCTTAAAATTCTTCAGCAATCTAACTTGAAGGTTAAAGAAGTAGGACAATTCTCAGCTTGAGGACAGTGAATTCCAGCAAGTGCATGCACTTCACTGGTCCAGCAGTGGGCTATAGACAACAGATCGCTGCATAGCCCTTACCACCTAGGTGTAGACCAGACTGGTGGAAAACACTGTCATGCGTGACTAGAAAGAAGGCAGAAAAAAGGGTTTTCTCTGCAGTTTGAAGGGTTTTAAAAATGAAGGTCTTTTCAGAAAAGTTTTATTCCCCATGTTATCATGAATCCTGACAGCCATGAAATAGCTCATCTAGTGTTGTACAGAAAGGACATGACCTTTTAGTGGGTCTGAGCAAGACTGTGAGGCTATGATATGAACAGGGATATGAAACACTGTTTCTATACTTAACTTTTATATTCCTTAATACAGTCTAGTTTATGCATCACATTTTATAAATGTGATTAGGCCAAAGCACACAGTAAGTAACTAAGTTCAATCTTTTTAGCTACTTTTAGAAAAACACTTTGAATCAATTGTAGTAACAATTTAAGAGGTATTATGTATTCTGAAGAAACTGAATGTATATAGCTATTTATGTAAGAATTTGAAAATGAAAAACAAAAATAACCATTTCATTCTTCCTTCTTCCCACCTTAAGAATCGTCAGTAACCAAAATTATTTTAGTTCCATCCTCTTTTGCAAATTAGAGCAGAATAAACAAGAGGGTCTCTACTTACAAATCAGTTTAGGAGAAACACAGTAATTATTATAATACCATTTAATGGATTAGTTCAATTCTTGCTGAATTTTTCCTCTTTCAGCTGGAAACAATCACTTCTAACTATTGAGAATAGATAAAATACAACTGTAAAATGACTGAGGCATACTGATTGAGATATAATTAGTTTCTAAATATTCCAGACTTTCAAAAAAGCATACCTGAGTTTATTTAAAAACAGAATAGAACCAGATTCTAAAAACTGTGCATACTAATGTTTCATGCTGCTTTTGCTGACTCTATATTTTGTAAGTTAAAGTTTGTTCATTGTAAGAAAAAACTTGCAGAAGGAAAAAACTATGCAGGAAAATAAAAAGTTAGTGTAGATCCTAAGTGATCTTCATTTTTATTTCCATGTTTGATCAGTGCATATAACCACTTTATTAAAAGAGATTTTCTCATGGATAATAAAGAATCTGTGAAATAAGTTATAAATGTAACAATGTATAAGACACATTAAGGCAATAATTAAAATCTATGTTCTACATACAAAGGGTTCAGATAAGTTAATTTAATCACTTAGAAATGTTCAATGTCTTCAGTTATCTTTACTTAAGACAAAAACTCATCGCTTCTTGAACTTTTGGCTAAGATCAAGTGTAGTATTTGTTCTTATCAGTTTAGTATCTGATATGTCTTCTATCCGAGGACAATATATTAAATGGATTTTTGGAACAGGGAGATGGAATAGGAGCTTGTTCCGTCCACTCCACGCATCGACCTGGTATTGCAGTACCTCCAGGAACAGTGCACCAAAAAAAAAAAAAAAAAGGCAAAAACTCAGAGTGGGAAAGAAAACGCATGCTAAATATGTTAATATATTGGATTTATCTGATTTTTTCTCAAATATTTGCCTTACATAAACTGATATTTAAGATAAGTAAATAAACAAAAATGTATCCATCTTTAAAATTTAGTGGAATCTGTATTCAAAAAGACAACACTTCCTGTTTAGCTTACTATTCAGGATCTGAAACAAGGTCCAAAGCTTTCATCACATCTTCTAGAAGTGAGTCAGGTATGAATCCATTATCTGGAAAAAAATGTATTAGAATTGTAGTAATAATTTATTTCAAGAAATGCTGTTATTGCTGATCGGATTTGGGGGCAAGAACCCATGAAAAGGATACAAAGAATTAAGCAATAGTATAGTAAGTTTACTTTTAACACAATGCCTATTACTAGATACTCTCTTATATGAGTTTTTTCAGGCACACAGACCAAGATATAACCACATCACTTCTGAGAACTCCAATGAAAAATTAAAAGTCAAATCACCTCTTTAAGCAGTCTTACACATCTGTAAAATGGATAAATGTTTTAAACTTAAAATTATAACAAATAATTTACTAAAAGCAAATCTTTAAATTCCATTAAGAAATCTGGTGAAAAGAATTCTTTACTAACAAATTCCATTTGTCACAATATTATTTAGCTTCTTGGAAGAATGTAGTGATCCATTGTTATTTGGATAACTAACAACAGAAGACAAAGAAAAGATACCCTACAAAAAGGGGCCTAGTGATTTAAATAAGAGTTAGAGATTTAATGGGAAAAAATTAAAAGTTGAAATGCAGAGTACCATCAAATTTTGATGACTATTTTATGGAAAATACTCTATGGAAAAAAATACATTTCACTTGATGAGGAAATTGCACTGGCAAGTAGCCCAAACTCTTGTAATAGTACATGACACACAAAAAAGCCTTATAGGATAGTTAGAAATCATAGTAGTTTTAAGTTGTTTATTCCCTTACACATACCATGCCCATGTTCCCCTATCCATTTACTCATTCCTAAAGATTGTTTCCACTTTAAGACAGTATTGTCTTTTCCAGGGACTATATGATCTTTTAAATCTTGCCACGGAGAGCAAGATGTCCAAGAGCCTTGCTCCTATAATTAAACTTCAGCATAAAGTGAGCAGTTGCCCATTCAGAATGTGCAACTATACCCTACCAGAAGGGAAATGAAGAAGTTATGATTGTACAAAGATCCTTTCTGTTTATAAACGTCATAAGCAGTTGGATAGCTACTTGGAAAAAAAAAGAAACTGGCCTTGACTAAAAGGCTGCAAATCATTTAGTATAATTAAAAATGTAAAATTTTTAAAGTGAAAGGTTAGACAAATTCCAACTTGTAGAATTAGCAATAATTTGAAGTATAGAGAATAAAGAACTTATTTGAAGGTACACGTGAAAACATTCAAGCTTTGTGAGCTTGACTTTGAATTTGAAAGCTAAAAAAAATATTTTGTTCAGTTAAGTAACAGCTAAAAGCCCATAATCTCCAAATGTAAAACAGCTTTTATTTGGCCACTAGCAGGCAGGAACAAATATTTGGATAAGTTCCTGTGTTTATGGGCTATCACATATACCTACTTGACATTACAATGTTCTTCAGGAGGTACTACAAAACTTCTCTGTTGTCCAATGTCATTGACTATGTTCATCAATCTACCTCCATACCTTTTACTTTATGAACATTCCTATAAAGCATAAACCTGAATAAAAAGTATATATCCAAACACATCTCTCTACAAAAGATGCAATAAATAAATAAATATCTGAAGAATAGATTTTTCTTAAAAGTGCATCTGTAATACTTCGCATTGGCCTGATGTCTGATTCTCTTTAGGCAGTGAGCACACATACTAGCTTTATTTCTTAATTTAGGATTACTCATAAAACTGAGACAAGTAATTATAAGTGATAGATCAAGGTACTGCTGAAGTTAAAATTTTAGTATTGTAGATGAGAAATTAACAGCTCAAAATATACTTTTGTCTTCGTAAGTAAGCTTGACATCAAAATAAGTATTAAGGTCCTAAGATCCTAAAGAATCTGAAATTGGTGATTATTTTAATTGATCAAATCAAGTGAGTCACTATCAAATGAAGAATTACTGCTTTATGACTTGGAACTCTAAGAGACACTGGCAGTAGAGGTGGGAAAGGTGCTTCATTTTCTAGGACAGAATCTAGAATATGGTCTTAGTTCTCACAACTAGGTTTGTAGCTCTGAGAAGTGATATAAACTGTCACACATTTGGTTTTCTTAAGAAAGCAGTCATAATAATCCCTGCCTATCAACTAGATTCATGGCAAGATTTTAATGAGATCATGGAGATAAAATATTTATTACCTGCAGTGTTCCATGCAAGTACTACTCATCACTATTTTTAAACAGGTCCCCACTTTGCACCAGGTTTATGCACCATTAAGAATAAGTGATTCTTAATCATTGGTGATTAAGAAGATCAATACTAAGTCACCTGTTTAGAAGATGAGGTATGTGGTCTCACAGAGGTGATGCTATGTATGGCAGTTCACTTGCCTGCAAAAGTCTTTAATTCATAATATGCCAAAGGCATAGTGTGAACAATGCTATCACAGGCCTACCTACCCAAAGAAGTATGAGGATTGAGATAAAGATACGAAAATACTCATGGGTACCAGAACTTGAATTCATTTTTTTTTTTTAGCTCCTCTCTAGATCAATTATTCTACATGTGTAAGTACAATTGTCCCCACACCAGTCTCTGTTAAATGGGAACAGGAACTACTCAGAGGCTTAGAAGAATTGTTAGTATAAATTAAGTGTTCCAAGAAGGCTTGATTTGCTTATACCTTGAAACAAAAGCATGGTATGTCTGGGGAAAATCAAATTAGTGGCTGAGCACATTATTTTGTGAGTGACTGAAAGACTTAAAATGAAAAATTAGTTCAGTTTTTAATATTTTTACTTCTTATAGCTGAATCCTGCATGGTGATATGCAGATAAGTAAAATTTATCTTCTTTATAATAAATCATGTACAGAAAGAGATAGCTTATTCTGAGGTAGCTGAACAAGTTTTGCTTGTTTGCTTTTTAATATGCAGTTTATAGTCCTGCTAAGCTGACAGGCATAAAACTTTAGATAAAAATTATTTTATCAATTTTTTTCTCTAGAACATACACAGTAAGTTCATTTTCATATCGTATTTCTCATGATTTAATTAGGAAAAATTGCCACTGATTACAAATTGGGCTTTAGTACTGGTCATATAAAAGATTCTAACTTTCATTGGTATATTGGTGAAAGAAAATCAGTAGTACAAGCTTGCTACCTCATAATGATTAAAAAAACTTGCAAGAAGCAAATATACAAATCTAGTGCTTTGACAAATGTCTCCTACTTTAAAAATCTGAGGTTCTTTTTTTTCATCCAGTTTTATATAAAAGTTTTTAAAGTTCAGGTCTCCTATGCCTGTAGACACTCTTTGCTCTGAAGGTACTTCTTTGTGCCTTTACTGATTAACAATTATCTCCTAAGATTTCTGAGTCACTCCTTCTCTTATCCTTTTCTCAGGAAACTCATCCACTCAGTTTAATTTCTAAAAATTTTACTAGTGAAATAAACATAGAACTACCTAAAAAAACAGATTATAAAGTTGTATTTTTGGTTTTGGAATGTTCTGGGTGGTTATACGTTAAGTCTAATTAATACCTCCGACAATCATTTCAAATTTAAATAACATCTGTAATACAAAGCCCTGACTAGAAACTCTAAGATACTCAATTTACCCATCATGTTATCCTACATAAATCATGCTACAGTGTATTCCATTCCACAAAGAATTTATCTTTCATACTATAATTCATATCTGTACAGGGAAAAAGATGTCCCCACATATGTCTTAGAACAGCAAGCATTTGTATGAGTAGGTACATGACTAAAGTGTACTCTACACTGAAATATTATATATGTATTTCATATACATAACATATATAAAAGGAAAAAATTTAAAAGGCTACCAAATATAATAGAAAAAATATATGCCTTAAATAAATCTTTAAAAGGCTATGCTACAGGAAGTCGCTTAACTCATTCTGTAATATATTTATTTAAAATGTAAATCCAAGCCTTTACTATCATCAATTTCCTTAGTTATTCCAATAATCTCTTGCCTCTATCAACACTTCACTTTAGCAAATACTATCTAAGTATATATATATGTATATACACATATATTTTTTTACCGTCTTCCACTCAGGCAAAATACTTTGAGCTCCTTAATAAACATTGCTGTCTCCTGCCCATGTTTATAGATGTATCACTTTCTCTTCTTTTAGCTTCATTTACCAGTGTGGTCTTTCCCTGAAGTCTTCATGACTTAATTAAGTTCAATTTAATCACATTTCTTTGAATCTTCTATTACACTTTTGCTTTTATTTTCATGTAATTATTTCTACAACTATCTTTTGTTAAATTTGACACTTAGTTCAAGATGTATTGAAAACATTTAGAGACTAAAATGATTCATTTCCTATCTTTCCAACAAAGGATTCTAAGTGGTAAGAGAATGATTACAGGTTGTCAGCTTCCACTGTATAATTCAATGTGGTACACATAGCAGAGTTAATAGAATCTTTTACCTTCTGGATCATAGGTTTGGAAAACTCTCCTAGCTTGTTCTGAAGGAGCCTCAGGGGCTACTAAAGCCATGTCCTGAAAAGACAACATCCAAGCTGTTAAACAGTTACAAAATCATGACATCAAAGAATAACACAAACATTAGTGTAGGACAAAGAAATGATGTCATAACACTGTGAACTACATTTGTTTCACAGGTGTGTACATAAGTCACATCTCTTAGGGTCTTAATTTTATATCTGAAAAATAATACTTCAACTGCAGAAAATTATTGTGAGAATTAAAGTGAAGCTTTATATAAATACTTGAAATATTTGAAAAGGCTAAAATAAAAATATAATCTGCACAAATGATTTATTACATTAAATAAGTAGTAGTATAACGTAAATTATACTCTGGTTTTCAAACTCCGAAAACTAAGGTGCAGACATTTTTGTAGCAAGGAATAATACAATTACACATAATAGTGCATTTGAAATTTACCACTTATGTAAGCATGAATGGGAGTGTGGCTCAAGTTGTAGAGTGCCTGCTTAGCAAGTAAGAGGCCCTGAACTCAATCTCCAGTACATTAAAAAAAATTATGTGTCAGTTCTGCAAACATGATTTAGCTATACTTAACCAAAGATTAATCAGTCAAGTCCTGTATGTCTAGAATTTTAATTTCTAAATTCAAAGAAAATATCCCAAGGCAGAAGTATTCCCTTCCCCATAGAAAATTCTCTATCATGGCTAACTTATCACAGTGAGCATTACTACTCATTGAAATTCCATAGTACAAAAATTTAGTGTTATCTCTGATTCTACACAAAATTTTATTCCACATATCCAAGTCACTATAAAATCCTACTATTCGACATGAATGTGGAATCTAAGCTTTTGCTATTTACCTTTGGTCATAGCTTTGGTCTAAGCCTTAACCTAAAATAGTGTTCACTCAGACAAACCTCATTAGAGAAAAACTTTCCAAGTATTCCTTCCTTCCATCTCAAATCCTTTTTTAAGAAGTTGTAGAATATAAATGCTAAGATTTAAAATGCTATTCAAAGGACAAAATTTTTTTATAACAAATGTACTTACTAACTTTCGTCCAAATCACAGATAAATGAACAAACAATAACAGAATAATTCTTACTTGACCATGGGGACTATGTTTCTAAGAACCTTAATAGCATTCAGTTTTTATGAAAAGACAGGATTGGGAATCAAAACAAGGAAAATTATTTAGCAATTGCTAAAACTGGGGTTATTATTCTTTATCACTTCCAAACTACATTTATCCTACTATAAACTTTAGCCTAGAATTATTTATACCCCTATTTCCTTCTTTTGCAAGTCTCCCCTTTAAAATGGCTGTTAGAACTTGTACATGAATACCACAAATGAAATTCTGGGTTGGGAGAAGATCTACAAAACAAAATATATAAAAATCAACTCCAAATGAATTTCTAAAAACTTAAAATATAAGACTAGAAACTGTAAAACTATTAGAAGAAAATGGAAAAACCTATGTGACATGGTCTTGGCAATTAGTCTGGGATTGATCCCAGAAGCCCAGGTAACACAAACAGTAACAAATGGGCTTACATTAAATTAAAAATCTTTTGCACACCAAAGGAAACAATTAGCAATATTCAGAGGGTCTACAAAGTAGATGATATTTGCAAGGCCAACATCTGATAAGGGCTTAATATCTACAGTATAAAAGGAGCTCAAATAACTGAACAGTTAGAAAACAAAAAAATCAACTTAAAACATGGGCAAAGTACATGAATAGATATTTCTCAAATGATATAAAGTGGCCAAAAGATAAATGAAAAAACTCTCAACATTACTATAATTAGGAAAATGCAGATTAATACCACAAGAGAAATCATCTCATACCTGTCAGAATGGCTTTTACTATAAAGATGAAGTGTTGGCAAGGAAGTAGAATAAAAGAGAGCCCTTATACACCAATGGAAATGAATGCAAATTAGCCCTATGATTATGGAAACTATATGGAGGGTCCTTGAAAAATTAAGAATAGAATTATAGTGAGATCCAACAATCCCATTTCTGTATACTTACTCAAAAGGTGGGCAGGAGGCATGGCTCAAGAGTGCCTGCCTCACTAACACAAGGCCCTGAGCTCAAACCCCAGTATCACCAACAAAAAAGGTTTGAAATCAAAGACATGTCTCAATTTCCATGTTCATTAAAGCACAATTCATAATTCATCAACAGATGAATGGACAAAGAAAATGTGGTATACATACTCAGTCTTAAAAAGGAAATTCTTTTCATTTGCAACAACATGGATAAAACTGGAGAATTCCAGTTCACTGCTACATGAAGCCAGGCACTGAAATAAATTTTTTGTTCACATTTATATGTGCAATATAGAACAAGTGAATGCATAAAGAGAAAATTGTGGCTATAGAGGCTAGTGGGGGGTGGATAAGAGGAATAGGGACATGATGTGAGAGGGTACAAAACCATAGTGAAATTACTGTGCATTTTTTTTGGCAGTACTGAGGTTTGAACTCAGGGCCTCACACTTGCTAAGCAAGTGCTCTGACCACTTAAGCCACTCTACCAGTCCTTACAGTGAAACTGAAGGAATTATTTTTTAAAGTTCTACCGCATAACTTGTTGAGCGCAGTTAATATATTGTACATTTCAAATATGCTAATAGTATATTTCAAATGTTCTTGTTAAAAACAAGTGTTAAGTATTTGAGATGACAGATAACTAGCTTGACTTAATTATTCCACATTATGTTCATAAATCATAGCATCACTCTGTACCCCATAAATTAATGTAACTACAGTGAATTTATAATCAAAAGTAAAATATCCTGAGTGAAAAGCAAACAAAACAGTCTTTTTTAAGGAATGAGATGTCACAAAATACTTTAAAATTCCCACAAACTGAAATTTTGAACATTACCACTGAGGTGAGAAGATTCCAGACTTTATCCATACAAAGAAGGGTTACATCAAATTCTCTGGCATTAGAGACTTTGAAAATGCAGAAGTGCAAAAAGGATTTAAAGTGAACTACCTAACTTTTCTCTGAGTTCCAAGTGTAAACAAAAAATATTATGCCAATCTAGAAAAGAAAGTAGATTGTAAGGAAAAATGCACTGCATATTTCTTGCCTCTGTTGGCAACCTTCTTCTGTAATGGGCCCACTGGGGGAACAAGGATCCTAGGATAAAGACCTTGGGCAGAGTGACACTCCAAATTTGGTAACATACTAATGTTAAACATATTTCCTATTTACACAGCAAATTTGAACATAAATACAGAAATACAGAATTCCATTCAATCTAGAGTGCTTCACAATCCTAATGCAAAATATTTCAATGAGAGGTATTATAAACTCCCACTTTTTCTTTTTGTACATAAATAAAATAAATTATGGAGGATGAAGTAAAATAGAGCTTTTACGTAATAACTATATAACTATAAAGAATAAGAAGACTCTACCCCTAAGATTTACCATTTCAAAGACTTACTGTAGCAATTTCATATTTAATGTATTTTCCTAATCGAATTTATTTTTTAAAACACCACCAAATGTATTAGATGGTAAAGAATGTTGGTTGGCACTAAAGGTCATAGTTTAACAGATGAAAGAGAAAATATATTACTATACTTTTATTAGTAAGTATACTATTAAAATTATCTTAAAAAATTACCTTATAAAATGAAATAGGAACCCTCTTACACTGTTGGTGGGAATGTAAACTAGTACGACCACTCTGGAAAAAAATTTGGAGGCTACTTAAAAAGCTCAACATTGATCTACCATTTGATCCAGCAATACCGCTCTTGGGGATATACCCAAAAGACTGTGACACAGGTTACTCCAGAGGCACCTGCACACCCATGTTTATTGAGGCACTATTCACAATAGCCAAGTTATAGAAACAGCCAAGATGCCCCACCACTGACGAATGGATTAAGAAAATGTGGTATCTATACACAATGGAATTTTATGCAGCCATGAAGAAGAACGAAATGTTATCATTCGCTGGTAAATGGATGGAATTGGAGAACATCATTCTGAGTGAGGTTAGCCTGGCCCAAAAGACCAAAAATCGTATGTTCTCCCTCATATGTGGACATTAGATCAAGGGCAAACACAACAAGGGGATTGGACTTTGAGCACATGATAAAAGCGAGATCACACAAGGGAGGGTGAGGATAGGTAAGACACCTAAAAAATTAGCTAGCATTTGTTGCCCTTAATGCAGAGAAACTAAAGCAGATATCTTAAAAGCAACTGAGGCCGATAGGAAAAGGGGACCAGGAACTAGAGAAAAGTTTAGATCAAAAAGAATTAACCTAGAAGGTAACACACACACACAGGAAATCAATGTGAGTCAACTCCCTGTATAGCTATCCTTATCTCAACCAGCAAAAACACTTGTTCCTTCCTATTATTGCTTATACTCTCTCTACAACAAAATTAGAGATAAGGGCAAAATAGTTTCTGCTGGGTATTGAGGGGGTGGGGGGGAGAGGGAGGGGGCGGAGTGGGTGGTAAGGGAGGGGGTGGGGGCAGGGGGGAGAAATGACCCAAGTCTTGTATGCACATATGAATAATAAAACAATAAAAAAAAATAAAATGAAGTATAAATAAACATTCGCTCCACACTCCCCCACAAACCCACTGCATTATAAATAGAGAGTCCAACGGTGTAATTCTAAGTTATTCAGTTCAGCAGGGTTATTTGTAAGTATTTTCTTTTCATCATCCCTAGTTGTACCATTTAAGAGAAAACTGCATTGCATACAGCATCTGAAACTCCTTAGGAGGAAAACATCCTTAACATCAAATATTTAAATAGTGTTAATTAAACTCTGACTTAGCATCAAATTTATTTATATTCTAAAAGCAATTCTCTACATTTGTCTGACATCAGATGCTTTCGTCACACAAATATTAAAAGTGACCACTCAGCCAGTTTACAGTCAACAGGGACTGCTACACAATATGGCTTTTAACTTATCTAGCCTCACCCACCATTAACTAATCACCAAAGTGCTACAGAGGGGAAAACACCCAAGCTGAAATGGTACTATCTAATACCCTACAAATCACAAACTAAGTATCTCTTTTCATGTAGCTCTCTGTATTATCAGTATAACTATTCGCTTATCACCATGAACCTTTAAAGATGTTGTAATACTAGCTATCCTTCTGAACATGGGCTGAAATATAAGACTAGAAAATAGTTCATTACTGGAAAGGTTTTAAAGTTTCTTTATTATGCCTTTCATCATTATCAGGAGCAATCACTGTCATGAGTAATCAAAGATCCTCCACGAACCTTAAGATCGTGGACACACATATATATATAATGCCATTTTGGCTCACAGACATTTAATAGTGCTGTGAAGAGCCCCTCCAAAGAACAGGACTAAAGTCAACAGGTGTATGTGTCAATCAAATTTCACTTAATAATCTATTTCATACCAACTCTGCCCTTTAGCTCTACTTATATAGATGATTTGGGAATTTAATATATTTTAAACCAATTATTAAATGCCCTCAAAATGTATAGCATCATTGTAGGTGGGCTAGTGGCCTTCTTCCTTCTTTTTCCATTATTTTCCAAATAATATGTATGAGTACTAGGCTTTCTCCCCAGCAGTCCACTGCTGGATGGCACCAATTTGTGTTGTGTCAGCAAAGTCATGAGAGGTAGAAACAAAGAAGACACTTTTATGGTTCTTCCTTCAGAAAAATGTAAGCTTACTGCACAAAGAGAAATGAGGCATTAGGAGGAAATGCCTTCGATGGACATGAGCTACTATTGTACTATGATCATTAAAGCCACTAATATTCATGAGTGGGCGTTTCCCCTCCCAATCATCCTAACTGTTCACCTTACTTTAACAATCTTTTCAGCCTTTCTCAATTGGTTTCTGTCAGAAGATTCATCTCTAATGTCTAAGGTGTCCACTTTGGGTAATGACTTTCCTATGCATTGAGAACTATTATTTATGGACTATCTTTGGAAAGACTGAGAAAAGTCTTTCAACTCACTTTTTATGTTCTCTCAAATATACAAAGAAGCACTGTTAAGAAGAGCTGTTAAGTCTTTTAACCACTGTATTTCACTAAGGAAATGAATACCCTAGGCATATGAATACCCACAATTCAAGAAAAACGATTATATATTACTTTTACAGATGGTAGAAGTTATATTACACACATATCTGGGTGAAAGGTTTAATAAATCTGATGATAGTCAAAAAGTTACTCTTTATTTCTAAGTAGAGACTCTTTGGATCATCGATCCATTTAAACTGTTAAATCACCTGGACACCAAAGCAAGCTATGGTGGCAGATGGCATCATTGACCCCAATTAGCTACTCCTGCCTTCCTTCATGAGGATTATGTATCACAGCCTGTTGCTACAGTCTTGAGGGCCCTTTCTATGGACAGGGTCTACTTCCTTGCTCTACTGACATCAGGTTTAGCTAGGTGACTTATTTTTGTCAACGAAATATGCCTAGAAGTGGCATCATGTTAGCTCCCAGTAGAAACTGTAAGTCTGCTATCTGGTTTTGCCAGTCTTTGCCTTTTCCCTCTGTTCCTAGAACTACACAAACCAGATAGCAGCTGTTCTTACAGCCCAGATCTTAAAAAGAGATGACACAGACAGCATACCTGTAGCCACTGTGCAAATAAGAGAGAAATAAGGTTGGGCTGTGTGTGTAGGTAGTGTGTGTGGTAGTGGAACATCTATGTATAGGCAAAAGAGGGCATGCTGTTTAAATATGACAACTTAGAATTGGTTGGATTCCTTTTTTTCATCACTGCATGCAGGCAATTTTTTTTTTTTTTTTGGACACAGGATCTCCCTGTATCTCTGGCCTTGTACTCAATCTCCTTCTGCCTTCACCTCCTGAGTGCTGCAACTACTGGAGTGTCCTACCATTCCTGGCCTGCATGCAGACAATTCTAAACAATGTGAGTGCCAAATTCCTCCCACCTGGAAGTTGAACTGTCCTCAGTGACCCCTTCTTGAATATTACTATGGAAACCACTAAAATTTTATGGCTATTGGTTAAAACCTACGACCCAGAGGTTTGATTCTGTTTGTGCAGATGCAAAATTTGTTCTTCCTATTCATACCTGGCCTACTTTTTCCTCATCTCTTCCTCATGCTAATCCAGTGATTTTTAGTAACAGGTTTTACATACAAGGGAACATATAGACTCTGTATGTTTCATATGGAAATGAATCCCTACAAAGATTACTGAAACCATAGCCCACCAGCTTTGATTAGTCTGAATAAATTAGTAGAATGAAAACAGGGGGACACCCTTTACTTCCTACTTTGCAATCCTACCTCCTTTTCTAACAAGGTTTGAATGGCGATAAAAACTCCCATTTGTCAAATTTGTAATGATTAAAATTTTTATCACAGCATTATAGAGCTTTTACTGTTTATTAAGAGGTCTTAATTTACATTGCATTTATGCCTTGGATATCCAAGTTTGGCCTTTCTTATCAGCATAAACTTTAATATGACTTGGGAATAAATCCTGTTGTTTAAGCTAGTCTGACCCCAACCCTAGCACAATTATTATGGTTTAACTATAATAAATCAGTTACTATTCTCCAATTAGAGTGTGACATACCACATCCTTTTTACCCTCTCTCCCAAACCCAGAATATAGC
This sequence comes from Castor canadensis, assembly GCF_047511655.1. Classification (NCBI taxonomy): domain Eukaryota; kingdom Metazoa; phylum Chordata; class Mammalia; order Rodentia; family Castoridae; genus Castor; species Castor canadensis. Next base: position 80,515,539 of record NC_133400.1, on the reverse strand, counting down.
TCTCAGTTCATGTTAAATCTACAGCTTACTGTGTCCTTTCATTCAAGTATCATTTTTTTCTGCACCCCTCTGTACTCTCAAGTCTCTACTCCACTCTAGCAAAAGTGATTAGATTTTTTTTGTTCTTCTAAAAGGAGCAGTAAAAAGCATAGCTCAGGAGTCAGAAGAGTTAAGTTTGGATCCTGGCTTTAGTACTCACTAGTTTATGACTTCAGAGATGATAGTTTTCATTGGCCACAGACAGTAAAATGTAGATGAAAATGGTACTTACCTCACAGGAGTACTTTGTGAATTAAATGAGGATTGCATGTAAGATACTTAGCATAGTAGCTAACACCTATCAACACAAGGTAAATAAGTACAATGTATTATTAATTCCTGTATTTCAACAATACTTACAATGATGACAAATGCTTGCTATGTTAGGTCTGTGGGAAAACAAAGATAAATCAGGTAGCTCCAAAGTTGGAAAAAGAACAGGAGCAAAAGGAAGCAGGAGAATCAGCAGTTACAATACAAAGATGTCATTGACTAGACCATGAATTCTGAGCAGGATTTTAACAAGCACCTTGAGGAAGAGGATAACATAAATAAAACCACGCACACACAAAACAAGAAAAACTAAATTTATTGAGACTTAGTGATGGCCATACATTACATATATAAGAGTTTGCCCTTCTGTTGTCAACTCTACTGGCTACAATTATTTTCCTCAATTATGGACAAACAGCTAGAAGTATGGATTGACCAATATTGGCTCTGATCAAAATTCAAACTTTATCCATGACAGAACTCTTTTAGGCCCTTCTATCAATGACAGTTTATTTTCTTTAAATAATGACTTAGATTCTACTGTAATAAAAAAATAAGAAATTCTAATGGAGAGGGGGACTTAATCCAGGAATCAGGATATTATCACTGACATATAAAAGAAAAAGAAAATTCAGAAAAAATACAAAAACTAGATTTACAAATATAGCTGCATAAGGGCATTTGGACTTGGAGAAAAGAGCACACAATGGCAATTAATGTTGCCTTTAAGGAGGCAAAAACATGTATATTTTCAAAGATTTCAGTTAAAAATAAATAGACATAAAACTTTTTACTATTGGGGTGGTACAAATCATTAGCACAACCAAAAGTTGGCCATGATAGTTAGCCCCAAAGTGTGCCAAGTGGGTAAGAGAATTTGTGGTTAAAAAGGCGTATTTTTTAATACTGAAATAATTTTAAATGGTTACTTTGTATAGACTTTTACCAAACCTATCCAAGTATTTCAAGTAAGAGAAGATCACCTCAGCATGTTTTGTTTTGTTATTCTTATTAGAAGACAGGCATTAAAAGTCACACAAGTTATGATTGAAACTATTGAAACAAACATTTGCATCTTAAATCCGTTTCTTCTGTAGAGAAGGCATGAATGCAAAAATTTACATACAATAAATGGAGCGATGACTAAAACTGCATTAAAATTTAGGACAAAACTTACAAAATGCCCGACTATGAATTAAGCATCCCAAGTCCCATGAATTTTACCCAATAAAGATAAAGGTGAATTTTCTTATAACAGTAAACAGCAAAAGTTATAAAGCATCATTTTATTTTTCCTTAAAACTGTTTATGACAAGCAGAGAAAAGCATAAATATTAGAGCAGAACTAAAAAAGGCATCTATCACTTAATCTCAGGGGTCCTTCTAATGTTACAACAGAGTAACACAAAGAAGCCTGCTCTGGAGAGAGAATTCCACCCAGACTCCCAGTAACAGATACCACTATAAGACCACTGTCAGCTCACAGAACAGTTAAATGTCTGTTTCTCCTTTACATTAAATTCAGTTTTTTTTACATTTTTTGTGTTTAATAGTAATGTGTTTTCCTGTGTTCTTACCTGAAAGAAAAAGTGCTTTATCATTGGAAAAGCCAAAAGGTGAAGTTATGCACACAAAGATTTCCTTTATAACCATATAAGAGGACAAAAAAGGAATGTAAAACTCATTCCAACTTCAAAAGAAAGTCCAAAATGGATTGCCAAGAAAATTAATCATTGATCTTCTGAAGATGAAATTAGATGCTAGTTATATAAATACTAGATAAGGAAGGTTTCAACTATTGTTATATTGCATCAACAGCTGCCACCCCACACTGATTCACGAGCACAATAAAAACAAAAAGACAAATTTGTCTGCTATTATATATATATATGTGTGTGTGTGTGTACATATGAAAAAATTTAATATTTAAAAATATTTTGTTTTCAAATTTAAAGCAATCTTGAATTTACATTGCAAATTAAGTTCACAGTTCTTGAAAGGGAAATTTAAAAAGTAGTCCCCAAATTTTATTCTTAAAACCCTAATGCAAAAAGAAATACAAATATTCAAAAGGGAAAAATTATGGCTAGAGAGAAGAGAGAACAAATGCCAAAATGTTCAACCAAGTAATAGTAAAGCCTTTGAAGTATGTAAACATGCAAATGAAAAGACCTGACTTCCCAAAACAAAAGTATCTAACATATTATAAAACATGTTACACAGCCTATTTTTATAAAAGCTAATTTTTACCTTTAGAAATTTAGGGAAAAAAACTCAAAAAGTTAAGTTTAATCATGGGTTTCAAATTTTTAAGCATCTACTTTTCAAGCTACATTTCTTTTACCTGTGCAATAGGTCTGCAAGTTCTCAACTAACCTCATCCAAAGTACCCTGGTACGATTTCTCACGACCCATGCCCACATGGCATGTTCCTTTTCAATATACAGATCTGAAGGTTTTGTTCTGCTGTAGCTCAGATAACCTGCATGGAAAATTCTCCATCCTATTTAGTAAGAATTAAGTTTCCTCCTTTGAAGAGGTCCATTTAGTTACTTCATTTCACTTTGCCCACAAGCTCTTTTTAGAAGGTTCTGTGGGAATTTTGCTGCTTGATGACTTTGCGGTTGCTATAAGGTTCCTGCAATTAGATTCTGTGATATTCTCCTTAATACTAAGTATAGAGCGCCATTGACATAGGATGCTTGTATGCATTTCTCAAGCAGACAACCCTAAGATACTGTGTCAAGGAGTACAATATCAGTTTTGTTTTACAGAGGCTGATGCTTAGTTAAGATTTAAAAAAAAAAAGGATCCCTTTTATATTAGGTAGAAAATTGAGATGATGTACAAGATATGGCAGACATTAAATTTAAAAACTAGAAAAAAAATCTCTTCATAAAAAGATAGAATAGGTAATAAATTATCAACATGAAGTTTAATGACCTATTCATAAAATTTAATTATTTTATTTTTTTTCTATTGGTTTTTAAATAAAACTGACTTCTAAAAAATCTCTTTCAGTTCACAAATGTGTTAATGATTTGGGCAGGAAGAGTGTCCAGCAAACGTGACAAGCTAAGTTCTGGGCCACTGAACATCTCAAATATGAAGTGATATTATTAAAGAAAAAGCTCAGCACACTAGCCATAAAACTGTTCATGTGAAAAGGAAAAATCAAAACAGATAATTAAGAGGTTATTTCACTAAAGGAAAACCATTTTCTTATCCATTCTTAAACCACTAAAGCAAATCTTAAATATAATATAGAATGTAACTTGGCATTGCTTATCTATAAATACTAATCAAAGCTGTTTTATTCAATAATAAGGGTATTGTTGCTGATTAGGTTCATCTGCTGTTTGCCTTCCATACAGGATATAATATGTAGTAAGTGTTATTTTTTTTTTATTTATAAGCTTAGAGATTGTATTATTTTCCATTTTATTCTATCTTGTAAGATTTCAGGGGCTGGTGGAGTAGCTCAAATGGTAGAGTACCTGCCTAGCAAGCACAACTCTAGTACTGCCAAAAAAAAAAAAAAGAAAAGGTCATTTGTAAGATTTCTACTTTCCCAGCCATGAAATGTTAGAAAAGCTTTTATTCCTCTACAAACTTGTTCCTTTTTGGTGTGAACAGTAAGACTGGGTCAAATGATAGCTCTTACTAGAGCTAAATTCCAGTTAAAAAAATAAACAGTATTTATATCAAACATCATCTAGAATAACAGATTTCCCATCACTACCTTGGAAGGAAGTAGAAGGCAGCTATTGCACAGCCCTCCACCTACCTGCTTCTCACCTCCCAATCCCACTTTTTTTGGTGAAGGGCAAATAGTGAATAAGCTGTCATTCTACCTCAGGAACAAAGCTCTCAAAATTCATGTACTTTACCCCTCTCTACACCATTACCATGGACCAAACACTGTACTTTCTGTTTACCTGAAATTTGACAAAAGTCTTTCTTACCCCTTAGACCATTTTCTACGATTAGCTGGAGTGATCTTTTCAAATAAATTTAATCCTGCTCCCCTCCTCCTACTTCTTCTAAACTATCCAACCCCCCTATTTTTACCAAGCCTACTTTGTCATTACTCTTAGGATGAGAGCATCCACACCTTGCCCTTTCAGATCCTTCTCACCAGTCTTTCCCTCTGCAGGTGTTTATTTGCTCCAATGTTTCTTATGTAGCAAATGCTCTTTCCCTTCTTCCACTAGTTTAGTCTTAAAGATGCATCAGTGCTCATTTTAGACAGCAATTCTTTAAGGACACATTTCAAATATCCTAAATCTATGATAAATGTCCTAAATCCATGGCAGTTTGGGGTTTGAACTAGGGCCTCTAAGCAAGCACTCTACCATTTGAGCCATACCCTCAGCCTTACTTTGCTTTAGTCATTTTTCAGACAGGGTCTTATTGTTTTGCCCTGAGCCCTGGGACTATAATTCTCTACCTGAAGATTCTCATGTAGCTGGGATTGTAGGTCCAGTTTATTTGTTGTGGTTTCACTAATCTTTTGTCCAGGCTGGCCTTAAACCTGGATCCTCCTGATCTCTACTTCCAGAGAAGCTGGATTACAGGCATGAGCCACCACCACCTGGCCCTCAAATATAAGATGTATTCTTCAGTATTATAGACCAGTGCTTCATCAGTATACAGAACACTTTTAATGCTGTGTGATAATTTGAGTCATGCCTCCCTGTATTAGAATGCATGCCTCCATAAAAACAACTATATGTATTTTTGCATACCACTGTATTCATAACATGTGACATACTGTCAGGTACAAACTATATGCCCACTAAACACCCGATAAGTGCCATATGAATAAAAGAAGACAGATGCACTGATACCATTTTCAGTATGTTAAGAAGACCAATGTTTTTCATAGACCTTTCACAGTGCTTAATTAGAGACTGCCTTAAAAAAGTCTGAACATAGAGTATGCTTTTTTTTAACTTAACTGTAACCAGGAAAAAGAAGTCAGCCCATCCAGACAGTTTTATAGAAATTCTTATAGCACTGCTTTTAAATTTTTACAGAAACTATAAAAACAGTTTTACAGTTTATTTACAGTAATTCTGCTGGCAGAGAAAACAATGTTGTTTGTTTCAAGCCACAGAACATATAATACCGTGAATAAATTTATCCAAAACAAACAAATCATAACTCTAAAACAAAGAATGACAATAAAAAAAAAATCCATGTCCAAAAGTGATTGCTTAAATGTAGCAACATTAAAGAAAGATTAAGCAAACAATGAATGGTTCTTGTTGCAATTCCAGAACAGCAAAATTTCTAGTATTTCCTAAATAGTGAAAAACACACAGATACTACTTTATATTTAATTAAAAGCATCTGCAATTGGACCTAGTAAATGATACCAGACTCGGTTACCATTTACATAATCTTCTGGCTTTGTCCACTTTTTTCCAAAGGGAAAGAATTCTTTATCTGAAACTTTTTTTAAAGGTAGCAACTTTAAACACTCCAAATTCAGTGTTTCTAAAATAAATTGAAAAGAAAGTACCTATATGTTTAAGAAGCTTTGGAATGAGTCATGAAAACATAAATATTGTAAGGAATATCAGATCAGTACCAGTGGAAGTCAAGTGTGGAAAATTCAGGCAAAATCTTTTATTTCATTCCACTAATGAATTCTCTACCCAATGTGTCAGATCATACACCAGATCCTAAGACTACGAAGATAAGTCTCAAAACAGTAATTAGTATAAAATCCAAGAGTCCCAACAACAGATAAATAACTTGATACAAAAAATTTTTAACATTTACAATAAAGAATCTACAATTTTGCTATTAAATTCATATTAACCACCTTATGAATATATGCATTTTCTCATCATGTCAATCTGTGGCTTCAGGGACAGGAATACATGAAGACAGATTTAAATCTCTCGTATGAGTTACATGGCATACACAAAATTTATGTTTTGTTGGACCTACACCTTTCTTTCCTAGTTATGAACTCCAAGTCTCTAATAAAACATTTCATTGCATGTGACTGGGAGCTATGAATAGAAGATGAATTGGAGATAGCCCCTACCCTGGACAAGGCTTATTGACTACACTGACTCATACACAAAAAAGTAGGAATTAGGGACTGTGTGTCGTGTGATAAACACAGTGGTCCAAGGGAACAACAACACCAGGACAGGATGTACGTTTTTCCTAAGAGTGTAATTTGCTCTCATGATTCTGCCAACAGCCTCATTTTTTCACATGCTTAAATATAAGATTCTGCAAATTCAGGGCTTTTTTTTTTTAATAATGGTACTGGGGCTTGAATTCAGGGCCTCCACCTTGAGACACTCCACCAGCCCTTTTCTGTGAAGGGTTTTTTTCTTTTTTTGAGATAGAGTCTCGCAGACTGTTTGCCTGGGTTTGGCTTCAAATCGCAATCCTCCTGATCTCTGCCTCCTGAGTAGCTAGGATTACAGGCACAAGCTATTGGCACACAGCTAAATTCACAATTTTGACAATGTAATCCACAAAGTTTAAGATTTAAAAAATTTTCACCTTATATTTAAATTTAACTGTTACATAGTTTCACAGTTTATAAATTTTCCTAATGTTAAAGAATAGCATTGGAGATAAACTAATTGGTTTGAAAGTATATTTTGTATGTAAATTGAAACTGACTTTTTCTTCTGGAAATAAAGAACATAATGAAATTCTCATTTAGGAATTAGAGGTTTTTCTATTTCTCTAGTTCACATTCTGTTTAGCTTCTTCTGTCCTATTTTGCTTTCTGTCTGAAAGCAAAAGCTTTCAGACTAAACATAACATATCAGTGAGGCCTCTACCTTTAAAGAGTTGTACTTCATAGCTTTCCCTGTTTAATAAAGATAATGTGTATCTTGTTCAAAATCTACTGGGTAGACTTGCCAGCACAATAAAAGAATAGGATCATAAATTACATCCTAAAAGCTTAGCCTTGTCAATTCAGTTTTTGGTAAAATTTATCCAAGTCATACCTCTTACAGAATCAAGCATGCATTAAAAAATACATGCTAAAACAGCCCATGGAATAAGCAGAAAAGTGCATTAAAATTAAGGAACTTCAAAAACACAATTTTATATTTCCTCCTTCAGTCCAATATCTAGCAATTCTGTCTTTTGATATCAGTGATGTTTAATAAATGTTTGCTGAACAATAAAATAACAGCAATGATAATGATAATAGCTAAGACTTACTGAGCATTTAGCTTGTATTAGGCACTGCTAAATATTTTATATTTAAGTCTGACAAAATTCTAAGAGTTAGATAGTATTTTTAATCCCTAAAGACACAGGAAAAGAAGTTAAGAGAATTACTAAGTGGCAACACTGAATTTAAACAAATGCTGTCTGATGCCAAAGCTCTTAACCCCTCAATTGTGAAACAATATTATGTATAGTTAACAATTAAGATTTAGAAATAGTTTACATAAGAATTTTGAAACAAACATTTAAATGCATCTCACTTACTTTAATACTATAATTAAGTACATATTACAATTGTGAAAAATATTTTACCTTAGAAGAGCACTTGACTTTAATACCACTGAATTATTAGGTTTTGAGTTATTTTCTGAGATGTAATTAAAATATTTTATGTAATATAAGTTAATTTTATTCCTTTAACAAAAAAGCAAGCCAACACTTAAATTCAATTGTTTCTTCTACAACACTGATTTTTGAAATCAAAAGCCAAAGCTTTAAAGTCAGAAAAGGTCAAAAAATAATAAATCATGACAGGTTTTATTGAAACACTCCAATATTAAAGTAATATAACAATCTGTTTTTTGATATTAATTTTTTTAGATTTTTGAAATAATCCATTTAGTGGTGGGATTAGATAATACTTGTACAAAGATCCAAACTATATATGGATTTATAGTATTTACTTGCCTGATGTCAATCATACTTAAAAAAAAATCCTGAAACAAGCATACCTTGGCAAAAAATACGGTGAGGTGAGTTTCACTGCCAACAATCCAAATAGGGAATTTTGGAGATTTCAAGTAAGAACCAACCTAGAACAAATGTAGCAAAATAAAACACATGAAAAATTTGTACTGCCCATTAAATATCTACCCAATTTCTGAAGTGTAACTGAAGTATCCAATTCATATGGAAACATAATGCTTTCTATGCACAGAGATCCGATAGTGAATGTATACATGAAATGTTTCTGAACTTACATCTCACCTTTATATTAGAGCAATAATAGACTCCATAAACATAACTAGTTTAGCCCTAAGAACTGTTCTCAAGTTTTCAGAAAGTTCCTAGATAGAATGACTACTTCCAGAATTTCAGCTTAGTACCTCAAACTCAAGGCCATAAACTTTATCAGGAAAATAATTCTAAAATAACAAATAAGATTTATGAATAACTAAAGGGAAAGAAGACATAAGAATATCATCACTTCCCTCAAAGAACAGGGTAATAGAATAATCTCTCTTAAGAAAAAAATACAACCTAAAACATGTTAAGATTATAAAAAAATCTTACCTTTTGATTCTTCATGATAGAAGGTCATTTAAGTACAAGGCTTTACAATATGAATAATTTCTTTAAAATGTATAAAAAGCCACACTTAACAGCTTTCCTTTAAGGTTATATGTACATATATAAACATAAAGTGATAATACATCATTTTGTGTGTATGCATACGACTAAGAAAAAGAAAGTTTAATACTTGATAAATAAAAATAGATTTATAAAATCGATCACGTACACACCAATCAATTCTACACTCTTATGAGGACAGAAACCTCAACTTAAAAAATAACTAATCTTACCAATCAAATTTGCTGAATTTTCTTTTCTCACACACTGCCTATAATTGGGAAATTCCAAGTACCTACTTGTAGCAATTGGGGCCAGTTATTCTTTCCTAATCAGCCAGCATCCCCTCCTTCAATCACCATCTGTGGAATCCTTATCACTATGAGGGAAGTCACAGGCACTCTTTTGTATTCATGGATAGAAAAATTAGTAAGTTTATTCTATGGTAAGAGTGATGAGTTAGATGTGCTAACTAACATGTCAATGTGGAACCAATAAGATAGGAATAACAGTTTGGGAAGCACAGCAAAACAAAGAAACAGGAAAAGCTCTGATCAGTTTTAGCTTCAAATGGGATTTTAGCAGTCAGCAGCAGAAATGCTTCAATTTATATATAGGAACCTGAGACGTGCACAGGAGAGGAGCCTGGTCTGAACTGAAGCAACTACCTACTATCCAGTGAGAATTAGAACTTAGGTTTTCTGACTCCAACTCTAGTGGATTTCCATTATGTTCCTTGGGGAACAGTTTGGATACTATTTAGTTTCTTTATTACAAAAAGTGTGTATGTGTGTGTGTTCAAAGTAAAGCAGAAATAAAAAAAATCAAGAAGTTAAGATTTTACACTCTATGACCAAATGCTAAATGAATACTGAACTCATGAAGTGTCTTATAGTAATAAAAATAATAGAGTACACAAATATTGTAGTCACATCAAAAAACAGTTGGACAGTTCTTCAAAAGTTAAACACAGAATTACCATATAACCGAGCAATTTTACTGAGTATCCAACTAAAAAGTGAAACCATACGCTTAATAAAACACATACATGAATATTCATGGTAGCATTATTCATAACAGCTAAAAAGTGGAAGCAATCTAAACATATACCAATCGATAAATGAAAAATAAAAACTGGTATATCATATAGCAGAATATTATTTGAACACAAAAAGGAATTTAGTACTAATATATGTTAAAACATGGAGGAATACTGAAAACTATTACTAAATAAAAGCTAGACACAAAAAAAACTATTATATGATTTTATTTATATGAAATATCTAGGAGAGGCAAAATCATAGAAAGAAAGTAGAATGGAGGTTGCCAGGGGCTGGGGAGGAGGAAGAAATGATTGCTAAAGGTAAGAGCTCCTTTTTGGGGTAAGGAAAACATTCTGGAATTAGACAGGGTGATGGCTGTATAGTAATGAATAAATACTAAAATTCACTTAACTGAATAGTTTAAAATGGTAAGTTTTATGAAATATGAGTTATGGCTGTTTTTTAAAAGTGCGCAGTCAAAAGCACTCAGAGCCACATTTTTCTTTGTTAGGCTGTGCATGTGTTTGGCAGGGGGAGGAGTGGTTGTTAGAGAAATATTACCTCATTTGTATTATTGAATATATATGGTCAAAATGATGCAAAATGTTAACTTCATTTTTAAGAAGCAATCTGCTACACTATCAAAGAATGGGGAAATGTTCAGATTTACAATGTTATCACAAACACAATTATTTCCTCTATATTATTTCTCTAGCCATCTGGTGATAAAAAGTACAAATACACAGATTTTGAGAATTTACATGCAGACAAACACACCATGGTGTAACATAATACTTTTTTTTAAAAGTGCTGACTTAGTTTTGAGACCTTGGAAGTTAGTCAGTTTTCTTTAAAAGGACAGCTGATTAAATTCTTATCTCAACCACTTCCCTTTGGGCTTCTCACCAGGATCATCCTAATTGCTGTGATATCAGGAACCAGACAATTTAGGACTACCTTGTGCCTCAGAACCCACTGAGATTATTCAAATTAGAAATCCACTGGGATCCTAGAAAACCTAGTTAATCCTATCCCACTTGCATTAATAAGCTGCTCCTACACCTTCAGCTTGCTGTTATCCTGTTCCCAGATGCAACCCCATGAGCCCCTGCCTGGCAGCTGTCTCTACCTAGCTACTTCAGTGTATGGTGTTGGACCAGTAAAAGAATCTTTAAGAGTTTATATTCCTTTAATGAAGACAACAGAAAAACAAATTTAAGATTAAAATAAGTAAATAGAAAGGCCATTATAGAGTAGTTATTTCTATGAAATAATGTGGAAAAAAAAGTAAAGCAAGGAAGAAAGAATGGCAAGGAAAGAGTCAGACACAATCTGAAGTACAACTGGAGTGGGAGTCATTTAAAGAGCTGGAGTACTGCAGAGAGCAAGTACAAAAACCTATTGGGCAGGTCAGGAAAGGGCTGGGCATGCTTGGGAACATGATGGGACAGCAACAGAGAGGGAAATGCAACTGAAAAGACAGGATCCAGATCATCAGAACCTTACAGGCTACATGATATTTGACTGAAAATAAAGGAACTGCTATTGTTTAACCAAATGATGGCTACTAATGAAAGAGGGTGGCATGAATCCAGCATGAATCCTATTATCTTAGCCATATTACCCCTGTGTAAGTGTTGTCATAAAAGAGGAATGAATGTTGTTTGGCAAACAACAATAACAGTAACACACACATAGAGAAAGAGTGAGAACCAGATATATATATATATATATATATATATATATACTACATATATATATAGTAACCAGTTATTGTTACTATAAATAATCACCACTACCAGAACCACTACTATGGAACCACTATTTTAAAATGGAACAACAAAATTAGATCTACTTCTTCCTTTCTCTGAGATTATGTCCTTAAGTGCAAACAATGATTTAAATGCCATTTAAAACTATTTGGAATATTCAATGGATATTTCAGATAGTGTAGGAAGACAAATAAGTAGCAGTAAATTAGGGTTTCATGGCAGTTCCTAATTCTGGCACATGTGCTAAAGAGTTTAATGTGAGATGCTGGGAATTTTTTTTACAGTGAAATCATTTTTCAGATGGAAAAAAATGAAAGAATTTTAGGCATTTAGAAAATGCTTTTTCTTTGCCTGACAAAGCATTTTCTGTTATTTTGGTAAAGTATAGTCTTTGTTAATGAAGGTACACTGCTTGCTTTTTCTCTAGTTTACCAAATAATATATTTATATTCAATACTTGGTATCTCCCTTTTTATAGACTATCTTGTTCTGGGTTTTGTACCCTAGTCACCTCATGTAAAAGTCAAAATGGTCAGTCGATTTGGGATGAGTGATCAGAAAGGAAGTGAAGAGGAGGGTATGTTATAATATTAGTAAAACGTGCCATCATCAAACAAAAACTATATCTGCAACAGTGGACATGTGAATAAAAAACATTTGAAATACCCTAAAAATCAATTTACCTTACAGTATCTTAAAGCTTCCATTAATGTTAAGAATCCTACTGCTGCTTGTTCATGTATACCAAGAAGTTCTGCAAAAAATAAAACAAAATAAACATTGTATTAGTTATAGAAATCTGAAAAGTACTTATTTGTATACATATGTGTGCATATATATTTACACCATACCAAAATTTTTACTTTTACTCATAAACTTATACTTAAACACTTAGCACATATTTAAATAAGAGAACACATCAAATCATCATATTACTACTCATTATAAAATGCCATTAGATCAGCTTTGTGATGGGTAAATGTAATATTTACTTCTGATGTAAATATATGTATAAAGCTTTATATTCAATGTTAACTATTTAATGAGAGCATTTTTCCCTGAAATCCAAAGAGTTATTGGCAAAAATAAGAGACTTATACCCATGCAAAAGGGCTAACCTGAATTGATTTAATTCTGAAAAACAAACGGATGTGCTAATCATAATTAGTAAAATCATAACTAGTAGCAGTGACCCCACTGGCACAGTACTTAAAACATGAACATTTCATGCTATTCCTCTCTCCTGTAAATGAACACAGTCAGTGTGCTTAAGACTGGGAAAATGATGATGAACAGGGAACAATCTCTGTCTTATAATGGCTAAGAATTTATGGACAAGAAGTGAAAATGTGTGTGCACTCTGTATACACACACACAGCGGTAGGACAGCATCCGCTTACAGTATTCGGGAAATTTTACACATGTGATAAAATGTGAATTGAATGCTGAAGCATATGTAGGAGACTTCCAGGTCAAACAAAGGAGAAGAAAATTTAAAGCAGAGGAAACAGCAAGGAGGTATGAAAATCAGTGCATTTAAGGAGTGAAATTTTTGTCACAGCTTCCTTTTTTTCTCCCCTGGGATGAAGTCTCACAGTGTTGCCCAGGCTGGACTTGGACTCCAGCGCTCAAGCAAAGGATCTTCACACTGCAACCTCCCAAAGCACCAGGCCGACAGGCATGCAACCTGTGTACCTGTTTCCTCAAAGTTTTCTTAAACACATCAAACTTGGAAAAACTCAAAGTGACTAAAAAAGAATTAAACAGTACGGTTTGTAGTTGTGTGAAGAAAGAACATAATTTTGCTTTTACACAAGCTGGGACTAAATGATAAACAACTGAAAGTAAGGCTTAGAACACAGGACAGACAAGCCCGGGATGGATACGGACTTAGGAATCATCAGCATAGTGTTAAAGTCATGGAGATCAACAAGACAGAACAAAGCAGGGGAATGAAGAGGTAAGAGATTATTCCACAGAGATGTAACTGATGAGATAAAGTCTTTTCACAGACTATAGCCTTTAGCTAATGTATATTAGGTAGAAGTATAATAATATATTTCTGCCCATAAATATACCTAAAAATCATTTTTCCTGGTTAAAATTATATTCACTAAGTATGTAAATTTGCATCCCTTTTACCACCTGGTCATGTCTTATTCATTTTTATATTATAATAGTACACTTTCTTACCAACTAATGTAATAAGAATATAGTAAGTTTGTAGTAAATATTTTACTATGTTTCTTAAATACAACATCAAGGTGACATAAGCCAAGACATGGTAGTTTAATGTACTGGATTTGTAAATTCACAATTAATAAAAGTAGCTGGGTCAGTGGCTCTTGACTGTAATCTCTCCTTCTCTGTATGCAAAGATTGAAGGATCACAGTTCCAGGACAGACCAGGTGAAAAAGTTAGTAAGATCTTATCTCAAAGGACAAGCTGGGTATGGTGGTACACACATGTAATTCTAGCTACACAGGAGGCATAGATAGGAGGACTGTGATCCAAGGCTGGCCTGGGCAAAAAGTGTGAGAACCCATCTCAGGTATGCAGAAATACAGTTTGTATTTTGTCACTAGCTTCTTCTAGGCACAGATGAGCTAGAACAATGGTTCTTATGTTGTGGCTTAGGACTCTGGGTACACAAGTCCCTTTTAGACACTAAGTGAGATGATGTCACTTTTCATAACATGCCAACTGCCTATTTTAGTCTTACTTTCTCATGAGTGTGAAGCTAAATGATATGTTAAACCACAGCAGAATGATTTCATAAACAGATATGAAAATCCAGTGGTCTATTAAGAAGCTAGAGATTAAAGTGATTTGTGAAATTTAAAGCATTGCCACTCTCAATTTTGTTTTGGAAAACAGGTATTTTTTACTATCCTAAAATGCTATTTACATTTACAGGTAATAGGCATATTATTTTTTAATAAATTAATACATATTTAAAATTCTCTCAGGTATAATTTCTAATATAAAAAATATATAGGTATTGGCTTTTAGTTCATAAATAAAATCTCTATGAAATCAATAATTTTTAAGAATATAAACAGCAGAAGACCAAAATATTTGAGAATCTTTGGGATTTCCTCATTTAAAAAAAAAGGGGGGGGGGAGTTGTAAAGGAAGAGCCGAAATAGGTATTAACGGACACTGATACCACGTTATCTTGCAAACTTTCCTCTCTCTTTTCCTGAAATGCAAGCAGTTAAGTTTTCATGTTTAAAGAAAACATAGTTGAGAAACTTTCACAACTTAATTTCTACAATCAATTATCGCCATCTAGTGTTACGATTAGACACTACATTATCTATTCCCTTGGATTTAAACAAATGTCTGGAATAGTATATTTATATCATGTTACTAAATACAGCAAAGTAGCTTTAAACAAATTTTGAGTGATGAATTATTTGGATGTGGTCAGTAATCACATCGTAGGCATCTAGTTTGGATGGGACTAGTTTAAAACTATACTGTATCTCTTTACATAGAATATATACTTATAATGATCTTTGGGTAAAGTTCATTAAGAATATTTTTATGTCAACCTGTAATACAGTGGGGATATTATATTCTTATACATTATAATTTATGGAATATATTTTATGAGATGTTCTTAAAAAGTCCAAATAAGTCTATTTTAGTCTTCACTTGCAGAAAATTCTGATAATTTGTGATTATATATTTGTATTTTCTTTGCTAACATTAATTTATGAGCTTATAAAAGAGAGGAATAAAAAAACATGAAGCCTCATCCAATTTCTGATTGAATTTTCAGCACTGTTACATATTAGAGTATAACTAGACAGCACCAGAGAACTAAGACTATTCTTTGGCCTAACAATCTTACCCATTATAAACCCATTTTTATCCTTTATTTCTACTTGGTAAATAAAAGTTGTATGTGTTTATGTATCTACATCTTAAAATATGTATACATTGTGGAATGGCTCCAACTAATTAGCATGTATTACCTCACATACCTATTTTTGGGGATGAGAACCTTAAAATCTACTCTTGTTAATTTTCAAGCATAGAATATGATTCATTATAGTCACATTGTTACACAGTAAAACTCTTACATATTCCTTTTAACTGAAATTTTACATTCTTTGACCAATATCTATTCAACTTCACCCCATCTAACCACCATTATGAGCATATTTTAGAATTTTCTGTCTAGCTTAGTTTTCTCAGCTTAGCATTAAGATTAATCATGATCAGTCCCCATCAATGAGACTGTGTATTTATCTGTGCAGAGTTTCATACCCTGAGTACTTTCCATTGCTGTCTCCTCCATTACTAGTTAACACTTCTCACTACTGTCAGAGTGTCTACAGGAGACTCTCTTGACCTTTCAAATTTGATGCTGTCTTGGAAACTAGAAAACTATCCTATATTTATTTAATAAGCGCAAACTGAGTGTCAAGTGTTGAAAAGAACAATGCTAAGCACAGAGCAGGAATATAAAGATATTCTAGGAACACACTGATAATTAGATTCTCTTCTCAAGAACACTTTAGCAATGGACAGTGGGATAGGTAGGAGTGGAAGTGTCAGGAAAACAAAATGCTCAGAGGTAGGACTGCTTTCAGCTTTGGGAATCAGAAGCTTTCCTTGGGAGAGATGGAGTAAAAAGCAAGTCATGAAGGACTAGACAGTAATATGTGGGAGGGATATCAGGCACAGGAACAAGCATGAACAAAGTTAAGAAAGCAAGTAGTGTTATTTTGCTTGAGCATCAGTTCATGATGGTTGGAAAAATAAGCTGGACAAGATTATATAGGGTGCTGAGAAAATAAACAACCTATAGTTAAAAGTGAAAAAATACTGATAGGCTGGTGGCATGGCTCAAGTAAGCACAAAACCCTGAGTTTGCTCCCCAGTAACCCCCACCAAAAAAAAAAACCAAAAAAACAGAAAAGAAAAAATTGACCTTTTTTTAAAACTGTATTAGAACAGCTAAAAGAAAAAGCAGTAAGATTTTGAAAAGCCTTAAGTATGTGACTCAGAGGTAAAGTGCCTGCAATTTTAGCCGTGAAATCAGTATGGTACTGTGATGCACTGGAAGAAAGATCTAATGGTGGTTCTTTCCCCAAAAAATGACTTATAGTTTAAATTTGGTGCTTGTAAGAGTTAAAAAATAGCAATGCTTCAATTAAAATTATAAAAGAGAAAAGCAAGGAGCCACTCTAATGCGGCATACAAACTGATGGACTGTTTTTATATTTTGTCTTATGTATCTGCTCAATGCCTTCAATGACTCTTATCCTAATACTTAACAGCTAAAGTTTAAGTTTCTTAGCATTCATGAGTCTCTGTGTTCTCACCCAACCGTATGCTGATAATCTTTCCTTTTACTAGTCTCTATCACAAATTCAATGCTCTAATCCACTGGCACTCAAATCTGCCTGCACATTAAAGTCATCTAAGAGAAATTTAAAATTATAAACCCATGTCCTACCACCTAGCGATTCTAACTTAACTGTTCTCAGTTGGGGGTCAGAATATTCACATATTTTAAGTTCCCCAAGTGATAATGTCTAGTCAAAATTGAGAACCACTGCTCTATTCTGGTTACTTTGCCTCTCTGTTAATAAACATAACCTGTATTTTATCCCAAATGCCTTCCTGCTTATTCCATCTGGCCCCATTAAAATATTAACTCCCACTTAAAACCTCTGTTTACCCCAACATAAGCATAGTAGGAAAAGTTTCCTCCTTCCTCTGAATGTCCGTGGAACTTTATTTCAACATGTCTCATTTGACTTTGCATCAAAATTATTTGTGTACATGTTCATTTCTCTAAACTAGCTGTCTAAGCATTTGAAGAAAAACATTTCTATGAGCCCATGTATGCATTTTAGAAACCTGATCTTAATTTTTACAACCCTTTGAGAAAGGTATTACTTCCATATTTTATAAAGAAACTGAAGCCAAGAAAAGTGACTTGCCTATGTATTTTAAAACTAGTACTCCTTATGATGTTATGACCTTACATAACTTCTACCATGTTGTCAGAGCAAGAAATAAATTCAATAAATGCTGAATGAATGTATGTACTTTTATTTTAAGTTTAGTTAACTGAAAACAGATTCATATTCAAATTCAAGTCAACATTCCTAACATCTGAGGGAAAATGCAAGAATATGCCCTATTTTCTTTTTTCCATGATAACTATTTCAAAGCTACTGCTTCGTATTGATCTTTATAATTTAAAAATATCCATACCAAAATGACAGCCTTGAGAGGCAATATTTCAAGAAATAGAAAAGGATGAATTTGCATATACAAGAACCCAAATTTAGATAATTAACAAACATGCTCTTAAACTATTTTGCATATATTTCCAAATATAGGCAGTGAAGTTGGTCAACTTTCTGGAACAGTAAAATGAAGAGTTGGATCATACAGCAGTGCTTTTTTTTAAATTTTGGAGTTCCATAATCTTTACTGATATTTTTCTTAGTGTATCCTTTCTGGTAATAAGTTATACGTATTTCTAAAATTTGAGGAAAATTCAAATTTAAAATTAAAAATCATCTAAATGGGAGCAAAAAGTACTAACTTATTTTCTCAATCACAATGTTTGCTCTGTTTGGGATCAGTTTTATCTGATTATTAATTATATACATATGCATGTGAATAAATTTGCCTATGAACTATAAGAACTAAGGAGCAATTACACACCTCAGTAAAAGGTATACTGCAGTCACTCAATCTAAGTTGAATGAGCAAATAAACTAGTCTGACCCAGAGATAAAATTTGGGGAATTTTATTCACTGTTATATATCAGTTCTCCTTAAGTGAATGAATTGGTCAAAATGTGTTTCACTTTGATATCCCTAATGATGTAAGAAGCTATAGAAAATAATACAGTAAGTGCCGCTTATTTACAGATTTATTATAAGCAGTTTGGACTAAGCACAGTCAAAAAAAATTTTTTAAGAAATTTCAATAAAACATTTTTACGTCCCCATGCACAGCTCAGTTGAGGCAGAGAAATGCTCAGTCAGTCCACATTGTCAGTTACATTTAAGTCTTTATGTGATCTGCTGTGTTTCCTTGCCTCCCAAAAGCAAATGGTGCCTTAAAAGCAAGGTAAAACTGAATAAAAAGTGATAAAGTGAAAATGGTATATTTGATGAAAGGTACATATCTTTAGTGGAAGTTGGGTGGCATTATGGGAAAATGAATCAAGCATCTGAAGTACAGCACTGAACTCTAAGCATCCTGAGCATTCATATTTTTTCCTCAATGGTGATCTCCTTGGATCCATATACCCATGGATACCAAGGGTCTATTGTAACTGAAACCAGAAACAGAAGTAGTGATGGAAGTGTAAGTTTAAAAGTCTAAGATGACATTAAATTTGTCCAGCATTTTAAAGGGAATTATATATATTAAAAATAACATAGGAAAACCTGTTAGATTCTCAAAGCAAATACTTCAAATTATAATACTTTATAATTTTCCTCAATTTTAAGCAATGAATGCAATACTGCCTCTGGGCAAATATGTGCTACATTTACATATATTAAGAGATTTATTACTTTTTCTAAAGAAGTTCACCCTATAGTCAAAATATCATACTAGAGAAAATGAAAAGCTTAAGGAATTATGTAACTTGACTAAAGTCAGACATTTAGGATTAGAACTCAAGATTGCCTGGCTCTGAAATCTATACTCTTAATGTATGGTATCTTGGAAACTGTAAAGGATTCTTCTATTAGAAAGTGCTTACCTTATACTCTAAGGAATGCAGAGTCATTAAATAGATGAATATCAATTATATTCCACTGAAATATTCATTACAAAGGAGATGCACACACAAAGACTATACTTACGCATTCCTGAGCATTCTCTATCACCATCCCATACATTAGAAACAGCATGTCCCGTCAGTAGGAGGTTAATTAAACTCTGGCTATAAATAAAAATTAAAAAGCAATTAAAAATGAGTAACACTAGTCTTTGAAATAATTACTATGGTAAGGGCTAAAATGACTTTTTACATAAATGATGTTAAGGGGGGCTGCAGGGGTGGTTCAAGTGGTAGAATGGTTGCCTAGCAAGGGCAATACTTTGAGTTCAACCCCAGTACTGGGAGAGAAAAAAGGGGGGAGGGGGGTAGAATGGAAAGGAGGGAGGGAGAGAACAATCATGTTAAGATAAAGTTAGGGGAAGGTTTACATTTTTTCATTTCCTATATCTAGCCCTGATAAATGGTTCACAATGTAGTGATACATTGTTGTGTATCACTACAGTGCTAACTATTATTCAACATAATCATACAAATTTAACTCCAAGATATCATAAAATAGATGAAAACAATGATATTTAGACTGATAATCTACTCAATATTTACAATCTTTAAAAATGCATAAAAATTTTTAACAATATAGCCTTTGATGGAAGATATATAAATTTTAACCACTGAGGCAGAAAGGTTTAAAAATAGGATTTGTGGAAGAGTGGATTGACTATCACTCTTTTTGTTGATTTTGATAAAAATAAGCTATAAAAAACTTGAGGGAGAAAATGAGGATTTTTTTTCCCTCCCAAATAAGAACATTACAAATAAGTCCATACTGATTTCTAAACCAAAATGAGATTTCATCATTAAAATTTTTTCACGATGAAACAAAATGGAATTTATTAAAATACCTTCAACAGTCATCTTAAAGCAAAATACTTGCCACAATAAATGCAATGTGTATATAAACCTAAACTGGAAGTTAGCATGGAATACATTAAGCAAGCAATGCGTAAAGTACAAGACTGCTCAAACCCATAAACTCTATACTGTCAGCAAAATTACTTGATTCAGTCATCTTTTATCATTGTCAGTTCCTAAAAGCTAAAGCTTTTATAAGGAAACAGATTTTAATTCAGTACCTGCCATGTCCATACACAGGATCTATCAAAGGTTCACTTACATCTTCAATTTCATTTTTTATGTTTTCAATGCCCTAAAGAAACCAAGAATTCATTGACTTAATTTAATAACTGAAGTACAAATTATGAACAATTTACTATAAATTAATAAAATACAATTCCTTAAGTAACTTTTTTTCTAAAGAATTACCCAGACTTGAAGAGAACAATTGAGATACCTATAAGTAGTTCCTCCAAGAATATCTCTTATTTTCTTTTGTGGGCTCTATATAAAGGACATTAATGGACTTCTGGCTTATAAATTTAATGTTGATAAAGGAATAGGGAGAGATGAAACTTAACTTTGAAGAGAAAGGAGAAAATTATTTAACACAAATGGCAGTATTCATTTAACTTTAGGCTAACTTAAATTAAAATCTAATATACCTGTTAAGGCAACTGATTTTATTTTAGGCCATTTAAAAAACATATTAAGACTAAATGAGAGCTTTAACAGAGATATATAAATTTTTTATACATAAAAGGTATAACTGGTAAATAAGAAAATGAAAAGCTTAGTTCTTTCTCCCAAATGTTAGAAAATCAAACGTATAATGAAAAAAAAAAATGTAAATTCAGAGGGTAAGAAGTTTCTTATGTTCTTGAAAACCAGTTTCCTGACACTTTTTAATCATCTAAAAAGGCACCCAAATTCCAAAATTTCTAGATACCTCATCAACTCCAAAATGACATAAAATGACATTCATTGAGCTATTTGCCTAATTTTAATGACTGCCACCACTTTATAGGCCATTTATAAGGATTAAACAGATGATTAATCAATAATCAAAAAACTTGATTGCCTAAGTATTATAGGGGGAAATAAAGAGGTATGCAAAGTTTTCTTGCTATCCTTCTGAACAATGCTAAGCAGGATACAGTGAAGTCAAAATGAGTGACAGGGACAAGTGACAATCACTGGGGGTGAAGGGATTATTATTTCAAAGAGAAGCAAGAGGAAGAACTAGGAGCATGATGATTTATTGGCTGAAAACAAGAGACAGAGGAGGTATCAAATGTTTGGGGGATGAAAACCTAGGAGAATGAAAAACAGTTAAGAAGCACTCATAAGGAAACAGTCATCTTACATATCACCACCAATTATATTCTCAACACCAACCCAATTGCTTTTGGTCCTCTTATTTGTGTGTAATAAGTCAAATAAATATTTGGCTGATTTCTCTTTATATTTCTAAACATGCTCCCTCGTTTCTTTTCCATTGTATGTTCACTGTCCTGGTTTAGGCTTTGCCTATTGCAGTGCCCATGTTTCTAGTTTTCTTCACTCTTAGACTTATATTCTACACATCAAGTATCTTCATTATGAATTCTCATTACAATTTAAGGTATCGTGTATCAACAAGATCTTGTCACTCCCTTATTCAAAATGTTGTTGTATGTTAATTTTGAATAGATGAAACCTAGTGTGTTTTGTACACTCTGGAAGGACCTTCATATTCCCAGGCTTCTTTCTATAGGTGTCCAACCTCATCTTTCACAACTGTCCTTCTGGTATATTATGCTGCAGTAGTGCCTAACTTAGCTCCCCAAACCTATGCTGTACTCCCAAATCCTTCAGACCTTTAAACTTGCTGATCCCACTGCTTGGGAAATTTTACTGCAACTTTCTCATTTACAGATATTTTATTTATCTACAAAGTCCCTACATCCACCAAGTGAGCCAGTAAACATCTGTTGAATGAAAAAGGTGTGATTTCAGACATGGTATATCTGGTAAAATATCCAACTGAGATTAACAAGCTACTAGAAATATGAGACTGTCATTTGGGGAAAAAGGAAGGACTGGAAGTGTACATGTTGGAAGTAGACACAAAAAGGCATGCTGAGAGAATGAACTATCCAATTAAAGAAGCTGCACACAGGATTCAAGAAATGAAATTGCTGGAATACTAAAATTCAGAAAGGAAGAATAAAGAACAGGAGATAACATGTTAAGAAGCAAATGAACCAACTGAAGAAATAATGACAACAAATGAATTGTAAGATGTTGTAAGAAGAAAACTAGCACAATAATTTATGAAACAAATCAAGAAAAGGAGTACAAGTAAGAAAGACTTTTCAGAAGGGGTTCAGGGGTCAAGTGCCAGACATTGCTAAACCAAAGAAAATTAAATTCAAAAGAACTGGCAGGATTTCATAGTTAAAATGTTATTGATAAACCCCGTAGTCCAGAAAATCAGAGGTGAAATTACTTTTGAAAGTGGTTAAGTAATAAGTAAATGGAAAGGAAATGGAGTTAATTCCTTGCTATCAGCACAAGAAACTTTTATTCTGAGATTTAGAAACAGCAGCAGGAATAAGATTATCCATCCCAGCAGGAAAACAGTACTAAACTAATAAAGGGCAGAAGAAGCATCTTCTTACACAAACCTTTGTCAGTAATACAGAATACAGAAAAAGCAATACTCCAAATTTGTTTCCCCACATTGAATACTGGTCCAAGACAGCATCTTTTAATTCTGATAAACTTCTAAATGATCTTTTTCTGGGGGAAAAAAGAATTAAGTATTAGTATCATGATGAGATTTAGTACATTTATAAATGGGAAAAAACTTTAAATTGTCTTATACATTAGAACATACAAAGAGGGACTTCTGTTGAGTGTCTCAAATTTTTAAATATAAACTTAGTCATTAAAAGCAAAAGCTATTGCTGACAACTTCCACTCTCTATATCATCAAGACAGACCAACTACTTGAAAGGAAATCTCTTATCTCTTAGGTGCAACAAATTCTTTAACAATATTGAAGAAGTTATTTTAATAGAGAATAGAGAGGACCTCTTCAGAGATATTTACTAACCAAGAAAACTTTATCTTCTAAAGTGTGAAAGCTATTTAACAAATACCTGAATGCTAAAGCTATGGTATAAATTTGTGACTTTGTTTAAAAGATATTTATGTTAAATTTAAAAACAAATGCCAACTATAAATCTATCAACATAGCCATCCTTGCCTTGTACTTTGTAATAAAAATGTAAATGCTCTAATGAAAATATGGGTACTTTTAACAAAAATTACAGAAAGAACATTTTGGAAAACAAGTAAGTCTAGTGTTTGTCTCACTAGAAATCTATATTCATTCAGGACAGAAAAACAGTAAGCTAAAGTGATTTTTTTATTATTAATAATGAAAAGGCTTTTAATATTTTACATGTCCTTGGATAGTTAATTTAGGATTTGGGATAATTAAATATGTGTACACAATTTTTTAAATTTGAAAACAAATTAATTCTCAAGCAAAGGATTTAAAATTATGTTTAAGTATCATAGTACTACATAAATCTAAGAACTTTACCACAGTGTGATCAGACTTAAAAATGGCAATGTGTCACAAGGTAAGTATTTTAAATGTTCCAATGTTACTTACTGAATTAATGCATGAAATCGCTCAAAGCCAAGCTCTTCGACAGCCAAGGCAGCTATACATAAAAGACACTTTTCAGCACTACACATGGCAAATAAATGACACAAGATACACACAGCAGGCTGTAAATACTTTAAAGCAACAAAAATTTCCCTATTTCTTTACTCCCTTAAAATTCTGTTTATTTTAAACTCTATTATAACATGAACTTATATTTCAACATCTTAGTTACTACAGTTATAACTAAAATGGTTATAATACTGAGAATGTAGAGGGGCTATGAAATAAAACATTTCTTTTCAGTTCAGTTATGCTAGGATAGTTTACAAAAGAGGAGAAATTATTGACTACCAGTGCCTCACACACTGGCATGTGGCCTGCACTTTTAAATAGTCTTTTATTTTATGGGTCCAAGCAAACTCATCATAGCTAATCTTACTTCTTAACATAAAATCTTGGGGTGTAATTCTTCCTTGTTAGGTAAATGGATATAAAAAGGCATAGCACTGAGGCTACACAGGTTCAATGACAACTTTAAGTTTGTTTCCTGGTTTATTTTTATAACTGTTGAGAAGTTTTCAGTAACTTAGATTATGATATTAACATAGTACAAGTGTAAATCTTAAAAGATCGAAGCAAATCAAAGAACATTTGAATCAAAGGCAATGCTTCCTGAGCACTTTACTAAGAGTCAGATCCTTTTACAATTGCTGTGCAAGTCTGATTGCACTTAATCGTCAAAACAACACTCCTATCTCCATTTTACAGGAGAGGGATCTGAGCACAGAGAAGAGAACACAACCGTAAATACCAGCACTGAGACTTAAGGTCAGTCCTGGCTCTCAGAAGATGAAGTCTTTAAAAGTAACTGAATCAAAATGTTTACTTTATCACAATGAACAATTTCATTGTTCTTAATATGTTCAAATATAAATTCTCACTAGTGAATTAAGGAAATTGAATTCAAAAATTTTAAAATTTTATTTACAATTGTAAATGTCACATTATGCTAGCTTTTGAAGTCTAGTTATCACTTTCAAATGCTTCAAGTTACTTTGTGAAATCTTTAAAAATTAATTAATTTAAGTAATGTTTAGGTGCATGTGGGAAACAAACTAAACTTGAACCCGAGTATTGACTACTGCAAACAACTGTGCATTACCAACCAGCCGAAAATATGCACACGATATCAGCCAATGAGATTAATGTTTGTACAAAATGTAGTATTTATGAAAGGGGAAAACACTTCACATTCAAGACTTCTGGATAAAACAAAAATACTATCTAACCTTTTCTAAACTATACTGTTTTGCAATGCTGATTATCCCAACCATTTTCCTAGGTAAACTATAAAAATAGAGAGTAATTTAGAGAAAAGAGGCAAGCAAAAGAAAAAGCTTAGCAGCCAGGGATGATGGAAAATAAAACACAAGAAAAAGAACATAGTTGGGAATAAGGCAAAGAACAGGTAAAACAGATTGTTACATGAAATAAAATTTTAGTGTAAGTTCAGTTCATCTGTCAATATCTAAGATAAATTCTCAAGTTTTCAGTTAACAAAATGTTTAAATATCTATAAAATTAACAACAGATTTCAAATATGGTTTTAAATCATGTCAACTTTTAAATGAAGCACAAAATAAAGTGGACAATTACTACCCCATTTTTTTGGAGGGGAATGCAATATAATACGTCCATCTAAATTAGCTACTAAAGCAACAAACAATGCGTAATGAGGTCATTTAATGTTTAATTTAACCTATCACTACATGTACAGAATGTTCTACAGTAAGCACACAGAGTACTATTAGGATCCTAATGAAAAATGTTACATAAAAGGATCTTACTATTTTCTCATATACTTACATAAATATAACATATATATATATACATACACTGACTTTAAGCACATATTCTTTAAAGCATCCTTTAAATAGCTCAATGGTTCTCTCGAAAGTTCAATATTCTAAATGGAAGTATTAAACATGCTTATATTCAGCCTGTTATAATCTGTAAAGTATTTTGAAAACAATCTCAAATGACACGTTTTACGATCATTCTTGTAAGTATTTTCCACTTCTCCTTAAGTATCATTATCAACTCTAAAAATGTTAAATTCTTTTTGAAAGGCAATGTTCAAAAGGCTTGAAAAGAAACATGATTCAACTGTTTAAATTTTAAAACTTATTCCTTGCCAAGGTACTATTAAAATTTGCCAGGCTCAAGGCATTTTATCTGCAGAATATGAAAAAGAAGACAAGGACATCACAGGGACTTTGCAGTCCAGGGCGGCAACAGCGTCTTATAGATAATCCTATATGGAGAGCAAGATACGTATCACAAGCAATTGAAATTTACTTTCTAAAAGTCAGGTATCTAATTTTTAAAAAATAATTTCCATAGAGATGATAGTTACAGGTAGAGTAAGACACTTATTTTAAAGCACTTGGGACAACCAATTATCAAAAATCACCTACGGGCAAGATTATTCCTCAGAAGCAAATCAGAAAAGCAACTCTTACTTGTTTCTATAGCACCAGAGGTCTCCATTTATTAGTTCACTCTTGGCAGTTTTTAGGTCAATAACAAAGAATTTTCAAAAGCTAGAGACCATAGAATGCATAATTTTTATGAATGAGATCAGCTGTTACTTAAATTATTTTAAAGAGAAAAATCTTCAATCAAGGTATGGAAAGATATAATTAAAACATAATCAACATTACCTTAAAATAATCCACACAACAATGTCCAAAAATTTCAGGAGAAAAAAACGTGTGCAATTAAAAAAAATGGCCCTATCTTTGCTCTAGAAAGCAACTAAAGATATTTAAGAAATTTAGTGATGTCAAAAGTCCCTTTTAGCGAGAGCACACAAGGGAGGGGTGAGGATAGGTAAGACACCTAAAAAACTAGCTAGCATTTGTTGCCCTTAACGCAGAGAAACTAAAGCAGATACCTTAAAAGCAACTGAGGCCAATAGGAAAAGGGGAACAGGTACTAGAGAAAAGGTTAGATCAAAAAGAATTAACCTAGAAGGTAACAACCATGCACAGGAAATCAATGTGAGTCAATGCCCTGTATAGCTATCCTTATCTCAACCAGCAAAAACCCTTGTTCCTTCCTATTATTGCTTATACTCTCTCTACAACAAAATTAGAAATAAGGGCAAAATAGTTTCTGCTGGGTTTTGGAGGGGGAGAGAGAGGGGGCGGAGTGGGTGGTAAGGGAGGGGGTGGGGGCAGGGGGAAGAAATGAACCAAGCCTTGTATGCACATATGAATAAAAAAAAAAAAAAAAGTCCCTTTTATTTACAATAGTAAAGAAAAACATTAAGACATCTGAAACTATAGCATATAGATGCATGCTCTTTAGACTTTCAAAACAAGAGTTCTAAAGCTCAAGGGAGATTGTTATCAAGCAGAAGTTAGCTAGAACTTTATAAAGAGATCAATGTATTTCTTTTTTGCAAAAATGCTCTATCTTCTAGTAATTAAAATAAGTGAAAGAAATAGAAAATCATAAGGCTCATTAATTAAGCTGAGGCTAGAAAAAAGATGTTATAAAAATTTTAAATGTTTTCTCCAAAAATTTCAATAGTTTTCTTAAAACAAAAGTATAAGAAATTACTTCAGGAAATAAAATGTATCTTACAAGAATGTTCCACTTCGCAACTAGACTCTGCAGGACTCCCAGAAATACTAGCAGTTTCCTCAGTTGTCCTTCCTCTTAACCAGGAAACCAAGCAGTATGATCCAGAGTTGTCACAACAAGCACTTTCTAAAATATCACATAAGGTATGACAAAGGAGTTCCTTCTGCTCTTCCTCTAAAAATAACCAAAGTATAAGTCATAATGGTTTTCTCTGGAAAAAAAATCCTGTCATAAACAA
Source organism: Castor canadensis (assembly GCF_047511655.1). Classification (NCBI taxonomy): domain Eukaryota; kingdom Metazoa; phylum Chordata; class Mammalia; order Rodentia; family Castoridae; genus Castor; species Castor canadensis. The sequence continues at coordinate 80,487,618 of NC_133400.1, read as the reverse complement.
TGTTAAAGCTGTCTTGACTTAATGATAAACATAAGCATTTTTTAGAATGAGGAAAACCCATAACCAACAAACTGTAAAAAACACTTTGTGAAAACAAAAAGTGCCTTGTATTAAAATATCATCATTTTAAATACAGACACAGCTGGAAAAGAAATTGTGGGAAACGCAGAATGAAACACTGTGAAAAGAACACGTGACTCAGAATAATCTGATGCTAATCATTCCTCTCTTAAGCTGTCCACATGGCACTTAAGCCATGAGGTTTCTTCTACTGTAGAAGCAAGAACAATGTCAAAGCCCACTGAGACTTCTTCCCCATCTTCTGAATTCTAACATCTTTCACCATCCTCTCCCACAGGAAGGAGAGTAATACACATCGTCAGCACACACAAGAACGTAATCCATTACGTTCATTAGCAGAGGCCACGTTGGTTAAGTTGCACAATACAGGAGCTACTGATGCTCTATTGCAGTGATCTGAGCATTACAATTTTGATGAAAACAGCAGTTTTTTTTTTTTTGAAACTTAGCCATCCTTCCCTTTTTCAAGCAGTATCAATCTACAGAAGAAATGGTTATCCTTTTCTGAAACATTCAAATACAAAGAAGGTGTACACATTCTACACAACTGTATGATGCAGAAAGATTTTTACCTCTCCTGATGTCTAAAAGTCCTTCAAAGGCAGGAACTATGCCATTCACTTTATAATATCAGTCTTTATAGTTGTGACTTTGCTTTCCAAATTTTTATCAAAGTGAATGTTTTTGTACAAACATAAATTTCATTAAAAAGTTTGTTAGTAAAAAATATCTCTTCAATAGTTTCTTTACTAAAATTTTGCATTTCAGCAAAGTATGTTAATAAGAAATATTACCACCATAACTCTTATCATTAGTAGATTCTGCAGTCATGGTTTGGAATGGAAGCTGTTACATCCTTACATACAAAGCTGGCTTTGTAATATGGCCTACCTTTTTCCAGAAGTTATTGTGAGGTTCACATATTGTGTAAAATGAAGGAAAGATCTTTGTAAACTGTCAAGTGGAATGCAAATGTTTGTTATTACCAGGTAGCACCAAAGATCCCTGACTTCAACCTGCTGCAAATGCTATGACCACTTCATTTGCAATTTGATTCAGAATTCCTTGCAGTATTTGCATTGTGTAAGGCACTATGGTAAAAGATGCAGGAATACAAAGGTAATTCTGAGTTCTTGATCAAAGATAAGGAAGTCCCTCCCCCAAAACCCTTCATAACTATTCTTTATAGTAGTGTATCATCCAAAAGTTCTGGGAACTGTATGTACTAGCAAGAGGCAAAGGCTTTTCCTTTCATTAGTTACCCTATCTTATAGCTCTTAGTTATTATGAGAATTAATTTTGAATAAACTTTTTACAATCTGGACTCACTGTTCATGAAAGTTTTTGAAACAGTTGAAAAATAAACCTCAGGGGGGTAGAAAATCCCATGAATAGTTTATCTTTTTTTTTGTGTGGTGCTGGGGATCAAACCCAGGTGCTTGCTTATGCCAGGCAAGCACTCTATCACAGATCTGAATCTCCAGACCTTCCTTTGTTTGTTACCCAGACTGGCCTCAAGATCCTCCTGCTTCTGTGCTGGGATTATAGAAGTATACTACCATGCCTGGTACCCCATTTACTTTTAAGACAGAAAATCTTAATTAAACTATTGACAATGAATACTACATAGAAAATCTTTAGAGGATAGAAACGTTTTGAAAGTAAGCTTATCATACCTGAGCAATCCCGCCAAGATGACTTCTCAGAAGAAAACAGAAGCTTCTTCAAAAGAAATGCCTTTATACAATAAAGCAATAATTAGAATGCATTATAAACATACCTCTTGCCATTCTAAAATGGAAAAACACTAATTTCTACCTTTTTTCTGGTCTTTTGAAAAGTTTCATAAAAATTTCAAATGGTTTCCCTTCACATTCAATAACTATGTATTTATTTACTTGGAATATACTACTATAAACTTTATTCTAGATCCATAGTTATCCATCCCTAATACAAATTTTCCGCTAAGTAGAACTGACTCACATAATAGACAAATAACTAGAAATTATAGAAATTTATGGTTCCATTTATAAAGTGAAGGCCCTATACAACAGAACCAAGTTTATATTTCTCTTAGATTTTGAGAGTAAAAGAATCCTAAGTACAAAAGTGGTTTCTCTCTGTTAGTAGTAATCTGAGGATCAAGAATTCCATTATTAGAGTTATCATAAGGAGTTATCTCAAGGAGCTTCTAACTTCTTGGCTTAACTCAAAAAGCTGTGATTCAAAAGAGAAACAAATTAATTTCTAATCTTTCCCTTCAGTGAATCAACTGTGTCACATGGTTATTTGACAGAAAGCAATTAAATGCAGTATATTTCACATGAGTTGTTTTGTTTAAAATGCAGGTTCTTAGGCTCTACCTACTGAATGTCTAGAGCTCAAATCCAAGAAAAAGGGGTTATTTACTAAGACTCTTCCTCACATCTGTTTGATAGCATTAGAGTACACAATAAGAGAAATGCTTTTAGCCAGGAAGACCTGGGCTGAAATCTTGGTTCCATTACTTTACTAACTAGAGATAATAATAGTATAAACTTTAAAAGGTTGCAGTAAGGATTATATGAAAAAATTTATGTAATGCACTCAGCATAGTATCTGGTACCTAAAAACCAAGCAATTGAAATAATTTTAACAAAAAAACTAAGTAATATTCTATAGTATTTGCTTACGAATACTACAGCCTTTATGAATTACAATCAACAGCTTCTGATTTTTCCTCAGAATGACAACTAACATAAAATAGAATGCTATAGAATACAAAATTTTGGAAGAGAGGTAAGGACACCATTATTCCATCACTAATACAACCAATGTTAGCATACAGTATTTCTTTCTAGTCTTTTTCTTACACCTGTTTTTTTAAGTAAGAATCATGTGCCTCTTTTTCCACAGAAATTCGTAACTATAATCACTACATCAAAACTTGTCTATTAAGCTATCACAATTCACTTAACATTATTTCACATTTAAATTGTACTAGTGCACACTAGTTTATTAGCAATTTTTTTTACTACTATAAGTATATGAGCTTCTTCTTGAATACAACTTTTTTCATATGAAGGATTTTTCCTTAGGAAAGATTTGTAGAAGTACAATTATGCATCAGAGAATCTGTACTGTTAGGGTCCAATTATGCTGTAAAATTCCTTCCCAGAATCAAGTACAAATTTGTACTAGATAGCAGTATATGAGTGTGCCAGCATCACCCCTCCTGCACATGTACTGGCAATCAAAATTTTGTATTTAAATATTTTAAAAAGAAATAGGATTTACAGTTTTATTTTTACTCTCGTGGGAGTCTTGGAGTGAGTGCTTGATTTATTATTGTTGTTATTATTATTATTATTATTATTATTTGGAATAGCATCGTTCCATCTGTTACAACTGTAGTTAAGTCCATTCCACCATAGGGTCTTAAGTGTTTCTCTAACCAATGTGTACATTCTTTTTTACATAAGAAGGACAATATCTTCTTATTGCTGATAGTCACTGTGAATATTTTTCTGAGTTTAGAATAACCCCTTTTCTTACAGCAATGACAATACATTAGTTTTCATTTTCCTATGGTTAAACAGTACAAGATATATTTGGCATATGATAGCACATGATCTAAACTCATTTTTCCCCTCAAAATGTTAACTAATCTCAATGGCATTTATGAAACTTCATTTTATTTCATCATTGATCTTAGTTTATTATGGTATATGATAAACTCTAGGTAAATTTTTATATGTAAAATCACCTATGAATGAATTATCTATTTAAGGCATTATGCTTATTTTTCTAAACATATCATTTCTAAATTTTATACTATAAAAAGTTAATATCCAGACTAAGTTATCTCATTATTCTTAATGATTTAGTTTCAACATCTAAATGGAAATACTAATAAAATTATTTTATTGATTGAAAAGATTTTGTATCTCTTAAACTAAACTACTGTCCCAAAGATCCATAAGGACAGGTTCAAGAAGTTCAATTTTAAAATTACCCATCTTAAAAACACCACCTTACTCTGCTTACAAAAATAACTATAATTTTGAGATATACTGAATTTTAAAGTCCTGTCAACCTCTCATTTAATTACATTCATAGACTTTCAATAAAATCCCTAGGATACTATTACTGACCAAGAAAGGCTGTATTTATAAAGTCTAATTTATAAATGGACAGGTGAAAGAGCCTTCAAATTCAGGCAAGATTTTCACTGATGACCAAAATTTGCCTCAGTTACTCACTACAACTACAATTATTAATTTGTAGTTAAATTCCACTCTTTATATTCAGGCAAGATTCAGACAGGCATTCAAGTTTTTCTTAACTTTTATAATGTTACTAGTGCAAAAAGTTAACATATATGTTCCTTAAAGAAATAATGAGCTATAAAGAACATAGTTTGGAGCCAAGTATGAGCAACTCTTCCTTAGAGAAATACATTTTCACGTAATACTGTAAGTATGTGGGATCATGTTTGAGAGACAAACATGCTTCACAGCTTGTACTTCTGGAATTTATCCTTTATGCCCAGTGAACAACACATTAAATATATGTTTTCAAAACAGGGAGACTAAGATGTAAATAAATTATAGCTTCTTTTATAACAGTTCTGAAATTATACCACTGCTCTTAGATATCATAAGCCTAACAGTAAGTTGAAAAATTAACTTGTTAATTTTTAACAATGCAAGTTTATAGCAAATTAGTCTTTGAAATTCAAAAATATCAAGATTCAATATCAAATAAAGGCATTCAGAAAAGCTACATCTTTTGTGCAAAGAAAAACTGAGTTTTGAAATTCTAATTGAAATTAACTGCTAATTTTATTTTAAAAGGCCAAGGCTATATCCTAAAATAGTATATAATGCTAACTTATTTTGAATATTTAAGAAGTTCTAGGTAATGAAAATATTAACTGATCTTCAACTTTTTAGGAACATGATTTTTATACAAAGAACAAATGAAAAGAACAATTACTATGATTATAGCTATTTGGTATATAAAAAGTGATACTTAAGAGGATCTTTATATTAGATAAGGTCTGATGATCAGTAATTCCTAATCATCTGAAAGTCAGGGAATATCTATTATTTATCTTTAAATATTACTCAAAATGCTACTGCTGTACAATTTATCCATGTTCTGAATTCATTTTAATTTTAGATTTGTATAGCAATTTACATGAGCAAAAGTTAAAAGTTAGCTATGTGCTGTGATTTACACAGAGTACAGACATTAGAAAACAAAAAGCCAAGTAAGAAGCGTTTGAATATGTCCCTCTAAGGATTTGGTAAAGTAGTCTATGTTACCTGAACAGGTGCAATAACAGCACAGGGGCCACCTTCAAACTGTTCTAATGCAGATGCCTCTGATTCACTAAACACAAACCCTAAAATGAAAGCAAGTAGCAAAGATTAAAAACGTAATCCAAGTAGTAGTTAAAAGAATTTTCATGTACTTTACTTTGAGAAAGATCACTATCACAACAGCAAACATCTACAATTTATAAGGTACAGTGGTTCTTAATTTTTAAGAGAACCAAAGAATCCTTAGAAAAAGCTATGGAACCAATGAACCTCCCCCAAATATGCACAAGTGTCTGTGCATATACAATCTTACACCTTGGGACCACTCTGGGAAGATAAAGTGGACTTAAGTGCAAGGACACTAAATCTGACTTACTTGTTGAGGTTGGTGATTGAAAATTAGGTCCTTGGGCATGCTAAGCACACACACTACTACAAAATCATGCCCACAGCTCCTAAATCTGACCTTTAAGTAATTTAATTTGCTCTATGGAAGACTAGATAATCTTCTGAATTCAAACAGAATTCTTAGGACTCTTCCCAAACGGTATCTGTTTTATCATTTCAATCTTGGAGTCACATTCCATAAATTAAAAATTAAATGCCATCACAGTTGGGAAGTGCTCACATTGGCTCTATCTTAATTTAAATATTATCCAACTAGTATTAACTGATAGCAGCTAGTGGAAGTTTCTTAGAGGACCCTGAGGTAGAAGTCAAGAGAATCTGGCTATTATATAGAAACCTTTGGAAAAATTGTTTCACCTCCCTAGACCTTATTCTTAAAATGCTCATTGTCAATCTTAACATGCTAGGAATCTATTAAGCTTCATCAATGGTAAAAATTCAGTAATTCAGTTGCCAAATATTTAGTGAACATCAGACATTATACCAGTCATCTAGAATATATGCGTGAACGTCACGATCCCACGTCTGGTAGAGCTAATAGTCTAGCTTAAGTCAGACATACAAACAGATAATTACTAAAATAACACAAGAATGAAGAGAGTGTTGTAGCTACAGAAAGGAATGACTTATTCTGCCTGAATCAAATCATGAGATGACCTCAAAGCTGACCTTGAATAGGAATTTGCCTGGGAAGCAGGAGTGGGCAAATGAAATTCAAGTAAAGAAAACTCTTTATGAAAGGAAAAAAGTTTATATGAGCAGAGAAAATTGAAGAATCAAAGGAACGTTTACTGGAGCTGAAAGGGTTGGATGAATGAGATGGCAAATGAGAAGGGGGAAGATGACAAGAGGTTCATACTGCAAAGGACCAAACCACAACCCAACCTGGCAGAGTGGGAAGAGAAGGTGGGTGTTTTAAGAGCTCTATAGAGAGGGTACTGATGGTACTGACCTTCTTCACCTTCGTGTGGAAAAGAAAAACCATTTTCAAATGGTATTTCTCAGATAAAACTAAGATTTGATTAGTATATGTGAGTAGACTAAGGTTTGGCACAGAAGAAATTAGAGCTGCTCTGAAGTTTCTAGCTTAAGACACCAGGTAATAATAATTGAAGCATGAAATACTGCAGAAGATCCCATTCCGACCCACTTCTTCTCTCTTCTCCCATCTCTTTTCCAAACAGTATTTGAACAAGTACCTCAAATATATTTTTTAAATCCCTTTTAAGATTCCACCAAAAAATTCCAACCAATACTGTCTTATTCTTGTAGTCTCAAAGCACCCCTCCACTAGTCATCAACATGTTTTTTTTTTTCTTACCTCACAGTTTTCTCAACCTAGGATAATCCAGTGTTCAACATATGACTATACCAAATTCATCCTCACCTGAGTTCATCAATAACCAATACAAGCTTCTTTTCACATCCTATCTTACTGAGCCTCCCAGAAAATCACCTAAAATGATGACAACTTCTTAAAAACCTTTGACCCTTAGATTTGGGTCCCTCTTTTTGCATCTGTTCCTTTTCTACTTCTTCTCAGTCTCCATGACCCGTTCTTTTTAAATGTTGATGCCCCTCAGCTCCTCTGCATTAGGAGCTCTGCATTTGTCTTTCTTCCTGTGTGATTTCATCTACTCCCTGAATTTTTATTACTGGTTATAACCAGATAATTCCCAATATTAGCTTAGAGATCAGAACCCCAGACACGAATTACTTAAAATGGCCCTGTATTATCTGGCTTCTGCCTATTGCTCTTACTTCATTCTTTGGCATTCTCCCCTGCAGATTCTTAAAAGCATGCTGAGGTTCTTTCAGATCTTCAAATATTCCTGCCCCTGCCTCCTAGTGCTGGGATTACAAGTATGTACCCATACCTGGTCTGAGTCCCAACCTTTGCACATAATGTTCTTCTGCTTGGAATACCTACCCTTTCTCTGGAAAACATCAACTTATCTTCTAGGCTTCATCCTAAGATAAAGTCCTCTTGGTTCTTAAGCATGTCCATTTCTATCCCACCTGTAATCTACCATATAAACCACCATCATCTCTCACCCATAATATGGTTAAAAAGTTTCCAACCAGATCTACCAGCTCCTTCTCACCTCCTTCTTAATCCCAATCTATTCACCAGAGTTGCAAGATGAATATTTTAGAAACAGAAATCAGATTTTGTCACAACTTGTTCAAAACATTTCAACATCCTCTCAATTGCCATTAGAATAAAACTCAAATTCCATTTCATGGTCTGGAGACACTGTAGGATCTACTAATCCACTGACCCTCAGTTTACTCTTATTTTCACTAACTACAATGATCTGAGGTTCTTAGAACATCCCAAGATCTTTCCCTGAAGCTTCCATGTTTGCTGTTCTGCCTGCATGAAATGCTCTTGCTATTGTCTTTATTACAGCTATATCTTTATTCTTCTGGGCTCAATTTAAATGTTAATTTTTTAGAGAAATATTTCCTGACAAACCTATCTAAGGAGTCTCTCCTAATATGCCACAATACTTTCAGTATTTATAATCTGTAATTATATTGCTAATTTACCTTGTAAGTAACTTGCCTGTTTTACTGACCACTGTCTACCCAAAGTATGTTCTAAAGTAGTTGCTAGATTAATGCTTCTTGAAGTTTTGGGAGGAAAGACAATGGGGATGTTTGTTTCAAAGGATGTCAAGTTCAGTTTCAAAAATTTAAGAACCATTTATCAACATGCAGAAGTGAGACCCAGGGGTCTTGAGCTCAGGGCAAGATTTAGGACTAAAGATAGCAATTTGAATCATCTGAATATGTCAGTTAAAGTGAATGAGAACATGCACAACAAAAATAATGAAGTTGGAAACATTAAAAATGAGAGCAAAAGCTGAGTCAGCAACAGAGACTAATGGACATTATAAAATAGTTGAGAAAAAAACATATGAACTGAGGTTCTAGAGAGGAAAAATCAGAAAAGGAATGAACTCTTACAAATGCTGAGTAAAAACATAAATTATAATACTGGATTAAGCATGTCACTAGCAATACTAAAAAAGGAAATTTAGACTGCTGAAGAGAACAGCCAAACTCCATAGGCCTCAAGTATAGTCCAAATTAGAAGAAACAGTAAAAGTAAACTATTTGTTAAGCAAGTGTGGCAAGAAGGCAAAAAGATGATAGCTTGAAGGGTAGTTGGATAAATAATTACTGTTTTTGTAGACTAAATGGTAAGTTGTATTTTTTTTTAAAAAACATGAAAAGAGTGATTTATATGAGAAAAAAACAAATTTAAGGACTCCAAGTTTTAGAAGGAGAACTGAGAAAGACTGGTGTGTCAATAGTGGTGTTGGCTAAAGAGAGAGGTTCTCAAATGTGGTCTACAGACTTTTTGGAAGTCCTTGAACCCTTTCAGGGGGCCCAATGCAGGTTAAAATAATTTCCATAATAATAATAGACACCATTTGCCCTTTTCACTCTGTTGACATTCACAGTGATGGCACAAAGGCAATAGTGAATTAAATTGCAGGTACTTTAGGACACATCAGGATAGTGCTATCAAACTGATCTAGTAGTGATAAATGCCATCCTAGAAATATACACAGCCAATTTAACTTGAGAACACTCTTACTGATGTAATAAAAGCAACTAATTTTATTGCCCTTGAATGCAATGTCTTCTTTTCTAAATATTCTTTGTGACAAATTGGAAACTACCTATAATGCCTTACTGCTACCAACCAAAGTATGATGATCTAGCTACCATTACCTAAAGCAAAAGCACATGTGCAATTTTTTTTAAACTGCAACCTAAACTAGTTGCTTTTTAAATTGGGGTGCTCGGATTTCTTTTTGTTGCTGTTTGTTTTTACTTTGAAGAATTATCAATAAACTACAATTACTCAGACTTGAGTGTATGGTAGACATTTTCTCAGAAGTGAATCAAGAAATGAATCAAGACACATCAAGGAAAATCACTGACAGTATTTTTACCTGTGATAAAATTTCAAGTTCTCAAGCAATAATGTGGAAAACCTGAGTCCACAACTGTGAGTTTGGCAGCTTCTCAATTTTTAAAAGTTTTCTGATGAGATCAGTAGTAACAAATGTGACTTTTGATATTAAATAATACATTAAATTTACAAGGCTATCATAAACCAGTGGATCAACAATTTCAAAATGACCAATACATGATGTTAATAAATTAATGAACAGGTAAAAGATCCATTTAAAATGCAAGACAGACAGGAGGTGGAAAACTTCAAATTCCATAGTGCAACCAATTTTGAAGTCACTACCATGTGAGTTTTGGTATAGTATGAAAGAAGAATATCTACAATTGTTTCAATGCAATTTTCTTTTTCTTTCTTTTGGTATGACATTTGAACTCAGGGCCTTGTGCTTGAGTAAGGTTTTATTTGGGTTTGTTAGGACGTAGTTACTTACATTGTGTTCTCATACTCAAATTATTTTCTCATTTTAAAAGGAATTTGCTTATCATAAATGGCTGATTTCTGATTAATCTGAAATTATTCTAATAACTGATCATATATATATACACACACATAAAATTTTCTATCACAGTTCTCTCTAAAGTCAAAGAAAAGCCTTATGTAGTTTCATGTTTTATAGTTCATAACTAATTTAAACTTGAGCTATTAGCCTCTGCAACTTTCCAGTTCCTAATTATCATTTCTTATTCTGTGTGTGTGTGTGTGTGTATGTGTGTGTGTGTATGTGTGTGTATTTTACTCAAACCAACCTGACAACTGACCTCCAAAATTCTAGCATTTCATATAAACACAAGGTCATAGAATGACTTGGTTTGACTATGACAAGTCAGATGATCATAGGTCTTACTTAAGTTAGCTAAAAATAAAATTAGGATAGCTACATTTGTTCTTTGCTATTTTTCAGGTTTGTTGTAATACTTAAATGAGATTTCCAAAAACTGTAAAGCATATGCACGATAGCATGACAGACACCCTTAAGACTTCAAAAATATACAGTATCAAGGAATGTCACATGTGCTTACAAATGATAAATTAGAAAAAATGGTTGTTAGGTGAATTACGATTTAGCTATGTTGATAAAGGAAAAACTATATTTAAAAGAAATAAAAGCTTCTAACAAAATCTTCAATAATATGATCCACACTCAGTATAATCCTCTTTGGGAAAGAAAAATTAATGATACTGATACATCATTTTATTACTTTGGTATAATATTAAATCACATTATAATAAATGCCAAACTTTCAAACTTTGACTCAAATTCCTAATACACTTTATACTTGTATTTTAAGCTGAATCTTCACTTTTCCTGTTACTTATTAAATCTCAGTTTCATATTATTTAATAAAGATTGTCCTGAAAACCTAAAACTCTACTTTTAACCAATTATAGTCCCTTCCCCAAACCTAACCCCTAAAAAACCCCACCATATTGATCTGCTACAAATAGCAAAACTGAGTTTCTCCCTTTCCAGCTAATCTTTAGATGAAATAATAATCTGAACCTTATAGGAAAGGAAAAAATGGTTTCTGAGAGTTTGCAAGCTGAAGATCTCATATGCTTTTATAAATCAAGTACTGGAAAAGCCCCTCTCTCTGTGGCTGCTTTTGCTTCAATAGCATAAAGGTGGGTTGAGGAAAAAAACAAAACAAAACGCAGAAACTCTGCAAACTGAGCTACACAATCAACACTGAAAAGAAACTAAATTCCTAATAAGTCAAATGTTTTCCTTTATAGGATTAATACTACTTCTGTTGCACCTAGATGACTTTTACTTTGGTTCTGTTATGATACAGCCAATCACCACTTTCCCATCTCCACACTTCCCCCTGGAATACTACAGTTGTCTCTAATCTTAATTTCACACTTCATCCACTATAGTCTGTCTTCTAACATGCAGCCAAATTTACCTTCTAACAACTTGTCAAATCCTGTGTTTCCTTTCCTCTACACCTTCCAGTGACACTCCCCCCCTTTTCATTCAGGGTAAGAGCCAAAGTCCTTACAATGGCCTAGAAAGCCTTAAATATAATTTGGACCATATTATTTCTTACATCAACTTTTATTACTCTCTTCTTCCCTCACTCCCTCTACAGCCACTCTTTCCTCCTCCTTGTTCCTTGAGCAATAGACCAGATATATTCTACATTAAGACTTGTATAATGGCCATGCCTTCTGCCTGGAACGCTTTCATCAAATGTCTGAATGACTAAACCAGTGCTTACACCTTCTTAAAATGAGTAACATCCTGGCCATCCCTACCCAGATCTCCCTGTTCTCTTACCTTCTATTATATGCACTTAATGTATGATATACCATATTTATTTGCCTTCTCTCTCACCCTATTAAGTCTCAACTGCAAGGGCCTGAATCAATGGGGTAGTTTGTAACAAGAACAAAAGATTAAGTGGTGATAATGAACTAACAAAGTGGAAAAAAAAAAGGTTTTCTTCAAATGTACTATATGCAAATGTGCAGGAAGAAAACAGGGAGTAGAGAATAAATCTTCAAGTCAAGAAAGCCTATATCAAGCCTTCAAATTCAGTGGCTTATTGTCTTTAAATAAAAACTGGCCAAAAACAAAACACTTACCTCACACAGTTTTTAAATGAAAGATATTTAGAGAACTATCTAAAAATGTCAAATCAATTAAAAACAACTATATGCCACTCTTTCAGTTTGTTTTAAACAGCCATATCAAAATAATTTAACATGACCATAAATAGAATTTCACAAGTAGAGAATCTCCAGACTTGTACCTTGCTTCCAAACAACTGAGATTGCAGTTGTCAACTCAAAGCACAATTATTGACCACGAAATAAAGCCAGGGTTGAAGTCACACTACTTATGCAGTAAAACAGTGTTGTGTGCTGATTCCCAAAGTCCCAAATGACTGCCACAGCAATATTTAGCAATGACCTCTAAGAATGAAGGAAGGAACACAACACTCTACAAAAATAAAACTAATTAACAGCCCATTCAGGGGTAATAAAAAATTTTGTTTGGGAGCCTTAAAATCTTGATCAATGTTAGACTTTGAAGGACCATAATATAACTAACTGCACCTGGGATGGGGGAGAGGGGTTGATAAGAAGTACTGTAGTTTGAAATGGTACTCATTGAACTAATTTTTAATCTTGTTAAGGAACTTCCACATGACTGATAGGCACAAGGTAGAGAGAGTATTCTAATATATTAATATAAAGTTCTTTTTATAATAATGATTATTGATTAAATAAACATTTCCTTGTGATTGTAAGGGCAGTCACAGGGATCTATGGCTTAGTCCACACTTTACATACTTTGTAAAATAATACAGCAGTAGCTACCACTTACTGGGTGTTTACTATATACCAGATATTGTGCAAAGCGCAGATACGTATTTACCTGGATTTTAACCCTCAGAATGACCCTATGAGGATGACACTACAGAAGACAACTGAGGCTTAAATAAAATAATCATGTGAACCTAGAACTCAAGTAAGCATATTCAAAGACCGTGCTATAGGTATTACAAGAATTGCACTGCAGTATAAACAAGGCCGAATATTGTTATTTTACATTGCAATATGCCTAATAAGTACTAGCTGATTACAAGGGAAGCAAAGTTTTTCTTAATGCTTTCCAGTTGCGTGTATTTTAGAGCTGTACATTTTTAGGATAATTCAAAGTAGGACATAAGTTTTACAACAAAATCTGCAAAGGCAGGTGTCTAAGATTTTAGAAAATACTGTTTAACTGATGTAATTGAATGCATAAAAGGAGTCAAACTAAATACATATGGGGTTAGAAACTCAAAGGAAAATAAAGAAAAGTGAGCTGCATTAGGAGTTGGGAGACTTGGCATTGGCTCCTCCTTCTATCAATTTGTGCAATTTTGACCCAGTCATTTCACCTTTACACTCATTGTTCCCATCTGGAAAGCAAGAGTGATGAACTAAACAGTCCAATTTACTGCAGCAAGTCATCATTCTAATTTTACCAGGTCTTAAAACTGGCATATCTAAAGATGGAAAAATGATTACTTCGATCCTAAATTTTTGTTACAAAATACATTTTGAAATACGACACAAATTTCTACTTACTACAGAAAAAAAATCACCCAAATCTTTTGAGAACCAATGTTCTCTAAATAATAATAATAATAGTAATAATAGCGTTTTACATACATACTGGTCCTTCTGACTCCAAAGGCAATGCTAACTACCTCACTATTTTTTCCTCGTCTCCTTAAGTAATGTGTTAATTGGGTTTTATTATCAAAACTCAAGAATCAGGGATAAGTATTAGTATAAAGCGCCCAGTGCACAGCAAAGTTCGGTGCAGGCATTCAATAAATGATTATTTTCATTTCATAAACTATTTGTATTATTAAGACTTTTATATAAGTATAAATCCTGTCTGGGTAATATTACACTGGCACAGGAAGTGCTGTGATCCATATTCCTTTTAACTGTAAACAGATACTATCAGATACAATCTCAAACCCGCGGACACTGAGCCAAGAGCAAGCAACATTGTATCTATATTCAGAGTACCACGCCTAACCACAATTACAATACAAACGACAAAACTGCTTTCTGGCATTAGCCACCTTGACTTTCCTGTGGACTCGCCTCCTCCCAAAAAAACCCAGCAAACACGGATTAAAGAAGGCTGTGTTGGGGGCAAAGATCCAGAGGGACCCAGAGCACCAATGGAGAACCTGGCACCTGCGCAGGGGCCACAACTTCGGTTTCTGCACGCTCAGCAAGGGACCATGTACCCCTTGTCCCCAGCTGAGAGGCGGCCGTCGGACAGAGATGGAGGACAGCTGTAGCCTCTCTCCCACTCAGCCTCCCCCACCCAGGAGGGCCATGCGTTTCTAGAAAATCCAGTTGGAGCGCCGGCACCAGGACCCGGACCGAGTGCGGGGACGCGGGGGACTGGAGCGGGAAGCGCCACCGCTGGACTCTCGCAGGGCAGGGGAGGCGGCGGCTGGAGGTGAGAGCCCGGCCAGGGTACCTTGCGTCCAGCGACAGAAGATGGTATCTGAGAGACCGGGGCTGCTCTTGGTGCCCCACACCAGCTCCATCAGCTCTTTAGTCGGTTCGGACATGATGGGGTACGGCCGGGCGGGTCTTTGCTTTCAGGACTCCTGCCCCGGAACATAGGGAAGGGGCGACTTCGGAGACAGGAGCTGAGGGACGACGGAGGCGAACGAGTGTGAACGTTAGGAAAGAGAGAGGCGAAAGGAGAGAGCGCTCCTTGCAGCGACCGCGCCTGTCAAGCCGGGTCAGAGCAGCAGCTAGGAGTTTCCCGTACCGGAAGTAAATCTACTTCCGGCTCCTCTTTAGTCCCGCCCACACGGGCGCGTCATCTCCCCGGAAGCGGAAGTGGAGGGTAAGAATTACTAAGGAAAGGCTTAGAAGTGCTGCTTGGCCTCTGGGTCGTTTTGATCGCTTTAGTGGGTTGGTGGCTTTTGTACCTCGATGTGGACCCCAAGTAGATGAGTTGCTACACCTCTGGCGCACCTCCTTTCTCTGGGCACTGCTCAGGTCTTAGCTGGAGGCATTGAGGCCCAAGCTGCATATTAATTATAAAAAGAACTCAAAGGTGATGGTTGAATAGGAACAGATAACCTGTAGAAAGCTGCTCCTGACTTTCAAGCCTTCTGCAATTTTTAATATTTTAAAAATATTTTTAATATTAATATTAATGACAAAAAAGCTAGAAATGCAGAGGTGATGGTTGAATCAGGGATAGGTGACCTATAGAAAGCTGCTCCTGACTTGCAAGCCTTCTGCAATTTTTAATATTTAAAAAAAATTAATATTAATATTAATGATAATATTAAAAATTTTATTATTAATGATAACAAAGCTGGAAACTCAAAGGTGATGGTTGAATCAGGGACAGGAGACCTGTAGAAAGCTGCTCCTGACTTGCAAGCCTTCTGCCTCTGTGCTTTGAAAAATCATCTAAAGGCAATCCAATTAGTACCTTGGAAACATCTGAAAAATATGGTGTATTAATGCATTAGAAATATTTCTGCCAGGGGTAACACAAGTTACAGAGCTATTTGTAGGAAAACAGACTCAAAGCATTCTGTTTATAAATGGTATAGCATTTTGATCCCTAATTTTTGAGACTGGAGGGTGCGTGGGTAACACCTGGAATTAAAAACCAGGTTTTCTTTATTGACTAGCATTCAGTTAAATTTAGTTTCTTTGAAAACTTCTAGCTATGCAGTTTAAAAAAAAAACTTACATTGTTTAAACTTTGAGTTTCAAATGAAAGCAAATTCTGCCTTTTTAAAATTTGTGTTTTTTGTTTCTGGGAAGTAGAGATAATTATGTTTTTTGGAAGCTATAACCTTTAGATGCAGTATTGAATAGTTGTTAGGAGGCCAGGCTCAGGGTCATGCAAATTCTGACCCATTGATTCTGAACTTATTAGCAAGTTAAGTACTCACCACCTTGGCTTTTTTCTTGATATAATAGAGCTAACATATTTCACATAATGTAAGAATTAAAAGGAAAGAGTAATGCATGCAAAGGATTAATAAAATAAGGGGTATTTTATAACCCAAAGTACTGTATACACATTTGATACAGCATTAAACTTTTCTGACATTTTAACTCATAAATTTTAGGCAAATTGTATTTTAGCATAATGATAAATTCAAAACATGTAGTTCCCTAATTTCAAAAACATGCAGATTTATATAAAAGAACTTCCTTGCCTTGGACTATTAAAATAAACAAACCCTTAATTTAAAATCATCCAAGATGAAAATAAGAGGATTTTCCTAATTTATACTTCATTCCCAACTTCAGCAGCCTTTCCTATAATTTGAGGAAATTTCTCAAAATACTTGTACTGTTTGTATCTATAGTTTTCCTCATTTTTATTCTCTTTAGCATTCCCTTTGCCCTATTTTTACATATCAGCTCTTACCTATCTTTCAAGATAGAGCATGCATAATAGTTTGTAGTAAAACTTTCTTCAGCCATTACTTTTTAAAGTAATAATAACATGAAATTTCATAGTACCTTATCTGTAACACACCTATGATAATTGTTGTCCTTGTATTTACAAAGAATTGTTTATTCTTCTCCTGAGATATAAATTATTGAATGCCCAAGATGTCTTATTCTAACATGGAGACTTGAACATCAGTGGATCTCAGTAAGTATCAAGAAAGGAAACTTATCTGTACTGGAACTTAAAAGTTCACTGTATGTCAGCAAGTGAGAGATCAGAGAATACAGTTCTGATGGGTTCAGTTAAGTAATATTTTCTTTATACAATTTGCGTAGTTCTTTCACTTTCTGCAAGACAGAAGAGTATATATTCATACAGCTCTTCAGTGGCAGACCTGTAAGTTCAGAGATGTTTGACACATTTGAGATTTTCCATTAGTGTATGAAATGCTAATTGTACAGTATATATAATTCTATATATTTGTTTACTTTACATTCACATGTAGACAGAGTAGTCATAGATTTAGTTACCTGCTTATAAATGCAGAGAAATAACTACACTTTCAAAATGGGACAATTCTTGACTTGTGATTTTTCTTAAGTCTCAGCTACTGAGTAGCAGGCAAAGTATTGTGTATTCATTGATACAGATATTCTTTTTACCTTAATATTATAATCCTTATTTGTATTGTTTAAGATATTTAACTAGCAGCACATATTTTTTCAATACTTGATCAATGTTAAATTACTTATTGGCTTAATTATTCTTTAATTATAATATTTAAATTGTGAACTTTACAACAGAAATGCAAATTAATACTCATTTAATGTTATTTCTTATCAGTAATTTTACTATAACAAATATGTACCCCTTCACAGCAACAGAATTAAGTACTCATTATCAAACCTTAACACTGTTTAATTATTTTCCTGTCTATCCCCCCAATTTTTCTGCCAAATAAAGACATAGTAGCTTCATTACCTGGTTCCTAGCAACTACTAAGAAAAGTAATATTCTCCACTTGGAAAACCCTCCACCAACAACAGGTGTTGGCGAGGATGCAGGGAAAAAGGAACCCTCTTACACTGTTGGTGGGAATGTAAACTAGTACAACCACTCTGGAAAAAAATTTGGAGGCTACTTAAAAAACTAAACATTGATCTACCAATTGATCCAGCAATACCACTCTTGGGGATATACCCAAGAGTTATACAGGTTACTCCAGAGACACCTGCACACCCATGTTTATTGCAGCACTATTCACAATAGCCAAATTATGGAAACAGCCAAGATGCCCCACCATTGATGAATGGATTAAGAAAATGTGGTATGTATATACAATGGAATTTTATGCAGCCATGAAGAAGAACAAAATGTTATCATTTGCTGGTAAATGGATGGAATTGGAAAACATCATTCTGAGTGAGGTTAGCCTGGCCCAAAAGACCAAAAATCATATGTTCTCCCTCATATTCGGACATTACATATAAGGGCAAACACAACAAGGGGATTGGACTTTGAGCACATGATAAAAGTGAGAGCACACAAGGGAGGTTTGAGGATAGGTAAGACACCTAAAAAATTAGCTAGCATTTGTTGCCTTCAATGCAGAGAAACTAAAGCAGATACCTTAAAAGCAACTGAGGCCAGTAGGTGAAGGGGACCAGGAACTAGAGAAAGGGTTAGATCAAAAAGAGTTAACCTAAGAAGGTAACACACATGCACAGGAAATTAATGTGAGTCAACTCCCTGTATAGCTATCTTTATCTCAACCAGCAAAAACACTTGTTCTTTCCTATTATTGCTTATACTCTCTCTTCAACAAAATTAGAGATAAGAGCAAAATAGTGTCTGCTGGGTATCGAGGGGGTAGGGGGGGAGAGGGAGGGGGTGGAATGGGTGGTAAGGGAGGGGGTGGGGGCAGGAGGGAGAAATGACCCAAGCATTGTATGCACATATGAATAATAAAACAATAAAAATTTTAAAAAATAAAAGAAAACCCTCAACTCCTAATTTAGCATACTTGCATTTCCTCTTATCAAAGCAAAATCATATATTTCAAAAACCTACACTGTAATAAGATTAAAAAGTTTCACTCAGGACAGTAAAAACACCCCATACTCATTTTATCAATAAAATGTATTTATGCCTTTGAATAAAAGCATAAATCTTATCAAAATTATTAAAACTTTTTTGCATCATCCTAACCTCAGGTCAGTAGGATTATTTTCCTACTGAGCACACCAAGTCCCTTTCAAATCTGTCACAGTCATATTAAACTATGGCATCATTTCCCAGATTATTTGCTGCTGGCATTAATATATGGTGGAAAAGGCATTCTGTCACTAATTGTGGGGTTAGGTAAATTTAAACAAGTTGTTCAACTGCAATTATTCAAGAAGGGAGATTGTGTAGAGTGTTAAGAGACACATTTCAATAATTTTATTCACTGAGCCTCTTACATAGTTTATGTTCTGCAAAATACTGTTAGGGAATCAGTGGCATAACTGAATAAACTTTTGAATGGAATTGGAATGTCTGAATGTTAGTTCCTATTTGGGCATTGACATTGGGTATGTCACTTCACTAGCTGTACCTAGTGATGTGTATTTTAGCCATGAAATACTATTGTGGCAAAATCCCTGCATTCGTTATACTAGAGAGAGATGAGTCAGAAATATCAAATAGAAATAAGGTGCTAGGCACTGAATTGTGTCCCTCTAACATCCTTATGTTAAGAGGTTAACCACTAACTCATTTGGGTTAGGGCTTTTAAGTAGGTAATTAAGATTAAATGAGGTCAGAAGGGTTGAGCCTTAATCCAACAGGTTTGCTGTCTCAAAAGAGGAGATACCAGAGGGCCTTCTCCTTGCACACAGAGGGAAGGTCATGAATTGCACAATAATAAGAATGGTTATCAACAAGTCAGGAAGGGAGGCTTCACCAGAAACTAGACATGATAGTCCCCTGATCTTGAGCCTCCAGAACTGTAAGAAGATAAATTTCTGCATAAGTTACCAAGTTTGTAGCATTTTGTTGAGGCAGAAGTTGGTGACTAATAGAGGGAGTCTGAATCTTAAAAGCATTGATCACCATCTTAAATAATAAGAATATCCACTAATATTTATCGATCACTCTTTTGTTCTAGTCACTATACTAAGCTCTTTATATGTATCACCATGTATAACTCGAAAATCAATGAGGTAGGTACTATAATGATCTCTTGAAAGGATAAGGAATTTGCAAGAAATGGAAAAAAAAAAAAACAGTATGGAAACCCAGGTGTTTCTGATCCAGGACCAAGTTTGAGTCCAAAGTCTATAGACTTAATCTCTGTGCTCAATACTACTTATTTCTTAATAATACAAGCTTTTATTTAAACATGAGAGTAGCTTGCAAAGTTTTTGAGTCACTGGTTATAAGTTCATGTTTATATTTTGTAAGGATAACAGGAAGTGAAGACAATGATTTAAGGTAGGAGAATTAACAAATAGCTAAACCAGAGAGGAAGTGGCTGCAACAGTCCACGAAGAGATGCTTAAGGCTTGAATTAAACCAGTGACAGTGGTGATTTTAGGAGCAGCAAATTCCACAGACATGAGGGTGAAGTCATCATGTTTGTGATTAGTGCCCTTATAAAAGGCAGTTAACTCTTCCTTTTCACCATGTGGTCACTAAAGAAAGTGCCATTCATGAATCCCAAAGAAGCTTTTACCAGACAACAAATCTTCCAGTACCTTGATTTTGGACTTTGAAATCTCCAGAAGTATAAGAAATAAGTTTCTGTTGTTTTTAATCCCACTCAGTATGTGGTATTTTGTTATAGCAGTCTAAACTAAGACAATTAATGAAAGTGATTTGAAGCCTTCTAACATCCTATTACTCTGACCTTTTTATCTATGTCCTTTTCCCACTTTTAAGGACTTTTGTGATTATATTGAGCCCACTCAGCTACTCTAGGGTACTCTTATTTTAAGGTCAGCTAATAAACAACCTGCTACACCATTATGATGGGTATGGAGAGCACTTTCAAGAGGTGGGGCCTAGAGGGAGGTCCTTAGGTCATTGTGGGCTGTGCCCTTGAAGGGCATTATGGGAACCCAGCCTTCCTTGCTCTCATTTTTGCTGCTTGTCCATGAAGTAAGAAGTTCTGCTCCATGCTACCACCATGATTTGTTGCCTTGTAACAGACACAAAAGCAACAGGGTCAGTCAATAATGGACTGGAATCTCTCAAACTGTGAGCCAAAATAAACATTTCCTCTTTATAAATTGATTTATCAGGTGTTTTTGTAGCAGAATATAACGCACAGCAGTCCACATTTTCTTGGCTCAAAGTTGGTGTTGGAATGTTGCATTAAAAATCAGAGGAGGAACAGGTATCTGATCATGAACTCCCTGGTTCAGCTAGTGTCATGGCCACCAGCATGGTTGCTTTCTAGGCTGAATGCCATGATTGCTGGAGGATGAATGACCTCTGTTACTGGAACTTTCGTTGCCACACATTCTGCAGATTTAGGAAGTAGCCTTAGGTGGGACTAGAGCCTAGGCAGACAGACACAGGTCTGGCTCACTAAAAGCAAAGCATAGTAAATTCCCAAAGCTGTTTCCATATTCTTTAGTTTTTATTTTTGAACTTTTTTATTTGTGCTAAGGAAAGAATTATTTTGGCTCATGGTTTCAGAGGTTTCAGCCCATAGTCATTGACTCTATTGTTCTAGGCCTGTGGTGAGGCAGCATATCATGAGGGAAGCTCACAGTAGAGGAAGGCTGCTCACCTCATGGTGGCTAGAAGACCTAAAGAGAGGGGGAGAGGAAGGGCCTGGGGACAAAACACACTCTTCAAAGGAATGCCCCCCCAGTGACTTACTTCCTGATCCAGGCCCCACATACTAAACTTTCCACCACCTCCCATTAGCCTATTAGACTATGAACCTGTCAATGGATTAATCTATTCATGAGTCCAGAGCTCTCAGAATCCAATCAGTTCCCAAAGCCCCTGCTTCTGAGCACTGATACACTGGGAACAAAGCTTCAATGAAGAACCTTCGGAGGACATTTAAAATTCAAATTACTATAAAATTTTTCAAACATACGAATAATGATGAGAATAGCATTAATAAATTTGTCACCTAAATTTAATAATTATTTTTTTCATCTATTTTTAGTAAAATTTAAGATGTCAAAGGTGATCATCTGATTATTAATGTAACTAACATTGATTACTGTTGTAAGATGTCAGTGGCAAGAAATCTGTGGACTATGTAGTTAATTTAATTCACTATTAACCTTTTATCTAATGTCTTAGCATTAATTGAACATTATTGCCTGAATCTATTATTTCATTGGGAGTTGCATATTCTGTACTTTTGTTTTGTTGGAACTGGGGATTGAACTCAGGGCTTTGTGTTTGCCAGGCAGGCATTCTAGCACTTGATCCACACCCCAACCTCTTTTGATTTGATTATTTTCATAATTGCCATTCAGTTAAACATCTCTCAGTGTTATTAACTTCTAGTGTAATTATATTTTATTTGAAGGGCACAACTTTTATCACACTGGTATCTTAGTAGTTGCTGAGAATTGCTTTTAGGCTTAATTCACAGTCAGTGTTTGTAAAAGTCCCAAGCATAATAGAATAATCTTTGCTCTCTGGGTTTTATATATTACCAATAGATAAGAGAATAATTCATTATCCTGTTCATCTATGAATTTAGTTGCTCAGTCATTTAGAGAGGGGAATGTTAAATCACCACTTGTCGCCTAAATTTAAAGTAAATTTATTATTTTTCATGTTGTGCAAGCATAACTATATCTGTTAGTACATTATATATTAGATCCTTATACATGTAAGTTGTTATATGTATTTGATGATACTATAATAGTGTTAAATTCCAATATTTAGTTGTTCCTTGTTTGTGTAATCCCTGAATTCATCTTGTTTTTATGGTTCAAATTTATTTAGGTTTTCATAGCTAGCACTTTCCTTTGTGTACCATTCTTCATTTTTGGATTTAATTTTCTACTTCCTAAAGCATGTGTCAGGAAAAATTATTCTACTGATGATTTTTTATGGCACTTTATATTTGTTGTTTGTTTATAAAAGTACATTTTAACACTTTTTTTTGATGGTTCTGGGGTTTGAACTCGGGGCTTCTGATTGCTAGACAGGTACTCTACCACTTAGGCCACATCTCCAGCCATAAAGGTTTTTATTTGTTTGTTTTGGGCTGTACTAGGGGTTCAACTCAGGGTCTCATACTAACTAGGCAGGTGCTCTACCACTTGAGCTACTCTGCCAGCCCAGCTGGCTCTTAGTAATTGCCATGTATATGTTTGTTAAATGAAAGACATATGTATAAGATGGGAATTGTTTTCCTCTTATCTCTCAAATATAATTCTCCATACTGTATTTTTTAAAACTCTGTGGTTTATGTAATTGTCATTCCTTTTTTAGGAAACTATTTCTCTACATTTGAGATGTCTTCATCATTGTTTTCTGCTGTTTTGCTGAATTAGCTCAGTTTATCCTGGTTGATGCTTGTTGTGCATTATCAGTTGGGGGATTTGTGTCTTTCATCAGTTTGGGAAATTTTAGCATTTTAAATTTTTCATATTTTCTCTCAGTGATTCCATTTATTTTCCATATTTGGAAGTCTGAATAAATATATGTTGCACTTAGTCATTCCATCTTCCATTCCTCAATTTCTCTTTCATGTTATCCTCTTCTTTAATTCTCTCTGTGTTATGTATCTTCAAGTACAGTTTTTCATTCTGCTTAGCTCTGTCTTACCTGCTGTTAAGTAACTCAGAATTTTAAAACTTAAAGATTATATATTTCATTTATGCAAGTTCCATTTAAGTATTTTCCAGATTTGTCTGAGCTTTTCTGATAATGTTTTCTGACTCACTTATGATGAAATGTTTCTTTATTTTATGATTTTGGAGTGGTGAGCTCATCTTTAGTGGAACTTTTTCTGTGGGAATCCTGCATGGCTGTATGGGCTAAAGTGAGTACAGGTCCAAAGAAATTTGGATTTGGTTCCTCCAGATATTTCCAGTGACGCCAGACAATTAGGTAACCATAGACCAATATTATACTATTTTCTCAACTGAAACATTTCTGGCCACATAAGAGTAGAAATAAGACTTCAGCTCATGTAAAGAAAGTTCCATCACCACAAATTCTTAAACCTGACATTTTTATCCATTTAGATCTCAGAGCAAGGCAGACAAATTTCTTCATCATTTTCCAGAGTTGAGGGGCAAATTACTTCTTATTCTACACATTCACTAAGTTTATCAATATTTGAGTGGTTCAATTTCAAATAGTGACATCACACAAGGTCAAATTAGTATTTTTTATTTGATCCCTTATGAAAGAAGAACTTTGCCAGGCAATGGTGGCTCCCATCTGTAATCCTAGCTACTCAGGAGGCAGAGATCAGGAGGATTGCAACTTAAAGACAACCCCAGGCAAGTAGTGCACAGGATCCCATCTTGGAAAAAAATCCATCACAATAGGGCAGGTAGAGTGGCTCAAGCAGTTAGAGTTCCTGCCTAGCAAGTGGGAGGTCCTGAGTGCAAACCCCAGGGCCACCAAAACAAAAAACAAAACAAAACAAAAAAAAACAGAACTTCAAAACTAATCCCTACTCTCCAACATACATGTACTTTCCAGCAGTAGAGTTGAGCAAAATTCAAATCATTAGTTTATTACTGTGAGTTTTGAAATCTTTTCAAAGACTTTCCTTGTGAGGGTATCCCTTACCTTTGTTCAAGAATAAGACTGCATCTAGCATGTTTTGTATATTATAAAAAAGTTGTTTCAAAATGTGTTTACTGATTATTTATCTAGTCTAACATATTTTCAAAAAAATTAAAATTTGTTTTCCAAAATGTGGTCAGCAGAATCCTAATCCAAATGTAACTATAAGTTATATGAAAAAAATCAGTCAACAATATTTTCTTCTAAATCTTATATTTAAATATATGTAAGAAAACAAATCTTAATTATATATTTTCTTATGTTCCTGCAATGATTAGGCCTTAAAGAAATGCTGTGCAGAATGCCAGAGAGTCAAAGAAGCAATTGATGCTATTGATGTAATTGAACCAAATACCACGTAACCATCTAACAATGTCATGTGCTCAGTGGCCAATGACCTGTGTCCTATTCCCTGATCAATTTTCACAGCATGAAAGAGATGTACAGTGTTATTTTGGGTAGCACAAAACCACAAAGGGATCTCTTGGAAAAGCTGTGAACAATGTTTACTGGCATTTATAAAAGAAGAACCATAAATAGGCATTGGGCACTCCTTGAATTTTGATTCCAATTAATATTTGCTATTGTGTTGCTACTTTGGGATTTCAATTCTGCCATTCTATCAACAGGGGGTGCCATTGTATTATAGTTTCAATTTTGTGAAAGAGAAAAGTATTTTGTGATGGTTGCATCTTTAAGTAGCTCATCTTTTTTAGAGTCTTAATCACTGCTTTGTGCCCTAAGAAACTTTGATTTTAGAATTTTAAAAATGAATATGGCAAAATGATATTACACAAAAATTGACTGGATTCTTTTAGTGTATACTATAACTCTGGAAATTGAAGACAATTTATGTGCTATTTGGTCCACAAAGCAATATAGCTTGATATCTAGAGAATATGTGCTTTAATATAATTCTTATTTTTTATTTTATAATTTAAAAGATACTCATGTTTATTAGTAAAAACAAAAAAAGGAAGAACTCTACCTCTTTTGTCCAAGACAACCATGATGATACCCAATACTATGTATGTGTCTCCTTCTACACATGCTAAATACAACTTAGGTCACGGCTCTGCCAAGAGATCTCTTTGTAATGAAGTGTTACCAGAAATAACACTGTGGCGAATCCTTTCATGTTGTGTCGAGTCACAGGAGGACAGCTTGGGTTGGGTAACTCCGTATATCCTGTTCTAAAGGGAAGAGAATGATACCAGGCTCAGTCATGTTCCTAGGTTCCAGCTCTCCCTTTGATCTACATGTAAACTGGAAATGCTCTTTGCTCAAGGGTGCTTGTCAAAGTCACAGCATGATCACAGGAGGTGGTGACAAAAAGTTGGCCCAAGTCACTGACAAAGAGATTAGTTTGAGGCTTCTTGTGATTCTCCTCAGAGATTTTAGAAGCAGTTAGCTATTCCAAGCTAATTAATCCTGTGTTGTTGATATGGATGATCTGAAAAAAAATTGAAAAAATATAGTTTTTTAGCAATACTAAACCTATAAGCAACACAAATACCAAGAAATGAAACAACATATTTAGAATCATTTGGATTAATTAGATGAGTAAGCCGATGGAAGATTCAGTTTCAAAATAAATGAACAAAATGTATTTGGGAGCAGAAACCTGCATTAGGGGCTATATTTAAATGGTGCAAGTATCAATATACTGAATGCATTTTATTTTATTAATAAAATGAGAGCTATTCTTAAACACATTGCTTTCTAGTATAAATTTAGTATTCAACTTTCCTTTAAAACATAGGTCTGTGATTCAGACACATTTCACAGATTTATTCTCATTAATTCTTGTTACATGACTCTATAAAAATTCCCATTTAATAGTTAAGTTTTTAAAAGTTACACTGAAAGTAAATATTGGAGCTCAGACTAAAAGCTCTCTCAAAATTGTGTGATCTTTTTGTTACACAATGTGGACTGACTCATTATATTTTAACTATAACTAACTATAGTTACTCAATGGTAGTTTAGAGAAGAAGGAAGTGCATAGAATAGTACAAATGCTATTTTTACTAAAGGGTGATAATGGAAATTGTGTACCCTGTCCTCTGTTCATTATGACATCTATTGTTCTGTCTTCATTGGGGCTAAATTGGGCAGGCAGGATCTCTTTGACTGTCATATCCAGCATTTTTTTCTAGTGGAATTGATGAGTACGAAGTGAGAAATACAGTTTTGCTTGGCATAAAAGAGAATGAGGGAAAATCTAAGACTTATTTTTTGTTATTATTCAGTTCCCATGTGCCATTGTACTCTTTGGAAGTTTATTTGCAGTCCCTTATCCATTCTGTGAGACAGTAGAGTATATACTTCCCCGTTTATCCTTTGTGTCAGGGAAGTGAATAATGATCCTTTAATGAGGTCAGACCTTTTATTTCAGAATTTTTATTTTCTTTAAGCTTCTTGAGAGTAGAAAGCATTCTTCAATGAAATAAATGTGGCTCACGTTTAATACAGAAATATTATACAAAGTGATTATTGACATTACCTTTGGCAATTAGAGTCCCTAAAACTCAGCAACAGATAAAAATAGAGAATTTGTTGTTGCTGTTGAAGGTCATAGCAAACAGAGTTGTAAGGATGACAATATTATTCCAATGGAAAAAAACTCCAAGAAGTAAATCTCAGGACATTGTTTTCATCTTTAGTAGAATGAAAGATTAAATGACCCTTATTTGGAAAAAATCATGTTAGGAAATATTAGATAAATATTCAATGGTTAGGGAAGAAAAAGGAGAGGAACAAGACTAAATCAAGGTATATGGAGAGAGGCTCGCAAAGAAATTTAAAATAGCACAAGAAGAAAGATATGCTATAGAAGCAATAAAAAGCACTGAAGTGGAGCAACTTGAATAATCCTTCCAGGATGCAGATGAACAATTCAAGCAATGCATAAAATGGTGATAGGTATGATAACGAATGAAGAATCAAAATAAAGATAGTTGACTAGAATAAGCTCTACAAAGGGACAGATGTTATTTCTCATTTGTTTTCTCCTTCAGGATAGTACCTGAGTAATAGTAGGTACTCATTATATATTGAAAAAATTATTTTAAGTTATGAAATATGAATTATTGTAACTTTTGAAAGTTATTGAATTATTGGTGGCTGCACCAATGAGTTCATTTGCAAGCCATAGAAAATGAAGTGACTTAAAATATTAATGAGCATTACTTGCATAACCAAAAGTCCAGGAGTAGGTAAAGGTCATGATGAGTTGATCCAGTGTCCTCTGCTCTAGTGTGTACAGTATGTGGTTCACGTTAAAGCTGGGTCCTATCACAGTTTTAGCATAATGGCCATTTCCTCATTCATATTCAGTTGGTTAGGGAGAACCTCCGCAGCGACCTTTGTACAAGAGATCTTTTAATTTGGGCAGCTTAGTGCATATATCTACCCTTAACTTTTGCCATGGGATCACTGTGCTGTTATTGGCTTAAAACTAGAAACTAATCGTAAGATAGGTTATGTTATGCAAGAATTGGGTTACCCAAATCAGAAACCACTCCTGGAGCTTGGGACAGTTTACTCAAGAATAATATCCTGCTACAGAATAACCAAGGTATAGAATAGGATTTTGAGGAATTAACACAACACATGAGGTTTGAGATGTAATTTTAAAGATTCTTCTGAAAAAAATTCATGCATTCATAAGAGAAAAGTGATGCCAGTTTTCCTTTTCTCTTTCATGTGAAGACTAAAGCCTTCCCCTTGACTTTCATGGCTCTTAGTCTTCTTGGAATATAGTGCATACCACAAACTGGGTAGCTTAAACAATAGAAATTAACTGTCACAGTTTCTGGAAGCTAGAAGTCGAAGATCAAGGTTGACTTTCAGTGAGGCCTAACTTCCTGGCTTGTAGATGACCACTTTCTATCCATATTCTAAAATGGTCTTTCCTATATGCATGCACAGAGAGAGCGCACTGCTCTTCTTTTTTTTATAAATTCACCAATTTTTATAAGATTAGGACTCTATCCCATGACCTCATCTGATCTTAATTACCTCTTTAAAAATCCTATTTCCAAATATAGTCATATTGGGGATTAGGACTTCAACACATGAATTTTGGGGAGACACAATGTAATCCATAAGAATGGCCCTGAAACTTTCAGGTCTACTGTAGAATACCATTTAATTTGAGTTTGTTTCATGTTTCCTTATGATGAGATTCAAGTTATACATCCTTGGTGGGAGCATCACAAAAGTCACACTATGCTTCCTTCATTGCATCCTCTCAGGTAGCATGTGATTTCAGACTCTGATACTCCTACCTACATTTCCTGCATATCTGGGATTACAGAAGTGAACCACCATGCCTGGCTTATTTGTTGAGATGGAATCTAGCTAACTTTTTGTTCAGACTGGCTCCTCCTCCCAAGTAGCTAGAATTATGTACCACCACACCTGCTCTTTTCTTTCTGTAGAAACTGATTCATTATATGACATTGCTGACATAATTATAGAGGCTTTTGGAGGCTAATTATGAAGGTAGATCTAATTTTGCTGCTCACATACTGAAGACGAAAAATCTCATGGCATGGATTCTAGTATAGGTCTAAAGGGCTTAGAAACAGGCCTTCAGGGAAGATTGCTGTCCCACCACAAGTAATCAAACAGAGAAGGAATCCATTATCTCTTCTACCCTTTTTTTCTATTCTGGTCCTCAAAGGATTGGATTATGCTCACCCACAGTGGAGATAATCCTCTCCTTTACTCATTTTGCCAATTCAAATGCTAACCTCCTCTGGAAACACACATCCATAACCAGAAATAATGTTTAACCAGATATCTGGGCACCCTGTGACCCAATTAAGTTAAGTCATGAAATTAACTGTCAGAGGGTGTGATCTTGTGTAAGGCAACTCTTAGCAGCTGAAATAACCTTGAAAAGACTTGACAACTGTAGACTATCTGGCAATAACAGTCCTAAGAACCACAGAGGAGTGCTTTATTACAGGGCCTGGGTAATGATTTCAAGTGTTCAATATCATCTACCTCATGTATCTCCTACATCACAGGCTTTTGAGGATTGTTCCTCTAGCCAGCTTATCTCTCACCCTATGGGAAACATCGAAGAGGAAGGTAGATATTCTTTCCCTGTATATCAATACCAATGTTTTCCTGCCAAATCTTGACCTCAGTATAGTGGACCTGTCTTAGTTTTTAGTTCAATTCTCCCTAGAGTTGAACTCAGCCATTACCCCAATCATTTCCAAAAGCTATTAATTGAAGGAGCACTGTGTCCATAATAGTGACAATAAAGGCCAAGCTTGCTACATGTAAACAAAAGACATAGGAATGGATGAGCAGAGGCTGGGGTTGGTGCCCCGAAAGGAAATTAGGAATCTTTTTCCAATATCTAGGTCTGAGCTGTTTTTCAGACCCTGAGCTCACTGACAGAAAAAGAGTCTCTTTGGGGAATTGCTCTGCAATTCCACAGAAAGTATGTAAAATAGAAATTTTCCTAATCCTTCAACAAAGATACTAAGGGATATTTATTTGGATAAATGTGCACTGGGGAAAGGGAAATACCCAGGTGTCTTACAAGTTGTTGGATATAGGATCCAAGTTGGAGTTGATATCCAGGACCCAAAGATGTAAATTCCCCTACCCACACAAACCCACTCCCTATTCAAGTACATGTATAATGGGGGAAAGGTAGTAAATGAAGTTGTGGCCCAGGTCTGATTTACTCTGAATCCTCTGGATCCACTGAAAGTACATCCAATGTAATTAATGATTTGGTGAATTTTAAGTCCATCATCTTGCTGTTTGTTTTCTGTCTGTCCTATCGGTCCTTTGTTTCATCCCTCTCCTTTTGCCTGCTTTATTTTGGAACAAGTGAGTAGATATTTAAAACTCCTTTTTATTTCCTCAGTTTTTACCCTTTAGTGACTATTCCAGTTTTATGATATATTTTTAGCCAATCACATGCTATCTTTACCACTTCATGTAGAATGTGCAAATTTCACAAGTGTACTTTCATTTCCTCCTTTATAGTCTTTGGGGGCTACTACTACCAGATCTTTTACTTCTATGTGTGTTATAATCCCTACAAAGTTTAGCAAGTGTGGGAAGTAGCTGTATTTCTTCCAGCTTCCGTGGATAGACATGAGGACTCATATCTTGTCTCCTGAAAATCTCATAAAGCACTTGACCATAAATTTTAGCTCAGCTAACACTCTGGTTCCTGCTGCCCACCCCCAACCTCATTTTACTCTCTAACAATTTTCTTTGCTTTCTTGGAAGCTATGCTATTCATTTAAACAGGTTTATTTTTTTACCTATCATTTCTAGATAGTTTGATTTGAGAGAATTTTTCAGCATACCTGCTCCACCGTATTTCTGGAAAACAAGTGCAACTGATTTAATAAAGAATGACAATTTTATAAATAAATACATGTATACACAAATATAAACTTTTAAAAATGAGTATATGCATTACCTTTAATAGTGCTTTAGAATACATAATAAACAATGATATATTAAGGCATGGATAATATTTGTCAGTAAGTGTGTAAATTGTACTGGGCACATTTTTAAAGGTTAACGTAAATTACTTATATATGAAATACTTTTTATATAGCTTCTGGGATAAAGTAAAAATACTTCAGGAAATACTGGTCTTGATGTTTGTTATTAAGCAAGAAGGCAAAAATATAAGCAAACCAAAAATAGCATTTAAAAAGTCCTAATAGCTGGGGGTATGGCTCAAGCGTTAGAGCACTTGCTTAGCAAGCATGAGGCCCTGAGTTCAATGTACAGTACCAAAAAAAAAAACTATCAGAAAAAAGACCTACTAAAAACACTAAAATATACCAAATAGCCCTAGGGAAAGTTACAGTGTGGTAAATAGAAAGCAATGGACTAAAAGCAGTAAATATAAAAGCTAATATTTTTGAAACAACATATAAATGATATGGTAGGAACACTAATACATTAATGATCAAAGAAGAAATTCAAGAAACTCTGTTGGAGGAGTGATCACTCAAACGTGTGAGTGAGGAGATATATGGGCCAGTTTTGTCAAATGTTCTAGGCACACAAACTGTGCTGTATACATCAGTAGTCGTCCCTCCTGAAGTAAACAAACAACCTCTGAGTATAAATAGGTAAGACACTTTTGTGTCACTGAATGATTTAGACATGTATCCTGAGGATGTTGTTGTGAAATGTCAATGATACCTGGCATTTGATTTTCTAAAAACTTCAGGAAAAAAATGAGGGGGGATAGACTGAAAAGACTGTGAGAAGCATGATCATTTTTTGAAGTTGGGAGCAAGTGAGTGGATCAAGATATTTCAGTATACAGTTCCCAGTACCTTTCTGTATGTTTGAAAGTTTTCATAATGTAAGGTAAAAAATAAATAAAACTTAAAATGAAAAAGTAAACACACACAATAAAACCACAGAGTAGAGAATAGGAGGAGGAAAGGGTAGTTGCTATCACTGGATAATGGATGAGAAATAGAGGAAATTTTAAGCCTATGTTCAGAGGTAGAATTACAGAGGTAAAGATTGCTTTACCTCTACAAACCCACCATACTAAAAAGTAAGCATCAAATAACACACCAGGAGATAATAAATATGCAACACAAATACTCAACAAAAAGGTAGCATTTATATAATTAAAATTTTTTACAATCATTAATTAAAGCCAAATACCTTTATTAAAATGAGTTAGGAATATAAGTGTATAACTACAAGAGAAATAAAATGAGTCATATTCAAATGAATATTATACTGGTCTATTGATTGAAGGACTACACTGTAAAACAAGATACTTGTCTGTACTTCTACTGAGCTATTAAATATTTACAGATATTTTGATAAATTGTTACATACTTTGGAGGAATTTGGCAGCATGTCTTAAAAGAGTTTTAAAAGACATACCTATTCTTTGACCCAGAATATGTGCTGCTATAAGTTTTATCTTAAGGAAATTCTCAAATAAGTTTGCAGATATATGTGCAAAGATTTTTTTATTTTGAAAGCATTTGTTTTATTTATTTTTAAATTATTCATTTATTCACATGTGCATACATTGTTTGGGTCATTTCTCCCCCCTGCCCCCCTCCCCAACCCCCACTCCTCTCCTCCATCCCCCCCTCAGTTCCAGGCAGGTCCTGTTCTGCCCTTATCACTAATTTTGTTGAAGAAAAGACACAAGCATAATAAGGAAGACAAAGCATTTTTGCTAGTTAAAGATAGCTATACAGAAATATTCCTAGCATTGCTTTCATGTACACATGGGTTACGATCCATGTTGATTCATCTCTAACTATCTTTACACTGATTACTGATCGCCTTCTCATGATAACCTCTGTCATTTTAAGGTTTCTGTATTAGTTACTCTGGAGTGGGGACATCAAACACTTTCATGTTTTGGGTTTTCTACCTATTCCTATATCTCCCGTATGTGCTCTCCCCTTGTCATGTGATCCAAGTCCAATCACACTGCTGCATTTGCCCTAGATTGAAAGTCCACATATGAGGGAGATCATGAGATTTTTGGCCTTCTGATCCTGGCTAACTTCGCTTAAGATATTCTCCAGTTCCATCCATTTACTTGCTAATGACAAAATCTCATTCTTCTTTGTGGCTGAGTAAAATTCCATTGTGCGTAAATACCACACTTTCTTAATCCATTTGTCAGCAATGGGGCATCTTGGCTATTTCCGTAACTTGGCTATTGTGAATAACACTGCAATAAACATGGGTGTGCAGGTGCCTCTGGAGTAACCTGTGTTGCATTCCTTTGGGTATATCCTCAGGAGTGGGATTGCTGGATCATATGGCAGGTCTATGCTTAGATTTTTAAAAAGCCTCCATATTTTTTTCCAGAATGGTTGCACCAGCTTGCATTCCCACCAGCAGTGTATGAGGGTTCCTTTTTTTCCACATCCTTGCCAACACCTGTTGTTAGTGGTGTTTTTGATGGTGGCTAGTCTAACAGGGGTGAGGTGGAATCTTAGTGTGGTTTTGATTTGCACTTCCTTTATGGCTAGAGATGGTGAAAATTTTTTCATATGTTTTTTGGCCATTTGAATTTCTTCTTTTGAAAAAGTTCTGTTTAGTTTAGTTGCTCATTTCTTTATTGGTTCAGGGATTTTGGGGGAATTTAGTCTTTTGAGCTCCATGTATATTCTGGTTATCAGTCCTTTGTCTGATTCATAGCTGGCAAATATTTTCTCCCACTCTGTGGGTGGTCTCTTCAGTTTAGAGACCATTTCTTTTGTTGTACAGAAGCTTTTTAATTTTATGAAGTCCTATTTGTCCATCCTTTCTCTTAGTTGCTGGGCTGCTGGGGTGCTATTGAGGAAGTCTTTGCCTATACCTATTAGTTCCAGAGTGTTTCCTGCTCCTTCCTGTAGTAACTTCAGAGTTTCAGGTCTGATATTTAGGTCCTTGATCCATTTTGAGTTGATGTTAGTACAGGGTGATAGACACGGAACTAGTTTCAGTTTTTTGCAGATGGGTAAACACTATTCTCAACAACATTTGTTGTAGAGCCTGTCTTTTCTCCATTGTATCTTTTTGGCAACTTTGTCAAATAATGAGGTGGGTATAGTTGTGTGGATTCATATCTGGTCCTCTATTCTGTTTCACTGGTCTTCATGTCTGTTTTTGTGCCAGTACCATGAAGTTTTTATTGCTAATGCTTTGTAATATAGTTTGAAGTCAGGTATTGTGGTACTGCCAGCATTGCTCTTTGTACTGAGTATTGCCTTGGCTATTCATGGTCTCTTGTGTTTCCAAATGAACTTTAGGGGTAGATTTTTCAATATCTGTGAAGAAAGTCATTGGGATTTTGATGGGAATTGCATTAAATATGTAGATTGCTTTCAGTAGTATATCCATTAATACTATGTTGATTCTACCAATCCATGAGCACAGGAGATCTTTCCATCTTCTGTAGTCTTCCTTGATCTCTTTCTTCAGGGGTTTGTAGTTCTTCTTGTAGAGGTCATTCACATCCTTTGTTAAGTTTACTCCTAGGTATTTGATATTTTTGAGGCTATTATAAATGGAATTGTTTCCATATATTCCTTCTCAGTTTGTTTGTTGTTGGTGTATAGAAAAGCTAATGATTTTTGTAGGTCGATTTTGTATCCTGCCACCTTACTGTAGCTGTTTATGGTGTCTAAGAGTTTTTGGGTAGTGTTTTTTTGGGTCTTTAAGGTATAGGATCATATTGTCTGCAAATAAGGATATTTTGACAGTTTCTTTACCTATTTGTATTCCTTTTATTTCTTCTTCTTGCCTAATTGTTCTGGCTAGATATTCTAGTACTATGTTGAAAAGGAGTGGGGATAGTGGGCACCCTTGTCTCGTTCCTGACTTTATGGAGAGTGGTTTCAGTTTTTCACAATTAAATATGATGTTGGCCATAGGTTTGTCATATATAGCTTTTACAATGTTGAGGTACATTCTTTCTATTCCTAATTTTCTTAGAGCTTTTATCATGAAGGTGTGTTGGATCTTGTTGAAGGTTTTTCTGCATTTATTGAGATGATCAAGTGGTTTTTGTCTTTGCTTCTATTGATGTGCTATATTACATTTATAGATTTGTGTATGTTGAACCACCCCTGCTCCCTGTGATGAAGCTGACTTGGTCATGGTGTATGATCTTTCTGATTGTGTTGATGGATTTGGTTTGCCATTATTTTATTAAGGATTTTTGTGTCGATATTCATTAAGGAAATTGGCCTGTAGTTCTCCTTTTTGGAGGTGTCTTTGTCTGGTTTTGGGATGAGATTAATATTGGCATCATAAAATGAGTTAGGCAGTGTTCCTTCCCTTTCTAGTTCATGGAACAATTTCAGGAGAGTTGGTATTAGTTCTTCTTTAAATGTCTGATAGAATTCAGCAGTGAATCCATGAGGTCCTTGACTTTTCTTTTTTGTGAGGCTCTTGGTTGTTTCCTCAATTTCATTCTGTGTTATAAATCTATTGAGGTGATTAATATCCTTTTGGTTCAGTTTTGGGTGGTTGTAAGTGTCTAGAAATCTGTCCATTTCTTCAAGATTTTTAAATTTATTAGAGTGTAGGCTCTCAAAGTAGTCTCTGATGATTTCCATGGTATTTGTTATCTCCCCTTTTGCATTTCTGATTTTACTGATTTGGGTTTTTTCTCTCCTCATTTTAGTCAGATTTGCCAGTGGTCTGTCTATCTTTTTTAATTTTTCAAAGAACCAGCTTTTTGTTTCATTGATTCTTTGTATGTTTTTTGTTTGTTTGTTTGTTTCTATTTCATTGATTTCAAACTTTATTTTAATTATTTCTTTCCTTCTTGTTTTGGGATTTGCT
Source organism: Castor canadensis (assembly GCF_047511655.1). Classification (NCBI taxonomy): domain Eukaryota; kingdom Metazoa; phylum Chordata; class Mammalia; order Rodentia; family Castoridae; genus Castor; species Castor canadensis. The sequence goes on along the minus strand of NC_133400.1, from coordinate 80,451,767 downwards.
TGTTCTTGTTTTTCTAGGAGTTTGAGATCTTTTTGTCCTTTTAATATATGCACTCATGGCTATAAACTTTCCTCTTAGGACTGCCTTTGCTGTATCCCATAGGTTCTGGTAGGTCGTGTTTTAATTTTCTTTATCTTCCAGGAAACTTTTAATTTCCTCTTTTATTTCATGAATGACCCATTTGTCATTGAGCAATGTGTTGTTCAGCTTCCAATTGTTTACATGTTTTTTACTGCTGATTTTGTTGTTGATTTCCAGTTTTTATGCATTGTGGTCAGATAGAATGCATGGGATTATTTCTATTTTCTTATATTTGCTGAGGATTGCTTTGTGCTCTAAGATATCAGTTTTGGAGAAGGTTCCATGGGATGCTGAGAAGAATGTATATTTTGCAGAAGTTGGATGAAGTATTCTGTAGATGTCAGCTAGGTCCATTTGATCTATGGTATGATTTAGTTCTAGGATTTCTTTATTGATTTTTTTGTTTGGATGACCTATCTATTGGTGATGGGGGGTATTATGGTCTCCCACTACCACTGTGTTGGAGTTTATATATGCTTTTAGGTCCTTCAGAGTATGTTTGATGAAATTGGGTGCATTGACATTGGGTGCCTAGAGGTTGATAATTGTTATTTCCTTTTGGCATATTTCCCCTTTTATTAGTATGGGGTGTCCTTCTTTTTCTCATTTGATCAATGTAGGTTTGAAGTCTACTTTGTCTGAGATAGTGTTGCTACCCCTGCTTGTTTTCGGGGACAATTGGCTTGGTAGATCTTCTTCCAGCCTTTCATTCTCAGCCAGTGATTATTTCTGTTGATGAGCTGGGTCCCCTGTAGGCAGAAGATTATTGGACCTTCCTTTTTAATCCAGTTTGCTAAATGGTGTTTTTTGATGCCCTGGGGAATTGAGTCCATTAACATTCAGTGTTAGTATTGATAGGTATGTGGTGATTCCTGTCATTCAGTTGTCTTTGTTGATTAAGAGTTTGATTGTATGTAGCTGAATCAGTGTTACTCTCTACTTTCTTGCCTTTTCTTCTTCTGTAGTTTGGTGCTGCCTGCCCTTTCCATGGTTTTGTTTGCTTTCATTATCTATGTGTAGAATTCCTTGAAGAATCTTTTGTAGTGGTGGCTTGGTAGTCATATATTGTTTTAGTTTCTGTTTATCATGGAAGACTTTTATTGCTCCATCTATTTTGAATGATAATTTTGCTGGGTAGAGTATCCTAGGATTGAAGATATTTTCATTCAGTGCTTGGAAGACCTCACTCCATGCTCTTCTTGCTTTTAATGTTTCTGTTGAGAAGTCTGCTGTGATTTTGATGGGTTTATCTATGTATATTATTTGTTTTTTCTCTCTTACAGCCTTCAATCTTCTTTCTCTAGCCTCTGTACTTGTTGTTTTAGTGGTAATATGTCATGGGGTAGTTCTATTTTGGTCAAGTCTGTTCAGTGTTCTGGAGGCTTCCTGTACCTGAATGGTCATAGTTTTCTCTAGATCTGGGAAATTTTCTGTTATTTTGTTGAATATATTATGCATTCATTTTGCTTGTACCTCTTCTCCTCTTCAATGCCCATGATTCTCAGGTTTGGTCTTTTGATGGAGTCAGTGAGTTCTTGCATTTTCTTTTCACAGGTCTTGAGTTGTTTAACTAGTAGTTCTTCTGTTTTTCCTTTAATTGCCATTTCATCTTCAATTTCTGAGATTCTGTCTTCTGTTTGTTCTATTCTGCTGGAATGACCTTCCATTTTGTTTTGTATTTCCGTTTCATTCTTTTCTGAGGTTTTCCATATCGTGGGTTACTTCCTCTTTAATATTGTCAATTTTTGCCCTTAATTCATTTATGTCTGTTTATGGTTGTCTCTGTTTCAGTTTGGTGTTTATTTAGGGCTGTTATGAGTTCATTTATTTGTTTTTGTGTTTTCTCATATTCTTTCTTTTTGGTGTCTTGGTATTTCTTGAGTGTTTCTTACATGTTTTGGTTGACACTGTTTAGTAACATCTCCATGAAATTCTCATTAATTACTTGTAGGGTTTCTTCTTTCAGGTTGTTCTTGTGGGCATCATTAGGTTCTTTGGTATAGTTTATCTTTGTTTTGTTGAGGTCTTGATCTGGGTATCTGTTTTCTTCATTTTGCTCTTAATCCTGTACTACTTATTTTTTGGGGGGAGAATGTTTTCCATCCCTTTTTCTTTTTCCCATATTTCCACTAGGTACCATTTCTGTCCCTGGACTATGTGTAATTTAGTATTAGCTGGGTTACAATATTAATGCTAACAAAACCAAGATAAAAGGATAAAAAAGAGAAAGAGAAGGAAAGATAAAAGGAAGAGAGAAGAGAGGAAAACAATGGGAGAGAGGGTGGGTGATCAAACAGCAAACCAGACAGCCAAACCCTTGAAGAAGGGAAAAAGAAAATCACCAGTTCTGGAACAGTAGAATTGCAGTCTTAGTTGTTCTGATGTTACTCCTTTTGCATCCAGTCCTGTCTCTTTGTGTTTCTTAGACAAGTTTATAGCCCTCTAGTGGCATCCCGAGTGAGAGTCTGGTGGAGTGGTTATCTGGTAAGCCTGTAGAGCTGGGGCCTGGCTCCTCCTGAGAGATGGGGATCCTGGTGGGCTGGGGGATGTGGCTGTCTCATGCCAAACTGATGCCCAGTCCTGAGGGGTGGGGATCCTGGTGGGATGGGGATCCGGTGCGGAGCCAGGGCATCTCGTGCCCCAAGGGATGCAGATCCTGGCGGAGCGTGGATCCAGTCATCCCATGGAGCTGGGAGCCAGCAGGGCCTGAGAGGCAGGGAGCTTGAGGGGGCGGGGATCCTGGCGAGGTGTGGAGCCTGGCGTGGCCTGAGGAGTGGGTTCTTGGTGGTGCGTGGATCCAGTGTGGTGCTGGGCCCGGTGCAGACCAAGGGATGGAGATCCTGGCAGAGCAGAGCAGTGCTCTGCAGGCCTACAGGGTGGGGACTTGGCAGGCCGGCTGTTCTTTTATTAGATTGCGGCATGGAGAAGCCTTCCATGATCTAAGGGTTTAGAGTGCCGTATTTTTGGCTCTCCCTGGTGTTTTACCTCAGCCAAGCATGTCTCCAGCATCTCAGCAGAATCCCTGGTTCAGGAGCTCACAAAGTCTGAGGCTCTTTCCCAGTCGCCATCTTGCATCCCTCCAAGATTGTTTATGAGAGAAAAAAATGCACAAGATTAGTGATTGGTTAAATAAATTATGTAAAACTAATTTTGTAGTAATTAATGTAGATGAGATTTATTTATTAATATGAAAATTATTCATGGTAAAGTACTGAATGAGGAAAGGCAGTTTGTTAAACATTTGTGTGTGTTCATATGCACATGTAATTGCAAATGAAGAAGCCATCTTGATTTAACCAAAGCAAAAAATTATTATAAACATGAAGATATTTCTCAAAGATTCCAAACTACTTAATCTCAAGAAGTGGATAAACCATGCAATAAAATGTCATCAGCATTCTTCATCTTTCATCTCTCTTTCTGGCTGTTTAATTCCATGATCCATTTGGTGAATTATGTTGATTTCAGAACTCCAACTTAATGTATGACAGTCAAGCTATATCTAAAACTACCTGACAGTCTGTAAATTCTAGTTCTAAATTCCTGGACAAAGTTGGTCAAGAATACATGAAGATACAATGTCTGTCCTTAGAGTACCAAGTAGGGCTACAGGGAGAGAACTTTTTTGCAGTTAGAATCATGTTACTTTTGGGGAATGGGCATACAACCTACAGGTATCATATAAACATATGCAAGCATATTTGTACAAAGCTTAATCACCTAGTGGTATTCATTCAAATAAATAGAAGATGACATCCTCTAAATTTTTGAAGAGTAATTAAAGTCATTATTGTGGCATATGTGACATACATTTCTTCAACTATTTTTTTTTGTGACAGGATATTGAAATGTAGCCCAGGCAGACCTTCAGCTTTCTATGTAGCCCAGGATTGACTTGAACTCATGATCTTCCTACCTCACTCAGCCTCTGGGAAGCTGGGATTGCAGGCATGTGTCACCATGCCCAGATCTACAAGCCCTACATTTCTTTAATTTTCTTTTGTTCTCTCTCAAACTTTGTCTCTCTCTTGCTTCTCTCTCTCTCTTTCTCTCTCTCTCCAACTCAAAGCTTTATCTCCTCTTCTCTCAAGACTATCTACCCTACCATGTATAATTCACTTCCATACGTGGAAAAAGTTTTAAAGATATAAAACAAGACCTTAATATTGCCTATCACCATATGGAGAGATTATGGATGATTTTAAAATGTTTTATTTTTCTCATTTGTTTGATACGGTTTTTCTCTTCTACTTAATCTTTTTAAATTTCTCATTTTAAGCTAATTATTTTTAAATTGACATGTAAAATTGCACGTTTACATAGTGTGTATGATGTTTCAACATAAGTATACATTGTGTAATGCTCAAGTCAGTATCGGCATATGTATCTCCTCAAACATTTTTCTTATTTTTTTGTGTGGAGAAAAGACTCAAAATCTGTTCTTCAAGCTTTTTTGAAATATATAGTACATTATTGTTATCTATAGTAACTCTACAGTCTGGTGCAGTAGTACACCAGACTCATTTCTTCTGTCTTTAAATAAGCATGTATATATTATAAAATTAAAAAGATGAATGACCTGGAAAATAAGTCCAGATACTCATTTTGTGCAAATGATTTGCAATGATATTGCTATCATATTATTCTTTTCTTCCAAGCAGATCAAATCCTCTATATCAAAAACTTCATTTTCTAAGATATCCTAGAAAAGCCCTTTACATTCACTAGTGGTTTCATATTTACAAAGAACAAATAAATGCACAGACACATAAAATAAAAGTTAATTTTGTAACTGACAAGGCAACCTAAAAAGAAATGCTAAAGAAAATCGTGGAACCAATGCTAATATTTTTGAAATCATAAAAAGGCCTAGTGTAACCATTCCATGAAATTGATTTTTGTCATAAAGTAGCTCCATCATTTTGTAAAATGTTGACAAAATTATTATCCTTCCCTGAGGAACAGTGAGACAAGTGTTTAATAAATTCCATTATTTTGTCATATAATGTACATTTTACATTTTACTATGTTTGTGTCCATGTGTATGTATACTGTACACCATGCTGTAATGATACAATGTACTGATCTCGAAGCTAAGGTGGAGTTTCATTGTTGCTATATTTTAGAACTTAAATCACCCTTAAAGTCTCATATGTTAAAAAGGCCCCTGCTGTGTGATATTGGGAGGGGGTAAAGTCTTTAGGAGCTGGGGCCTAGTGCAAGGTCTCTCTGATTATTGGGACATAAACTTGAAGGTGATGGTGGGATTCCAGCTTGCTCTTCTTCCTCCCTTTGCTTCCTGGCCATGAGGTGGGTAGTTCTGCTCTCTCGTGCACCCCCACCATGACATGCAGCCTCATGACAGGCAGAAAAGCAATAGGGCCAACCGATCATGGACTAGAAGCTCTAATATTGTAAGCCAAGTAAGCCTTTCCTCTTTATTAGTTGATTATCTCAAGTACTTGTTACAGTAACAGAGGGCTGACTGACACGCTTATTGTTAAAAGGTGATTTTCTTATTAGTATTGTGAGAAACCTAGCGGCTGTCCTTCCCCACCTTTCTTTCGCTTGATTTGAGGGAGTAACTGTTCCTGCAGTTCAAGGCCAGCCTGATCAAAAAGTTAGTGAGATCCCCATCTCAACCAATAAGCTGGGCATGGTGGATCACATCTGTAATCCTAGCTACACAGGAGACATAGGTAGGAAGATCATGCTCCAAGGTCAACCCCAGACAAAAATGTAAGATCCCATCTGAAAAATAACAAAGCAAAAAAGGCTGGAGGCGTGACTCATAGAAAGCATGAGGCCTTGATTTCAAACCCCAGTACCACAAAAAAAAAATAAAGGAAAAGAAAAATAATAATTTTCTGTTCCTGACATTAGATGAGTTGGTCAGAGCCTTAGAAAACGTCCCACCCACGTCTACAGAGAAAGCTCCCCCTGGAAACCTCCCCCTGGAAACCTCCCCCTGGGCATTATTAAAGTCTTGGGCTGACAGTGCTCTGCTGGATTATCTTCCAATTTTGAATAATGATTAATATTAGGGGAATAAATTTAAACTAGAACATTGTTACAAAGTTTGCTGATCTCAGAGTAGAGGTGTGGCTCAAAAAGTAAAGTGCTTCAAATTTGCTTTGCAAATATGAAGCCCTAATTTCAAACTCCAGTCTCAAGAACATCAACTTAAGCGAAGTTAGCCAGGCTCAGAAGGACAAAAATCACATGTTCTCCCTCATTTGTGGATTATAGGCCTGAAACAAATGCAGTAATATATTGGACATGGGTCACACACTAAGGGAAGACCATGCATGGGAGGAAAGGGGAAAGGAAAAGAAACCTAAAACTTGAATATGTTTGATGTGCTCATTTTAGAGGAGTGAATAAAGTAATCTTAAACTGACAGAGGCCACTATGGGAAGGGGACCAGGAAGTAGTGAAGAGGAGGGTAGAGATGAACCAATTCGGGTTACAATATACATGTGCATGAAAGAAATGCTTGGAATCCCTCTGTATAGCTATTTTTATCTCAAACTAGCAAAAACACTATTTTTTTTTTATTATCTCTTAAGTTTCTCTTCAACAGAATTGGAGAAGAAGAGGGCAGAACATGTTCTGCCGGAGAGTGGGAGTAGGTAGTGCAAATAATGTATACACATGTAAGTAAATGTAAGAATGATTAAATAAATAAATAAATAAATGTTTGATGATCCAATAAGAATTCTGATATGCTAGAATAATAGAGTGTGGTTAGCTATAGGAATTTTATAATTTTCAATTTGTCAAGAAAATTCTCACAAGCATGTTTCCTTAGCTCTTTTTTTTTCTTTTATTCATATGTGCATACAATGTTTGGGTCATTTCTCTTCCCTTCTCCCCACTCCCTCCTTTACCCCCCCCACCCCCTCCCTCTCTCCCCCTATCCCCTCACTCCCAGGCAGAAACTATTTTGCCCTTATCTCTAATTTTGTTGAAGAGAGAGTATAAGCAATAAAAGGAAGGACAAAGGGATTTTGCTAGTTGAGATAAGGAGAGATATACAGGGAGTTGACTCGCATTGCTTTCCTGTACGTGTGTGTTAGCTTCTAAATTAAGTCTTCTAGAACAAACATTTTCTCTAGTAACTGGTCCCCTTCTCCTATTGGCCTCAGTTGCTTTAAGGTATCTGCATTAGTTTCTCTGTGTTGAGGGCAACAAATGCTATCTACTTTTTTGGGTGTCTAACCTATCCTCATACCTCCCTTGTGTGCTCTCACTTTATCATGAGATCAAAGTCCAATCCCCTTGTGTTTACCCTTGATCTAATGTCCATATATGAGGGAGAACATATGATTTTTTTGTCTTTTGGGCCAGGATAACCTCACTCAGAATGATGTTCTCCAGTTCCATCCATTTACTTGTGAATGATAAGATTTCATTCTTCTTCATGGCTGCATAAAATTCCATTGTGTATACATACCACATTTTCTTAATCCATTCATCAGTTTTGAGGCATCTTGGCTGTTTCCATATCTTAGCTATTGTGAATAGTGCTGCAATAAACATGGGTGTGCAAGTGCCTCTGGATCACATTCTTTTGGGTATATCCCCAAGAGTGGTATTGCTGGACCATATGGTAGATCTATGTTTAGGTTTTTAAGAAGCCTCCAAATTTTTATTCAGAATGGTTGTACTAGTTTATATTCCCACCAGCAGTGTAAAAGGGTTCCTTTTTCCCCACATCCTCACCAACACCTGTTGTTAGTGGTGTTGCTAATTATGGCTATTCTAACAGGGGTGAGGTGAAATCTTAATGTGGTTTTAATTTGCATTTCCTTTATGGCTAGAGATAGTGAACATTTTTTCATATGCTTTTTGGTCATTTGAATTGCTTCTTATGAGAAAGTTCTGTTTAGTTCACTTGCCATTTCTTTATTGGTAAATTAATTTTGGAAGAATTTAGTTTTTTCAGTTCCCTATATATTCTTGTTATCAGTCCTTTGATGTGCAACTGGCAAATGTTTTCTCCCACTCTGTAGGTGTTCTCTTCAGTTTAGAGACCATTACTTTTGTTGAGCAGAAGCTTTTTAGTTTTATTAAGTCCCATTTATCTATGCTATCTCTTAGTTGCTGAGCTGCTGGGGTTCCATTGAGAAAGTCCTTGCCTATACCTATTAGTTCCAAAGTATTCCCTACTCTTTCCTGTACCAACTTTAGAGTTTGGGGTCTGATATTAAGGTCCTTGATACATATTGAGTTAAAATTGGTATAGGGTGATAAATATGGATCTAGTTTCAGTTTTTTGCAGACTGCTAACCAGTATTCCCAGCAGATTTTGTTGAAGAGGCTGTCTTTTCTCTATCATATATTTTTAGCACCTTTGTCAAAGATAAGTTGGTTATAGTTGTGTGGCTTCATATCTGGGTCCGCTATTCTGTTCCACTGGTCTTCATGTCTGTTTTTGTACTAGTGCCATGCTGTTTTTATTGTTATTACTTTGTAATATAGTTTGAAGTCAGGTTTTGTGATACCTCCAGCATTCTTCTTTTTACTGAGTATTGCCTTGGCAATTCATGGCCTCTTGTGTTTCCAAATAAATTTAATGGTAGATTTTTCAATCTCTGTGATGAATGTTGTGGAATTTTGATGGGAATTGTATTAAACATGTAGATTGCTTTTGGGAGCATAGCCACTTTTACTATGTTGATTCTACCAGTCCATGAGCATGGGAGATCTCTCTACTTTCTATAGTCTTCTTCAATCTCTTTCTTCAGAAGTTTATAGTTTTCCTTGTAGAGGTCATTCACATGCTTTGTTAAGTTTACACCTAGGTATTTGATTTTTTTTGAGGCTATTGTAAATGGAATTGTTTTCATATATTCTTTCTCAGTTTGTTCATTATTAGTGTATAGAAATGCTAATGATTTTTCTATGTTGATTTTATATACTGCTACTTGCTATAGCTGTTGATGGTGTCTAGGAGCTTTTGAGTAGAGTTTTTTAGGTCTTTTTGGTATATTGTCTACAAATATGGATATTTTGAGAGTTTCTTTATCTATTTGTATTCCTTTTATTCCTTCTTCTTGCCTAATTGCTCTGGCTAGGAATTCCAATACTATGTTGAATAGGAGTGGAGATAGTGGGCATCCTTGTCTCAGTTCTGATTTTACAGGGAATTGATTCAGTTTTTCACCATTAAGTATAATGCTGGCTGTAGGTTTGTCATATATAGCTTTTATAATGTTGACGTACTTTCCTTCTATTACTAGTTTTCTTAGAGCTTTTATCATAAAATGGTGTTGGATCTTATCAAAGTCTATTCCTGCATCTATTTAGATGATCAAGTGGTTTTTGATTTGCTTCTGTTAATGTGGTGTATTGCATTTATTGATTTTCATATGTTGAACCATGCCTGGATTCCTGGGATGAAGCCTACTTGGTCGTGGTGAATGATCTTTTTGATGTGTTGTTGAATTTGGTTTGCCTTTATTTTATTGAGAATTTTTGCATCAATGTTCATTAAGGAGATTGGCCTATAGTTCTCCTTTTTAGAGGTGTCTTTGCCTGGTTTTGGGGTAAGTGTAATACTGGCATTGTAAAATGTGTTAGGCAGTTTTCCTTCCCTTTCTATTTCATGGAACGGCTTAATTAGGGTTGGTATTAGTTCTTCTTTAAAGGTCTGATAGAATTCATCAGAGAATCAGATCCTGGACTTTTCTTTTTGGGAGACTCTTGGTTGCTGCTTCAATTTCATTTTGTGTTATAGATCTATTCAGGTGATTAATGTCCTCTTGGTTCAGTCTTGGATGATCATAAGTATCTAGATATCTGTCCATTTCTTCAAGATTTTCAAATTTATTTGAAATAGGTTCTTGAAGTAGTCTCTGATGATTTCCTGGATTTTCATGGTGTTTGTTGTTATCTCCCCTTTTGTATTTCTAATTTTACTGATTTGGGTGTTTTCTCTCTTCATTTTAGTCAGATTTGATGGGGTCTGTCAATCTTGTTTATTTTTTCAAAGAACCAATTTTTTGTTTCATCAATGCTTTGTATTTTTTTTTGTTTCTATTTCATTGATTTCAGCCTTATTTTTAATATTTCTCTCCTTCTATTTGTTTTGGGATTTGCTTGTTCTTGTTTTTCTAGGAGTTTGAGATGTATCATTAGGTCATTGATTTGAGATCTTTCAGTCTTTTTAATATATGCACTCATGGCTATAAACTTTCCTGTCAGGACTGCCTTTGCTGTGTCACATAGGTTCTGGTAGGTTGTGTTTTCATTTTTATTGACTTCCAGGAACCTTTTAATTCCCTCTTTTACTTCATCAATGACCCATTGGTTCATTAAGCAATGAGTTATTCAGTTTCCAGCTTTTTGCATGATTTTTGTCTTTATTTTTGTTGTTGAGTTCTAGTTTTATTGCATTGTGATCAGATAATATACATGGTATAATTTCTATTTTCTTATATTTGCTGAGGCTTGCTTTGTGCCCTAGGATATGATCTATTTTGGAGAAGGTTCCTTGGGCTGCTGAGAAAAATGTATATTGTGTAGAAGTTGGATGAAATGTTCTGTAGACATCAACTAGGTCCATTTGATCTATTTTATGTTTTAGATCTAGGATTTCTTTATTGATTTTTTGTTTTCATGACCTATCTATTGATGATAGTGGGGTGTTAAAGTCTCCCACGCCCACTGTGTTGGAGTTAATATATGCTTTTAGGTCCTTCAGGGTATGTTTGATGAAATTGGGTGCATTGACATTGGGTGCATATAGGTTGATAATTGTTATTTCCTTTTGGTTTATTTCCTCTTTTATTAGTATGGAATGTCCTTCTTTATCTCATTTGATCAAGGTAGGTTTGAAGTCCACTTTGTCAGAGATAAGTTTTGCTACTCCTGCCTGTTTTCAGGGGCCATTGGCTTGGTAAATCTTCTTCTAGCCTTTCATCCTAAGCCTATGCTTATCTGTGGGTGAGATGGGTCTCCTCTAAGGAAAAAATTGTTGCATCTTCCTTTTTAATCCAGTTTGTTAAATGGTGCCTTTTGATGGAGGAATTAAATCCATTAACATTAAGTGTTAGTATTGATATGTATGTATGTATAAGTATGTGGTGATTCCTGTCATTTAGTTGTCTTAGTTGTTTGAGGATTTGATTGTGTGTAGTAAATTGATGTTACTCTCTACTTTCTTGCTTTTTCTTTTCCTGTGGTTTGGTACTGCCTGCCCTTTCATGGTTATGTTGGGTTTCACTTTCTATGTGCAGAATCCCTTGAAGAATCTTTTGCAGTGGTGGCTTTGTGGTCATACATTGTTTTAGTTTCTGCTTATCATGGAAGACTTTTATTGCTCCATCTATTTTGAATGATAGTTTTGCTGGGTAGAGTATCCTAGGGTTGAAGTTATTTTCATTCAGTGCCCAGAAGAGCTCACCCCAAGTTCTTCTTGCTTTTAATGTTTCTGTTGAGAAGTCTGCTGTGATTTTGATGGGATTACCTTTGTATGTTGTTTGTTTTTTCTCTCTTACAGCCTTCAGTCTTCTTTCTCTAGCCTGTGTACTTGTTGTTTTAATGATAATATGTCATGGGGTAGTTCTATTTTGGTCAGATCTGTTTTGTGTTCTGGAGGCTCTCTGTATCTGTTTGGTCATAGTTTTCTCTAGATTTGGGAAATCTTCTTTTATTATTTTGTTGAATATATTATGCATTCCTTTTGCTTGCACCTCTTCTCCTTCTTCACTGACCATGATTCTCAGGTTTGGTCTTTTGATGGAGTCAGTAAGTTCTTGCATTTTCTTTTCACAGGTCTTGAGTTATTTAATTAATAGTTCTTCAGTTTTTCCTTTAATTACCATTTCATCTTCATGTTCTGAGATTCTGTCTTCTGCTGGTTCTAATCTTCTGGATTGGCCTTCCATTTCATTTTGTATTTCTGTTTTGTTTTTTTTCTGAGGTTTTCCATATCGTGAGTCACTTCCTCTTTAATATTGTCTATTTTCATTATGAATTCATTTATCTCTTTATTTATCATGATCTTTGTTTCACTTTGGTGTTTATACAGTGCTTCCATAGTTTCTTTTATTTGTTCTTGTGCTTTCCCAAATCCTCTATTTTTGTTGTCTTGGAATTTCTTGAGTGTGTCCTGTACATTTTGGTTGACCATATCCAATATCATCTCTATAAAATTCTCATTGATTACTTGCAGGATTTCTTCTCTCAGTGTGTTCTTGTGGGCTTCATTGGGTTCTTTGGCATAGTTTATTGTCTAGCTTGTAATAATAACAATGATGATATCTAGAATGGAAGGGTGAGAGGAGAGGGAAAGCAAAGAAGGTAAAGAAAAAGGGAAAAAACCAAAGCAAACAAAAAAGAGCCAAAGAACTAAATGGAAGAGATAGTATACTAATCAACAGTAAGCTAAATAGACATTAGAGAGACAGAGAGAGGATAAAAAAAAATCCCCAAGTTCAAATGCAATAAAGTTTCAGTCTTAATAATTTTATTGTTAGTCCTTCAGCCTCCAGTCCTGGTGTTGGTGTCTGAGAAGTAGTTCTGTTGTTGTCTCATCAAAGGGGAAACAAAACAAAACAAACAAACAAAATTCCAAGTTCAAATGCAATACAGTTTCAGTTAGTCCTTCAGCATCCAGTCCTAGTTCTGCCATTGTCTCATCAAAGGAAGAGAAAAAAAAAAAGTCTGGAGATAGCTTTGTGATTGACTCTCTGAGGTTGCAGCTCACCTGCCACCTATTGTCAGCCATCTGCTGCTGCAGGCTTTATTTATTGCAGATCACAGGAATGAGCTTTACACTCACCTAGACCCACAGGCTTTGTTTATTTAGAGTTCTCCTGGATTCATGCCAGACCTACCCACCCGTTGCAATTTCAGTCTTTTTTTATTTAGCGTTCACATGGAGAGATGCCCCTCCCCCACTCTCCAGTGGAGCGTGCCACACTTTAGCTGCCATTGGAAGCCTTCCCCTCTTCAAGTATACTGGGGGAGGTGGCACCACTCCTGCCTTCTCCGGCTGGCATGTTTATTTACAGTTTGCACGAGAGTATCCATCCCCCCAACTCTGTTGGAGCTTTCCACACGACAGCCACTGTTAGAAGCTTTCCCCTCTCCAAGGTTGCTGGGCAGGTGCTGCCACTCCTGCCTTCTCTGGCCAGCTAGTTTATTTACAGTTCACCTGAGGGAGTGCCCCTCCCCCACTCTCCAGAGCTCAGAGTTCCTCGCCCTCTTTGCTACGTGTCTTTTTTTTTCTTCAGCTGTTTGTTTATTATTGAGTTTGTTTTTTCTCTGTTTTCCCTGGGTGGGAGTCAGTCTGTCCAGGGGGCTACGCTGATCTGGCACAGGTTTGTCTGTGGGAGTACCATATGCTGCTTAGCTCACCTGGTGCTCTGCTTCTCCCAAGCAGGTTAGGAGGTGGCATCTGGCAGTGTGAGAGCCCTCCTGGTTTCTCCATTTGACACAGAGGGGGGATGCTATGTGCGGGCTGGGGGTGTGGAGGTATCGGAGTTTTGTCTCTTCTTGGTGGTTTTTCCTGCAAGGTGTATGTCCAATGTCTTTCCAAGATTTTCCTCTAGGAAGCATGCTTTCTGCTTCCTCCCTCTAGTTGACATCTTTGAATACACTCGCTTCTCATTTTCTTCCTCTAGCTCTTGACAGTAAGAACAGAAGCTACTTGCCAAGCGTCAGAACTCCAGCCAAAGGACATATGATCTCTCTGCCCCAAACGTGGGTGAACTTGGACTTTGTTGATAGACTAAATTAATCAAATTTTATTCTCAAGACTATTATTTAATTTTCCAAAGTTCCACAAAATATGTTCTTCTTAATTCTCTAAAACCTTGGATGATATATTGAAATGAACATTCTTATGTAAGGTTGACAAAATTATCTAATTATTGCATTTTAGGGCAAGAAGAGCTTAGTTTTTCCACCTGTGCTATTGGAAAATGGGCCTTATACACATAGAAATTTGCCTGGCCTGTTCTGTGAATGCCAAGCAACTGAGAGGTATTCTTGGAATAGGTTAAGATATCCCTTAAATGATAGAAAATCCATCTTCTAATATTATTTAGAAGATAGCATCTCATTCCTCACTACAATTCAATAGGCTTTATATTTTTATTTAATTTTGCCAATGCTGGAAAAAGGTAATCAATTCCTTTGTGACTCTCCAAGATCACAAGGACAGGTACTTTGAGATCCCAAGAAGTTCCTTGATAGTGGGACTCTTTTCTCTCATAATGTATTTGAGGTTTTCACTGTGTCATTGAAGTCATGGGCAAGTCAATATAGTTAGCTGAAACATTCCAGTTGGACCAATATGCTCTACACATTTGTGCAATGAGAGCTATAGAAGAAACTTGAAGTCTTTGTCTGAGGGGTTTTATAATTCATTGAGGGGTCCATTGGGAGGTTATGGTAGAGTGAACCACGTTGGAATAATTATGGTGATAAAAATAGACACTTGAATAAGAATTTGAAGATGAAGAATCAGCTAGCAGTTCTAAGAAAGACTAAAATAAAATTGACTCTTCGTAGGGGAAAGTTGTAATATTTGGTTAGGAAGGTTCCCAAAGCTTCCTATGAGGGGTTAGTGTTTGAAAGTTAGTCAGGATATGGATTTCCAACACCTCATGGTTAAAATAAAATCAATGCCCTCTATGCTTCCTGTACATAATAGGTGCTCAGAAATATTTTTCTTGGCTAAGTAAAAATTCTTTTGCAGAAATTTTCAGAAATTAACTTGTAGAACTGCTAAAATTTTCTATTAACTTCTGGTGGTATGAATTTTTAAAAAATGACATAGAGGAGATGAACTTATGTGCCTTTAAATTATTACTAATTTTTTAAAAAAATTATTTAAATCCTATTTTAAAAGGTTTACCTTTCTTGTTGGCAAGGAAGGAAATTTGAAAGCTCATGCCCCTGTCTTCGCTACCTCATGGATTTTGACAGAAATCTCCCTTCTGAAAGGAGATTAGTTGAGGTAAAATTTCAAATAAAATCTCATGAGTCATGCACATGTCTGGTGACAGGAAGAAGAATAGGATGGATGTACAAATAGGGAAAGTAATGGAAAGGGAACTACTTAATTTTTTCCTCTCATCTTGATCAGGAAGTAGTCCTTTCTCCCCTAGGTTTATTTTTTCAAACAATATATTCCACTGACAAGTAACTTAATGATGAGTCACTTTTAGGAGGAAGAAATTTGATTCTCTAAATACTTAGTTCTTTGTAGTTAGCAGAAGTCCAGCAGTGATATTTAAAAATTATTCTGTTTCTGTAATTCAGCTACTCTTTAAACCAAGAGGGCTATGTATGTGGAGTGCTGTACACCTATGTGATAACTCATGTCAACCATGAACTTACTACAAAATCTCAAATGCTTCCCCACATAAATCAATTCTGAGATCTAATAAGCTAACTCATTAAAATTTACTTGAGATTCCTGTAACCTTTTCTCAGGAAGCAAAAGCAAGTATAAAATGTGTAGTTTTTTTTAATGTGTGCAAAGCTTTGATTCTAGTCTATTAAAGAAATTCTTCTTTGTGAGCAGTTGAAACATGTGGCAGAGAGTAGGTGAGAAAATCATGGAATTTTGGAAGTGTGACAGAGTAGATTAGGGTAAATTATAGTAGATTAGGGTAAATTAGAAATTTGTCACAGACTGTTGATGGAGGATATGCCAGACGGAGTCAGATTTTCCCAGTGTCTAGGCAATGGTGTAGTTTAAAAATTAGGTTCCTTTAAAAAGTCATCAGACTCAAGAGACAGCCCACAGAATGGGAGAATATCTTTGCCAGCTACTCATCTGATAAGGGACTAATATCCCAAATCTACAGGGAACTCAGCCCCCAAAGAATTAACACCTCAATGAAGAAATGGGCACATGAATTAAACGGAATCCTTAAAGGAAGAGGTACAAATGGCAGTAAATACATGAAGAAGTGTGCAACTTCCCTGGTTATAAAAGAGATGCAAATCAAAACAAGGCTTAGATTTCATCTCACCCTAGTTAAAATGGCCATAATCAAGGGTCATAACAACAACAAATGCTGGCGAGGATGTGGTGAAACAGGAACCCTTATACACTGCTGGTGGGAATGCAAATTAGTACAACCACTGTGGAAAGCAGTATAGAGATTCCTAAAAAAAAAAACTAGAGATAGAACTGCCATATGATCCAGTGATACCACACCTGGGCATCCACCCAGAAGAACATAAAACAGGATACAGTAGAGACGCCTGTACACCGATGTTCATCACAGCACTACTCACAATAATCAAGCTCTGGAAACAACCCAGATGCCCTACAACTGATGAATAGACCATGAAATTGTGGTATATATACACAATGAAGTATTACCCAGCCACGAGGAATAATTACATGGGGCTTGATGGTAAATGGATGCAATTGGAGGACATAATGTTAACTGAAGTTAGCCAGGATCAGAAACACAAAAGATGCATGTTTTCTCTCACATGTGGAAGACAGATCCAAGGATAAACTTATACACAAAAAGAAGCATGATCATATACAAACTCAGTTGTAAAACATGTTTGCAACAGTGGAATTCAGGGAAAGAGAGAAAGGAAAAGAGAATGATAGAGCAACACTAATATTATATACTGTAAGATGTGAAGGTAGATGATATAAGGATGTGTTTTGAAAGCTGTTGAAAAATGGGGGGAGTGTGGGAGGTAAAGGGGTAAAAGAGAGTATTTGAAGGAATTGAACAGATCAAGGCAAAGCATACCCACAGTGGCATGACACCCCTTCAAACATCAACTCAAATAATAATGAAAACCAGAATTATACAATAGACACAGTGTGGGCATGGGGGTACTAGTCGGAGGGGAGAGGGTGAAGGAAGGAGATTAAGGTGAGGCTATATGGTTGATGGATTTCATATATCTGTGTGAAACAGAACTAAGAAACCTCTTGCAACTGTGTTAAGTGGGGTTGGGAGAGGGTTGAGGGGGACAGACGATGGGAGCAGTGTAACTAATGTGCCCCCCATATAATGAACATATTCTAATAAAGAATTTATAATAAAAACAATTAGATTCCTTTGAAAATAGCATTAACATTTTTGGTCACTAGGTGGATTAAACTCGCTTCTCCCAAATGTGGTACCCACAATAGTGAGTCAGTCTGCATATGTTGTAGCAGGTGGAGTGCTATTTATTGCTGACAATTTAAAAATCTGTATTTCCGGTTTTTTGAAGAAATCTCATGATATTACCTTGCTTAATAATGTCCAACAAATCTTTATCAACTTCAGAATGAAGGAAAAACTCCTTAGCGTGTTGTACAAAACCTTCTGCCATCTGATCTGTTGCTCAGACCTCATCATTTAATGCTACTACCCAGCTGGATCCTCTCTCTTTCCTTTACACCATCACTGTATTTACAGTCCTTTTTTATTGCACTCAGCACCGTAAAGATTTACTCATAAATTCATCACCTTGAGGACAAGGGCCATGGTTTATAAATCTTTACATGAACAGCACCTGGTATATAGTTGGAGTGCTGTAAATGCTTATTAAATTCATAAATATGTGCTCAGTCTTTTAAAATATAGCATAACTGCCAACTAAGTAATGTATTTGATATGTGTGATAGGCAGGATTTTGTGAAAGAGCTCAAAACCCTTCACCTTTGTACAATCCCATTACCTTTAGTGCAGCATAGGATGAAATATCATGCCCGTTTTATAGAATACGCATATAATTATCAATTTTATTTTATGTACAAGGGAAATTGTCTGTGTGGATATAATGTAATTACATGAGGCCTGTAAAGCCAACTTTAGTGATGAAGACAAATCAGTGATCAAAGCTTGAGGGGGATTTGATGTCCTTTTCTGGTTTTGAAGTGGAAGAGACCACATGCCAAGGGATGTGGGTGGCCTCTAGGAACTTGGAGCATCTTCTTTTTGACAACCAGCAAAGAAATGGATACCCCAGTTCTACAATTAACTGCAAAGTAACTGAATTTAGAAAACAACTTGAATGAATTTTGAGCATCAGGAAGAGTTGCTCACGCCCTGATTTCAGTCTTGGGAGAGACAAAGCCCAGAACCCAGTCAAGTCATCCCAACTTTTGACTTCCTCACTGTGATGCAACAAATGAGTGTTTTTTAAAGCCGCAAGTTTGAATTAACTTGCCTTGCAATAATGGACAGCTAGCACACTTAGTGTGCAATTTCATCAGTTAAATTAGATACATATGTTATGCTCTTTTTTTGTTTATGTTTTTATTTTGGTTTTATGTTTGTTTATTTAATTTATAGTTGATGCTTTTTAACTAGATCAGAACATTTGGTTATTTTCATCAAGTAACAAATTGTGTTGGGTATATTCTATGTCTCATATACTATGCTGAGCTATGGTTGAAATTCAGTCCTGTATATAATGTATGTAATCGGATTAGCTTGAAATATCAAAGAAGTGAACACAATAACCTCTAAGATTGAATATTTGGGGGATTCTGCAGTAAAAAAATACATTTGTTTGCTTATTAAGTTTCTGTTTGATTATCTGTCAAATATGACTCTTGCAGTTTTGAAGACTTTTTGGATGATATCCTGTTTATCATGTGTATTAAAATTTCTATCTGATACATTTAAAGAAATGTTCACTCATTTTTATCTTTTCTAATGTTTTAATATTATTCTCAGGCTAAAGAATCAATCATACAGTTAGAAATTCAAGTAGTATAAATTCTGTAGTTTTAGAATGGCTAAAGTGTGTTAAGTAAGGCATTCTTTTATTGAAACAATATATGTGTTGGAAAGAATGATACATTAACAGCATGAAAGCATAAACATAACATTATCAAAATGTGGAATTTATAACGCCTTTTTTGTTGTTGTTTTGTTTCCTTATGGTTCTGGGGGTCAAATCCAAGTCTTGCACATGCTAAGCAAGCACTCTGCCACTGAGCCACATCTCCAGCCCTAGTTTAGGACCTTGTAATGAGATGTATCAGGCAGTAGCATGATGGTGACTTTTCACGATTTCAGTAAACTCATCAAGTATTTATCAAGAGCTTTAGAATGCAGTGGATTATAATAGATCCCATAGTATTTATAGACATTTTAGCCAGTAGCCAAGACCTAATTCTAATACAGAGAGAGCTGGCCATGCAGTAGGCTAGCCAGATAAATGCACTGTCACCAGGCATAAAGTGTGCCAAACATGTAGAAAAGCAAGATTGAGAAAATTGTGTTACCAAAATTTCTCTAAAGGTATGCGTGATGTGTGGTTAAAATGAACATCTTTTAGTAGTTTCCTAAAGATGAGAAAGAGGATCCCCAAAGCATGTGCCATCCTGCAGGGCTTGTGTTTTGAAGAGTAGAATGAGAAAAATGGGAACTGGAGAGTTTTGACCTCCTGAAGTGTAGTGGTTCTTTCAGTGATCTTCCTCATTCCCTATATTGAGAATAAACCAGTAAATTCAGCATAGGACTAAGTCTAAAGCATGAATAAAATGTAGAAGTAGAATGTTAGCACCATGGTAAACCATGGCAATTACTATAGTAGATGATGACACTTGGAAAAAGTGAAGTTACATTTTTTGCAGAAAGACTCATGGTAAAGTGGGAAGCAATGAGAGAAAAGCATAGGGGCCCTGGCCAGGGATGAGAGCAAGTGAGACAAGCCCACCTGGCAGAGAGACTGAATTTCTGCCAGAGAAAGATTTTAAGTTGACCTAATAGACAATAGGGAGCTAGTCGTTTTTGTTAAACATGTGGTGCTAATTAATTGAGGACACTTGGAAGTCAATCAACTGTTCAGCAACAAGTTGGCCATGGAAAAGTTTTAATAAGGAGCATGTGCTGTGGAGAAGTGCTTTCCAAATAGGCTTGATAAAAGTCGCCAGGATGCAACTGCTGAGAGCAAGGGTGGCTCAGCCCTTCTTGGGGGTACTTATGTTTCCATGGGTTGAAATAGAAGCAGCATTTTCACAAGCTCACAGAATGAGTTTTCTTTATTTAAAACTCTCTTCAAGGTAGTTAGAAATGTTAGTCGGTGAGCTTCATCTAAGCAATTTAACAAGGACCACTAAACAGCTTTAAAAGAATTTCCTACCCTTTTTAGTCTTTTTTCTTTAATTGTTTTATGAATTATAGTATCTATAAAAGAGGAAACACTTGTATAGATTTAAATAAAATATTCCAAGAAATTGTCAATATTAACAAATGGTTTATAATGAAATATTCAATCTTTGCCTTTTATACTTTGTTATCAACTTTGATATCATCAGAGGGTTTTCATTCTTCTGACCAGTAGAGGGAGCAAGAACTCTTGATATAAATAACTGTCTTTTTTCCAGGCAGAAATAACATCACTAAATTACACTATATAATTGAATTAACATACCCTTGAATTTATAATTAATATACTGGAAATGAAACTTGGTTATATTTCTTTGATAATTTATAACTTGGACTTAATACATTCTTTATGATATGCCTTGTTATAAATTGCCCAATGTGAACTACTTTGGTAATGACAACTAAATGGTTGTCATTACCAGGATAAGCATGGCCTTTTGCACACTTTCCTCCTTTTTGAGATATCAAATATGACTTGCTTGCTTGAGACCCAGTTCAGAAACAAGTCTAGTCAATCCTTTTCAAATATCCCACCTTTCAATTTCTATAGCATGCTTAGGTCCCTGTTTTATAGCACTTACTACAACTATTTCATATCTATTAGAAAAAGATATGACTTTCATTATTTTATTAGATTTTAATGGAGTTGCCAGAGAAAATACAGAATTTCAAGTTAAATTTGAATGTTAGATGAACAATAGCTTTATTTTCTAGTGTAAGTTTGTCCCATGTAATTTTTGAGACATTGTTAATACTAAAATTTATCTTATCTAGGCATTTCACTGGGCATTTTGTATTTTTATTTGCTGAAAACCCCACAACTCTAATAATAAACACTGATTGCAGAGTGTTGGTCTCGTTTATCTTTACAACTTCAGAGGACCTTGTCAACTCATAGTGGTTTCTCAATAAATGAAAGGGTCAAAATGTTATATATAACTAAGTTATTGGAAGATGACGGCTAGTACTTTTGAAGACAATACCTGCTTTTAAATTGTCTGCATTAATATTGGATTATTGTGCAGACATTGAATTTTTATTCACCCTAAAAAAGAAAATAGTTGTAAGAAAGAACCTTGTGCTAAGTAGATATTTAAGGATTTAAAAATAAAAATTGGAGGAAACACTAAAAGATATTTGAGTGCCTTAAAATATCTCTTTGAGTTGTTAAGAAACATTATCTAGGTTAAGAAAAGTATCCTGCAAAATGATTATGAACTCCTTATAAGAAAAAGTATATGATTTTAAAAGATGTATTATGTGTTGAATCAAGACATAAGTTATAAAAAGATGGTACCAGTACTATTCATTATTTAGAATGAGTTCATTCCCTTAGTTTGACCTAAAGATGAAAGAAAAAGTATTGTGTATCTACTATCCTGTTTAAGTAAATACATTTTATATACTTAATTTAAAACATCGATAAGTCTGTTTACCTTAAACCGAACCCAGAGCATTTTCCCACAAATTTCTTAAGCATTTGACTTACTTATTACTTACTGATTTAGAAATAATAGAGCTACCATTCATAATTTCTGTCATCAATGTGTTAATACTATGCAGTCTCTAAAACATCCTTCTGGCAGTTTCAAGTCTCAATTTGAACAATCTCAGGAACAAGTTCCATTATACTTAGCACGATATGACATTAGTAGGTAGGGAGATGAAAATACACTGATACAGTCAACTTAAGAGAACAGCAGTGTACAGCAGGCATATACACACACAATTGCAAGTGACTGAAAATTGAAAACAATTTCAAGCTGATTATCTCAACAAATATAATTCACAACAATGTGATACAATTCTCCACCTATTAGTTAACATTTTCTTTTAAAAAAGTGATAAAGTCAATGTTAGCAGCACTTCACAGACTGTTGGTGGGAGTGAAAATTGGTGCATCCAGTCTGGAAAGTACCTTGGTGGTGGTTATGTATAGGTATACATATGTATATGGTTATGTATGTATGTATGTATGTATTATAAACCTTCAAAAGTTCATACGCTTTACCTAATAAGAGTCCTTTCATAAGTTCTCACACTAAGGAAATGTACAGAAATTCATACAAAGACACATATGCAGACATTTTGAGAAAAGAAGAGATGGTATAGTTATTGGTGGCAAAGCCCAGCAGAAGTGACCTTCAGAGTTCTCATTGCTGGCTTGCTTCTAATCCTGGTGGTCAGGCTGTATGACTCAAGGTTTGCTTTTTCATATGGGACCTTTCCTAGGACCCTGCTGTTTCTTCTTGTTGAGACCTCTGTCACCTCCCACCCTAATCTACCCAGCCCTTTCCAGCAGATGGCCTCATGAGGTCACAGGACTTTATGTAGGAGGCCTGCCCTTCTATTCCTGTGGCCTAGAAAGACAGACTTCTTTTTTTCATCCCTTTTCAAGGTAGCAGTTGATACACATGGGAGGTTCAAAGATTGGTAACGATGTGTTCATGGACACTTATCCCTCCAGCAGGTCCAGAGGAAGCACAAAGAACCAGTGGAGAAAGTGGATGTTTGGTTTGATTTTCTGACTATTCAAGGTTGCTAGCAACAGATTCAGTCTACTGCTTCTGAACATTCCTCCTGTCCTAATTCCTTGGGCTGAGGGAGGAAATAATTATAGATTTTTTTATAACTTACTCTCTGAAAATGAGGTCCAGGTGACCCCTTTGTCAACAGGATCATATGTATGTTATCTTCCTTGCAGACATTCAAATTTGAAATGAATTTTCTGGAAAAAATTATAATTGACTAATCTTTCAATTTAAACAAAATTTGGAACTACTGATCCTAAATTGAACATCTTCTCCTGATGGCTTACTGGTTTCTTTTCTTTAAATCCTTAAAAATCATGCAATTTTATAGCTCTTTTTGTGTTCTAACAACTTTCATTATTCTTCCAATTTATTTAATTATTTCTTTCTACTTTATTACAATGGGATAATATATTCCTACATAATTCCTTACTATCATTAAAAATTTAAAATATCAAGTATCTGATCCTTACCTGTTCAAAATGAATCCAGATGTTCACCTATTGACAAGGTGCCAGCTTTTTTTCTGCCATAGATTTAACTTAGGAGAATAAATTTGGAACAATCCTGCAGGGACCGTTGGTCACAGATGGCTGAGTGATGATAAATCCTCAGGTTGGGATGGAGCCCTTCTGGTTTTGCAACTCTTGAACCGATTTTAATAACTTAAAATACTTTGCATCATCCAAGTAAACAAAAGGTATCTCTCAAGTGTTTCTTTTAAAATAAAAGATATGAAATTAATTTGTGACACTGAAATTTAGTTCTATCCTAACGCTATACTTAAGTATCTTTTTTTCCAGATAATTGTTCCTGCCTTCCAAACTATAAAAGGGCTAAGTTTCTTTAGCTTTAAAACAATCCCTCTACCTGTAGAAAAATTTTGTTTTTATCCCAAGCCAAGTTATAATGGTCCTTTTCTTATTCATCGTCTTCCTTGTCACATGACATTATAATTATTGTCTCATACATCTGAGCTTCTTAGAGGTGCATGTCCTCTGTTTGGCAGAGTGGCTGGTATTAATAGGTGCTCAATAAAAGTTGGAAGATAGTCTTTTATTTTCCTGTGGCTTATATTAAATCATTTAGATCGTCCTATAAAAGCATTTAGTAAATATTGAGTCATATGAGTTAAAATATTTTTAACTATTTCTCTTATAAGCAAAAGAGAAGTTATGTATTCCTGATTGAAAAAAGAGTTTAAACACCTTTTCTAAATGTGATTTATGACATTTGAGAGCTTAGAACTGTTTTTATCTGTTGTTAATTTGATCAATCAGGGCCTAACTAGAACCTGATAGTATGTTAAAATTAGGATAATTCATGTGTGACTGTGGGTGTTTTGCAAAGGAACTATACAAAAAATGGTCAGATAGTAGAGAAAGTCCGAGAGATCTTACAGTGATTTGGGGCTAGCAATAGAAGGAATATGGCTACCCCAGGACCAGTGGAAAGAATGGAGATGGGGTTTTTGAAACTGCTCAGAGAAAACAATGGGTTTTGAAGACTTCCGGAGGGTCATGATCATTCTGAGGCAACCTAAGTGTACTCTATCCTTCTGATCTGCTGGAGTTTCCAACTGGCCAAGAGCAAACCTAAGGGGAGGGTAGGAGATCATGTTGTTTTGGTTCTTATTTGTTGTCCTTCCAAGTCAAAGGACAGGGTGGAGGTTGGATCAAAGGGACAGAGTAATGCTGTTTATTATAGTGGATGCACCTTCTCTGTTGATATCCATATTGTTGAAAGAGATCCCCAACCAGCCAAATGTTCACTGCAGCAGGATTTGTATTGCATTTATTTTTCTTAAACTGAAATTAAAGCAATCCTGGTCTTCAGGACGTGCACAGGGAGACAAGATACGATGGGCCTATGAAAACCTTTGATTGCATATTATTAGCTCAATTGTGGGCAAATTGTGTACCCCAGATTGTATGCTTTTGGCCTCAGGTCTGCCTGCATATGAGAATTCAGGACCACATTTGCACTGATGGGATATTTCATCCCATAGGGGAATACATTTCTCAATGCACTGAAGTGCTTTCCTCTTGCAACCCTCTTTTTTAATAATGTGGAGAGATTTCTCCATGTAGGTTCACTGCGGATTGCCTGCAATATGCATTTTTTTCAAGTGCTTTATTATCTTCATCTACCATCTTCAATTTAAATTTCAGTAAATGGTGCTTCAGGTCTGTGAAAATTCTCTTTATGCTCTGCATTGGACTTAAATATATAACAATTTTCACATATCTGGCTAAAGAAAATATTGATGTCTAAATAAATTTGAGAATAGAAGATTTTATACGCATTGATTTTATCACACCACAGATAGGAAGCGTATATTTGATACATGAAATTGGCACACTGACATAGCAAATAAAAGCCTTAAAAATATGAGTGTGCAGAATAGAAAACATAGTTTTTTGTTTCTGACAAACATGTTAGTGGCCTTCAAAGAGGAAAAGCAACCAATTTAGGCAGTGGTCTCTTGACCGTAACTAATAATTTAGAAATCACTAAACAAAGTGCAAAAATGGAAGAGTTAAACTATGATGTCATCATAACACTATGTCCCATCCTTGTTGAATACACAATAAGAAACACATGAAGTCCTCTGGAAAGAGTAATTAGCATGGCCAGCAAATTGACCAACATGTTTTAAGGAAATCTTCATGCCGTGAAAATTGGCATGAAATGGGAGAATTCCTTTCCAAACACAACCAATTAAAAGTAAAACAAGAAAAATTACAAAAATTAAGTAACTCATATCTATGTCATAGTTGGTGTAGGTTTTGTCACAGATAGGACTGTGTTTTTATTAAAAAGTAACAATTAAAAAGTAACTATTTAGGCAATATCACACTTTGCTTCACTGCATATGTTTTAAAAGTAAATAGAATATTTAACATTTTAAACAGTTATGAAATCAAATTTAAAAATTTAAGATGAGACTTTTGTAGAGAATAAGATTCTGAGTCAAGGCAGTCCCAAATGAACCAATTACATTTTTTAAAAGGGATAGTATAGTATAATGGAACTCCTCTGGGAATAAAGGAAATCTAAGATCTCATTCATAATACTTTTGTATTAAGTTGGAAATGTGGTTAATAGCTTGAGATTTGGAACCTGACCACCTGCATTTGAATCCCAACGCTACACTTTTAGCAGCTGCAGAGCCAGATAAAATTACTAAGCCTCTCTGAACTTCAGTTTTCCTATTTGTAAAATGGAATTCTCACATAACTACTAAACAGGGTCTTAAATGGATCTTAAAGTGTTTGGTATATTGTAGTGAGATATGTTTATTTATTATTGTTAATTGCTGAATTGAGTACCACTTTATTAACTGTCTTATGTCACTGTGTAGGTTACTTAATTTCAGTTTAATTAACCATAAAATCAGTGGGTGCCTCACCTAATTCTGAAAACTTTTATGATAAGCCTATATTCAACACTAGACATTTTGATAAATATTGGAAAGAACATATAGAGTAGGAGAAAAATAGTCCCACCTATTATGAAAATTTAGGTCAAACAGACAATGTGATACTCTGATGAGTAAAGCTTGTGGTCACATGGCTGAGTCTAAAGGATGGAGGAGGCCTAATTCTTGCTTATGAATGATTCTAGCTTCCAAACCATCATGTAAGTCTTGCATTTCTTCAAATTATCAAGCATGCTATCTATGTCTTATTTTTCAAGTCCTGGAGATCCCTAAATGTTTAAACTTTGTGTCAATAATCCTCAAATGTATAGAGAAAATCACAAGACTGAGGATTCCTGATAGACACACTCCCTAGAGAAGAGCATGTGTAGTGTGATTCCATATTTCAACCCTTCCTTCCCTATTCCTATCATCACTGTCTACCAATGGCTGACTGCCATGACTGTATCATGTCATGTGCTTGTTGGGGTACTCCCTTCAGTGTTCAGGATGAGGACTAGAAGATAGAGGATCTCCAGATCCTTATCGTCTCAGTTCTCTTAGGATCCCTCTTAAGTCAACATATTCTGAACAATTTTTATGAATGGAAATGCAATTTGATTGACACATTCTTATTTTAAAATTTGTGTCTGTTAACATACTAGGAGTTCTTTCAGATCTGATTGTATTCTGTAACATTTCTGCTCATGTTCCTTCATGTTTTCATGCCTTCTTGGTGTTTAGCTATTGTTTAGTTGCATTGTTTAGTTGGTGCTAGATATTACAATTATGTAATTAATCTATAGAAATAATTTCAAGCATAGGATGATATTTATCCATGTTCCTGAGAGCTTTTGAAATTTGAGATCATCTTAGATGAATTTCCAAGTCTTAGATGCTCTGAAGTTAAACTGTCAGCATCCAGTTCACCCTTACTTCTGACTTCAGGGATGCAGAACCTTAGATTCCCAACCTAAAGAAATTCCCTGCTCCCCAGTGTGAGTGTTTTGTACTCAATTCCTTTCTTTGTCCTACTGGACTGCCGAAGTGCTTTAGTCTCTCATTGACTATCTCTGGAATCAGTGTTACTTCTAGTAGAGAAGGGGCCTTAAAACCAAGACAGAGGAGAAAAAAAGGGAAAGGGAGGGGAGATGAAGAAAAGAGAAAGAAAAAGGTATATGAGCAAAATTTCTCTCACTGAATGAGTGTAGGCCATAAGATACAACAAAAAGATCTAAAACCATGGATGAAAGTAGGGATTTGAGGTCTGTCTTGAAGCTCATTGAGAGTTACTAAAAGGCCTTCACCTCTCCAGAAAACTCATTGACCAATCTGCACAGAAAACAAATGCCCAGCTTGCAGATGATAGCACTATGAGTGAACTAGAATTCCTTTGCAAACATAATGAAGGTAAAATTAGGAAGTGAAGGGGATGGAGAGGAAGGAAGATAATAGGGCAGGATGGAAATTTGGAAATATTTTTGGTTTAGATTTAGACTTTGCTATTGTCTGAAAGTCTCTTCAAAATTCATTTATTCCTAATCCCCATTGGTTAATCATTCTAATGTTTTAAAACTCTTTGCTTACCCTGATTGTGAACTTATTCTCATGTTTTATTCTACTAGAATTTTATATTTTCAGATTTTATGTCTATGATTCTACTCAAATTAATTTTCATATGTGGAGTGATAGTTGTCTCCTTCTTAGCACCATTTCTTGAAAAAGTCTTTACTTCCTTATTGATGTAACTTGAGCTCTTGCATAAAATCAATTGATTCTGTATATGTGCAAATATTCTGGGCTTTCTATTCTGTTTCATCAGTCTATTCTCTTTTTTTTGTGGTACTGCAGTTTGAACTCAGAGCCTACACCTTGAGTCAGTTTACCAGCCCTTTTTTGTGACAAGTTTTTTAAGATAGGGTCTGGTATGAACTATTTGCCCAGGCTGGGCAGTGATCCTCCTGATAGCTGCCTCTTGAGTAGCTGGGATTATAGGCATGAGCCACCAGCACCCGGCTAATCTGTTCATTTTTATGACAATATGGTTGAGTCTAGATTAATACACAGAATAATACCAGTAAGTTCTAAATAAGATAGTCAGGTATCTCCAGAGAAACTGAATGTCAATTAATTAATTAATTATAAAAATCAACTCACTGGATTATGGAGGATTAGAAACCCCACTCTGCCATCTGCAAACTGGAGAACCAGGAAAGCCGGAAGTGTAACTCAGTCTGAGTTTGAAGGCCCAAGAACTCGGAGAACTAATGTTTGAGGGAAAGGGGAGATAGATATTTATCTGAAACAGAGAGAGTGAATTTGCCCTTTTCCTGATTTTTGTTCTATTCAGACCTTCCAATGTTTATGAAATTTTAAAATATTTTTCTTTCCTTATAACTCTGGGTGAAACCTTTAGTATATTGTTGTATGCAGGAGAATAAGTCGATATTATTATTGCTTCTTTCTTCATCATAAGGGATAAGATTTAAAATTTCACTATTAGGATAATTGCAGCAAATTTTTGTTCTTTTTTTTTAAATCAATGAGGAATATTGACTTTCTCAAACACTGTTTCTTTTGAGGTGATCATATGATGTTTCTCTTTTATTTTGATAAAGTATTGAATTACATTGATTGATTTTGAATATTAAAACAACCTGGCACTCGAGGAGGAAGACCACACTACTCAGTAATGATAAATTATTCTTTTGATATATTGCTGAGCTTGGTTTACCATATCTTAGTGAGTTTTATATCTATGCTCCGGAGGATATTCACTTAGAATTTAATTCTTAAAATGTATAAATTAGGTTTTGATTTTTGTAGGATTATATGGGTTTCATGAAATAGGTTGAGAAGACTTTTTGCCTGTTCTCTATCCTGAAAGATTTTGTGTAGGATTTTTATTATTTCTTTCCTAAATGTATGAATGAATTTAACATTGAATCTGTCTTGGCTAGAGATTGTGTGCGCGCACGTGTGTGTGTGTGTGTGTGTGTGTGTGCGCGCGCGCATGCTGTTTGGAAGTTGGAAATTACATACAATTCATTCATAGATATGAGTTACTTAATTTTTGTAATTTTTCTTGTTTTACTTTTAATTGGTTGTGTTTGGAAAGGAATTCTTCCATTTCATGCCAATTTTCAGGTTGTCAGGACATTTTTATTATCTTCTATTTCTTTATGTGTAACTTGAAAAATGTATTTGTATAATTGGTGGCAAAAATTCCCTTCTATTCCTGTTATTGGTACTTTAAACTTTTTCCCTTATTAATCTTCCTGCAGGCTTATCAATTGTATTAGTCTCAGAAAACCTGACTTTCACATGTTGATTCACTTTTATTAGTTCATTTCCTCCTTTATTTTCATTCTTACATACATATTGTCCTGGAAGTTGCAAGCCTTCAATAAATTTCAGAGATTCAAAACTGTTTCACCAGATAGATTTTGCGTACAATTGGTGTCTATGTAGGAAGGCAGATTCTTGTGTGTCCTACTCTTCAATATTCTCAGAATCCTCCATTTAAATATTTTGCTAGTTATAGAATTCTGGATTAGGGGTTGACAATTGTGGCTCATGAACCAAATCTGGTCAATGGCCTGCTGTGGTCTGCTCTATAAGCCAAGAATGATTTAAACATTTAGGTATGAAAAGTAAAAAGAATATTTGTCATGCATCAAACACTATTTTAAATGCTGTATATGTATTAACTTATTTAAGTATAAAAAGTACAAAAGACTATTTGTCACATATGGAGAACTATGATGAGTGCCTTATATGTATTAGCTTATTTAATCTTCACAATGAAGTTATAAGATAGGTTCTGATCTCCACACAGGCAACATTACATGGAACACTGAAAATACAGTTTGCTATTAGTCTGTGATATTCCTTATCAAGTCAAGAAAATGTCTTTCCATTCCAAATGGATGGTGAATTCTCTCTAACCTTTTTGGCTTCCATATAAATGTTTATAGTAAATCATACTGAGATTTTCTTACATTCCCTGAATAAGTCCTATTTGATCTTGGTGTGTTAGTTGTTTAATTTTGTCTTTATACGTTTTCATGTAGTTTTTTAAAAGATGTCCATTTTCGATCAAAATTATACTGATTATACTTAGTCAATGAATGAGTTGAATGTGAATTTATCCAGAAATAATTTTATCACCTTTGCATATTAACTTTCATTTTGATAAGCATTTTCTTTTACTTTGCCTCATCGATATTCTAGTGATATGAAAACTTAATATTTTAACAGGTTAACAGAGTATCCTGCATTTTTTAAGAAAAATATTAATATTAAAACCTGATGTAGCCAGATGCTGGTGGTTCATGCCTGTAATCCTAGCTACTTAGGAGGCAGAGATTAGGAGGATTGCAGTTTGAAGCCAGCCCAGGCAAATATTTTGTGAGACCCTATCTTGAAAAACCTTTCACAAAAATAGGGCTGGTGGAGTGGCTTAAGGTGAAAACCCTGAGTTCAAGCCCCAGTACTGAAGAAAAAAAAAACTGATCTAATTCAGCATAGCTTTGGAATCTATTTTGCCCTTCTCCTGAAGCTTTTGTTGGGATACATTTTAGGAATAGAGCAGTTTCCATCACAAAATATGTGCCCTTTGAGGACAAAGCCATGTTCCTTTTCTTTGTGTTCTAATATACCAGCACAGTGCATCATGGGCAATAAAATCTCACTGCGTATTTGTTGATAGATATACTTACTGTTGCTTAGGGGAAAGATTTTTTCTACTCATTAATATACTCATAATCAAGATTTTATCTTGATTATGTTTCTATACCTCTAGACAACCAAACCTAAGAATGACAACTGAGTCTGAAATGGAGGCAAAATTCTGGTTTTAAAACAGTAACCTGGTGAAAACATGGCTGTGAAGCCATTGCTTTTCTGTTACAATGTTGATATCAGGGATGCTTATTACTTCTCCGTGTTTTAATTAGAATAAAAAATATAGAGTGATCCATTAGACATGTGTTTTTGAGGTACATCACTTAGTTGTCTTATTTTTGATGACCTTTATTATTTAAGATAGATTTTTCAATGTCATTATCACATGGTAAGCATATTGTCTTATTAGATTTTTCTGGAATCCAGTCTTTTTAAATATGACAAAAATCTGCTACTAGCATCTTTTGAGCCAAAGAGTCTCTGTAGTCTATAAATTTAAATCTGATCTTAATATAATATATGCCTCCTGTAGATGGAAAAGATGTTCCTATTCACACTGGTATAGTTACTTTGGATTATGATTTTCAGTGTCACATTTTTTTAACTAAAATGTTTTAATTTTCTTTCATCAGAGCACTGCAAGCTTTATTTTTAGGACTGAAGATTTAATTCCAACAGGATATGTTTAGAACTCTCATGTACTGGCTTTCTGAAAACATTGAATTTCATCTTATTATGAAAAGTGTAAACAGGTTATAGCTCAGAAACAGGTGCTAGAAGACTCAGCTCTTTGAACTTCATAGGGATGTCTTCCAGCTGCGCACAGCAGACTGTTCACATGTGATTTCAAATAACACTAAATTAGAATCCAACATCTTTCTATCCCTTTTCCCTCTTTGTTTGTTAACTGGCAGTACACAGTGAAAACAATTCATATGTAAAATAAAAAGCATCCCCTTCCCAATTTCATCACACATTTCCATAGGAAACCATATGTCTAAGCAAAGGAATTCTTCAAAACAAAAATTTCATGAATATGATATTAACTTTGATTTATTATAAGTGTATTTAAAAATTCAACAGTGTCTACTGAATATCTGCATGTACCATGCATGTCTTTAAGGGCTAAGAATCCAATTGTGAACACGACAGCCAAGATTCTACCTCTTGCAGGGATTACATTCTGGGAGAGGGAAGTGAACAACCAATCAACCAACCAACAAACCAACTGTTATCTTTGGGTCACTGGAGTTCTGGGTTCTGTGAAGCTGGTGATTAGAAAGTTTTATGACTCATGTCTTTTTAGTTCCTTTTACTTAGAATAGTTAACTCTGCAGTTTATTATTAGGATACCAAAGGCATCTTTCCTCTGGAGAATAGGAAAGATAGCAAACCTACTTAACCCTGAAGGATCAGGGGAGTTAGGAGAAAACAACTTTCCTCTGGGGTGGAAAGGAATTTTTAAACTTGTTGGGTTGCTTCTGTCAGAGATATCTTTTATAGCAAGGCTAGTGGGAAACCAATATATTACTCATCTCGGTGATCTCCAAAATTAATGTCTTTAAAACTCAACCAAAAGCATGAGGAACTAGAAGATTTACCTAGTCTTCCCCTGGAAAAAATGCTGTAACATTCCATCAAACAAAGGTAAATATATATTTTTAAAAGTAAGAACATTTTACCACATAGATAAAATAACATTATCATACCTAACAAAATTTATTATAATTCTCTAGTGTCACCTAGAAGCCAATTCAAATTGTTCACCAAATGTACTTTACATTTTGTCACTGCAAGCATTATTGAATCTAGGTCATATATTGCATTGGATTGTCAGGTCCTATAAATCTCTCATTTGATCAAAAGCAATTTCATAACAGAGACTTATCATTGTTTTGTTGAATATTCAACCATCCAGACATTGTCTCATTTCTTCCTCATGGTGTTATTTAACTTATAACCCAATATCTTAATTTTAATTAGATTCTAGTTAAACATTTTTATATAGACTACATAAAACTGATAATATTTCACACTACATTTTATCTGAAAATGTGATACCAGTTGCCCTATTACTGAAACTAAAAATTGACCACTATATTAGGAAGATGACAGCCTTGTTCATTCATTGTATGTTAAAATTTAAATTTACAATCAAAGATAATCCATGTGGTACAATTTGGCACCTTGTGTATCTTCAGGTCTCAATGAACCTTTCATGTAATAGTCTCAACAATTTGTAATCCTTGTGTGAATATATAATTTCATTAAACATTGAAAGATACTGATACTTCTCTAATTTCTTCTTCTATGATTATTAGTTGGTTGCTTTCTATAAAATAGAGTTATCCTTTATGAATGGAGGTCACTGGGCACTCTGAAAAACATTTTCTATTGAAACATACATGTATTTTGTTTTTTTCTCTGAATTTTTAAATTTTCAAAGAGAATTGGTTTATTAGTCAATACAAAAGGTAAAAGTAAGTTCTTCCAGATTTTTCCCTGAATGAGTATTATTATGGATTCATGGATTGTTTTTGTTGATTCAATGTTTTGTTAAATATTCAACAACCAATAATCATGTCATAAGCTTATTCTTTTCAATGCTCAAATTGTCATATTATGGGCAACAGAGGACTTTTTTGGTGGTAATGTGGATTGAATTCAAGGCCTCTGGCATGCTAGGCAACCACTCTACCACTTAAGCCATGGCCCAGTCCTTTTGCCTTTAGCTGTTTTTGAGATACAGTCTCACTAACTTTGCCCAGGCTGGACCATGATCCTCCTGTCTCCACCTCCAAATTAGCTGGGATTATAGACATGAGCTATGATATCCAGGTAACAGAAGTCTTTTCCTATGTCCACTAGCTGGCTTTGGGTTATTTTGATATGATTTCATTGTAATAATGGTTAGGAAATGTTTTCTTAAGGAGGACACAGAATCACATCTCTGAAAAAAAAAACCTTGATAAAATAAATGGACTTCATTTGAATAAACAAACTCTCGCTCCTCCAAAGATACTGTTAATTTAATGGAAAAGCACTTAGAGAATGAACTGGGGGGCAGTAAATAGGACTATCATATATTTTTATAAATTAAATTTTATTGGAACACAGACATGTCCATCATTTAGGATTGCACATTGCTGCATTTGCACAACAGTACCATCTATTAATCTTGATAGAAACTTTGTGTTCTGTAAAACCTAAAACATTTACTAACTAGCCTTTTTCAGAAAATATTTGCTGACCTCTGGTTGCAACTCCCAAATGTAGAAATTCACGTAATATGATCTTTTTTGTTTAATGTTATTTCATGGGTTGGTCTTGTTTTCTCAATCACATTATTAGCTGCTACTTAAGAGCAAAAATGTGTGTATCTTCATATGCCTCAACACATAGGTAAGCACAGACATACCCATGGTTGGTTTACATGCTGAAATAATACCTTCACAGGTTTGTTTTAAACAACGGTTATTAATTTAAAGTAATGAAAGGTCGGGTCCATATGTATATTAGTGTGTTGGAATGATATGTCAATGCACTGGAAGTATATTTGTTTTTTGTGGTGCTGAAGATTGAACCCAGGACTCTCATATACTAGTGAAGCACTACACTGGAAGTAATGTGAATGAAAGTTGATTTTCTGTATCCTTCATGTTGGATTACCAAGATGGCTCCACATTTCTACTTACATACCATGTACCTTATAGAAGAGAATAGTTCCTTTTACCAAGTCACTGAAATAATGCAGTGACTATTTGTTGTTACTATTTGTAACACAACTAGATAAAATGAGATGACTTTAGTCTTGAGAATGAACTTTCTGTGCTGAAAAAGTCTCTGACTTTACAGGGAGGGATATGAAGGTCAACATCTGTGATTCTCAAGAAATTTTGCTAAGCTTGACATAAAAAGAGAGATAAAAAACAATTATTAGAAAGAGCAATAAAAAGTAGTGCACAATTTTGCTCTAAGGGAGACTACCACTGGGCCTACACTGAGAATTACTGGAAGGGTAACAGTTAGCTACTCATTATACACAACCTGTTTTACCTTTCCTATGCCCACTAGATTTGTATTTTGCCAATTTCACTAGGAGTCAGAGCAAGGAAGAGTTGTGCCCTTTGCAATGGGTTGATTGGGCCAGCTTGGCTCAATCTCTTTGGTTCTCTTGGGCTTAGTGGCTTTTTATTCTTGTCAGCATGCTTGAGAAAAGTGACAGCCAGTCATCTGTCAGGGATATTTAGGATGTTTTCACATCTTCACTGCTATAAAGAATGCTGTAGTAAACATGGAAATGCTAATATCTTTTCAAGATCCTGATTTCAATTCTTTGGGATAATACTCAGAAGTTAGGATTGCTTTCCTCCTCTAACTTATCTCCCGCCCTCCGCCCCCAAGAATGGAGAGAATGTCATCAATTTTCTGTCCTTGCATGGCTTTTTTTGTTTTGTTTTGTTTCTTTTTATCTTATTTTTTTTAAAGAAATTCATTTGGGTTTAATCATTTCACCTTGATATTTAATTTTCTTATTCATCCTTCCATCATTATTGATTGAATGTATGGTTTGGGGATATATAAAATATGAACATACTTCCAAAAATAAAAAAAACTAAAAGAAAATATGTGATATGGAAATACATAGTGTTTCTCACATATATCCCATTCATCCCTCTACTTATATCCATTGCATGTAACTGTTTCCTTGTGTTCTTCATTTTTGAGGAAAAGATAGGTACATTTTTGACCCATCTTTTGTACGTAAAATGTAAGATTATGTTCACGTTAAAAAAAATAAAAAGAGGTTAGGATTGCTGGATCATCTGACAGTTCTATTGTTGTATTTTGAGGAGACTTCATACTATTTTCCACAGCAGCTGCACCATTTTACATTCTCACTAACAGGGTAGAAATGTTCTGTATGTCCTTGCTAACACTCATCATTTTCTTTTATAATATTTCATTGTGCATTTAAATATTTGCGAGATTAGATCTCATGTTAAGCATTCTTACCACAATAAAATAAATTTTAAAAGGAAAAGCGACAGCCAAAGGTAGGTATCTATCATGGTGGTTAGTATTGTGATGAATATTTTGCATTGTGGAAATCACAGTTTAGCATCAGGGTTTGAAATAGTCAAATCTGTATGAGACTAAAATCTATTAAGTAAATACAATTTCTGTGTATCAAGCAAATTATTTCATGTGCATTGTTTATAAATAATGGAGCATTTTAAAATGAATACTTAAAGAAATATAGGCCTATTAAAATAATGCACCATTTGCCTACATTTATGCAGTTAGCAGAATTTACTATAAATATAAATCATTTCAAAACTGACTGCAGTGTTCCATAAGTTTAATGTGTGGATAATTTGTCAAGAAGCCTATTAACAAAACAACATAGAAAAAATACTTAGTAGTTTCATTTATTTTCCCCAAATTAGAATTATAAGCCATATTCCTTTGCTGTGTATATTTCATACATACTAAATTTTCTATAAAATTATATTTGGATATAATAGGCATCTGTATGCATTCGTATGTGTATGTATATGTATAGGTGTATATGTCAGAATATATGTGTACATGGTTGTCCCTCTATGTCTGTGGCTTCTAAAATTGGTTCAACCAATATTTTTTTAAATTACTTTTGTACTGAATGCATAAACTTCTTTCTTGTCACTATTCCTCAAACAATGCAGTCTAAATTATTTACACAACATTTACCTTAGACTAGGTATTCTAAGTAAAGTAGAAATGATTGCATTTATATATGAGTGTGCACAAAGATTATATGCAAATAGTACACCATTTTATAGAAGGAACTTGAGCATCTGTGGATTTTGGTATCCCCAGTGTGTCATGGAACCAGTATCCCACAGATACTAGAGGACAACTGCATATGTACACACATACACTTGTATGTGTATGTACGTATGCATACATACATATTTAAGAACTTAAAATAGTATATGTGCATATATGTATTTATATGCATACAGAAAGTTCTTAGTTTATGGAGAGGCTTTATTTTCCTTTTTACTGGAGGTTTATAAGTCTTAAATCTTGGAAACCCTAAATGGATAGTGATTTTTCTGCTCTGGGACTACAGCTCCTGGGTTAGTTCCATTTTGATGAAATCTGTCATTGATAAAAGAGAGTTCAAGCTTCTCTAAACCAATTAAAATGTTTTTGCCTCAGGAGGTAAATAAAAGCACATGATAGAACTAACCCAGAGTGGAGAGTGGTAATCAGTATAGTAGTTCAGTATTGAACAATATTGAATACTGTAACAATAACACCTAATAAATCATTCTGAAAGGTACATTGGATATATTTTTTTCAAGAACAAATAAAGTATACCCATGAGTATCAAAAGGATGCGTGTGTTTTTCTTATGGTCTATTTTAGAAAGTATTGACTATTTCTTCTAAAGTAAACTTTACATTCTTTCAATATATGAAACAATCACCAAAATATTTGAAACCAGTCATCTTATCTTTAAGTACATTATGAGTTGAGATTCAAATAAATTTAGGAGTTTATGTAAATCTAGTTGGAATCCTGCTTAATAATTAGATCCTATATTTAAATTTTTTTTTACAAAAGATGTTTAGTGTTTAAAGAAAAATGTAGCTATTATTAATTTTTATTTTTAAAATATATTTTTCGTTTACTTTCAAACAATAGAACTGTTAAAATATTTATATTTTCCAACAAAATTAATACTAAACTCCCAATGAATCACCAACTCAGTAAAGAAATGGGAAAATGAACTGAACAGACGTTTTCAAAGGAAGAGGTACAAATGTTCATAAAAACACATGAAGCAATGCTCAACATCCCTGTCCATAAAGGAAATGCAAGTCAAAACCACCTTAAGATTCTATCTCACTCCTGTTAGAATGGCTGTCATCAAGAACACAAACCACAACAAATTTTGGTGAGGATGTGAGGGTAAAGGAACCTTCATACACTGCTGGTGGGAATATAAATTAGTACAATTACTGTGGAAACAGTATGGAGGATCTCAAAAAACTAAGAATAAAACTACCATATGATCCAGCAGTCCCACTCTTAAGGATACACCCAAAGGAATATAGGTCATATTTCAATAAAGACACTTGCACACCCATGTTTATTGTAGCATTAATCACAATACAAAAGCCATGGAAACACCCCAGATGCCCTACAACTCATGAATGGATTAAGAAAATGTATTTATATACAATGCAGTTTTATTCAGCTATAAAGAATAATGAAATTTTGTCACTTGCAGGTAAACGAGTGGAACTGAAGAACTTCATCTTAAGTGAAGTTAGCCAGGTTTGGAAAGACAAAGGTCATATGTTTTCTCTCATATGTGTAAAACATATTCAATACTAATACAAGCATTATCATATATACATATAAATACACACAGAACACATTTCCAAAAGTGGGACTGTTAAGATGACTAAGAGAGAAGGAAAAAAATAATTATAGAGATTGGATAATAATGAAATACATATCTGTGTAGGAACAAGCAACATGAAATACACTGAAAAGTGTTGAACAATACAGGCTAGGGGAAATGGGTAAAGAAGAGAAGTGAAGAGGGTTAGACTGATTTAACCACAATATATATTTTTTAATATGTGAAGTGGTTTTTTTTTCATTTGTTTATTCACATGTGTGTACATTGATTGGGCCATTTCTCCCCCCTATCCCCTGCTCCCTCCCTCTACCCCCTACCCCTCCTTGCTTCCAGGCAGAATCTGTTCTGCCTTATCTCTAATTTTGTTGAAGAGAGTATAAACAATAATAAGAAAGACAAAGTGATTTTGCTTTTGAGATAAGGATAGCTATACAGAGAGATTCCTAACATTGCTTCCATGTGCAAATATGTTACAACCCAAGTTGATTCATCTCTAACTACCTTTTCTATAGTTCCTGATCCCCTTCTCATATTGACCTCTGTTGCTTTAAAGTTTCTGTATTAGTTCCTCTGTAGTGAGGACATCAAATGCTATCCTATTTTGGGTTTCTTACCTATCCCCATACCTCCCGTATGTGTTCTCCCCTTATCATGTGACCCAAGTCCAACCACATTGCTGTATTTGCCCTAGATCTAAAGTCCGCCTATGAGAGAGAACATATGATTTTTGGTCTTCTGAGCCTGGCTAACCTCGCTCAGAATGATGTTCTCCAGTTCCATCCATTTACTTGCAAATTACAAGATTTCATTTATCTTCATGGCTGAGTAGAATTCCATTGTGTATAAATACCACATTTTCTTGATCCATTTGTCAGTAGTGGGGCATCTTGGCTGTCTGTAACTTGGCTATTGTGAATAGTGTTGCAATAAACATGGATGTACAAGTGCCTCTGGAGTAACCTGTGTTGCATTCCTTTGGGTATATCCCCAAGAGTGGGATTGATGGATCATATGACAGATATCTGTTTAGATTTTTAAGAAGCCTCCAGTTTTTTTTTCCAGAGTGGTTGCACTAGATTGCATTCCTACCAGCAGTGTACAAGGGTTCATTTTTCCCCACATCCTTGCCAACACCTGTTGTTAGTGGTGTTTTTAATGATGGCTATTCTAACAGGGGTGAGGTAGAATTTTGTGTGGTTTTGATTAGCATTTCCTTTATGACTAGAGATGGTGAGCATTTTTTCATGTGTTTTTTGGCCATTTTAATTTCTTCTTTTGAGAACGTTCTTAAGCACAATATATTTACAGGTTAAATACCGAGGCCAATACCCACTGAAAAAGAAACAGACACCTAAACAATGAAGGACAGGAATGTAAAACAGATCATGTCAGTGAGAGGGTGGGGGTAAAAGCAGAGAGTTAAAGGGGGGTCAATATGGTTGATGTACTTTCTATACAAGTATGAAAATGGAACACTGAAACATGCTGAATTTACCTTAAGAAAGGGAAGAGGGTAAGAGGGAGAGTAATGGAGGGGATGAACAATTTGGGGTATAAAACATGTATATATGGAAATGTCACAATGAAACCCCCATATAACTATCATATACTAACAAAAATGTTTCAAAACAATGAAGGACAAGAAGGTCAAACAGGTCCTGAGTGGGGGTGGGTACCAATGAAAGTGTGGAGGGCATAAGGAAAGGATGAAGGAGGGTGAATATGGTATATGTACTTTATATTCATGTATGAAAATAGAACAATGAAACTCAGTGAAATTGTTCTGTGAAGGGGGAGGAGTGATGAGTGAGAAAGAGGGAGGTGGTGAATCTACTGTAAACACACATGTAAATGTCACAGTGAATCCCCTGTACAATCATAATATGCTAATAAAGTTTGTATTACTTTTTTCACAAAGGGCTTTTAGTGTTTAAATAAAAATGTAGCTATTCTTAATTTTTATTTTGAAAATATGATGCTTTTCATAGCATCATAGAACAATAGAACTATTAAAATATTTTTTACAAAATTGATACTAATGTTTGCTTCCGCATTTTATTACTGCATTTGGGTTAGAATTTTCCAGTATCTATTATTCAATGATAATTATGATGCTAGAATTAGAGGAAAATAATTTTTGACTAAGAACATGAACACAGTGAGTTTAAAGAAACATGCTTGCCTTATTCACTCATTTGTGCCTCTGTTCACTCACCCAATCTATCAATCCATACAGCCAATATTCTTTATTCATTCATCCCCCGTCTTTCCATCCTTCAATCTATCCATTTATCCACTCATCCACCCAACATCCATCCATCTATACATCCATCCACCCCATTATTTCATCTTTTTATTTAATATTTCTGAGTCTCTACTATGTCAGATGCTCTTATTTCTTTGGAAAAATGTTGGTAACTGAAAAAGGAAAACCCTGAAGTTGAAAGTCATTGTGGAAGAAAAGATATAGTATAAATGTTAGTTGTTTGTTTATTTTATGTTTGATGGGAAGCATACCTATTTGAGAGAAAGTATATTCTATAACCAGGGATTTAGCATTGTTAGCTAAAGGTAACTAGTTAAAACTTCGTGGTAGTTTTCTCTAACAGATTTTTATAAATATTTAGCTATTGTTAAGGGTTTGATGTTTGTATGAGAAAATACAATTTTCTCATAATTGTATGTATTGATTATTTAGTTCAATCACATAATTGCAATAATTTAAACTAGAGATAATATCTTTTTATACCAGAAGCTGAAAAGAATAGTGGGAAGGGAAAGAGGGAGAGAGTTTGGTTAATGGGTAGATAAGTCTTGCACAATAAAGTAACAGTCTTGAATTCATACCATACTTATGTGAGAATAGCTATTTCCTCACTTTGTTGACAACAGTAGGTATTACTATTTTTACCCTTGCTAATGTAAGTGGAAAATCTTTTTCTGATCACCTAATTAAAATTGTATTGTTTATTTATCATGTCAATCTTTAGTGTATGTTTAGTGGTCACTTGCACTCCTATTTCAGTAAAATGTGTTTGTGCTCTGATATCTGCCCAATATATCCTATTTGGATATATTGTTTTTCTTATTGATTCATTAATGCTAAAAGAACTAATACTTTCTCATTTATATGGTAAATAGGTTAAGCTTATTTTAATTTCTCATATATATGTATGTGATATATTATTTCTATATTACATTAATGTATATATATTAGCTTAATTCTTTATATGTTCAAATTTATTTATTAATACTTATAAATTCATTTTTTAATTGCTAGAGGTTATTATTTAAAAATATTTTCTGGTATTGTACAAATATCCTTGTCTATTTTATTCTGCTAAATTCTAATTTTTGCATTAAATTCTTTAATTTCCTAGAAATAATGTCAGTTTGAGCAAGGTAGAGAGTGCACTTTATGTTTTTAATATTTGGTCTTCCAGTTGTCCCAATAAGTGTAGGGATATTTTTGTAAAATAAAATTTATTGTAGAATAGTTAGTTTTAGGCTCATAGAAAATTCACAAAGATAATACAGAGTTTCTATATACCCCATACCCAGTTTCCAGTTGGTTATATATAATTTTCATCCTATAATAAATTGGTTTTGATACATTATATTAACTAAAATCCTTAGTTTTTTAGATTTCCTTATCATACCTAATGTCCCTTTTCTTTTGCAGAATCTCATCCAGGAAAGCCCTTTGCATTTATTCATGTCTTCTTAGGCTCCTCTAGGCTAAGACAGTGTCTAAGACATTCTGTGTTTTAAGACCTTGAAAAATTTGAGGAGTACTAGTAAGTCATTTTGTATAATATTCCTGAGTCAGGATTGTTTTCTGTGTTTCGTGTGATTGTACTGATTTGTAGGTTTGGGGAAAAAGTCCTCAGAGGTAAAGAGACACTTTCATAAGATTATATCAGGGTTATATATTATCAACATGTCTTGTCATTGATGATACTGAACTTGATATCATGTATTGGTGATGTCTGTTGGATTTCTTCACTTGAATTTATTCTTTTTCCATTTGCATACTGTATGTTTGGAAGGAACTCAGTATGTGCTATCTACACTTAAGAATTGGGGAATTATGGTTCCCCCATTTGACAACAGAATGGTTATATATATTATTTGGAATTCTTCTGCACAAGGGATGTATCTAGTGTCTGAAGTCTTTTAGTCCCTATTCCCCTCAAGAGTTGAAAATTGCAGACAGCTTTTAGGGCCACTTGGGTCCCCAAGACCAGTAGAACTGTGGTCTTAGGTCCCAGCTACAACTTGGTGCAGTCAGTTTTGGTCCAGATGTTTTTGAGAGTGACTATATATCTTTGAATTTTCTTTTTGGTGGTATTGACATTTGAATTCAGGGAAGGCACTTTACAGCTTGAATAACATGTCTAGTCCCTTTTAAACTTTTAAAATACATACTTTATCTACTATTGCTATGAATTTTGGGGGCAACAAAGTTTTTCATGTGAAGTCTCTTTAATTTTATTAAAAGACTTTCAGACAGACATTCATCTTTTAAAGAAATCATTCCTTCAATTTCAATGAATGAAAAGTGTGTTTTTGAAAACAGAAATGGATCATGACTTTTGTCCATTGTTTTTGAGCATGCATTGGATTTATCTTATTGTTTTCCTCCATTGATATATTTAATTATCCTAATAGATTTCTTAATATTATATCTTCCTTGCATCAAGGGAATAGTTCTATGTGAACATTCTTTTATCTACATCTATATATTAAATCTGTATATATTTCACATTTTCACTTAATATTTTAGTTAAGATTTTGCAAATATATTCACAGATGATATAAGTTGGTCTATTGCTTTTCCTGTTCTTTAACTTTTTACAGCAAGATTATTCTTGCTTTGTAAAAGAAATTGTGATACTTTCCTCTTTTTCTCCTGCTATAGTGAGTATATCACTCAATTATTCAGGAAGACCCATTTTTTTCCCAAATCAACATTAACATTTTCAGCCTAGGATTTCATTAGTGCTTCACAGTGCATGCAGAACTCATTTGACTAATAAATATTATATTTTTTACCTAGTCACACCTAGAAATGTCTACAACCTTCTTGGTTTAACATGTAGTATCAGAACAAGCTGTATTACCAAGATTCTGACACAAAACTGTCTGTGAATTTCAATGCTAAGCTGCAGCAACTTCCCATCTAAAGCTACATGAGGCCTGGTTGCAGCCATCCTAGTTGGTGTTGTTTGTGTGCTGACCCTGTGCAGCCAGTATTTGCTTATTGGTTCCTGAGTGGCCAACGTCTGTGAGCCACACTGTCTCCATCACCTTTACTGATACTCATGTTGCTTCTAGTCTTGCATATTTGATAAGGCCTTCAACACTGCGTAAGTAGCATCGTGCCCATGAATTGTATATTTATGGTCTGCTGAATGCAGCCTGCCTCTCTCTCCTGTCTGGGCAAAGCCACCATAAGATTCAATGATCTTAAAATGCAAAATCTCCATGCTACTTTTATGGAGGCAAAAAGATCTAAAAGCACAAATGAGAAAAAGTCAGAACTGTGGTCCAATAAAGTCTACAAAATGCTGAGCGGACTGTTTAAAGCCCCAAAATGAAGTTACATTCCCTACCTGAATTCAGCCCTGCTCTTTCCTTATTGTTACCCCTGAATTTGAATCTTTATAGTTTTATAGTTTTCTCAGTTGCTGCCCAAGGAATTAATTTTAATACTAGTCTTATCCCTTACCCTCAAAATTTCCAGTCCTGAGTAGAGCCTGGTGATTTAAATATCATGGCTTTGATGAGACAGGAGAACATAGCTGTGTGTGTGTGTGTGTGTGTGTGTGTTTCATAGGCTGAACATAGTCTTCCCAAGTTTGTTTCATCTGGCAAGAAAGAGTTACTGTGAGGTAAGAAGTCAGATCATTCCGGGAACTGCTGTTCTGAGTGTGGGATAACATCAGGAATGGGGGGTGGGTCTCTTCTCCATCCTCCAGCCTTTCATAGCTGGTTGACTTATGCTTGCTGTTAAAATATACCACATACTTTTCTTACTATAATCATTTTTCCCTATTGCATTGGAATAATTGCTGCCTATATTGTTTTGATTTTCTGCAACTTGAGTTTTGTGTTCTACTTTTGAGTGTTCATTTCAGTGTTTGCTTTATTTTGGCCCATTTTATCTCAGTATGCTTTATTTCTAGAGTGTTCTGACACTCTATTCTTGTTTTTTGGTGGGTATATCTTCCCGCATTCCATGGGGTTATCCATTTCTCCACTTGCTTTGCTGCATTTAATTCACATTTTCTCCAGTTACTTCACCTTCTATTCATGCTCAAATGAAGGGATATTTCCTGATAAAGATTTACAAGCAAATCTTATAAATAAATGACTTTTCATTCTCCTTTTTAACTGATGGGTATGATTGATAGGTACATTATTTC
Organism: Castor canadensis; assembly: GCF_047511655.1. Taxonomy (NCBI): domain Eukaryota; kingdom Metazoa; phylum Chordata; class Mammalia; order Rodentia; family Castoridae; genus Castor; species Castor canadensis. The sequence goes on along the minus strand of NC_133400.1, from coordinate 80,407,086 downwards.
CTTTTTAAATGTATGAGTGTAGAGCAAATTTGAATTTAAAGGTTCTGGTCAATTCTCTAGTTTTTATAAGATTTTTCTTTTGAATAATTGAAGCAACATTTCCCAGAAACATTGGTGGATGAGGAGACAATGAGTCAGAAGGAAAAGGGGAGAAATGACACAGAATCAACTATGCAGTATATCACCTACAGTAAGAAAGACATATTTACTAGATTTACTGGTTGAAAGGTTTATAAGTATCTGAGTCTTGGGACAATGGTGGGAAGGATATAAACTATTATGGAATTGACTATTACAAAATGATGTTATGTAGATCGCTACTTTGGGAATCAGTAATCTGTGTATGCTGTAATGAAATAGCTCAGAGTATTTCATACTTTTTGGTCATGAGAAGCATCCTGGAGAAAACCAATTTATTCAGGCTCTCTAGTTAACCATTTATGAACTGATACAATAGGCATTTAGCTCTTGAGCATATTTTAAAATTACTAGCTATAGTGGGTTTTTTAAGGTTGTTTGAGTCAGTGACACATAGGTTAATCCAGTTCCAAGGTCACTCTATAAATATAAACAAAATATAATCTTTTAAGAGTTTTTGTTAAAAGCTTACTTACATCATCCTATCTGGGCTTCCATGTTGCCTTTACCAACCCTAAATGGTTTTGAGTAGTTTGTAAACCATAAGACTTTTATTGCATACAATTTGGAGCATCCTTATACAACTATGCCATGGTGTAGTACCGTGTAGGAACTTGCTACCTATTGACTGGTTGTTAACTCACCAGCTGAAAATGACAGCATTCAATATTTGGCTTTGGTTATTCTATCTTCTCCAGAGTTTCATATATAGTATGACAAACTGATACTATATACATTTATAAGTCAACTTCATACTGATTTTGAAAGTATTCTGGGAAGCTAATCAAATGTTTATAGAAATAAAATTATTTCCTTATTACAGTGCCTTAAAAGACACCCTACAAGATAGCTAGAATGTGATGATCTTTAACAAGGATGTAGAATAGCTTCAGTAAAACTGAAGTAAGATTGTTTTGCATTTTATTAAGGAAGAGCCAAGGCCATTCAGGTGGTAAAATTCTTTTATGGCATTGAACTTTAAAAATTAAGAAAAGCAAATAAAACTGAAAATAAAAGTTTCTTTGTAGCTTTTCCCCTTTGACCTCCTCCAAATGAGCAGCTGTGAAATGTGAGCCATGTGAATGATGCTAAAAGTTCTTTGATTATATTTTAAACTGTGGAATCTTTTCAAGAAGTTGCTTTCAATGTCACTTAACTGATGAAAAAGAAAATATGTACAACTCAAAAATTTAAGTTGCCAAAATTGCTTCCTGATTTGTCTTCCATATTACATATTTATTTAATTAAGTTTATTTAGCTGGTGTTACTTCCTATCATCATTTAATTGAATGTACAAGCCTCCCCTTTATTATGCACAGGTGGAAAATTCTTTCCTTGGCCTGAGATGGAGTCATAATTTCATCTCTTCAGAGGAACTGAAGAAATCCTGTCAGATGCTCTAACTGTAGTAGAATTCTCTGCTAACACCAATATTCTTGGCAGGAGATCTTCCTCTGCAATGCATGGACTATGACCTGAGCAGACTTAAGTGATAAATTTGGAATTCGAAGGAACACAGAAGGTATCTGAAGAGATTCATTTAGGACATTCCAAAAGAAAATGCTCTATGAGTTTTTTTTTTAACTGTTGCACAGCACAGGCACACAAACTTTGTAGCTTAAAACAACACACATTTCTTATGTTGGAGGTTATGTGGATAAGTGTCTGGGTACAGCAAAGCTAGGTCCTCTGCTCAGAGGCTCATGAGAATTCCATTGATAAATTGGATGAGCTGCATTCAAACATGGAAGTTGTCTGGGAAGAGTCCTCTTTCAGCTCACTTGGGTCATGGACAGAATGCATTTCCCTGCAGTCATTAAATGAAGGATCTCGCAGCTAGCAGCTGCTATCTGGCTGTTGCCCTCAGCATCCAGAGGCTACTCACAATTCTGCTAGATGGGCTTTCCAACATGGCCCTTATGTCCTTCAAATCTAGCTAGAGAGAGAGGGTCTTTAGTCTGCTCATCAAAAAAAGTCATATAATGTAACATATCCATGAGAGAAATAACTCATCAATTTTTCCCTTTCTGTTTAGGAGCAAGTCATAAATCCAGTCTAAACTCCAGGGGCAGATATATATGTTGCCACAAATACTAAATTCTTAAGGAAGAATTAGCCAAAGAAAAAGCTTAGCATTCTGTTTGTCTCTGATAAACCCAGGGATTGGTTGTTGGTAGCATTAGTAGAAATGAAAGAAAATGTTGACTGTCATAATTTTTGCAAGGATTGTTTCAATTGTCATTCCTTTTTGTTTCTTAAGTAACTTGTAAGGTCAGTGAGTAAGTTCTTTGATGAGGCAGTAACAGTGACTGTCACTCAGACTGTTCTTTGCAAATGGCAGGTTCTCTTCCTAATTGCCAGTCTGTTGATCTTCTTGGATATAAATGTGCACAAAATTTACTTTTGATAAGAAATAAGAGATTTGGCATAACAATTAATTCTGCTCAGTTAGAAAAAAATCAAAACCTTGAAAAAATATCTAAAATATTGTAGAAACATTGAAAAGTAAAACTTTAAATAAGGGATTTTTAAAAATTGAGGTAAAATTTACCTATAGTGAAATACCCAAATTATAAGTATACAAGTTTATGAGTTTTGAATAAAGAATACATCTGCCTAATGGATACCTCACTCAAAAGTAGAACATTTCCAAAGGATATTGAATCAAAATTTCAAATGAAGTCTGTACTCCTATATTCATTGCAGTATTAATCACAATAGCAAAGACACAGAATCAACCTAAGTGTCTGTTGGTGAATGAATAAGAATATATGGTATATATATGTAAGAAAATATTAAACAGCCTTAAAAAAGGAGAAAATTCTGCCATTGAGGCAACATGGATAAATCTGGAGATCATTATGGCAAGTGAAATAAGCAAGGCACAGAATGACAAACACTGCTGGCCTCACTTACGTGTGGAATCTGACTTATAGAAATCCAGGTCATAGACTAATGGTTGCCAGAGATGGAAGTATGAGAAGATGTTGGTTAAAGGGCACAAAGTTTCAGTTAAAAAAGAAGAATAAGTTCTGGACATCTAATTTACAGCATGGTAACCATAGTCAATAATACTCTATTGTATACTCAAAATTTGCTAAGAGTAGATCTTAATATTCCCTCTTTCTTCCCCCTTCCCCCATCTCTCTCTCTGTCTCTCTCTCTCCTCTTTCTGTCTCTGTCTCTGTCTCTCTCTCTCTCTCTCATACACATACACACACACACACACACACACACAAAAAAAACTAGGTGAGGTGATGGATATGCAATTAGCTTGATTGTAGCAATCATTTCACAATGTATGCTTACACCAAAACAACATATACACTGTAAATATGTAATTTTTATTTGTTAATTAATCCTCAATAAAACTGGGAGAAGAAGTATATTTTCATCAGTCCAAAAAGTTTTCTTATGGTCCTTTCTGTTACCAGAACTGGTAAGGCTCCAGGGAGAAGGAAACCTCCAAAAGGAAGTAAGTACCTGGCTTTTGGGTACCAAGTTTGTGATATTGTTACAAAAATGAATTTTAGGACACATTAAAGTAGTGCCCAACAAAGTTTATTAGTAAGTCAAAGCAAATGAAAAAAAGAAGAGTACACACCCAGAAATGGGTTCAGGCACATATTATAACAGGTTCAATGAGTACTCTAACATCAGGAGTATTTATGGTGAAAAAGTATGTTGGGGTGTAGCTTAAATTTGCCTTAGGAAGAGTGCTCTCCTTTTGTTTTGGACACCTGGTACATTTAATCATTATTAATTAACCCTAGAGAAATCAAGTCCTGTTTGTTTATTAAATTTGTGTCATTATGACCTAGATGTCTGGGCATCTCTTTAAACAAAGGATGAGTTCTGCCAGATGCTCCTTTCAAGACAGGCGTACCACCTTAAGGTAATTTCTTCCCTTTTTATAAACACTTCTGTGATCAAAGGAGTCATTTTACCAAATTTTTCCCCAGGATCCATGTCTTTTAAAAAAGATATTTTTGCTTAGTTCCCAGAGTGCATGAGTCATTTGGGTAAGCAGGCAAGGTCAAAGAGAGTGCTTCTTTTTTCTTTTTTACTATAGGTTGCAGTTTAGTGAAGGAGTGTGAAGCTTAAACAAAGAAACTAGTGCCTGTGTGCTTTTAATCAAGCTATTTGTTAATACAGTGTTCTTGAATTCCTGTCTCCTCTTTATCATGCCTCATTTTCCCTGATTCATCCTGCTTCACTTTCTACTCAAGCCCCATCACCATGGTAACCATTGTTCTGATGTCTGTCTCCATTGATGAGTTTTGCCTGGCTACAGGATGTGTTCTATTGTGTTTAGTTTCTTTGGCTTCACAAAATTTATCCACATTACTGCTCTGTTCAGTAGTTCATCACATATTACTTTCAAACAACTGACTTTTGAAACTAAAACACTTTCCACATCATACAGAGATTATATGTCTACATAATACAGTTATGTAGATCTCAATGAAGGCAATGTATAAAATTTAACAGATTAGAAGTTGAAGACATTTTAATTTACCTCTTTTACTTTATCTAAATTATTTTAATTGACTTAGTAATTGTACATAATTATGGGGTATAATGTAGCATTTCCAGGCATGTATACTCTTTGTAATGATTCAAACAGGGTAAATAGTATATCTAGCATCTCAAACACTTACCTTGTTTTGGTGTTGGAAACATGTAAAATTTTTCTTCTAGCTATTTTGAAAATATAACAAATTATTGTTAACTATAGTCACCTGACTCTGGTATGGCACACTAGAAGTTATTCCTTCTAACTCTATTTTAGTGCTTGATAACCAATCTCTCACTCTCCTTGACACCCTTCCCAGCCTCTGGCAACCACATCTAGTCTCTCTCTCTCTCTCTCTCTCTCTCTCTCTCTCTCTGGAATATCAACTTGTTTAGCTTCTACAGATGAGTGAGAACATGTAGTATTTGTCTTTCTGTGCCTGACTAACAGCATTTAGCATGATATCCTTCAGATTCATCCATGCTGATGCAAATGAAGGATTTCTTTCTTTTTATGCCAGAGTTAATTCCATACCTGCTCTTGTAAGAAGTGCTGCAGTGAACATGGGAGTACAGATGTTTTCTTCAACATAGCGAATTCCTTTCCTTTGGACAAATACCTGGTAGTGAGATTGCTGAGTATATAGTAGTCTGTCTTTAGTTTTTTTAATTTTATGAATTTGCCTTTATTTTTAATAGTAGGTACATATTCTAGTTGGTTTTTATTTGGGAGTTGGCCTTAAAAGACTCAAGCTATACTTGTGAGGGGTGTTATCAAAAACTTTGTTTCAATGTATTGGTGTCCCCTTTAGAGCCATTCTAAACTTACTAGTTTTTACTTCATTGATTACATCATTGGATTATCTTAAATAAGCCACTGTTCAGTCCTTTGTTAAAATTTTAAAATACTCCTGATTATCATGACACTTTCCTTTATCATTTAGAAAAATAATCTTTGCATATTTAGTCTTTTCATTTTTCTTTATAAATGAGTACTTTCATCTTCTTAAATTGTAGCTATTACTTGTCCATAAACTTCCTTTGTGAATAGTTTCCTGATATTTCCTTACCAGTATTTTATTATTTTGTGGTGCTGGTGATGGAGTTAGGGTATTGCTAGGCAAGTGCTCTTCCACTGAGAAATGCCCTCAGCCATCCTTATCAGTATTTTAGACATATTAAAAACAATTATCGCATTATGGGAACATTACAGTTTTAGTGTTACACATTACAAATTTAAATAAAATTGCTGTAATTCTTCCAGGTCTATAATTTTATACTTATACATTAAGTAGTTTAAAGAAGTTTTCGACAATTCCATGTAAACTACTGACACAACTTTAATTATTCTATTAGGTATCTGTGATACATTTCATCTGAATGAAATTAACTGAAAAAATTTATTATAGAGAGCTTTATAAGAATTTGACTACTTGGAAAGGTCAAATAATAACTTTTGAAATAATTTAAAGTTATTAAACTCATTCTCACCATGAGTCTGAGTACTATTGCTGAACAGACTTCCTCAGTCAATCCAAGATATCATAAAAATGTATGCGACTCATCAAACCAGATACGTTTTTCATATTGAAAGTTTCTTCAATTAGACCATGTGCCCTAAACCAGTAACAAAGGCTTCCAACTCCCTGTTTTGAACATGGTGCCAGTTTACTTGGAATATCAAGAATGATTTGCCTTTTTTCAGGTTTTAATCAATATTGAGTGAGCTTAATATTTTTCTGATATTGAAGACTCATTCTTATATTATACATCTTGTCCAACAGAGACAGCATCAATTCACGTAATAACCAGAATAAAGTCTGGTTCTTCAGGTCTGGAACAGATCATGGAGAAATAAGCCTGTAGCTTATATTTAGAGTCTGATGCTGCATGACTCTTTATATCAGATATTTTTGGTTCCCATTTGTCCGTTTCAAGTTGTTTAATGTTATTTTTATTCATCATTTTATATTTCTTTTTGTATGAATTGTCTCTTCTTTTTGTCTGCTTTCCTATTTTTATTTTTATTAGATATTAAGCTACTTATAAAAGTAAGAAGGTCATTTGGTTTTTGTCTGTCATTTGATTGTCTTTTGACATATATGTAATCTACTTGCCATACTGCTGTTTAAACTATTTATGCAATAAATTGCTTCAGTATTTTTCTTTATGGATTTTAGGTTTCAGACCTTGTATGGAAAGACTTTTTCACTCTAAGATTATATAAAAATTTACTGTAGTTTTTTCTATGTTATGGTCTCATATTTTTGTCTTTGGATATTTAATCAATTCATGTTATTTGGAATAGGCATGTAGGAATCCTGCTTTTAAAAAAACTCTTTAAGATAGATTTTTCTCAACTCTATTTATTAAAAAACTCATCTTTTCTGCACTGATTTGAAATGTTACCCTTATAATATATTAAACATCTATGAGCAGTAAAATGCATTTTTAAATTCCCTGTTCTGTTTCATTGACCTCTTGTTATTACTGGGAAGTCAGAAGCTATTTTATTGCTACAGTTTTGTAAGGACTCTTAATACCTAGTTGGATTATCCATTCCTCATTACTCTTCTCCCCTAGCTCTCTCTCCTAATTGTCTTTTCATATGAACTTTAGAATCAATTTTTCATGTGCAAAATTCTATTGGCATTTGTTTAGGGAGTGCTTTAAATTCATAAATTTTCTTAGGAAGAAATGACAATTTTTCAATATTGAATCACTCATTAATGTGGTAAGTCCTATTTATTCTAATCTTATCTTATTTTCCTTGAGCAGAATTATAAATTTACCTTTTCTAAATATTTAACATAGATACTACATATTTATTGCTGATTTTATTGATAGAAATTTTATACCCAATATTGCCAATATAAATGAGATTTTCTTCTATTATATTTCTTAATTAGTTATTGATTACATACAAGAGAGTTGCTTATTCTTATATGTGATAAGATATTATTTTGAAATATTAACCACTTTTTTCTTACCTTCTTCTTAACTCTGGCCATTCTTCATTCAGAAGATAACATGGAAAGGATAACAGAGATGGTACAAGAGAATGCAAAACAAACACAAAAAATCAGTCTTTCCTATGTATGTGACTTTCAGAGATATAATTGCTGAAAAGTGAATAGTCTTTCAGAAAGGCTCCAAATTTGAGAAGACACATACAAATGAAACATCAAATTCTCCTGCTACATCATAGTGATTCTTGGGTGATGGGAAGGGGAATGGGAGGGAACCTAAGGAGTATTGGGGATCAGTGGGGTCCTGAACTCTATTTCTCTTGAACTACCAGGGTAGTTTCTGGAATGGAGAGTAAATAAAAGAAAATTGTGATAGTTGGGGGGAAATCTGAATGCACAGAAATGTCTTATATGTTCTCTTCCTAGGTAGAAGCCTGGGGAGAAAACGTGAAAACCAAATAATAACCACACACCAACAGCAAAATCAAAAGAAGAAAGACTACATGGCTATCCTAGGGAGAACCAAAAAGCAATTCAAAGCATGGTGTGGGCACAGCAAAATGATGCTTCCATGCCAGGCTGTGGCTAAGGGCCACAGCTCCTGGAGTTTCCTGCATCCAGCCTGAGTTGGGAAGGACATATGACTCTTGAGGGCACTGAGCTGTCAGTGAAAGGCAGATCCGGAGGCATCTTGTTAGTGGGATGGAAGGAATAACTTGCATGGATTGAGAGACTGTGTTGCAATGTCTTTTTAAAAAAGAAAGCCTCATATTTACTATAGTCCCAGAGATCTTGAGTGGCTTATGTTGTCTGTTGCTTTAGAAAAACAGATTTATTGAGATATAATTCATACAATTTATCCATTTAAAATGTATAGATAATTGACTACAATATATTCACAAAGTGTAAACTTCATCAGAATCAGTTGTAACATATTTTACTATTCCCAAAAGACATCCCAAACTGATGATGTTAAACTAAATTCTCTCAGTGTTTTCAACTCTAGGAAATCACCAACCACTTTTTGTCTATAAAGATTTACCTGTTTTGGCTATTTCATAAATATTCAATTATACACTATGAAGTTCTCTGGAACAGGCTCCTTTCCTTAGCATTGATGCTTTTAATGTTCCTACAGGTTACAGAGTATATCAAGAATCATTTCTTTTTGTTGTGTGTAATATTCCATTATCTGGAGACACCACAACTAACTTACCCATTAATCCACTGATGGACATTTTAGTTATGTCAGCATTATGGTTGTTGTGAATTTCGCTGCTAAGAACATTCATTTACAAGCTTTTGTGTAAAATAATTTTCATTTTTCTTGGGTATATTGCTAGGAGGAGAATTGCTGTGCTTATAACTTTATGCAAAGCCTTTTGAGGAAATGCTGGGATGCCTTTAAAGGTGATTACACCATTTTGAATTCCCACCACAGTGTATTGTATGAGAGTTCTAACTTCTCTGTACCCTGTCCAACACTTGCAGTCTTAAAAGAACTATTAGAGAAATCTAAGTGGGTGTGGAGTGAGATCTAATTGTGGATTTGATTTAAATTTTCCTTTTGGCTAAAGATCTTGAGCATCTTTCAGATTCATGATTTCTAAAGCTTTCCTCCAATTTCTGTGGGTTGTCTTTTCACTTCTTTGATAGTGCTCTTTGGAAGACAATAGTTTTAAATTTTAATGCCTTATTTATTTTTTCTTTGGTTCCTTGTGCTTTTGTGCCATATCTAAGAAACATCATCTGTGAAATCCTTAAATAAAGAAGGCATGATCTAAAAATTTAATACTAGACCAAGATGTCATACACATTTAAAACCAATAGACTGGAAATATACACTTTCATGACTTTTTGAATACATCTGTATTACATAATTGACACTGGAATAAGACTGTTGATGAATGGCCCAGTTGTTTTAAAATCTAGGTCATGATTTAATGCTTACCTTAAAAAATAGCTAGTGCTTTTTTATTTCCCAAAAATTCTGTGATTTCTTCCAGATGAAAGAAAGTCTTTAATATAAATCCCACAAAGGTTAGCTTTTCTTATAGATATTCTATAATACTAAGTGTCAATATTTAAAGCAACATTAAGATGGGCCAAAAGTTTACTTAGCATAGATTTAAGTCTTTTAATAAATTCAGGAAAAACTCATAATTTAATTCAGTACTAAGTTGTAAAGATAAAAGTTTTAAGTTCTATACATTAAAAAAAATCTTATGTCAATATTTTAGTGTGTCTTTTAAGTGACTGGCTTTCTAACAAAATAATACATTTATTGCAGAAAATGTGGGTAATACAAAAATGTATAAAGAAGAAAATTAAAATCACTCATACTCTTGTTACACAATAAATATGTTGTAGCATGTATTTCATGCATGTGCATATTGTTTTTATGTATGTGTGTACATTCTTATAAAAATATACTTTTACTTGATGTAGTTTTTACATTTCCACATTTAAAAATATGCTTTTATGACCCAATTTTAAGTGTTTTCATAGCTAAGTCTTTTTAAAAAATTTCAAATAATTCATTGTATCGATAAGCCAAATTTTGTTTAATCAATCCATTATTTTGTAAAAAACAAAATATAATTGAGCATGTATGTTTCTCTGAATATAAGTTTATTTATTAGCATAGTTTTGTAGAAGGTAACTACTAGGGAAAATGCAAGCACTTTTTCAATGACCAAATTTAAAAAAAAAAAGAAATTTTGAGACTCTATTTTAAGGAAAAAGCCGGGCATGTGGCACCTGCCTGTCATACCAGCTATGACAGGAAGCATAAAATAGGAAGATCACAGGAGCCCTGGGCAAAAAGTGAGATCCTATCTCAAAAACAGCCAGAGAAAAAAGAACTGGAGGTCTGACTCAAGTGGTGGAGCACCTACCACACCAAGTGTGAAGTCTTGAGTTCAAAACGCAATACTACTGCCCCCCTCAAAAAAAGTGGATAGATGCATTAAAAAAAAATCAGAGTCCCAAAGGGAAAGGGGAAAAGATTAGGTTTTTTTTTCTTCACATCTTCAAAAACTCTACCTTGTTTCCCCTTATTGAGAGCAAACCCAATGAAGGTATTTGTGCATATATGAGTTTTGCATTTTGAGAGGTTCTGGAGACATTAAGAGGCAGATCTTAGTTGCAGGAAGTAAGTCACTGAGGGTGTGTCTTTGGGGGCTGTTCTTGTCTTGGGCCTCTCTCTTACTCTCTCTATTTCTTACCCACAATGAAGCAAACAGCCTCTTCCTCCACATGTTCCCCCCACCATGATATTCAGGCTCATCTCAGGTCCAAAGTAATGGAGCAAGCTATATATGGACTGAAACATGAGCCAAAATAATAGTAAATTAAGTTCTTTCTGTGAGGTATGATCATAAAACTGACCAACACAGAAAATTGGGACCAGAGAAGTGGGGTCATTGCATTATTAAATCTAACCAGTTGTTTTTAAGGTTTTGGAACGGGGACATGGGAGAAGTTTGAAAGAGTTTAGAGCTGTACACTAGAGAAGCCCTAGAATGCCACAAACATAGTTTAATGGGTGATGTTAATGGGAGCTCAAAAGACCAGAATGATGACAGGAATGTGGATAGTAAAGACTGTGCTCATGAGGTTTCATATGGGACCAAGGACTGTACTGGGAATTGGATGAGAGGCCATTCATGTTACATTCTGGCAAAGAACTTGTTTACACTTTTTTTCACGTCCTGAGAGACTGTGGGAACCTGAATTTAAAGGTGAACAACTAGTTAATCTGGTGGAGGAAATTTCAAGGCAGCCCAGCCAGCATTTAGGCTGTGGCATGGCTACTGCTAGCTGCTTTTAACTAGGGTTACAGTGAGAATTGGGAGCAAAGAGTAAATAAAAAGACTTGAAAAAAACTTGCAGTTTTGTCACAAAAGCCAATGTAACATTGGGACTAAGGAAGGTATGGTTTCTGAAGAGATTAGAAATGTTAAGAATAAGCTAATTATTTTGTATCTGGACAATAAGAAAGATGTTTTGAGGTATGCCAGGAATTGGACAGACCTTACCTATCACAGTTTCAAGGGTTTAGGTCTACTTGGTAGACTTTCCCTTGAGAAGAGAGCACTTCTGGGACACCCTGGTCACATGGGGATGTGTTATTTCTTCGGGATTCATTTCACTGTCCTTAGCCACCCAGATACTCAAAGGCCAATGTGCCATGGTCCAAAGGGGCCCAGCTATGCTTTAAGCTGGTTGCAACATTTGACATTGTCTATGTGATGCTGGTTTGCTGGCTTGAGGAGTACAAGAGTTACAAGGTCATGGAGGCTTCCACTCAGATTTCAAAGGAAGTATTGAGAGTCTAGGCAATGTGTGACAAGGCTGGAATTCATGCAGGAAACCCCTGAGAGGGTGAGAGGTGAAGCTGTGAGAATAAAAGATAAGCTGCCATGGAGACCATAGCATGCTAGAGATGCAAGGAACATGGAACAACTGCTGAGAAAGCCACAGACAAGGAGCAGAGCCAACTAAAGAGATAAATCATGAGGGCTGCAAATGGCAAGGCCACAAGAATAGGACTTCCCAAGGCCATTGTAGCTCACATTACATAACTACATGCCCTGGATGATGGACATTGGCTAGAGAATTTAGCATTTGCCAAACTGGATTTTTGTCTTAATTTGGTTCAATCCTTCCTATTTCCCTATTACTCCATTTTGGAATGGGAATATTCACATTGTGCCACTGTGTTGGAAATACATAATTTTTTTTTCATCTTACAGGGACTCATAGGTAGATAAGAGCTTGCCTTGAGTCTCAGAGGAGGCTTTGTACTCGGAATTTGAAAAATGCTGTGACTGTGAAGACTATGGAGATGGGTCGAATTCATTTTTCATTGTGAGATGGACATCAGCTTCTTGAGAGCCAAGGATAGAAGGTTATGAAATGAAATGTTGATAAAAACCAAGCCGACAGACAAACGTATGCCAATGATCCAAATCTTACCTTTGAAGGAGAATGTTTTCATGCACAATGTTACTCTCATTCTACTTTCTTTCTCCCAACCCTTCTCAGCTCCTGGATTTTTCAAGAATAAAGTAGTGACAATAACATTTTTAGGTCTTTAGATTTAGAGATCTTCCATATGCCTCTCTCACTGCATTCTTAAAATACTGGATGGAAGGTAATAAGTAAGTTTAATAAACAAGGAAACAGAGGCTGTGAAATGTTAAAACACAAAATCATACCTCAACACATGGATCTCTTGGCCCTTCCACTCAGGTCAGAGTCTGTCTTGGTTTCCTGATGCCCTACTGCCTTTGTTATTTTATTTTGTTTCCTGGTGGTTGTCCTGTATTGGGAGGCGGTATTTATTTTGTAGAGTTGGGATTGTTTGATGATGAGGAAGTGGAAAGTCCATTAATGACTTGACCAAAATAGTGCAAGGATATTATCTTCTCATATTTGTATACAATTTTAGAAAAGCTGTATTCGCATCTTATTTTCTTGTGAAATTTAATCTGACCTTAAATCTTTTGGGAGGAGGTCTGTTTTCTAAGGATGGCTAGTGTTTCTGCATCTGATCATGTCACTGCTCTCTTAAATGTTTCTAGGACCTGATCTCTTCCCTTCTTGCTCATTTTATCCACCTACAAAGAAGTATATGCTTTGCTTTGGATTTTTTTACCTTTGCTTTATTTCTTGGATAAAAGGCTGTTGTCTTGAAACCTACTTTTTACATCTTAAATTCTAAAATCAGGCCTTGAGTCTCGGTGTCATGTTCATAGTGGTGCTAAAAAAATATACTTGGTCTTTTCCCAGGCATTTTCCAAGTATTTATTGTGTATTTAAAAGTTTAATTTTACATTGAGATGTGAAGATTCAGGTCTTATTCATATTAGAAGCCTGAAAATGTACTTGATTAGTTTCCTGTGTGTGTGTGTGTGTGTGTGTGTGTGTGCGCGCGCACGCGCATGCATTTTGCCCCTAGTTCTGAGAAACAGATTCTAATAAAATTGCCTTTTCCTTCTATATGCTTAGTATATAGCAACTTAAAAAATTTATTCCCATATTTATTTGTGACACACTTGAATTTTACTTAGCTCTAGCTTGGTAATAGGGAAAAATAGATTGATAAAATTACAGAAACAATGTAAAACTACCCAGCATTGGATAAGGGTTTAACTTGATTCATCGTGATTGTGATACAATATTAGCTATATCCATTGAGAGAAGGTTGGCTGATAAATTATTAGAACTTGTTTAAAAAGTGAGTTCCTGAACTTAAAAGGCTTCAAAACTAATCCTATATGCAAAAGCCTCCCAAAAAATGCAAAACTAAAATCAAAATTACACTAACATGATAGAAATAATAGGCACTAGAACATTTTAGGTTGTAAAAACGATGAATAGAAGTTTTGAGTTTTGATATTAGCTATATTTTTCCAATTAATAGTGGAAACATATTGATATATTTTCCACTAATCCAATGGTAAAAGTATTTCTTCACTAATAGTAATAAATGGCAGCATTTAGCATATAAATGGTGCAAGTCTTAAATTACCTTTACTTGTGCTTTGTGAATGCAGCTGGAGAAAATTTAATGCATTTTTTACATGGTATAATTTTATCTTGCTCACACAATGTGAGACGAGTGATAATGATATTCTAATATTAATATAAGTACAAAATATACATATTGATGAATAATAGCCATGTTTTTCAGACCTCCTTGCCAAGTCATATTAAAATGACAAATAATTGCAATTGCTTTACAGAGAAATGGTGCAGAATCTGTAGTCAAAAGCACATTAGGGACCAACAGTGTCCATTTGTTATCCTTTGTCAGGAAAACATGGCTCCTAATGAAAGTGAATGAAAGAACACTGATTGAGGATGGTAACACTAACCTTTTTCTCAACAAGAGTCATGACATGGGTATTAATAAGAGGATTGGAAGGTGAAGACAAAGCTTTGGTTCTTAACATCTCTGCATAATCTCTATTTGCCTTTTGTTTGACTTTTTTCCTTTTTATAAGAATCTAATAATTTTGAGGGCTAGGGCAGCACAAGTGTTGGTGAACAAAATAAAATATAAAATGTAGTGGAAGATATCTTAAAGACATTCCAGGGTCAGTGTGTTCAGAAAAGGATTCCCCAGATAACTTGAGATAATGTAATTTAAAATCTGAAAAACTCTCAAATCAGAATCTAATTTTTAAAAAAAATCCCACTATTTCTTTTTTTCAACATTAAACATTATTTTGCCTCTTAACTGCCTTCCTTCCACCCCACTCCCCCTAAAAATCCTATGGCTTCTCTAAGCAAAGTATTGCTGTTAAGAAGAACTTTTGACCAGGAAAATGAGTAGCCTGTCAAAAGCAAACAAGAAAATATGATTCTAGTTCAAGGATTTCTCAAAACAATTTTCAGGAATTATGATGACCTTGTTATAGACCCAAGCATGTATGGTTGCATTGCATTTCATACCTGTTGATTCTTATTCTAGCAATACTTCCTGCTTCAGATGGTATAAATTTGCATGTACATTCTTATGAACATATAGAAAAATAATCTTATGGTTTCTAGCAATTTATTCTACATTCATGTATATCATATCATGAACTGGGCAGTATGTCAGGTTTTGGTGATATCATTGCTCACCATCTAGTGGAAGGTAAAAGTGAATAAAACATACCACCTGTTAATTATTGAACACATGAAATAACAAGCATCTTGCTGAGTTTCACATAGATAATTTCATTAAATAGAACAGACATCTGACATAAACACTGTCAGTATTCTCATTTTACCAGTAGGGACCCAGACATCCAGGGAAGTTTAGCATACCATCTAATACTATGCAACATTTAAGTTCTGAAGGCAGGTTTTGAAACTAAACAGATTGTGCCATCTGTGTTCTTAACTTCAATATTTTGTTGTACAATGTAATACAGCTGGATTATAAGCCTGGGCCAGGAGCTACGGGGGCACAAATGATGAGATGTCTAATTGCCTGGATTTGGGGTACCAGCTGAGAAGAAGAGGAAAGAGATATTTGGGGTGGGGATTCTGTGAATTAAGTTGCTTGCCATTAATTACCATTGATAACAGTAATAGAGTTTGACATTTTTGTTTTCCTCTCATATCTGTTATTTTTTTAATTTTAGAATTGGTCTTTGCTTCTTCCTATAAGCTAAGGGGGAAAATAAAAACTGATATGCAAGTAATGAATAGAGGAATAGAAGATGCAATAGAAATTCTTAAGTCTTACTCCAAATTAAGTGAGAAAACATTCCTCTAAGTTAATAAAGACACTTCCTAAAAGTGGGGGTGATAGCAGTTTATGAATAGAAAAACATGATGCATGATCAGAAAAAAATGAATACAATTCAACAATACTTGAACTATTCAATGGAAATTTCTTCATATATATGTCTATATGTACATGTGGTACATGTAGGAGTATTCACTAAAACCTCTTTTATCCTACTGACTTGGTGCATTTTTGCTGCTTACCCAAATACCTGAGACTGGGCGACTTATAAAGAACAGACTGTTTCCCTCACACACACAGTCATGGAGGCCGGAAAGTCCAAAATTAAGGTACCAGCATCTGCTGAAGGCCATGCTGTGTCCTTTAGGGCAGAAGGCTGAAGAACAAAAAGGGGTGAACTCTTGGCCCATGATTCATTTAGTCAGGATTTGGGGGACCCATTTAGATCATAGCACTTATATACATTGATACCCCACTGATTCTGAGTTCAGTTATCTGACAACCTCAACTATCTTTGGTAGAACTAAAGATAAGAAAGTGAATTTAAAAAAATTTTGAGTACCCTAAATTATTTTATTCATGTAATAAAACATATGAGCCCCTTGGTACTCATTAACCTTTAGGATCAAGGCTGATTTAGCCTGCCTAAGTGTCTTTGTACTGAAGCTAGCATACTTTCCTAATGCAGGGACTCCTTAGGTCCTCACTTAGGCCCAGTAGTCTCTCATTTCCCAGGCAGCTAGCACATAGTAAGTGATAGGTTTTAAGGGTAGAATAGTTGGAGAAGAAAAAGCTAATGGTGGGTACTGCAGTATCAAGAAAAAGGATACACTAGAAAATAAATGGCTAGGAAATTAAGGAAAGGTCATTAAAATCCAAAAGCATTTTAGAGTCTTTTATAGACCTTAAATATATTAGAACATATCATATTATAAAAATAGAGGCTCCTAATGATAACTGGAGTAACAACATACAATCATTGCTTAGAGGGGATACAGTTAAGTGAATATTTTATCAAAGTTGTGCATTTAAAAGTGTAAATCATTCTGACATTTTAGAGTTTATTAAAGAGGTGGACATAATTTACTCAGGATGGATATGTTTGTACCAACTGCAGTATGAATAAGATGCAACAGCACTTCACGTATTACAAAAAATGCAATGTCTAGCATGGTGGCATGAGCCTATGGTTAATCTCATCCCAGCACTCACAAAGTGAAGGCAAGAGGTTCATGAGTTCAAACTTAGCCTAGGCTACATAGAAAGACCCCATCTCACATATCAAAACAAAACAATAAAGACACAGTGGGTATTTGTTGTGATTCTTTGTTCTTCTAGCAATGATTCTGATATTTTTTGGGAATCTGTTGTCTTTATCTCAGATGGTCTGGTAGAGTCTCTTCCTCTAGATCTAAGTCAATTAAATCTTTAAATTTTCCCAACTACACAGTGTTATGGTAAAAAATGTGAACTGTTGACCCAATAAGAATACATCTCAGAATTCTTGCTGGAAGAGAATGGCTCTGCCCCTTTCCGTCTATGTGTTAAGCTGGAAGAGTGCAACTATATGAGCTGTTGACTGCAGTCTCATGACCAGATGTGGACAGCCAGTCTAAGAATGCAGTCCATGTACAGAAGGCAGAACTGGGAGGGAAAGACCAGATTATAGTGAAAGATTAGATTTGTGAGCAAATCTATTCTCCTTTTAGTCAATCAGTTCAGTAACTTTATTTTAAAATTCATGATGGATAGAGTCTTAACCAATTCAATAGATAATATATACATGGCTAAAATGAAGAAATACAACCTTATTGTGGTGGAGATGTGGGGAAATATATATATACATATGGAGATAGAAATGTAAAGTATTACATTTCTTGCAACATCCATTAGCATTCATCTTCTGGGAATTTAAAGCTTAGAAACAAAAACATTTATAGGGCACATATTTCCAGGAATTGAAGTTGTTTATCACAGCATTTTTATAGCAGACAAAGGTAGTAACAAAATAAATGCCCAGGAGCAGAGTAATGGTTGAATATGTGACAGCATGGGCACAGTGGAGACTGTCACAGAGTTAGGGCTATTATGAAGCTTTAAAAGAATGAATTAAAGCCATGTCACATGACTTGGAAGAATTTCTACAAGGACTTTTTGAATAAAAATCAAGATGACCTCATTTTTTAAAAAAGAAGACAATCCCCAGTGTGTGTCTATACATAACTATACAGGCTTAAAGGAATATAGAGAAATATGTGAATAGTGTTTTTAGTGTGAATTATTTGTGGGAAGGTGTTTGATGGCAAATAAAGAAAGAAGCATAAGCGAAGAGGAAAAAAAATGAAAGAAAAATTATGTACTTGAAATAATCAAGTTTGTGCTATCACTTGTACATTTATACAAAATTGTGTATATGGAGAGTACATGTGTGCACTTTAGGTATTCACACTATCTATGAAGAAATTAAATACAAAAAGATATTTTAGGTAGATTATATTTTAATCATTATATCCCATTGATTAACAAAGGTAATAGCTGAGTTTGAAGGCATTGTGAGTACATTTTGTGTTAACTAAATTTGTCAGACTTTTGCATCAGCACTGGGAGGTAGATTGTCCAAGGCCTATGCTTCTAGCCTACTGTGTCAGTTTGTTATGGTGGCCTGGCCATAAAAAAAATGATCTTCTGGTTCTCAGTGTGTCCATCACATGACACCAAGGATGAGAAGCAGAGTGGAACAGAAGGCGGCTGATACAGCAGCTCCCACCTCTGACTTGGAGGCCACTGTGTGAGCTTTATTTCCCAGTGGACTGCTGTGGTCCTTTCCTAACTACGTTTCAATATCCACTCCAAAATCACTTTTATTATATGTCATATTATGCTACATTAGGCTTTACTCATTTATGGTGCATTATGCTCTATCATGCTTCTTACTCAACTCATATTGTTTTGTATTATATCTGTACTTCAACATATTATTCTTTGAGGGGGTGATGAATTCCTTTCACCAACATTTTAAATTGCCCTCTGCCAGTTTTGTTTTGTTTATATTTAGGCCCTAAGTTTGGAGAATATAATATTTTAAAATTCATTTTTCTTTTAAAAAATTTATTAGGATATTTTGGATATATGAGGGGGATTCATAGTGACATTTCTGATTAGACATATTGTACATTAGTCAGGTCACCCCCATTGTCTCTCCCCCCTCAATACCCTCCCAAGCCCACTTAAAGCAATTACAAGAGGTTTCTTTGTTCTATTTCATATAAGTAAATGAAGTCCATCAACCATATTCCCTCACCTTCATCTCTTCATTCACCCTCCCTCTTCCCACTAATACCCCCCCAAACTGTACCTATTTTACAGTGTTGTCTTTCATTGTTAATATTTAAGCTGATGTTCAAAGGGGAGTCTCAGTGTATGCTCACTGTGGGTGTGCTTTACTTTGGTCCGTTCAACCCCTTCCATTTCTCTCCCTTACCTCTTTACCTCCCACCCACCCCCATTTTTTCAACAGCTTTCAATACACATCCTTATATCCTCTACCTTCACAGATCTTATGTTTTATGATATTACTAATGCTTTATCATTCTCTTTTCCTTTCCTTCTTTCCCCAATTTCCATTGAGTAGTTCCAATATTACAAACATGTTCTACATATGAGTTTGTATATGGTCATGCTTATTTTTGTATATATGTTTATCTTTTGAAACTATCTTCCACATATGAGAGAACACGTGATCCTTTGTTTTTCTGAACCTGGCTTACTTCACTTAACATGATGCCCTCCAATTGTATGCATTTACCTTCAAATCACATGTCATTATTCCTTATGGCTAAGTAAAACTCCATTGTGTTTAAATACCACATTTTATTGTTGCATTCATCAGTTGTAGGTGACCTCCGTTGTTTCCAAAGCTTGGCTATAATGAATAGTGCTGCAATGAACATCATGTACGGGTGTCTCTTTTGAACCTCACTTACATTCCTTTGGGTAGATGCCCAAGAGTGGTATCACTGGATCATATGGAAGTCCTGTCTTTAGCTTTTCAGGAATCTCCAAACTACTTTCCATAGTGGTTGAATTAATTTGCATTCCCACCAACAGTGTATAAGAGTTCCTGTTTTGCCACATCTTTGTCAGAATTTATTGTTGTTATTGCCCTTGAATATGACCATTTTAATTGGGGTGAGATGAAATCTAAGTGTTGTTTTGATTTGCATCTCTTTTATAACCAGGGAAGTTGAACATCTCTTCATGTTCTGGCCATTTGTACCTCTTCCTTTGAATATTCCCTGTTTAATTCATTTGCCCATTTCTTCACTTGGATGTTGATTCTTTGGGGGTTGAGTTTTTTGAGTTCCCTATAGATTCTGGATATTAATAAGGGATATTAGTCCCTTATTGGATGAGTAGTTTGCAAATATTTTCTCCCATTCTATTGGGCTGTCTCTTGAGTTTAGTGACTGTTTCTTTTGCTGTGCAGAAGCTCTTTAGTTTGATGCAGTCCCATTTGTTCATAGTTTCTCTCAGATGCTGAGCCTTTTGAGTTCTTCTTAGATAATCATTCCCTATATCTATATGTTCTGGAGAGACCTCCCAGGCTTGTGGATTGTTAGAATCGACATTGTGAAAATGGCTACACTACCAAAAGCAATCTACATGTTCAACGCAATCCCTATCAAAATTCCAATGACTTTCTGCACAGAAATAGAAAACTAAATCTTGAAATATATATGGAAACACAAAAGACCTCGAATAGCCAAAGCAATCCTGAGTAAAATGTACAATGCTGGAGACATCAAAATACCTGACTTCAAACTATACTAATAAGCCACAACAATAAAAACAGCATGGTATTGGCACAAAAACAGACAGGAAGATGAATGGATCAGAATAGAGGACCCAGGCGTAAACCCACACACCTACAGCCAAAGGATCTTCAACAATGGAGACCAAAACACACAATGGAGAAAGGACAGCCTCTTCAACAAATGTTGCTGAGAAAACTGACATCCTAATGTAGAAGACCGAAACTAGATCTGTCTTTCATCCTGTACCAAAATCAATTCAAAGTGGATCAAAGACCTTAATATAAAGCCTGAAACTTTGAAACAACTACAGGAAGTAGTAGGAAATACACTGGAACAAATCCATTTTTCTTAGTAGCATCTTTGTTGAGAGATAACTCATGTACAGCAAAAGTAACCATGTAAAAATGTACAAATCAGTAGGTTTTTCAAAAAGTACATTAACAAACTATCGCAACTATCACACAATCTAATTTCTGAACATTTTCATTGCACTACAAAGAAATTATATGATCATTAGCAGTTGCTAGGTTTTTCTCTCTTCCTCCTCACTTCTGTCCACTACTAATCTACTTCTTTCTCTATGGATGTACCTATCTATTCTGGGCATTTCAGGTACATTAAATCATAAATACATGGTCTCTTGTTATTGGTTTCTTTCACTTAGCATAATTTTTCAAGGTTCATACATTTTGTAGCATGTATCAATGATATATTCCTTTTTATTGCCAAGTAATATTTCATTGTATGGCTGTACTAATGTGGATAACTTTTCTTATGCATACATAGGATTTGTCTCTAATTTTTCCACAATTTTTAAAATAGTTTTTAGTGTATAAGATTCACACTTCTTTTGCTAGGTTTGTTGATGAGATTTAAATTGTTCCTGATGCTATTTTACATGGAATTGTTTCCTTAATTTGATTTTCATGTTGTTCATTGCTACTATATTGAAATTGATCTTGTACCTTGAAAACTTACTAGTCTCATTTATTAGTTTTTAATAATTTATTTTGGTGATTCCTTAGGCTTTCCTATCTGTAAGATCATGCCATCTGTGAAAAAAGATAGTTTTACTTTTTCATTTCCAATCTGGATATTTTCAAATCTTTTCCTCACCTTAATGCCATGGGTAAACCTTGAATTACAGTGTTGAATAGACATGATGAGAGCAGGCATTCTTGTTTTCTTCCTAATATTCCATCCTGCGCCACTAAGTATGACGTTAGTGAGTTGTGGGTTTGTACTGATGCTTCTTCTTACATAGATGGCAATTGTTTCCATGAAAGTGCTGCAAATTTTGCTATTTCTGCATCTATTCCAGTGGTCATGGCTCTTTCTCTCAGCCTTTATTTTATTCAAATGGTATAGTGTATTAATTCAGTTTTGGATATTAAACCAATTTTACATTCATGTAATCAACCCCATGTAGTCATGACGTATCATGTCCTTGTCACATGAAGCTATGTTCAGTTTGCTAACACTTCATTGAAGAATTTTGTATTTGTATTCATAAGAGTTATTGGTCTGTAGTTTTGTTGTGATGTCTTTCTGACTTCAGTATCACAGTAATACTTGCTCCAATAAAGCCAGGAAGTATTCTATATTGTACTTTTTGGAAGAGTTTGTGAAGAATGGGGATGAATTCTTTACATGTTTTGTAGGATTAGCCACTAAGCCATTTGACCCCAATCTTTTCTTTATGGGAATTTTTGAATTAATATTTCTATGCTTTTATTTGGTATAGGTACCTGTAAATAGATTTTATATATCTTTTTGAGTCAGTATCAATAGTTTGCATCTTTTTAGGGATTTATCTTTTCATCTATGCTATCCAATTTGTTGACAAAGTTTTTTTATAGTATTTTGTTATTTATTATCTTTTGTACTTTTTAAAGTTCAGCTAAAGGTTCATAATTTTTATTGACCATCACAGAGAACCAACTTTGGTATGTTGGTTTGTTTGATTATTTTTCTATTTGTTAATTCATTATTTCTGCTTTAATCTTTATTATTTTAATTTTGGTAAATTTATTGTATATAATGAAAATACAAATATGATGTTACAAGATATAGATAAACAGCAAAAAAAAAGTTGCTTAATGAAGCAAATTAACATATCCATCACTTCACATAGTTGCCCCTTTTTGTTTTTGTGGCAAAGGAAGCTAAATTTTGCTCATTTAGCATGAATTTCATATGCAGTGCAGTTTTATTACTTGTAGTTATGTTGTACATTAGATCTCTGGACTTGTTCACCCTCCGTGTTGCTTCTTTGTATCTTATGACCGACATCTCCTCACTTCCTCCCCCCAATACCTGTGATAGCAACTGTTTATTCTCTGTCTTTGCATATTTGAATTATCTTTTAGATTCCATATCACATATATATGAGATCATGCAATATGTTTCTTTCTGTGTCTGACTTTTTTCACTTAGCATAGCATTCTCTAGGTTCATCAACAGAAAGATGTCATTTTATATTAAAGCTGATTATTTTATTTCTTTTGTTGGTTTTAGTCTCATTTACTTTTCTTTTTCTAGTTCTTTCAGGTAGACTTCTAGGTTGCTATTTGAGTTATTTTTGTTATGGACGGCTATGAATCTCTCTTTAAGTGCTGCTTTACATCTATAAGTTTTGGTGTGCTATGTCTTCATTTTCATTCCTCTGGAAAGTATTTTCTAATTTTCATTGTGATTTCTTCTCTGATTCACTGGTTATTAACGAGCATGTTGTTTGATTTCCACATATCTGTAATCTCCAAATTTCCTACTGGTATTGATTTCTTTTTGTAAAAGAATATACATTGAATGATTTCAGGACTTTTAAATTTATTGAGATTTATTTTATGGCCTATGGTCAATCCTAGACAGATTTCTATAGAATATTCAGAAAAAATGTGTATTTTTCTGTTGCTGGGTAGTGATATCTGTTACATCGAGTTACATATGGTGTTGTGGAAGTCTGGTAGGTGTCTGCCAACTGGTAATTCTAAAAAATCACAAGTATTGGTTGTTTATGATTTGTTATTTCATAAGTACAGCTTATCTTCTCAGCTATTAAAGTTCAAAAACTAAGGATTTATATTTTAAACAAGGAAAAAATCAATTGAAATTCACAATTGACTTTTAATGCACTAAAATAAATACATGTCTAAAATTCAGCGTTAGAATGTTTAAACTAGAAAGAAGTAAACCCTTCCTTAGTCTGGTCTAAGTGTATGAGTGTTTAACTTTTGTCATTTTCTGCACTAGGAATCACATTCATTTCCCTCTAGGACACACTCATCTTCTACAGTCCTGGTATGGTTTCAGAGAGTCAAATCCTTCATGATGTATTAGAATATGGACTATTCATCCTCCTTATAACATGGGATATGGATGGGCTTGGGAGATAAGACAAAAGGAATGTAAAGGGTTGTCCAGACCTATTGCTCATAGTTTGGTTATAGACACTAATCAGAACCACTTTCCTTACAAAATATGAATGTTTCATGTACAAAGTAGCAAGAAGATTGAGGTCCTCATTCTGGCTTCACAACAACTTATTTGTGTAGTCTTCAACAAGTAATCAATTTCTGCCTACATCCTCCTTTTTCTAAAATGAGGTGGGTAGACCAGAAGTCTCAGAATTTCCCTTTCAGGTTTTATACTATGTTTTAATGCGGAAAAATCACTTTGGCCACAAAGTCAGGGAGTAGGTTTGAGGAATTTGTGTGAGAATAAAGGAAATAATGGAAAATTCAGAAGAATCCTTCCAACTCCCCAAATGGACCTGGAAACGCTGTTGCATGAAGGATAAACTCATGGGGAAGGATGTAGGACCCTTAACTCTCCACTTTCGTTTCTGGGCTCAGTCTAGCCAGGCTATGCCTAACCTCTTACAGGAATTTTTAGGGATAGACATTTCATGATTTTTTTTTTCAGTTACTGTCTTAAAAAAACATGACTGCTGTTAAGTCTGGACATTATGGCTTATTACTTAGATAAGCAAGAATGTGCTTAATGTAATCGTTCACAAAATCAAGTGTGCCTTTCTCCATATCATGTTTTTCTAAATAAGTGAAACCTTGAAAGACAGGAATACCCAGTGAACAAGACTGTTTCCTCCATATTGACTTCAAAAGACCAGAAATCAAATCCCTAAAAAGCCAGTTAAAATTATATGCATTTAATTAAGGATGTTTAAGGTCTGCTCACACCAAGTCCAATCTTCAATACTGTTTTTCCTCTAGATCCATAAAATTTTTGCAATAATATTTCGTATGCTTAGTGAGCTTCTGCAGACTTTAAAATCACTGCAGAGTAAATGAAATATGGAGACACGCTACTTAAAACATTCTATGCCAGGTGCAGTGAATCACACCTGTAATCCCAGCCACTAGGGCAGTGTAGCTAGGAGGATTATGGTTTGAGGCCAGTCTAGACAAAATGTTAATTTGTTTGTTAATCAGAAAATGAACTATGTATGGTGGGTCATACCTGTAATCCCAGCTATGCAGGAAGTGTAAGTAGGAGGATTGTGATTCAAGACTGGCCCAGGCAAAAAAGCATGAGATCTTTTTTTTTTATTATTATTATTCATATGTGCATACAAGGCTTGGGTCATTTCTCCCCCCTGTCCCCACACCTCCTCACCACCCACTCCACCTCCTCCCTCTCCCCCCTACCCCCCGATACCCAGCAGAAACTATTTTGCCCTTATTTCTAATTTTGTTGTAGAGAGAGTATAAGCCATAATAGGAAGGAACAAGGGGTTTTGCTGGTTGAGATAAGGATAGCTAAGCATGAGATCTTGTCTGAAAAAAAACTAAGCAAAAAGTGGTGTAGGTGTGGCAAACATTTTCAAAGTTAAGATTTGTAATACTATCTCTCTTACAATTTCTCTAAAATGCAATTAATAAAACATGTTATGACAAAATTCCACCAAATAATCGTGATTCTGCATAAGAGAATAACGTTATTATCTTTTCCCTAGTATCTTCCAAAGTATTTGAGCTAAAGTTGTCAGGCTGTCGATACTCTGCTATTCCTTTTCCGCTGTGTACTACAATCTTTTCAACATGTCATTTGTTATACTCTATGTGTCTCTTAAACAAGCACTCAAGTACCCTGACAATTTCTTAAGTACACACACTTACGCATGTCATAAAATGAGTACCATCAAGCCCTGATTTGAGATCATCAGATATGTATGCCCCACTGTGGTATTAACTAGCCAAAACAATTCTCCCAAGGATTAAAAAAGATTCTCTAAAGCATAAATTTAACCAATCATACAAAGGCACAAAAGAGTGCAGTAGGCATTAATGGCTAATCCCTGACAACCAGCTTATTCCTTCACACATGGAAGTGATTACCCTTTTCTAAGCAGCATTCCTACACAAGTAATTATTGGTCATAAAACTATCCATAAAAGCTGGTGAGGAAGCTAAATAATTAAAACTGCCTTCAGTCATGACTACTTTAAATACTCAAAAGGTGATATGTTAATATTTTCCAACTTTGGATTTGCCTCAGACTTGAAACCCAACCTAAAGTGAACTGGTTGAAAGTGATATCATTGAATGGTGTTTGCATTTTTAGTGGAATTATCTTATTTTTAAATAATGGAATATTAAATTCAGTATTTTAGTCTAATGTATATACCATATACCATTTTTATATGTTTACATATAGATATACATTCACTTGTTATCTATTATGTAACATCTTTTTAAACTGTTTTACATTCACTTTATTTAGATTGTCTTATTTTTTGTCCTATTCCAATCTTGCCCTTTCCTTTCTTTAATTTAATTTAAAAAAGATGCAGACAAATGTACAGCAATCCTGATTGTATTTAATCTCTTTTTTAAGAAATTCAAATACTGCCACTGATGGCTTTGGAACAATCATTTGGGGAACTTTCTCATTCATTTTTCAAGCTATGTCCATTGCAATCAGTCACTGAAAATTGTGATGTGGAATATTCCTTCTTGACGAAAACAAGAGAATAAAGCTTAGGGCTGTGGAAAATTGCTTTCATATTCAAGCAGGACCACACATTTACAGACACCTTGTTGATGATTCTACTGCCTGGAAGGAAATGTATTGCTACTGCCACAAGCCTGTCTTTTAGCACTTTATCACTTACAAGTGATGATAAAATTGCCACAAAGAGACTTCTTTTTAATCTTATAGGTCACTGCTTGTAGTCTGGACTTTCCACCCTTTTGTCCTCTCATTTAGACTAGATAAGGTGGAAAATTCCCTTTTGTTGTAACTAAATTTTATTTAAGTCATATAAAACACAAACTTTTTCTTCTGATTTTTAAGCCTCCAAATCTTTGGATGTATCAGTTTTATTTTTTTAAATGATTTTTGAAACGGTTTTTATAAAATTGGATGTATTTTTGAAGGTTTTACATACTATGTGAATCATAAATATAAAGATAATCCATTTGACATTATGACATCATGAGAACGCTGGGTATAAAATGATTTTATTACTGTTTCTTTTTCTCATTTATCCGTTAGGTTTTTTAAAGTTAACTATTCATACAAGAATATGAATACAGATATCCAATCTATCAACACATATTGCCAAAAATAAATTTCTGAATAGTCTCCTCTAATCATTGAATCCTTATAGAAGAAATAGTAAAATCAAACACAAAGAAAGCACACACACACACACGCACGTACACACGCATGTGCACACACGCATGTGCACACACACAAAACCACCTATTTTGAGTTTTTTATTTCTCTTGCTCTTTGATTTCTCAAGTTTTTCATAGGTTGTCACAGGCTTCTGTGAAGCCATGGATGCAGAGTATCATGGTTTATTCCTCTGCCATAGATTTTGTGTGTGTGTGTGTGTGTGATTTTAACGATCTCTGAGCAATAAAGTAAACCTTTGTGAACACATTGAGTTGTGTAGAATAATACTTTACATTACATAAATGAAGAGGAACTTTCTCCCAAAACAGCATTTTACTTCAGCTAAAACCAGGGATGCAATTCAGAATGTCTTTCTCTCATTAAAAGATTTCAAATAGTTTACAAATATAAGTTTTACCTCTGATTTAAATATGCTCTCTGGCTTGCTAGTTTCATTTTACACATGTATAAATCAAAAAGGAAAGTTAGTAGCTTTTTAAGTGTTGGCTAAGTCAGGATATATTGTTTACATAGCAAAAATAGGCAGAGGATGAAGTCTCATGAAGATGTTTTTAGTGACATCTTCCACTTTTTGACACTCTCCTGGATGTCACATGGGTGTTTATGATTATACTCATTTAAAGTAAGAGGGTATTAAATTGATATTCATGAAGCTAGAAAATGCCAGACCTTGAGCTTGGGTCTTTTGTCCTTTTACAGATACAGATTTCTGGCCCCTTTTTATTCAGGAAAGTGTACCTGAATGGTGTGTTAGAATTTTTCATTTCCAAACATCTCTTAAAAATCAGAGATTCTTATAAATCTTAAATAACTTTTTCTGCTGTGAGTCAAAGTCTTAGTTTTGGCTTCCAGTACCTTTTTTTTTTTTAGTTTTCTGCATAATTATAAAAAATGTCTGTATGTGTGACCAGA